>NC_050097.1:241808387-242429387 GCF_902167145.1 Zea mays | reverse complement strand
GAAGATTATCCAGATGCAAGGTTGATCCTTCCTATTTTATTGACGGCCAATGACAAAATCGTTTTATTTATTTTTTGGCCTAAATTTATCTTTTAAGTTTATATGCAGGGAAGGTATTATTGGTGATGGTTCATTTGACTGTACTGTTGATCATGAGAAGTATGCGAGCATTTATGGACCTACCACCGGTGATAAGATTAGGCTTGGTGATACCAATCTTTATGCTGAGATTGAAAAGGACTTCGCCTTTTATGGTGATGAGTGCATATTTGGCGGTGGAAAAGTTCTGCGTGATGGCATGGGACAAGCTTCAGGGTACCCAGAATCTTTCTGCCTAGATACAGTTATAACAAATGCTGTTGTGATTGATTATACCGGAATATACAAGGCTGATATCGGTATAAAAGGTGGACTTATAGTTGCTATTGGAAAGGCTGGAAACCCTGATGTCATGGATGGTGTCCATAACAACATGATTGTTGGGGTAACTAACTATTTACTGAACGTTCCATATTAATTTGCTAAAGAAAAGAGATAAAATTTCATGAAATTGCAGGTCAATACTGAAGTTATTGCATCTGAAGGCATGATTGTCACTGCTGGTGGCATAGATTGCCATGTCCACTTTATATGTCCTCAGTTGGCAGAAGAGGCAATTGCAAGCGGTTAGGCTTCTTGACTTCTACCATATATTAGGTGCAACCAAATACACTTCATTTGATTATCATGGAAATTTCACCATTTTACAAACAAAGGGTATCAAATCAACACTGGGGTAAATCATTCTGGCAGA
This sequence comes from Zea mays, assembly GCF_902167145.1. Classification (NCBI taxonomy): domain Eukaryota; kingdom Viridiplantae; phylum Streptophyta; class Magnoliopsida; order Poales; family Poaceae; genus Zea; species Zea mays. Next base: position 242,428,594 of record NC_050097.1, on the reverse strand, counting down.
GCTTTGGTTGCTTGTAAATTTTTTATGTTTGAAAATATATTTCTTAGTTAAGTTTCAAATATGATGTGTGTCTTATGTGCCATGTGACCCAGGTTAGTCAGTGATATACATGAAAACTTTAAGTTATATCTATATTTGTGTAGGCATCACGACATTGGTGGGTGGTGGAACCGGACCAGCACATGGAACTTGTGCCACAACTTGCACTCCAGCACCATCTCAATTGAAATTAATGTTGCAGTCCACTGATCAATTGCCAATTAACATGGGATTCACAGGCAAGGTATAAATCTGTATGCTGTGAAATTAAACTATTAGAAAATTCAGTATTGGATACATAACATGCAATGCTAAATTAGCTGCAGTCTCATACCAAACTTGTTTCAAGGTGGACATTGAGTAAACAGTCTGAATGTAGTACAGTAAAAAGTGTACTTGTGAAAATGCTAATGCTTGATGATACAAATACATGTGCATCCAAAAGTTGTTTTTATAATAATATAATTTTTCTATGTTTGAAAAACTGTTATAAAAATTTAGGCCACAGTTATGTTTTGGCAAATGTGTCAATTCCCAAACTGTCACCTATTTTTGACTGGAGGGTGTAGCTTGTTGATTAATACTTTAAAACATTCAAGGGAAGTGAATTTTCACATTTTCGATGTCAACACTATTGTTGTTCCAAGTATGATTGTACATGTTCCTCTTTGTAAACTGAGCAGGGAAATACTTCAAAACCTGAAGGATTGGCTGAAATCATTAAAGCTGGAGCAATGGGTTTGAAGCTGCATGAAGATTGGGGAACTACCCCATCCGCGATAGATAATTGTTTATCTGTTGCAGAAGATTTTGATATTCAGGTAAGTGTCTAATGTTATCTAGTCTTTATGGTATATTGTGGTTTATTTATTTTAATGTTTACCTGATTTTGACAGGTCAATATACACACAGATACCTTAAATGAATCAGGCTGCGTGGAGCATACAATCGCAGCTTTTAAAGGTAGAGCCATACATACATATCACAGGTATGAAACAACTGAAGTAAAATGCAATCATTCTATTTTATTTATACAGGTTAATTTGCATCTGAATTTCTCCTTGTGCTTTGTCATAAATACCCTCATTTAAAAAAACTGTGGAAATTATTTTAAAAATCTTTTTTTGTTGAAATTGTGACTGCATAGATTCATAGACAAATACATGATCTGTCATGTGCAGCTCAGCTACCAAAGGAGGAAAAAAAGCATCAGCTGTAGGAAAGGCATCTAAGGCTCCCTTCGTATCTTAGTTTGTTGAAACTGTCAAAGATAGATACATGTATTTGGTTAGACATATGATCAAAAATTAGTTGAAGACTGTTATACGGAGAGCAAATGGTACCCATTTGATTGATCATGCGGTTGATCTATTTATCTTCGCAATCTTCTCTATCCCTGCAACCCAGCCTCACCTATGATGTAGCCATCCACTACACCAAAGAGTTCCAGAACCACAAATCTGCACTATTTAGATGGCCTCTTATCTTCTGAGAAGACAAATTTTCTCGTCCAATATTGTTGTCTACTTTGTAGTGTCAATATTTATCTGTGATATGTGTTAATGGATTGTACCTGTCAATTTTCTCATCATGTTCTTACTGTCTTGTGGACAGTGAAGGTGCTGGTGGCGGTCATGCTCCAGACATCATCAAAGTTTGTGGGGTAAAAAATGTGTTGCCCTCTTCAACAAATCCTACCCGGCCATTTACTTCGAACACTGTAGACGAGCACCTTGATATGCTGGTATGCAATTATCCAATTCAGCACTGTAGATACAGTGTACAATTTTCATGGTAATATGTTGTGATTATAGTGCAGATGGTTTGTCACCACCTTGATAAAAACATTCCAGAAGATGTAGCATTTGCCGAGTCTAGAATTCGAGCTGAAACAATTGCTGCTGAGGACATATTGCATGACATGGGAGCCATAAGTATTATATCATCTGATTCACAGGCCATGGGGCGCGTTGGAGAGGTTTGACACATAAATCCTAAAAATTTCATTCTCGTTATTAAGAAATTACATAGTTTTTTTCTCGAAAAACGCAGGAGAACTACGCCCCATTATATTAAGAAAGAAAGTATGGGAGGGGCCCAAGAGGACCCCGATACAAAGCACTCCTTACGGAGGCCAGACACACGCATACATAAAACGATCCATAAAAACACACTGCTAAAACAACTACAATCCTCCAAGAGCAGTAGTAGAGCCGGCTAAAAAAAGATAGGCCCTTTGCTCCTCCAGCAACTTGCCATTTCTCCCTTTTCCCATGAACAAATTCCAGCAGCAGGGAGAGACTAGGTGTCACACCATCAAACACCACTCTATTTCCGAGTTTCCAAATCATCCAAGCCTCCAAAGCCATTGACAAGATTAGGAGGGGTTTCCTCTGGAAAGGCCACAAAAATATCAAAGGAGGGCACTGTTTAGTGGATTGGCAGAAGGTGTGTTTACCATTGACTTTGGGTGGTTTAGGTGTTCCAAATCTTGAAGTTATGGGCTGGTCCCTCAATATGAGATGGTTATGCAGTCACATATGAGATGGCCGCCTCGGCTCCCGCCCTGGCCGCCTCGGCTCCCGCCCAGGCCGCTTCGGCCTCCACCCCCCACGCTTCGTCTTCCACCCCCTCCTTCGCCGGCGCCGCCCATTGCCCTCCCCAGAGCCTCTCGCCGACACCCACCCCGGGTTCTGTGACCACCTTCCCGGCCGCCGCTCCCTTCCCGGCGGCCTCCTCTTCTCCCTGCGCGCCTGGTCCTATTTCTTCGTCGTCCGTTGCTGCTGGGTCGTCTCTCAGAGCCGGGCGCTCCAAGGCACAGCGTTGGGCGGACTACGACCCACTCTCGCCGGCGAGAAGGCTTCGTATCGACAACCCCATTGGTGTTGGTGGGACGACCACCGCAAAGACCTTTTGTGCGGCTGTGCTTTCCCAGCCGGCGGCTCGTGCTCGGCCGGCGGCCTCCACCAACATCGCATCGGAGCGGCCCCTCCCGATCGTGAGGCTGAAGAACTACCCCGATAGCCATCGACAGCCCAGAGCCACGCCACCATCAGACGCTGAGGGCTGGATTAAAGTGGAGACAAGGTGGTCTCGTCGTCGTCGTCGATTGGCTGAACGCCCCCGCCCTCCCTTTCCCCGTCGACCGGTCCCACTGGATCTCCGGGGGAGGTGCTTCAATTGCTTGGCGGTGTCCCATCGTGCGGCTGAGTGCCGTCGTCCGTCTTGCTGCTTGCGCTGCCGACGGCCAGGCCACCGTGCTGCTGGATGCCCTGGCGCCGTTCAAAAGCACGACGTGATCAAAGCTTCGTCCGGCGGGCGCGCTGTGCGGGAACGTCTTGGCCTGCAACCACTCGTCGATCAAAGGCTTGACGTGGCCAAAGCTCCGTCCGTCGGGCGCTCTGTGTGGGAGCGTTTAGGCAGACAACCTGTGGAGGCCTCACAACCGTTCTCTAAGCAAAGGCTGGTCTGGAGGAAGATCGCCCCCCCCCATGGATCAAGGTCGACAAGCTGCTGCTGAGGATGGGCCTGGACAGTCGTTGCATCGTGGCAAGAAGGGTCGTCATCGCACCAGGGGGAGAAGGCCCCGTTCTGGGGGCGCTGCTAGCGTGCCACCAGTGGATGATATTTGCTCTGCTCGGCTACCCTCCCATCAGCCGGCCGTGGTGAAGTCTGCAGGTTCGGCGGCACGACCGGTTTGCGTCCTTGAGCGTGCAAGGGATTTAACTCTGGTGGAGAACAATCTTCGGCGGTGTGCTCTGTTTGTCATGGTCATTGGTTCGCGGCCGCCGGTGTCAGCTGAGCTTTTGGCGGCAGAAGTTGCAGCGGAGTATGATTTTGATCCTGCAAGTTTTTCAGTTCACCGTTCAGCGCCTGAAGACTTCATTATTATCATGCAAAATGAGCAAGCGGCGTTGCGTGTCTTCAACAACGGAGCTGTTCTCAACTCCCCTTCTGGTTCTTTCAAGTTCATCAAGTGGTCAAAGCTTGCACACGCTGAAGCGGTTTCCCTCCCTTCCTTCGTGACAGTGAGTTTCGAGGGAATCCCGCTGCACGCATGGAGTCTGGAAACTGCAAGAAGTTTGTTGCGAGTGCACTGCACGGCTCTGGAGCTTCATCCTGACACTGCTGCTCGTTTGGACTTCTCTTCCTTCAGGGTTCTTGGTTGGTGCCGGCATCCAGAGCTCATTCCGGCGGCTGTTGATCTCTTGATTCCGGAGCCGGCTCAGAGTTTTGAAGTGGGTACCACTGTGAAGCATCTTCTTGCTTATTGGGTGACGGCCTCGGTGTCTCTGATCTCTCCGCCGGCGGGCGATGTTTCCCCTCCTCTGTCGCCGCCGGTGTCTGATGATGATCAGGACACTAGGTCTCGTCGACGTCGCCTGCAACAAGCTTCTCCGGTAGGGCAGGGAGGCCCTGTTGGAGCGTTAGCCGTTCGGCGCCCCGTGCATGAGAGGCTAGGGCCGCTGCCAATCTGTCCCCGCCATGTGGTTGTTTCACAGGAAGTGTTGGGTGGTGACCAACAGGAGGATGAGTTGGGTGATGACCAACAGAAGGATCCCTCTAATTTAGAGGAGCATATCACTGCTTTCAAGGAGTTAAATATTGGGGCTATGCTTGAGTCGTCAGTGGATATTAAAAAGAGCAACGACAGGACAAATGGTCAGGCCTGCATGGTGGAGGCTGTGATGACTCATGTCTCTTTGGGTGCAGATTCTAACCCCGGCCCACTTTCCCTGGTGGCTGGACCGTTTTTCAGCTCGGGGGTAGTAGCAGCGGCATCGGGGCTGTCCGGTGGTGTCCCATCTCACTCCTCCCTGCCAGGACCATCTTCCCCCTCTTCACCCTTGAGGGCTCCGGCAGATTCTTGCACTTTGGGAGGATGCGAGAAGGAGCAGGCCATACAGGTGCCACCCCCGATATCCCCGTCTCGGGTCACAGTCGACATGGGTGGGCAGAAGTCAGCCTTGGTGGATGTGCGAAATTCGCGTCGCCTCGCACGGAAAAGCCCCATCATTACATATTTTCGGCAGAGGAGGAAGAAGGATAGTCAACCAAAGCAGCTGTTGGACACGTCCACGCCCCCCCTACGGCTGCTATAAAGTTTATTGATAGGCTGACCAAACCAGCAGGTGGGATTCTGAGGGCGCCAGTCAGAAGGCTGCGACAAGGCAAAGCTACAGCCAATGAGGTGGTACCCCGACGCAGCAGAAGGGTCGCTGGAGTAGGAGTGGAGAGGCTGCCTCCTCCTCCACCGGCCACGCAGGGCAAGAAGCGTATCTTGAAGGAACTGGGTATTGGGAATGCTGAAGAAACTGAAAGTTTAAGGCCTGAAGACCTTGATGAGTATGCCAGGGTTTTCAGCAAAGGGCTTTCAGAGGTGCAGATCACGGCCATGGCAGCGCTATTTGGGTGGTCTAGGCCTTTGGAGATGCTGCAAGGCGGACCAATCTGCTGATATATTGGGTGTCCCTCACTGGTAGTCGTTCTTCCTTCATTCCTTATGGATCCCTCCAAAATTCTAATCTGGAATGTATGAGGCCTTAATGGGTCTGCTAGGCAGGATGCTGTACGCACTTTGGTGGATTCAGCTCGAGTTGATGTGGTTTGTCTTCAAGAGACTAAAATGGTGGATGTTTCTCGGTTCCTTTTATTGCGGATGCTTGGACCAGCTTTTGATAATTTTGTTTTCCTACCTTCTATTGGTGCTAGTGGTGGCATCTTGGTAGCTTGGAAAAATAGCATTGGTGTTTGTGCTGGCAGTAGGGTGGATGAATATAGCGTCTCTGTGAATTTTCATTCTAGCACCAGCTCTCCTTGGTGGCTTACATGTGTGTATGGTCCACAAGGGAACCGTGACAAGATTCAGTTTTTGCAGTCTCTTAGAGAAGTAAGAGCTCTCTGTACTGGGCCGTGGCTTGTGCTCGGGGACTTCAATCTGATTTTAAGGGAGGAAGAGAAGAAGAATAATAATAACTTAGACCGTGCCATGATGGGTAGATTCAGGAGATGGGCAAATGACTTGGCTCTTAATGAAATTCCGTTGATTGGCCGGAAATATACATGGTCAAATGGGCACTCTAATCCTACCCTGGTCAAATTGGATAGGGTTTTCTGCACAACAGATTGGGAGGAACAATTCCCAGATTCTCTTCTCCAGAGCTCAGCCACGGATGACTCCGACCATTGCCCTTTGCTGCTTGGGTTTCATGATTTCAGCAGAGGAAAAGGGAGGTTTCACTTCCAAGCATTCTGGACTAAGATGGAGGGTTTTCTTGATGTGGTAACTCAGGCCTGAGCGTCTGTTCCTGCAGGGCCTTGCCCACTTATCACCTTGGCCAAGAAATTAAAAGCAACGGCTAGATGTTTGCAGAGCTGGAATGACAAAAAAGTTGGGAAGATTAAGCTGCAGCTTGAGATGGCTAGGGAGCTCCTACATCAATTAGAGGTGGCGCAAGACAATCGCTCCTTATCTCCTGCTGAATTGTGGCTCCGAAACATGCTCAAAAAGCACTCCCTTGCCCTCTCCTCTATTTCTCGTACCATGGCAAGGTTGAAATCGCGGATTGGATGGCTCAAAGAAGGGGATGCCAATACCTCTTTTTTCCATGCACAAACAAGGTTCAGGAAGAAAAAGAATTTCATTGCAGCAATTCACTCAGAGGATGGGCAGATCTGGACCGCCCAGGAAGGAAAGGCAGCAGCCTTCTTTAATTTTTATCAAGGGTTACTTGGTACTGCAGAAATAAGGAATGTTACAGTGGATCTGGATGCTCTAGGGATGCCATCTTATGACCTTGCTGCCCTTGATGTGCCTGTCTCGGAGGAGGAAGTCTGGGATACAATTAAGGCCCTTCCTTCGGACAAATCCCCGGGTCCCGACGGGTTCACTGGTAGATTTTACAAAAGCTGCTGGTCGGTAATCATGACTGATTTCATGGCGGCCGTTCACTGCATTTGGGCTAGAAATTTCAGAAACCTGGGTCCTCTGAATTCAGCTTTCATTACTCTTCTTCCCAAGGTGGAGGGGGCCACTAGTGTGAGGGATTTCCGCCCAATAAGTCTGGTTCATAGTTTCGCGAAGTTGGTGACTAAATTGTTGGCTAACCGGTTAGCAGGCCGGCTGCAAAATATGGTTTCCCCCAATCAAACCGCTTTTATTAAGAAACAGTTTATTCTGGACAACTTTATGCTAGTCCAGCAGACGACCAAATTCCTACATTGTCAGAAGCAGGCTCGTATCCTTCTCAAGCTTGACATTTCAAAGGCTTTTGACTCGGTTTCGTGGGCCTTCCTTCTCGAGGTCTTGAAAAAACTTGGTTTTGGACAGATCTGGTGTGATATAATAAGTGGGCTGTTAGCTACCTCTTCTACCAGGATTTTACTAAATGGTCTGCCAGGGGAATGGATTGGGCATCAACGCGGGCTGAGGCAGGGTGATCCACTATCGCCTATATTGTTTATTCTTGTAATGGATGTCTTGAATCTGCTTGTGCAGCGAGCTTCTGAGGAAGGGCTTCTTCAACCTCTCTCTTCAAGGAATATGCAGCACCGTATCTCGCTGTACGCGGATGACGCAGTGATATTTCTATGTTCGACTGCCCCAGACATCAGTATGGTTATGGATATTCTTCATTTATTTGGTTCAGCTTCGGGTCTAAGGACTAATATCCAGAAGAGTAGTGTGTTCCCAATCTGCTGTGGGGAAGAAGATTTGAATTGTTTACAAGACTTGCTGCCATGTAATATTTCAGATTTTCCATGTAAGTACCTTGGTCTGCCTTTGTCTCCCAAGAAACTCACAAGGGACCAGGTTCAGGCCATCGTTGATAGAGTAGCTAGCCTTCTGCCAGGATGGAAAGCTGAACTTATGACCAGGGCTGGTAGAGCTATTCATGTGCAGTTTGTCATGACGGCAAAGATGATTTATGCAGCTTTGGCACTCGACCTTCCTGTTTGGGCCATCAAAGCTATTGATAAGCTGAGGAAGGGCTTCCTCTGGAGGGGCAGGAAAGAGTTCCGTGGTGGTCATTGCCTCTTGGCTTGGCCTAAGGTTACCTGTCCCAAGGAGCTGGGTGGTCTTGGGATTAGTGAGCTAAAGAACCTATGTGGGCTCTGAGAGCTCGTTGGCCATGGCTGCAGAAAACAGACCCCAGTAGGCCTTGGACGGACTTCCCCACTCGTGTATGTAAGGTGGTTAAAAATCTAATCGCTGCAGCCATTATTACTAAGCTCGGTGATGGAGCCAATACCCTCTTCTGGAAGGATAGATGGTTGGATGAGAAATGTATTAAGGACATAGCTCCTGCAGTGTTTGATTTGGTGCCCCCGCGTCTTGCCAACAGACGGTTGGTCAAAGATGCGCTCCCTAATTTTCAGTGGATCTCCGATGTGAATGGGGCAATTTCAGTTAGAGTCACTGCTGAATTCTTGGAACTTTGTGAAGTGCTTGATGCAGTTGTGCTCCAACCTGGAATAAGGGATCGCCACTTATGGAAATTCAGCGCTTCAGGGGAGTATACAACTAGTTCTGCTTATAAAGCTCTCTTCCTTGGTTCGGTTCAGTTCGAACCAGCAGAACGTGTGTGGAAATCTTGGGCTCCTGGAAAGTGCAAGTTCTTTATATGGCTTGTGGAACATAATAGGTGCTGGACTGCTGACAGGCTTATAAAAAGAGGACTAGACCGACCTGAGCAGTGCCCCCTGTGCGACCAAGAGGCTGAAACCATGAATCATTTGCTGGTCAAATGTGTTTTTGCCAAACAGTTCTGGTTTCATTTCCTTAGTTCAGTGGGGCTGCAGGAACTGTGTCCAGTTCATGAGGATTCCTTTGAGTCGTGGTGGAAGTCTAGCAGCTCTCGGGCATCTGATTTTTTGAGAAAAGGTTTTAATTCTTTAGTGATCCTAGGTGCTTGGACCATTTGGAAGCATAGGAATAGATGCGTCTTTGATGGTTGTAATCCCAGCCTGGTCACAGCCCTTAGAGTGGCTAGGGAAGAGGCGGTGCTATGGTCCTTGACGGGAGCCAAGGCCCTGTCCTTCCTCCAAGTTGATGAGTTGCTAGCTTAGATCAGCGTTGTGGGTCGTGTTTCCTCCATGATAGTCGGTGATCCTTAGTTAGTCTCTAAGTGGTGTGTGTGTTCTGTACCGGGGTTCTATCCCCCTTTCCTATTCTTCTATTAATGCAATGATGCGCAACTCTCCTGCGTATTCCAGAAAAAAAAATATGAGATGGTTATGGTTGAAGAAAACACAACCTGAGCGGCCGTGGGCTTTCTTGGATGTCCAAGTTCATCCCAATGCTGCTGCCCTTTTTGCTGCATCGGTTCAGTCAGTAGTGGGCAGTGGAACTGACCAAATTTTGGACTGATCGCTGGCTGCACGGCAAAAGAATTGCAGATTGGGCTCCTTCACTGTTTGCTGCTGTTAACAAGAAGGTTGTGAGGTCAAGAACTGTCCAGGAAGCAATTAATGGTAGCAGTTGGGTTCTTGACATTAGGGGAAATTTCTCCTCTATGGCTTTCTCCGAATTCTTCCAGATCTGGGATCTTGTTTGGGAGGTTCGACTGTTATCAGATGTTCCAGATCAGCACATATGGACACCTTCCTCCTCAGGCTCTTACTCGTCCAAATCGGCGTATGATCGTTTTATGATGGGAAATGTGGGTTTTGCGCCTGCTGAGCTTATTTGGAGAAACTGGGCCCCTCCAAGATGCAAGTTCTTTCTTTGGCTCGCGACTCAAGATAGGTGCTGGACTGCAGATCGTTTGGCGAAGAGGGTATGGACTATCCTGTTCAATGCCCCCTTTGTGATCAAGAGGATGAAACAATGCATCATCTTTAATTTCTTGTGTCTTCTCTAGGGAAGTGCGGTTTTGTGTCTTCTCTAGGGAAGTGCGGTTTTGTGTCTTCTCTAGGGAAGTGCGGTTTAGGATTTTCTCCCTGGTTAATCTGCGGCAGTTCTCCCCCACAAGGGCTGATTTGGTTTTCCAAGATTGGTGGGCCAATTTGGAGGCCAAGGTCCCTCATGCGCTGCGCAAAGGGATTAACTCCCTTGTGATGTTGGTGGCATGGTGGCTTTGGAAGCAGCGGAATAAATGTGTGTTTGAGGGGGATGCTCCTAGTGGCAACCAGATTATTCAGAACATCAAAGACGACGCTCAGAGGTGGTGTCTCACGGGTGCCAAAGATCTGGGCACCATCTGGCCTTAGTTTAGGGGCAGTTTTGGCTGTCTTCTAGATGGATGTTTATTTTTTTTACTCTGTACTCTGGTCTTCTTTAGACCATTGGTGTTTCTTCTATCTTAATATATCTAATGCGCAGTTCTCCTGCGCGTTTTAGAAAAAAGAATAAGCAAGGAGTCCAATTCTTTCCTATTCAAACCAGACACAATGGTAGAAACTCTTTTCCACCACAACATATACTTTGTGTCACTCTGGATAGGCGATAAGCTGTGAATACCAAATTTCCGAAGGATGTTATACCAGCCCACCCTAGAAAAGACACAAGACACCAGCAAGTGGTTAATGGTCTCTGGCTCTTGATCACAAAGAGGGCACCTGGGAGGGTGAATCAAGCCTCTTCTCTCCAATCTGTCAGCAGTCCAACATCTCTCTTGCACCACCAGCCATAAAAAGAATTTGCATTTGGGTGGAGCCCAAGATTTCCAGATTCTTTCATGGTGATCAAAAGGAATTGAACCAGTAAATAGACCCTTGTAAGCTGAGCGTGCAGAATAGTTCCCATCAGTTGCAGCAGAGAAAATATGATGGTCCTCAACGTTTGGTTGCAGCACTGAATTCCAGAGGTGAAGATAGCCCGTTAGTGCACCCACAGTCAAGGCCCCTCTAATGTCAGCAATCCATCCTCTATTAGGCAGAGCATCCTAAACAGTTCTTTTAGCAGCAATTCGCTTTGGTATTAGACTGAATAAACTTGGGGCTATATCAGAAACTCTCTTTCCATTAATCCACTTATCAGTCCAACAAAGAGTATTAGAACCATTTCCAACCTCAGTGACCAGCACAACAGAAAAGAAGGATCTGGCCTTACTTGAAACTTGATCAGGAAGATCACTCCAAGGTCTGGTGGGGTCAGTCTTTTTCAGCCATAGCCATCTCATTCTGGGGGCCCAACAAAGTTCAGGGAAACTAGAAATTCCTAGACCCCCCCAAATTCTGTGGCCTGCATACTTTTTTCCAAGCAACTAAGCAATGACCTCCCCTTACTTCCTTTCTCCCTCTCCATAAGAAACCCTTCCTTATTTTATTTCGGTACTGTATGTGGAAAGCCTGGACCTCCTTGCTCATCAGTGCTGACATATGTACCTTAGAAAGCATAGTAGCTTTGTACAGCTATGCTAGTGCAAATTCACTGCACACAATTAATATGATGATTCCTACATCAACTTACATTTTTCTTATCTTTGGAGGTGATGTGGTAATGACGCTGCTTGTTTGGCAAGTGGCCAAGAACAAATCAGGGAATTACTAGCAACTTTAGTTAGCCAAAAGCAGAAAGGCCAATACTGAGAACAATTCAAGAAGATTTTTTTTCATAAGCATCTTCTTTCTGTCTCTGTCTTTGGGGCGAACTCAAGATTCATAGCTGAAGATGTTGAAGGAACCACTGTGCGTTTGTGTTGAGTTTAGAGTGCATATTTGTTTTGAACACACAAAAGTAACTTGTGACCATCTGAATGCATCTGCGCCATGAATGGTAGTACTGTTGGTGGATAAATAGTGCATTGCTTAAGCAGTAGACAGCCTAGGCAGAACAACAAGATGTACCTGCTCTCATTCTAATGATTAGGTTGGTCATCATGACTTTGTCTAACATCTGGTCCTATCCTGTTAGCAAGTTATTTCTACCTTTTCTGCGAAAGGGCCTCTAGCGTAATGGTTAGGGCTTCCGAGTAGCACTTCCAGGTCCTGGGTTCGATCCCCCTCGGGGGCGAATTTCTGGCTTGGTTAAAAAAATCTCCTCGCTGTGCCCTGCCCGCTCCCGGGTTACGTCCTGCGCGCCACCCTCCGGCTGGGCCGTTGCAGAGTGGGCGGTGATGGCCCGCTAGTGATGGGGGGCCAGGGTTCGGGGATTTTCTCGGCTGGGACCATGTTTCGGTCTCTTCTTAATATAATACCGGGAGGGCGGTCTTTCCCTCCCCGACTGAGTTTTTATTTCTACCTTTTCTATACCTTGCTTCCAATAAACATGTTTGGGGCTTGTTCGGAGGCTTGACCCTAACCCTTAAGCTGAACAGTCTGACAAAAATGATTAACTCGGTGACATTTTCTTTCTCGAGGGAGCCATTGTGAAACAATTAGGGTGCCTCTAGGTTTAGGAGTAAGATCCTCTATTGAGTAACTACTTTTTAGGTGATGAAATTATGGATTCAATTATGTTAGTTATGTAACTTTGGCTTTCTAGGTGATAACACGAACATGGCAAACTGCAAACAAGATGAAGGTACAAAGAGGTAGTTTACCTGGATCTGGTGACGCTAATGCCGCCCCGGACAGTGACAACCTCCGTATAAGAAGATACATAGCAAAATACACAATAAATCCAGCAATAGTGAATGGGTTTTCAGACTTTGTTGGTTCTGTTGAGGTATGTCTTATCTAGTTACTGAGAAAATTCTATTTATCTGCTCCTTATTCACTGAAGAGCTAAAGTTTGACAATGCTATCTTGTGCCATGTACCTTGAAATGATACTACTTTGGTATTCCTGATGTAAGTTGAAGAAACCAATGTGTAATTGTGTCTTATTTCCTCAGTGCACCAGATAGACTCGTGCAGAGTAGAAAATATTTTGTTGTTTAAATAGAATTTAGAAAGTGGCCGTTGTGTCAGTTTTGCAACTGTGTGAATTGTCACTCTTAAAATACTATTCTGCATCAGGAACAATACAAGAAACTGTTGTCTGAAAGTCATGTTCTGCATAGATTCAACTTGATGCACCGTTAATTGATATACCTCTAATTAGTAATATGATCCCTTCCGTATGTCATGACATTGACACCCAGTGATTGCTGGCTAAGCGTTTCCTCTATTCGTATCTCAATCCAAGGTCTAACTGAAGCTACACAATTTTTGACAGGTGGGAAAATTAGCTGACCTTGTTCTTTGGAAACCATCTTTCTTCGGCGCTAAACCAGAACTGGTTGTAAAGGGAGGTGCAATTGCATGGGCTAACATGGGTGATCCCAATGCTAGCATTCCAACACCTGAACCTGTATGGACTCCTTTCAATGGATACTCTGAATATAAAGAATTTGTCTACTTTTACCATGATGTTTCCATTTAGCCCATATAAATAGAAGTCAATTTCACTACCTCAAACAATGTGCACTGTCCATTTGACCCTTTTGGCCTTTTAACAAACTATTTTAGCTCAATCAGTTCACCCCCAATGATATGTGCATTGCTTCCTGTACAAGTTGGGTTCCAAAATTCTGTCCATTATTTATAGCACCTTATTGTTAAAGTATTTGAACATGGTGTGCATATAATATGTTTACTCAGGTTGCAACATCTATGGGTTTTTTTTGTTCTGATGCAGGTTGTGATGCGACCTATGTTTGGTGCATTTGGAAAGGCTGGAAGTTCCAATTCAATTGCATTTGTGAGCAAGGTAGTGTTTGGTTCTGCCTCAATCAAGAAAAATGACTTTCTCGACTTTTCAAACTGATAAAATATAAGTACAAAAAATTACTAAGGGCTAGTTTGGAAACCCCATTTTTCCAAGGGATTTCTATTTTCCCTTCCCAAACTAGCCCTAAGAAAGTATTGTTGTGATTAGTTTTTGGATGCCAAGGTCCATCTTACTTCTTACACATAATTTATACACGCCCAGGGTGTTAGACAGTAGCCTTTTTCCTCTTAAAGAGACATGGCTACAGGAAGCACGCTGCGCACCAAGCAAAACGGAACCAGCAGAATGCAGCCTTGTTATCTTGCTCTTGCCAGTTTACATTGTCTGACCTGGATTTTCAATCTGCAGGCTGCTAAAGAAGCTGGTGTCGCAACGGAGTACAGACTAGAAAAGAGGGTGGAAGCTGTAGGCCGTGTTCGAGGCCTGACAAAGCTTGACATGAAGCTCAACGACGCCCTCCCGAAAATAGAGGTCGACCCGGAGACCTACACAGTGACCGCTGATGGAGAGGTTTTGACATGCCAACCAGCACCCACACTGCCACTGTCTCGGAATTACTTCCTGTTCTAGAAAGCCACTGCATCAGCAAACCACCACCACTACTCACGCCCTATGCATGCACATCGTCATATACGAGTATAAAAGATGCAAGTTCAATTCTGTACGCTACCCTCTTTTTAATAATATGGCCAATGAGCAAATTCTTTGGCAGTAGAACACTTTTGCCCTCTGCTATCTGCAGATGCTCGCATATTTGTGCGGAATAAAACTTGGAACGGTGTAGATTTCTGTTCCCTGCTCCAAATGTGGCTATACATACTGTTGTATTTGCCGAGTTGTTATCTTCTCCCATGTTGTCAAGGTTGCCACGTATATTATTCAGAGTCTTCGCTCCATTGGTTTCAAGCTGATGCTCAGAGGAGTACACGCTCTCGACTACACTCTCGCCCCTATTGCTTCGGTGCACAACCTGCAGGCAGCCTATAACCATATCAGCTTTTATATTTTAGAATTAAGTAATCTACGCATCTTTATTTCAACGCATGCACTAGGGATTATAGATGAAATTGTGTGTGGGATGAGCTCCACTTGAGTAGGGATATTTATAGAGGGACTGAGGATGACATTTGTTTTGAAATTTTTGGCAACACGTGGATCATTCAAAAGTCGACTTGTCGGCGTGCTATCGGCGGGGACGCAACCATGGCCCCCTTCCGCCTCTCTCTTGCCCAGCTCCCGCCCCATACGCCCCCTCTCGCCTCTACTACCGTCTCCATTGGCACCAGCCTTAGACCGTCTTCAATAGTCTCTAAATTTCTCCCCTATACCTACTATCCCGTCGTGTCAGCTATCTCTCTCTTCTATATCTTCATTCTCTACAACGGTTCCCCCTAATTCTCCCTCTACACTCCACTCTAAACATAAAATATCATTTTTCATACTTATTCATTATCCATCACTAATTTTCCAAAAAAACACTATCATGCACTCAAACCGAGCGCAAGGACGGCTACCGCACACCCGACTTGGTGGAGTATTGTAGCCTCCCTCATACTGTAGGCGGTAGGGTAGGTGCAAGGGGGAATCGTTGAAGCAAGAAAGTGTCCCCTACACAGCAACAGGGATAGAGGGGGCACCGTTCAACATGGTCTTATATAGAGTTCCAAGCAAATTTCACACTTATGATCCACAACCAGACTTTGTGACCAGGACAAAGCCAGTCAGACAAGGTGAGCCCGAGGCTTGATCAAGAAGTTAATTTTGCAAGCTTAGGGCTTGTTTGAGAGCAAGGATACCGGAGGAGATTGACTCTCTCTCAAATTTGAATAGCAAGGGATCTTAGACCTTCCAATACTATCTGGTATCATTGCTCCCAAAAAAGTCCTTGATGAGTTTGCTCAGTGCACAAGGGACACTTAGCGGTTTCTTGTGGCAGATCAATCAGGGGAGTGGTTAGCCACATAAACTTTAATAAAATTAAACAAATACTATACAATCTCTAAAAAAAAAGTAAACTTTAATAAAACTAAACAAATACTGCACACAATACAAACGCTATAAAATACTGCACAAAATACACACTTTAAGGACTAGTTTGACAACTCCATTTTTTCAAGGGATTCTTATTTTTTTAAGAGAAAATAAACTAATTTTTCTTGGAAAAATAGATATTTCTTAGGAAAAGTGGGATTTTCAAACTAGCTCTAAAACTGTAAAAAAAACCTTCAAATGAGTAAAAAAAGGTAAGGCTAAAAGAGTCGTATTTTATGTATGACATTGTCGGTACCCTGAATCAGGGGTAACCTCTTCTACAGTATGAAGACGCTGCACCCGTACGACACCTCCAGGTCACACGGAGAGCGGCACCCGACCCCACCACATGGGCAGGCCTAAGGGCGCCACGTGGCGAGGAAAGATAATACATCCCAGGATGCACTGTTGGGTCTGGACCTCCGCAGAGGAACACCGGACCCCTGTGAGTACGAGTCCGGAGCTCCCGAGGAGACATGCTAGGTCCCCCTGAGTGAGGTCCGGGCCTTGGCAAGGTCCCGGAACGGAGAGGACCCCGACACAAGCAAGGGTCCAGCGCCGGCACATGTCTAGGCCTTGCCCTACGCTCCCCGCTCAGGCGGAAACTCGCCGCGGGCGCGTGGCTTGTGGCTCGTGACATAAGCCAATGGGCCGAGCCTGACGTAAGGCCCATACGACTGTGCAGTCTTTTGCATTTATTGCGGAGAGGACGCGCCGCCTGCCACCACGCTGACGGGCGACGCGCCCTCTCAGCATTTAATGCGTCCTGTCCAATCCGCTGGCAGACGGCGTCAGGGTCACCCAGAAGACGGCGCGCCTGACCAGTCTATTGGCGAACAGTGCGCCCGTGCCGAGCGGCGCACAGTACTCATCATCCCTTCTACAAGAAGCTTCCCCTGCACGCCAAGGATACGGAGATCTCGGGCGTCAGGGCACGAGAAGATTGCTCCAGCAGCAAACATTGGTGGCTCCAAGCGCTATATTCTTTATGTCCCTGGACCCATATGTCGAGGCCCAGTACCTTTGTGCATGCCCCCTTCAGCTATAAAAGGGGAGGCATGCGACGTTACACACAAGCTCAAGCTTTTTAGACCCAATCTTAGTCTCACAAGTTCATACAAGCTCTCAAGCAATACATCACACAGTGGAGTAGGGTGTTACGCTCCGGCGGCCCAAACCACTCTAAATCCTTATGTGTTCTTGTGTTCTTCTCACTTTTCCAACTAACAAGCAAAACGCTTAGGCCCCTCCTCATCTTAGGATTTAGGGTGGGTGTACTCCGCCACCCGGCCGGAGATTTGCTCTCTAACATTTGGCGCGCCAGATAGGGGCTAGGCATTAGGTTTTTGCTTGTTTCCTTGCCCAAGCATGATGGTGCAGATCATTGAGCACCGCGCCGAGACTTCGGTAGATTTTGCAGTGGAGGGAGAAACTGCTTTCTCCACACCGCAGGTTCCCAACCGTCCGGTGCCAAGCACCGCTGCTCTGCACGCCGCACGGCAGCACACAACTGCACAGACGTCCCGGACTCCATCAAGGGCGACTCCGGGAGCATTATCAGCAGCCAGGGAGTTGTTGCGACACCCTCCAAGCTCCACGGTCTCACCGGGGGCCATGAAGCAATGGCGGGACGACGTCGACCGACTACTCGGTATGGCACATTCTACCTCGACCAGGTCGAGGACGCGGTCATCCCGGCGCCAACACGAGGTGTCAGCATCTGTGCGCTCGCCCTCAGTAAGGGGCGCACAGACCAACGACCTCCGGGCAGAACTCAACCGCAGGCGTGCGGGAGAGGATGCCCGGGTCTCTTTGGAAAGGACGCGCGAGTGCCGTGTTGGGGGCCTTCGGCTTCCGAAGGTCCTCAAAAACAAGATTTAACAGTGTTTCTGGAGTATAATGTGTAAACAGGTATCTTCGGACTCGAGTCGATATCGCAGTAGGAGAAGCCCAAAGTAATACGAAGGTTGATACAACGCCGAAGATGTAAGCGGGAAAGCTTCGGCGTGGTAGCAGAAAAAGAAACCGACTTAAAGATGAAAAGGCTATTCAGACCTCGGTGGATTACTATAGAATTACTACCAAATGTAAAGGGCATGAATGTAATTTTATATGGGCTGTGTCCCGTGCCTATAAATAGGTGAACAGTACCCCCGTACTGTTCACGCTGACTTGGCATTTGTTTTTGCGTCACACCGGTATTTTCACCTCCTTCCAAGCTGAAGGTACATTTGTAATTTGATGTTATTCCTGTTTCTTCATAATAATAGTAATGCAAAAATAAGTTGATAATAATATATAATTGTCTATGTTCCTTATGATTCATTCTTCATCATCGTATGCTGTGTTTTTGAAGGTACGTCCTTCATTACCTTCGTCCGAAAATCATTATACCCTAAGGGAAATAATGCTTCGTAGGACGAAGGACTTTATCGATTAACATTTTCTGTGTTGCCTTGTTCTTAACTCATAGCATTTGAGAACAAGTCCCCAACATTGGCGCCCACCTTCGGTGAACTCACTTCCACTCTTTGAGTTTTCGAACACCTTCGGCGATCATAAACCTTCGCTATGGCGCCGAAGAAAGCTTCAGCAACTGGGGCTGCAGCTCTGCAACCGCTGGACCACAATCAGGAGACTGTCTCCCTTCGGGAGGCCCGAAGCCAGAAAAGGAAGGCTGTTAGTCCGACACCGCCAGAGGATGAGATAGACCAAGAAATCAGAGACATGGAGATGCTTCATCAACAGGTGCAGAGGAAGAAGGAAAAGATGGCCAGGCTAGCTGAACTGCAAAGGCAGATAGACGAAGCTTCTGAAGAAGTTCGTCATCTTACTCAGGATGAGCAGCACCGAAGGCCTCAGCACCAAGACCTTCATCAGGAGGGTTTCCTCAACGAAGATGACTGGTATGACAATTTCCATCATGGGAATTTCGTTTTTGATGATGCTTCTCCTCTATCCGCTGAGCTGCAGGCTACACCTTGGCCTCCGTCCTACAAGCCGCCTCAGCTTCCCATATTCGATGGCCACTCAGACCCAAAGCAGTTTTTGATGAGCTACGAAGCAACAGTATCTTCGTATGGTGGCAATACTGCAGTCATGGCCAAATCTTGGCTGTCAGGAGTGTTGCTCAAACCTGGTATTCTTCCCTTCGACCAGGAACGATCACTTCATGGCAAAAGCTGAAGGACTTGTTGTTAACTAGCTTCCAAGGGTTTCAGACGAAGCCGGTCACTGCTCAAGCTCTATTCCAGTGCACCCAGGACCACGAAGAATACCTTCAGGCGTACGTCCGGAGGTTCTTGCGTTTGAGGACACAGGCACCAACAATGCCCAATGAAATTGTCATTGAGGCCATGATCAAGGGGCTTCGGCCAGGACCTTCAGCTCAGTACTTTGCTAGGAAGCCTCTTCAAACTTTGGAGAAGCTGCTCCAGAAGATGGACGAGTATATTCGGGCCGATAATGATTTTCGTCAAAGAAGGGAGGAGGCTTTCAGGTTTTCTGAAATGACCAGGGGCTTCGGAGGGAGGTTCTATCCGAGGCACGTTAGGTCAATTCACAACTCTATTCAAAATGCTGATAGGGGGAGCCAGCAGCAAAGGCCACAGTGCTCCTCACAGGCTTCGGGGCAACAGCAAGGCTCCTTCCGACCACCAGCTCCAAGAGGCAAAGGCGCCAGGGGCTTCGGCGGAAGATTTGGAGACCAACCAAGAAGAATTTTTTGCTTGTTTTGTGGTGAGAACAAAGGCCATACCACCAGGATGTGCCATGTTACCATCCAGAAACAAAAGGAAATAGCCGAAGCTGCAGCACAACAGGCTCAACCGAAGCAGGTCATGCACACTGCTTCGTATCATTCGCCTTACATCCCAGAATATGTAGGCAACCACCCTGCAGTTTCTGTTGCTTCGGCGAGTCAACCTCAAGCTTCCTGGCAACAGCCTCCGCCTCCGCCACCGCTGCAACAAGGCCAACAGCCAGAAGGGAGCCAATATGCTCCACACCAAAGGGACTTCAGAGAACAGTCCGAAGCTCGCACAGTCAACAGCACTGTGGCAGAATCGAAGCACATCTATTGATAAATATCCTACCTTGATAGCAGTCTTTTTCATTCAGTTTTATTTTCTGTGTAATAAAGGACATTTTTTAGATTTCATATAATAGTTTCGTTGTTTGCCACAAGGAAAATATATTTTCTCCACAGGCTTAAGTTGTTGAAGCTTAAAGATTTGCGATAACAAGGAGGACCTTCGAATTATCAAAAATTCTTCGAAGCAACAAAAAGTCGTTCTAAGAAACGCAGAGTAAGTTTGCTGAAGTCACAAAAAGCCGTTCCAAAGGGAGCGCGGTGTAAGTTTTCTACTCCAAAGTCGTTCCAAAGGGAATGCAGAGCTTACAGCGAAAAGTCAACGCTGATACCGCCTAAAGTAAAAGGCGAAGCGCGAAAAGTCAACGCGAATACCGCTGAAAGTAAAAGGCGAAGAAGCTCCTAAGGGAGGCTTACAGCGAAAAATAAACGCTGATTCCGCTGAAGTAAAAGGCGAAGAAGCTCCTAAGGGAGGCTTATAGCAAAAAGTCGACGCTGATTCAAATAGATTATGTGTTTTATCGCAGGGATGTGCGCGTGTCTTCGGAATAAATACCATCTTACATAGCATAAACATCATCACATCATTTCGCTAGCATAAGCATCATACATCATGCTGCATATGGCACAAGAAGGGGACACAATATCGATCTTCAGAAGAATGTTTTGAAAAAGGAGAAAATCATGCTAAGTCGTAAGGAGATACACTATTGATCTTCGGAAGTGTAGCTTCAGAAAATATCTTCACGAAGCTTGGATATTATTCATCAGAACACTACGGATATTGTTGTGATAAATAAAAATTCTTCTTCACGAAGCATGAAAAGAAGGGAATGTGTTTTTTCGTCAAAGACTCAAAAACGGTACGTATGCAAAATTTCATGCATCGTAAAGAATTGAACAATAAAAACAGGTATATTACATTCAGGGCTACAAGATGTTACACATGTTACATTTCAGAAGTTTTTACAATAGTACTTAATCTTCTCTCAGAACAACTTCCGCAGCTTCGTTCAGGAGCCGATTAACAACTTCATCCATGATAGCTTCAGCCATCTTTTTAATTTCGTCATCTTCTTTCGGGTGAGGGCCCGGAGATGCTTTAGTAAGATCTGAAGGAGGACAGGACACGACTACATCGCTATTACAAATTGCGAACGAAGTTTAAAGCCAAAAATTACAACACAATAAAAACCATTAGTTAATACATATTTGCCCTTCGGGTTCTGCGCTTTTTTCAGCAGCCTCAGCTACTTCTCTAGCATCGTGAATGCCCTTTTCGCTTTTTTGGATAATTTCTCGGGCCATTTCTCGGCCACCATTATCCCAGACATCGGTGAAAAATTTTCCACCAACCATGCTAGCTTCGGCTGAAGAATCTCTCGCATCTTCGAAGGACAAGACAGCTTCGGATTGCGCTAAAATCTTTACATGCTCGCAGCCCTTTTTCTCCAAAATGGTGGCAATTCCCCTGGCACCCGAGAAAGCACATATGTCTCCGCGGCTATTTAAAATTTCCTCGAAGGCCTCAGTTTCGTGATTGATCCATTCGATGGGACCTTCGGGGTTGCCTCTTGTAAAGTTTTCTTCGCTCGAGAATGCGCCGACGCTGGCGAAGCTAGCTTTCAACTTCTTGACACACTCCATAGATTTGTTATAGCATCTTTTCTTGGACGAACGAAGCTCTTCAACAGCTCCCTCTAAATGATTTGCCCATTGGTCGCTAAGTTCTCGCTTCATTTCTTCAAGTATACGTTCCTCTTTGGCTCTGGCCAGTTGTTTTCGAAGATCTTCAATTTCACGCTTCTGAGCCTCAGCTTGACCCTTAAAAGTAGCTTCGTTTTCTTTTATTCTATTTATCAATGAATGTAATATTTTATCTTTTTCGAGACCTTCGTTCCTCAGTTCAATTACTTCGGAACGAAGGTTGCTCAGGGCAATAGCGCACCCTTCGTCTTCGGCATCTTTTTGGGCCCTGAGGGCATTGCTAAGTATAAGGCCCTGCAAAGAAAAGTGTGTGTGCGTCAATAGATTTAAGCAAACGAAAAATTTTGGTCTCAAGAAAAAATATAAAGATCTCAATTTTTGCACCTTTAAGCTATTATATGCCAGGCTGTCGGCCAGTTCGTTTTTCGACAACACTGAGAGCCCGTCTTCTAGTGTTGGGAATCCGAAGCTCTTGCTCATCTCCCGACAGACAGAAATCTCCTTGCTGTCAGGGAGACAATACAAAAAGTCTTCTTCTCCACTGCCGTTGAATACTAACGCCCCCTTTGGATATTTCAGTTTTTGGGCATAAAGCTGGGCCTCTTGCTTTTCTTTTTCTAATAATTTTTTCCCCGAAGCATGACGAACAATATAATCAAGGACTTTGGGGGATGCTTCGGGGGCAACAGCGCCGACTTCTTCAAAGATTGGCTCCGTTATTTTTTCTTCCTCGGTTTCCAAGGATTTTACCTTCGTGGCCTCTGAGGGCCCAGCTTCAGCTTCAGTTTCTTGCTCTGGAGCCTTAGTATCAGAAATTTCAGTTTTCGCTTCGGAAGTTGAAACAGTCTTCTTCGGAGTTGTGCTTGAGGATTTAATTGTTTCCAGAACATCTAACACATTGACCATTCTCTTTCTTTTCGGAGTCACCGCTGGCCCCTTTTGGATTTTTGTTGTCTCAACAT
Source organism: Zea mays (assembly GCF_902167145.1). Classification (NCBI taxonomy): domain Eukaryota; kingdom Viridiplantae; phylum Streptophyta; class Magnoliopsida; order Poales; family Poaceae; genus Zea; species Zea mays. Next base: position 242,406,109 of record NC_050097.1, on the reverse strand, counting down.
TTGCTGAAGGACTTAAAACTTCTGATATTTTTGATCCTTCAGCTGATCCTTTTGCTTCCATTTTTTCTGACGATGGCGCTTCGGCCATCTTTTTGGTTTCTGATAACAAAATCTTTGGTTCTCCAATTCTGTTCTTGTTGGCGTTCCGGCCATTTCTGCGACTTTTGGCAGCAAGGTTGGCTTGGTTGGCTTTTCAGCTTCGGTGGCCGAAGAGGTATCTCCGGTGAACTCAGGCACCGAGGCTGGTTCAATATAGCGTGGCCGATGTGTGAGAACCTTTATCCTTTTTCTTTTCGATGCTGGCTCACTAGGAGCAGTTGCAGCTTCTTCTTTCCCAGAGGTTGTGCCTTTTCTTTTCTGCCCTCGAATGGGATAACGATAGTCAGGGTAGACGAACCCGATTGCGTCAAATACTTGGTTCAGTCTCTTCTTTTTCCGGCCTCCGAAGGCTACTGACAATGCAGTATCTTCGGCCTTCGAGTAAGCCCCAAGTAGTTCATCACTTAAATTTTCAATGCTTTTTAGCCAGTCATCATCTGGCTCAACGAATTTATCTCCGAACTTGAAAGTATACTTCAGCCTGATAAGCCCACCTTCGTCAGCCTCCTTTATGGTTTCTTGCGGCATTTCCCATTTTTCCGCGAGCGGCCATACTCTGAAGGCAATATGCTCTTGGACCAAATCTCTCGTTCCAATAAAAGAACAAATAACTCCGAAGGCTCTATAGCATTCTTCGGCAGCTTCATTCATCTCAACCTTCGGCCTTCGAAGGCCGAAACTTTGCCAAATAGGGCGCATAATTATACCTTTAATATCTTCCCGTGCTTTCAGGTCATTCTTCACATAAAACCATTCTGTCATCCAGTCGCCGGGCCATCTCTTCCGAAATGTTGGCACGGGACAGCTTGACCCAGATCGAGAAACGAAACTGTAGCAGCCAAAATTATTGTGATACTGTTCCTTACCCTAGGGTTTTGTCTCGTATGATAATTCGTGTATATTGCAGAAACTTTTCGCATCAAGTTCCAGACCTTGGCTTCTCACGGCCCACACGAAGATATTCAGCCTTATAATTGCTTCGGGGGTAAGTTGATGAAGATAGACTTCAAACATTTTCAGCACTTCTACGACAAAGCTGCTCAGGGGAAATCGTAGTCCAGCTTTCAAAAAGCTTCGGAACACTACGACTTCATTTTCCTCAGGGGTCGGGCAAGTTTTCTCTCCTTCGTCGACCCTCACAATGGATAAATCCCGGAAGTATCTTCCCCTCATGTTGACAAGATGATTTTCTTTGATACCTGATTTGCCAAAAACTGAATGGCTTGGTCGCCAGGGGCGATCTTCGGAGTCTTCACCACCACTATCCACATCATAACTGTCGCTATCACCAGTATCTTCAGACAAACCTTCTAAAATCTCTTTGGTGATTTTTTCTGTGTTGGTCTTCGACATTGCTATAAGAAAGCCCAGGTTCTTTTCTTCAGAGAGACTCAGCTTCATCTCGGGAGCAGCCTTCTTATCTTCAGACATCTTCGCAAACACTAAAAAACTGTTTTCAACGCCGAAGCTTAAAAACTTAAAAAGCTAAGCAAATCTTGGTGCACAAGAGCTAAAAATTGAGTGAGCGAGAGCAGATGGCAAGAGAGCGTGCCAAATGAGCTCGCGGTATGCTCTTATTTATACGCCCAGTGCGTTAAAAATTGAAAGACCCCGCCTGTCAGTGAATGTTGCTATTCTAGCAAAGGGAAGGTGTTTTTTCGGACCTTCGGCTTAAAGCCTTTGTCCATGTCGCAATCTAAATTTATTATTTTAACAAATTAATATTGCGAGGGGCTACTGTTGGGGGCCTTTGGCTTCCGAAGGTCCTCAAAAACAAGATTTAATAGTGTTTCTGGAGTATAATATGTAAACAGGTATCTTCGGACTCGAGTCGATATCGCAGTAGGAGAAGCCCAAAGTAATACGAAGGTTGATACAACGCCGAAGATGTAAGCGGGAAAGCTTCGGCGTGGTAGCAGAAAAAGAAACCGACTTAAAGATGAAAAGGCTATTCAGACCTCAGTGGATTACTATAGAATTACTACCAAATGTAAAGGGCATGAATGTAATTTTATATGGGCTGTGTCCCGTGCCTATAAATAGGTGAACAGTATCCCCGTACTGTTCACGCTGACTTGGCATTTGTTTTTGCGTCACACCTGTATTTTCACCTCCTTCCAAGCTGAAGGTACATTTGTAATTTGATGTTATTCCTGTTTCTTCATAATAATAGTAATGCAAAAATAAGTTGATAATAATATATAATTGTCTATGTTCCTTATGATTCATTCTTCATCATCGTATGCTGTGTTTTTGAAGGTACGTCCTTCATTACCTTCGTCCGAAAATCATTATACCCTAAGGGAAATAATGCTTCATAGGACGAAGGACTTTATCGATTAACATTTTCTGTATTGCCTTGTTCTTAACTCATAGCATTTGAGAACAAGTCCCCAACATGCCGCTAAAACATCGATGGTCGCAACCTCGATCAAGACTTCGTTGCGGTTGCACCGCAGACACCAATGGGCACCCGGTCCCAAACGGGTGTCCCCTTGGCCGGTGTGGGCTGCGCCGCTCTTGCGGATCATCTCCGCGCAGCGTCATGGCCATCCAAGTTCCGGTCGCACCTGCCGAAAAAATACGACGGAACATCGAACCCGTCGGAGTTCTTGCAGGTGTACGTTACCGCTGAAAGGGAATTAGGCTTACACCTATTTCCTAATTGATTTTGGTGGTTGAATTGCCCAACACAAATAATTGGACTAACTAGTTTGCTCTAAGTGTATAAGTTATACAGGTGCCAAAGGTTCACACTTAGCCAATAAAAAGACCAAGAAATGGGTTCAACAAAGAGAGCAAGGGATAACCGAAGGGAGCACTGGTCTGGCGCACCGGACTGTCCGGTGTGCCACCGGACAGTGTCCGGTGCACCAGGGGACTTCAAGTCAAACTCTTCACCTTCGGGAAAATCCAGAGGCGCTCCACTATAATTCACCGGACTGTCCGGTGTACACCAGACAGTGTCCGGTGCCCTAGGGGAGAGCGTCTCTGGAACTCGCCAGCTTCGGGAATTCGCTCCGCTATAATTCACCGGACATGTCCGGTGTGCACCGGACTGTCCGGTGAGCCAGCGGAGCAACAGCTACCTCGCGCCAACGGTCACCTGCAGAAGCATTAAATACGCGCCAGAGCGCGCAGAAGTCAGGCACGCGTGATGTGGCGCACCGGACACTCTACAGTGCATGTCCGGTGTGCCACCGGACATCCAGGCGGGCCCAGCAGTCAGAGCTCCAACGGTCGGAACCCAACGACCTGGTGATGTGGCTGGCGCACCGGACACTGTCCGGTGCACCATGCGACAGACAGCCCCACCAAACGGCTAGTTTGGTGGTTGGGTCTATAAATACCCCAACCACCCCACATTCAAGTCATCCAAGTTTTCCTACTTCAACCACTTACAAGAGCTCTAGCATTCAATTCTAGACACACCCAAGTGATCAAATCCTCTCCAAATTCCACACAACGCCTTAGTGATTAGTGAGAGAGATTTGCTTGTGTTCTTTCGAGCTCTTGCGCTTGGATTGCTTTCTTCTTTGATTCTTTCTTGAGATCAACTCAATTGTAACCAAGGCAAGAGGCACCAATTGTGTGGTGGCCCTTGCGGGGAAGTTTTGTTCCCGTTTGATTGAGAAGAAGAAGCTCACTCGGTCCGAGGGACCGTTTGAGAGAGGGAAAGGGTTGAAATTGACCCGGTCTTTGTGACCACCTCAACGGGAGTAGGTTTGCGAGAACCGAACCTCGGTAAAACAAATCCGCGTGTCACACTCCTTATTCGCTTGCGATTTGTTTTGCACCCTCTCTCGCGGACTTGATTATATTTCCAACGCTAACCCGGCTTGTAGTTGTGATTAACTTTGTAAATTTCAGTTTCGCCCTATTCACCCCCCCTCTAGGCGACTTTCAATTGGTATCAAAGCCTGGTGCTTCATTAGAGCCTAACCGCTCGAAGTGATGTCGGGAGAACACGCCAAGAAGGAGATGGAGACCGGCGACAAGCCCGCTACAAGCCACGGGAAGGCTTCATCGGAAGAGTCCCGCAACAAAAAGAAAGGGAAGGAGAAGAAAGCCTCCTCCCACAAGTCGCATCGGAGTGGCGACAAGAAAAAGAAAATGAGGAAGGTGGTCTACTACGAGACCGACACTTCATCACCTTCCACCTCCGGCTCCGACGCGCCCTCCATAACTTCTAAGCGCCATGAGCGCAAGAAGTTTAGTAAGATCCCCTTACACTATCCTCGTACTTCTAGACATACTCCATTACTTTCCGTTCCATTAGGCAAACCGCCAACCTTTGACGGTGAAGATTATGCTAGGTGGAGTGATTTAATGAAATTCCATCTAACCTCAGTCCACAAAAGTATATGGAATGTTGTTGAGTTTGGAGCACAGGTACCATCTGTAGGGGATGAGGATTTTTGATGAGGACGAGGTGGCCCAAATCGAGCACTTCAACTCTCAAGCCACAACCATACTCCTCGCCTCTCTAAGTAGGGAGGAGTACAACAAGGTGCAAGGATTGAAGAGCGCCAAGGAAGTTTGGGACGTGCTCAAGACCGCGCATGAGGGTGATGAACTCACCAAGATCACCAAGCGGGAAACGATCGAGGGGGAGCTCGGTCGCTTCCATCTTCGCCAAGGGGAGGAGCCACAAGACATGTACAACCGGCTCAAAACCTTGGTGAATCAAGTGCGCAACCTCGGGAGCAAGAAATGGGATGACCACGAGGTGGTTAAGGTTATTCTAAGATCACTTATTTTCCTTAACCCTACTCAAGTACAATTAATTTGTGGCAATCCTAGATACACACTAATGACTCCCGAGGAAGTAATCGGGAATTTTGTGAGCTTTGAGTTTATGATTAAGGGCTCACGGAAGATCAACGAGCTTGATGGCCCCTCCACGTCCGAAGCACAACCAGTCGCATTTAAGGCGACGGAGGAGAAGAAGGAGGAGTCTACACCGAGTAGAACACCCATCGACGCCTCCAAGCTCGACAACGAGGAAATGGCGTTTGTCATCAAAAGCTTTCGCCAAATCCTCAAGCAAAGGAGGGGGAAAGACTACAAGCCCCGCTCCAAGAAGGTTTGCTACAAGTGTGGTAAGCTCGGTCACTTTATAGCAAAATGTCCTATTTCTAGTGACAGTGACAGGGGCGACGACAAGAAGGGGAGAAGAAAGGAGAAGAAGAAGTACTACAAGAAGAAGGGCGGCGATGCCCATGTTTGTCGTGAGTGGGACTCCGACGAAAGCTCTAGCGACTCCTCCGACGACGAGGACGCCGCCAACATCGCCGTCACCAAGGGACTTCTCTTCCCCAACGTCGGCCACAAGTGCCTCATGGCAAAGGGCGGCAAAAAGAAGAAGGTTAAATCCAAATCCTCCACTAGATATGAGTCTTCTAGCGATGATAATGCTAGTGATGAGGAAGATAATTTGCGTACTCTTTTTGCCAACTTAAACATGCAACAAAAAGAGAAATTAAATGAATTGATTAGTGCTATCCATGAGAAGGATGATCTCTTGGACTCACAAGAGGACTTCCTTATTAAAGAAAACAAGAAGCATGTTAAAGTTAAAAATGCTTATGCTCTAGAAGTTGAAAAGTGCGAAAAATTATCTAGTGAGCTAAGCACTTGCCATGAGACCATTGACAACCTTAGAAATGAAAATGTTAATTTGTTAGCTAAGGTTGATTCAAATATTTGTAATGTTTCAATTCCAGATGATAATGTTGAGTTGCTTGCTAAAATAGAAGAATTGAACATTTCTCTTACTAGCCTTAGGATTGAAAATGAGAAATTGATTGCTAAGGCTAAAGATTTTGATGTTTGCAATGCTACTATTTCCGACCTTAGAAGTAGAAATGATATATTACATGCTAAGGTTGTAGAATTAAAATCTTGCAAACCCTCTACATCTACCGTTGAACACACTACCATTTGCACTAGATGTAGAGATGTTGATATTAATGCTATACATGATCACATGACTTTAATTAAACAACAAAATGATCATATAGCTAAACTAGATGCTAAAATTGCCGAGCATGAACTTGAAAATGAAAAATTTAAATTTGCTCGTAGTATGCTTTATAGTGGGAGACGTCCTGGCATTAAGGATGGCATTGGCTTCCAAAAGGGGGACAATGTCAAACTTAATGTCCCTCCTAAGAAATTGTCTAATTTTGTTAAGCGCAAGGCTCCCATGCCTCAAGATAACGAGGGTTACATTTTGTACCCTTCCGGTTATCCTGAGAGCAAAATTAGGAGAATTCATTCTAGAAAGTCTCACTCTGGCCCTAACCATGCTTTTATGTATAAGGGTGAGACATCTAGTTCTAGGCAACCAACCCGTGTTAAGTTGCCTAAGAAGAAAACTCCTAGTGCATCAAATGAGCATGACATTTCATTTAAAACTTTTGATGCATCATATGTGTTAACTAACAAATCCGGCAAGGTAGTTGCCAAATATGTTGGGGGCAAGCACAAGGGGTCAAAGACTTGTGTTTGGGTATCCAAAGTTCTTGTATCTAATGCCAAAGGACCCAAAACCATTTGGGTACCTAAAGTCAAGAACTAAACATGTTTTGTAGGTTTATGCATCCGGGGGCTCAAGTTGGATAATCGACAGCGGGTGCACAAACCACATGACAGGGGAGAAGAAGATGTTCTCCTCCTACGAGAAAAACCAAGATCCCCAACGAGCTATCACATTCGGGGATGGAAATCAAGGTTTGGTCAAAGGATTGGGTAAAATTGCTATATCTCCTGACCATTCTATTTCCAATGTTTTTCTTGTAGATTCATTAGATTACAATTTGCTTTCCGTTTCTCAATTATGCAAAATGGGCTACAACTGTCTTTTTACTGATATAGGTGTCACTGTCTTTAGAAGAAGTGATGATTCAATAGCGTTCAAGGGTGTGTTAGAGGGTCAGCTATACTTAGTAGATTTTGATAGAGCTGAACTCGACACATGCTTAATTGCTAAGACTAACATGGGCTGGCTCTGGCATCGCCGACTAGCACATGTTGGGATGAAGAATCTTCATAAGCTTCTAAAGGGAGAGCACATTTTAGGATTAACAAATGTTCATTTTGAGAAAGACAGGATTTATAGCGCATGCCAAGCAGGAAAGCAAGTTGGTGCTCATCATCCACACAAGAACAACATGACGACTGACAGGCCACTGGAACTCCTACACATGGATCTATTCGGCCCGATTGCTTACATAAGCATCGACGGGAGTAAGTACTGTCTAGTTATTGTGGATGATTATTCTCGCTTCACTTGGGTATTCTTTTTGCAGGAAAAATCTCATACCCAAGAGACCTTAAAAGGATTCTTGAGACGGGCTCAAAATGAGTTCGGCTTGAGGATCAAGAAAATTAGAAGCGACAACGGGACGGAGTTCAAGAACTCTCAAATTGAAGGCTTCCTTGAGGAGGAGGGCATCAAGCATGAGTTCTCTTCTCCCTACACCCCACAACAAAATGGTGTAGTAGAGAGAAAGAATAGAACTCTATTGGACATGGCAAGAACTGAAAGGGAAATGTGCCCTTGGGCCATTTCTAAGTATTTTGGTGATTTAGTGTCCAACACAAGTGCCCTAGTGTAAAAAGGTGGACAAAGTACAAATCAAGGATAAAGGTATGTTTCTCAGACTTAGTACATTGTTTTATGGACTAATGTATTGTGTCTAAGTGCTGGAAACAGAAAAAATCGAGTTGGAGAAGAGATGGCTCGAGCAGCCAAAGTTTGCCGAGTCTGGGAGCACCGGACGCCAGGCTGGCTCGAGCGAAGTGGCTGCTCTCGGGAATTCACCGGCGACGTACGGCTATAATTCACCGGACTGTCCGGTGTGCACCGGACTGTCCGGTGAGCCAACGGTCGGCAGGGCTAACGGTCGGCCGCGCGATCTGCGCGGGACACGTGGCCGAGCCAACGGCTAGAAGGGGGCACTGGACTGTCCGGTGTGCACCGGACATGTCCGGTGCGCCAACGGCTCTCAGGCTGCCAACGGTCGACTGCGCCATTTTTGGAAGGAAATCGGGCACCGGACAGTGTCCGGTGTGCACCGGACTGTCCGGTGCACCAGTCGACAGAAGGCAAGATCAGCCTTCCTAGATTGCTCTCAACGGCTCCTAGCTGCCTTGGGGCTATAAAAGGGACCCCTAGGCGCATGGAGGAGAACACCAAGCATTCCTACAACATTCCTAAGCACCAAGACATCGATTTCGCGCATTCTTTTCAGTGTGATAGCATATAGAGCTCTAGTGGAGTTGTGAACTCATTGAGTTGTGTTGCGAGCTCTTGTTGCGACTTGTGTGCGTTTTGACACTCTGTTTCTTGTGTCTTGTGTGCGTTGCTAATCCCTCCCTTGCTCCGTGTTCTTTGTGAATTTCAAGTGTAAGGGCGAGAGGCTCCAAGTTGTGGAGATTCCTCGCAAACGGGATTGAGAAAAAACAAGCAAAACACCGTGGTATTCAAGTGGGTCTTTGGACCGCTTGAGAGGGGTTGATTGCAACCCTCGTCCATTGGGACGCCACAACGTGGAGTAGGCAAGCGTTGGTCTTGGCCGAACCACGGGATAACCACCGTGCCATCTCTGTGATTGATTTCTTGTGGTTATTGTGTTTTGACTCCTCCCTAGCCACTTGGCAATTATTGTGCTAACACTTAACCAAGTTTTTGTGGCTTAAGTTTCAAGTTTTACAGGATCACCTATTCACCCCCCCTCTAGGTGCTCTCAATTGGTATAAGAGTCGTTCTCTTCACAAAGGGACTAACCGCCCGAAGAGATGGATCCTAAGGGGAAGGGAATCGTGATCAACGACAAAGAGAAGGAATCCTTCGTCAACGAGCCGAAGGACGACAAGACTACCGACTCCGGCTCGGGCCATAGACGGAAGGAAGGGAAGAAGAAGAAGACGAGGCGCATCAAGGAGATCGTCTACTACGACGACAGCGATGAGTCTACTTCTTCCCAAAAGGACGACGACCACAACGACTACGAGAGAAGGAAACCGGTTAATTCGAACTTTTCTTTTGACTACTCTCGTATTCCGCAAAGTTCAAATTCACATTTGCTCTCCATTCCACTCGGCAAGCCCCCACACTTTGATGGGGAGGACTACGGATTTTGGAGCCACAAAATGCGTAGTCACCTATTCTCTCTCCATCCTAGTATATGGGAGATTGTAGAGAGTGGAATGCACTTTGATAGTTCGGATAGTCCCATGTTCATTAATGAGCAAATCCATAAGAATGCACAAGCTACTACTGTTCTTCTAGCTTCACTGTGCAGGGATGAATATCACAAAGTGAGCGGCTTGGATAACGCCAAGCAGATCTGGGACACCCTCAAGATTTCTCATGAGGGGAACGACGTCACCTTGCTCACCAAAATGGAGTTGGTGAAGGGCGAGCTTGGACGGTTCGCGATGATAAGGGGCGAGGAGCCAACTCAAACATACAACCGGCTAAAGACTCTTATCAACAAAATAAGGAGCTACGGAAGCACGCGATGGACGGACCACGACGTCGTCCGACTGATGCTAAGGTCCTTTACCGTTCTTGATCCTCATTTGGTGAATAATATTCGTGAGAATCCCAGGTACACCAAAATGTCGCCCGAAGAATTCTTTGGAAAATTCGTTAGCGGGCGAATGATGATCAAGGAGGCGAGGTACGTGGACGACGCCTTGAATGGTCCGATCAACGAACCGCAACCCCTTGCTCTCAAGGCAACAAGAAGCAAGGAGGCGCTACCTAGCAAGGTGGCACAAATTGAGGCGGCCGGACTTAATGATGAAGAGATGGCCCTCATCATCAAAAGATTCAAGACGGCGCTTAAGGGTCGCAAGGGAGAGCCAAGCAAGACCAAAGCCAAGGGAAAGCGCTCATGCTTCAAATACGGTAAGCTTGGTCATTTTATTGCTAACTGTCCCGACAATGATAGTGATCAGGACCAAGGGAACAAGAGAGAGAAGAAGAAGAATTATAAGAAGGCAAAGGGCGAGGCTCATCTTGGCAAGGAATGGGATTCAGACTGCTCCTCGTCCGACTCCGACAATGAAGGACTCACCGCCACCGCCTTCAACAAGTCATCCCTCTTCCCCAACGAGCGTCACACATGCCTTATGGCAAGGGAGAAGAAGGTATGTACTCGAGACTCTACTTATGCTTCTTCAAGTGAGGACGAATCTAGTGATGAGGATGAAATAGATTATTCATGTCTATTTAAAGGCCTAGATAGAAATAAAATTGATAAAATCAATGAATTGATTGATGCCTTGAATGAAAAGGATAGGCTATTAGAAAAGCAAGAGGATTTGTTGTATGATGAACATGACAAATTTGTAGAAGCACAAAAATCTCATGCTTTAGAAGTTAAAAGAAATGAAATGCTTTCTTGTGAATTATCTTCTTTCCATGAGACAATTTCTAGCTTAAGGAGCATTAATGATGATTTGAATGCTAAGTTAGAAATAGCTAGGAAATCAACAACTTGTGTAGAAAATGTTGGTATTTGCAATAGATGTAAAGATTTTGATATTGATGCTTGTAGTGAACACATAGCTTCTATTGCAAAGTTAAATGATGAAATGGCTAGTCTTAATGCCCAACTTAAGGCTAGCAAAAACGATTTTGATAAGCTAAAATTTGCAAGGGATGCCTACACGATTGGTAGACACCCCTCAATCAAGGATGGACTTGGCTTCAAGAGGGAAGCCAAGGACTTAACAAGCCATAAGGCTCCCATCTCCACCAAGGAGAAAGGGAAGGCCCCTATGGCTAGTAGTGCTAAAAGGAACCATGCCTTTATGTATCATGACAAGAGACAATATAGAAATGCTTATAGGAGTTATAATGCATATAATGCTTTTGATTCTCATACCATGTTTGCTTCTAGTTCTTCCTATGTGCATGATAGAAATGTTGGTAGGAAAAATGTTGTTTATAATATGCCTAGGAGAAATGTTGCTAATGTTCCTAGGAAAGTTCATGAACCATCTACAATTTATCATGCTTTAAATGCTTCCTTTACTATTTGTAGAAAAGATAGGAAGATAGTTGCTAGGAAATTAGGGGCAAAATGCAAGGGTGATAAAACTTGCATTTGGGTCCCTAAGACAATTGTGACTAACCTTGTAGGACCCAACAAGAGTTGGGTACCTAAGACCCAAGCCTAAATTTGCCTTGTAGGTTTATGCATCCGGGGGTTCAAGCTGGATTATCGACAGCGGATGCACAAACCATATGACGGGGGAGAAGAAGATGTTCACCTCCTACGTCATGAATAAGGATTCCCAAGATTCAATCATATTCGGTGATGGGAACCAAGGCAAGGTGAAAGGTTTAGGCAAGATTGCAATATCTAATGAGCACTCTATCTCTAATGTATTTTTAGTTGAGAGTCTTGGATATAATTTACTATCTGTTAGTCAATTATGTAATATGGGATATAATTGTTTATTCACAAATGTAGATGTGTCTGTCTTTAGAAGATGTGATGGTTCACTAGCTTTTAAGGGTGTACTAGACGGCAAACTTTACTTAGTTGATTTTGCAAAAGAAGAGGCCGGTCTAGATGCATGCTTAATAGCTAAGACTTGCATGGGCTGGTTGTGGCATCGCCGCTTAGCACATGTGGGGATGAAGAACCTCCACAAGCTTCTAAAGGGAGAACACGTGATAGGTCTAACCAATGTTCATTTCGAAAAAGATAGACCTTGTGCAGCTTGTCAAGCAGGTAAACAAGTGGGAGGAGCACATCACAGCAAGAATGTGATGACCACGTCAAGACCTCTGGAGCTGCTACATATGGACCTCTTCGGACCCGTCGCCTATCTGAGCATAGGAGGAAGTAAGTATGGTCTAGTTATTGTTGATGACTTTTCCCGCTTCACTTGGGTGTTCTTTTTGCAAGATAAGTCTGAAACCCAAGGGACCCTCAAGCGCTTCCTAAGGAGAGCTCAAAATGAGTTTGAGCTCAAGGTGAAGAAGATAAGGAGCGACAACGGGTCCGAATTCAAGAATCTTCAAGTGGAGGAGTTCCTTGAGGAGGAGGGGATCAAGCACGAGTTCTCCGCTCCCTACACACCTCAGCAAAATGGTGTGGTAGAGAGGAAGAATAGGACGCTCATAGATATGGCGAGGACTATGCTTGGAGAGTTCAAGACCCCTGAGTGCTTTTGGTCGGAAGCCGTGAACACGGCTTGCCACGGCATCAACAGGGTCTACCTTCACCGCCTCCTCAAGAAGACTTCATATGAGCTGCTAACTGGTAACAAACCCAATGTATCGTACTTTCGTGTATTTGGGAGTAAATGCTACATTCTAGTGAAGAAGGGTAGGAATTCCAAATTTGCTCCCAAGGCTGTAGAAGGGTTTTTATTAGGTTATGATTCAAATACAAAGGCGTATAGGGTCTTCAACAAATCATCAGGTTTGGTTGAAGTCTCTAGCGACGTTGTATTTGATGAGACTAATGGCTCTCCAAGAGAGCATGTTGTTGATCTTGATGATGTAGATGAAGAAGACGTTCCAACGGCCGCGATACGCACCATGGCGATTGGAGATGTACGGCCTCAGGAACAAGTGGAGCAAGATCAACCGTCTTCCTCAACTATGGTGCATCCCCCAACTCAAGATAACGAACAGGTACCTCAAGTGGAGGCGCATGATCAAGGGGGAGCACAGGATGTTCAAATTGAAGAGGAAGAAGCACCTCAGGCACCTCCAACCCAAGTTCGAGCGACGATCCAAAGGGATCATCCCGTCGACCAAATTTTGGGTGACATTAGCAAGGGAGTAACTACTCGTTCAAGATTAGTTAATTTTTGTGAGCATTACTCCTTTGTCTCTTCTATTGAGCCTTTCAGGGTAGAAGAGGCCTTGCTAGATCCGGACTGGGTGTTGGCCATGTAGGAGGAACTCAACAACTTCAAGCGCAATGAAGTTTGGACGCTGGTGCCTCGTCCCAAGCAAAATGTTGTGGGAACCAAGTGGGTGTTCCGCAACAAACAGGACGAGCACGGGGTGGTGACGAGGAACAAGGCTCGACTTGTGGCAAAAGGTTATGCCCAAGTCGCAGGTTTGGACTTTGAGGAGACTTTTGCTCCTGTGGCTAGGCTAGAATCAATTCGTATCTTGCTAGCATATGCCGCTCACCATTCTTTCAGGTTGTACCAAATGGATGTGAAGAGCGCTTTCCTCAACGGGCCGATCAAAGAGGAGGTGTACGTGGAGCAACCCCCTGGCTTCGAGGATGAACGGTACCCCGACCACATGTGTAAGCTCTCTAAGGCGCTCTATGGACTTAAGCAAGCCCCAAGAGCATGGTATGAATGCCTTAGAGACTTTTTAATTGCTAATGCTTTCAAGGTTAGGAAAGCCGATCCAACTCTTTTTACCAAGACTTGCGATGGTGATCTTTTTGTGTGCCAAATTTATGTCGATGACATAATATTTGGTTCTACTAATCAAAAGTCTTGTGAAGAGTTTAGCAGGGTTATGACGCAGAAATTCGAGATGTCGATGATGGGCGAGTTGAACTACTTCCTTGGGTTCCAAGTGAAGCAACTCAAGGATGGCACTTTCATCTCCCAAACGAAGTACACGCAATACTTGCTAAAGCGGTTTGGGATGAAGGACGCCAAGCCCGCAAAGACGCCGATGGGAACTGACGGACACACCGACCTCAACAAAGGAGGTAAGTCCGTTGATCAAAAAGCATACCGATCCATGATAGGTTCTTTGCTTTATTTATGTGCTAGTAGACCAGATATTATGCTTAGCGTATGCATGTGTGCTAGATTTCAATCTGATCCTAAGGAGTGTCACTTAGTGGCTGTGAAGCGAATTCTTCGATATTTAGTCGCTACGCCTTGCTTCGGGATCTGGTATCCAAAGGGGTCTAACTTTGACTTGATTGGGTACTCAGATTCCGACTATGCTGGATGTAAGGTCGATAGGAAGAGTACATCGGGGACGTGCCAATTCTTAGGAAGGTCCCTGGTGTCATGGAACTCTAAGAAACAAACCTCCGTTGCCCTATCCACCGCTGAAGCCGAGTACGTTGCCGCAGGACAGTGTTGTGCGCAACTACTTTGGATGAGGCAAACCCTCCGGGACTTTGGCTACAATCTGAGCAAAGTCCCACTCCTATGTGACAATGAGAGTGCTATCCGAATAGCGGAAAATCCTGTTGAGCACAGCCGCACAAAGCACATCGACATCTGGCATCACTTTTTGAGAGACCACCAGCAAAAGGGAGATATCGAAGTGTTTCATGTTAGCACCGAAAACCAGCTAGCCGATATCTTTACCAAGCCTCTAGATGAGAAGACCTTTTGCAGGCTGCGTAGTGAGCTCAATATCTTAGATTCGCGGAACTTGGATTGAAATGTAGCATACATGTGTTTATGCCTTTGATCATGTTCATTCTGCATGTTGTTGCTTATTGTGGTGCTCAAGTTGTACAAACACTCCCTGGACCTCACAAGTCCTTTTTGCAAGTGATGCACATATTTAGGGGGAGCTGTGCTACAACTTGACCCTTTGAGACTAACCATGTTCTTGAGTTTGGTTGTTTTAGTCTCAAAGGAGGATTGAAAGGGAAAAGGTGGACTTGGACCATGCAAGACTTCCACTGCACTCCGATGAAAAGAGTAACTTTTCCAAGTTCATCTTTATACTCTTATTGCCTTTGTACTCTTATTTGAAGATTTTGGTGAGGCAATGGGGTTAAAGGGCCAAGATTTATCCCGTTTTGGTGCTTGATGCCAAAGGGGGAGAAAATAAAGGCCAAAGCGATAAATGGATCAGCTACCACTTGAGAGTTTTTGAAAATAGTAGAATAGAGCTTTTGGTTTGTCAAAACTCTTTTACTGTCTCTCTTGTCAAAAGTTGGTTTCTAGTGGGGAGAAGTGTTGATTATGGGAAAAAGGGGAGTTTTTTGAAATCTTGAATCAATTTCTCTTGGAATGACTCTCTTTATGTCTTAACACATGTGTTTGACTTAGAGATAGAAATTTGAGTTTGATTTGCAAAAACAAACCAAGTGGTGGCAAAGAGTGATCCATATATGTCAAATTTGAATCAAAACAATTTGAGTTCTTATTTGAATTGATTTTGTATTTGTTCTACTTGCTTTATGTTGTGTTGGCATAAATCACCAAAAAGGGGGAGATTGAAAGGGAAATGTGCCCTTGGGCCATTTCTAAGTATTTTGGTGATTTAGTGTCCAACACAAGTGCCCTAGTGTAAAAAGGTGGACAAAGTACAAATCAAGGATAAAGGTATGTTTCTCAGACTTAGTACATTGTTTTATGGACTAATGTATTGTGTCTAAGTGCTGGAAATAGAAAAATTCGAGTTGGAGAAGAGATGGCTCGAGCAGCCAAAGTTTGCTGAGTCTGGGAGCACTGGCCTGTCTGGTGGTGCACCGGACAGTGTCCGGTGCGCCAGGCTGGCTCGAGCGAAGTGGCTGCTCTCGGGAATTCACCGGCGACGTACGACTATAATTCACCGGACTGTCCGGTGTGCGCCGGACTGTCCGGTGAGCCAACGGTCGGCAGGGCCAACGGTCGGTCGCGCGATCTGCGCGGGACACGTGGCCGAGCCAACGGCTAGAAGGGGGCACCGGACTGTCCGGTGTGCACCGGACATGTCCGGTGCGCCAACGGCTCTCAGGCTGCCAACGGTCGACTGCGCCATTTTTGGAAGGAAATCGGGCACCGGACAGTGTCCAGTGTGCACCGGACTGTCCGGTGCACTAGTCGACAGAAGGCAAGATCAGCCTTCCTAGATTGCTCTCAACGGCTCCTAGCTGCCTTGGGGCTATAAAAGGGACCCCTAGGCGCATGGAGGAGAACACCAAGCATTCCTACAACATTCCTAAGCACCAAGACATCGATTTCGCGCATTATTTTCAGTGTGATAGCATATAGAGCTCTAGTGGAGTTGTGAACTCATTGAGTTGTGTTGCGAGCTCTTGTTGTGACTTGTGTGCGTTTTGACACTCTGTTTCTTGTGTCTTGTGTGCGTTGCTAATCCCTCCCTTGCTCCGTGTTCTTTGTGAATTTCAAGTGTAAGGGCGAGAGGCTCCAAGTTGTGGAGATTCCTCGCAAACGGGATTGAGAAAAAGCAAGCAAAACACCGTGGTATTCAAGTGGGTCTTTGGACCGCTTGAGAGGGGTTAATTGCAACCCTCGTCCGTTGGGATGCCACAACGTGGAGTAGGCAAGCGTTGGTCTTGGCCGAACCACGGGATAACCACCGTGCCATCTCTGTGATTGATTTCTTGTGGTTATTGTGTTTTGACTCCTCTCTAGCCACTTGGCAATTATTGTGCTAACACTTAACCAAGTTTTTGTGGCTTAAGTTTCAAGTTTTACAGGATCACCTATTCACCCCCCCCCTCTAGGTGCTCTCAAGAACCATGCTTGATGAGTACAAGACATCGGATCGGTTTTGGGCCGAGGCGGTCAACACCGCCTGCTACGCCATCAACCGGTTGTATCTACACCGAATCCTCAAGAAAACATCTTACGAACTCCTAACCGATAAAAAGCCCAATATTTCATATTTTAGAGTCTTTGGTAGCAAATGCTTTATTCTTGTTAAAAGAGGTAGAAAATCTAAATTTGCTCCTAAGACTGTAGAAGGCTTTTTACTAGGATATGATTCAAACACAAGGGCATATAGAGTCTTTAACAAGTCCACTGGACAAGTTGAAGTTTCTTGTGACGTTGTGTTTGATGAGACTAACGGCTCTCAAGTAGAGCAAGTTGATCTTGATGAGATAGGTGATGAAGAGGCTCCATGCATCGCGCTAAGGAACATGTCCATTGGGAATGTGTGTCCTAAGGAATCCGAAGAGCCTCCAAATGCACAAGATCAACCATCCTCCTCCACGCAAGCATCTCCACCAACTCAAAATGAGGATGAGGCTCAAGATGATGAAGGAGAAGATCAAGCAAACGAGCCACCTCAAGATGACGGCAATGATCAAGGGGGAGATGCAAATGATCAAGACAAGGAGGATGAAGAACAAAGACCGCCACACCCAAGAGTCCACCAAGCTATCCAACGAGATCACTCCGTCGACACCATCCTCGGCGACATTCATAAGGGGGTAACTACTAGATCTCGTGTTGCACATTTTTGTGAGCATTACTCTTTTGTTTCCTCTATTGAGCCACACAAGCTAGAGGAAGCACTCCAAGATTCGGATTGGGTGGTGGCAATGCAAGAGGAGCTCAACAACTTCACTAGGAATGAGGTATGGCATTTAGTTCCACGTCCTAATCAAAATGTTGTAGGAACCAAGTGGGTCTTCCGCAACAAGCAAGACGAGCATGGTGTGGTGACAAGGAACAAAGCTCGACTTGTGGCCAAAGGATACTCCCAAGTCGAAGGTTTGGATTTCGGTGAAACCTATGCACCCGTAGCTAGGCTTGAGTCAATTTGTATATTATTGGCCTATGCTACTTACCATGGCTTCAAGCTTTATCAAATGGACGTGAAGAGTGCCTTTCTCAATGGACCAATCAAGGAAGAGGTCTATGTTGAGCAACCTCCCGGCTTTGAAGATAGTGAGTACCCTAATCATGTTTATAAACTCTCTAAGGCGCTTTATGAGCTCAAGCAAGCCCCAAGAGCATGGTATGAATGCCTTAGAGATTTCCTTATCACTAATGGATTCAAAGTCGGAAAGGCCGATCCTACACTCTTCACTAAAACTCTTGAAAATGACTTGTTTGTATGCCAAATTTATGTTGATGATATTATATTTGGGTCTACTAACGAGTCTACATGTGAAGAATTTAGTAGGATCATGACACAAAAATTCGAGATGTCTATGATGGGGGAGTTGAAGTACTTCTTAGGATTTCAAGTGAAGCAACTCCAAGAGGGCACCTTCCTAAGCCAAACAAAATATACTCAAGATATTCTAAGCAAGTTTGGGATGAAGGATGCCAAACCCATCAAGACACCCATGGGAACCAATGGACATCTCGACCTCGACACGGAAGGTAAGTCCGTGGATCAAAAGGTATACCGGTCGATGATAGGCTCTTTGCTATATTTATGTGCATCTCGACCGGATATTATGCTTTCCGTATGCATGTGTGCAAGATTCCAAGCCGACCCTAAGGAAGCTCACCTTACGGTCGTAAAACGAATTTTGAGATATTTGGCTTATACTCCTAAGTTTGGGCTTTGGTATCCTAGGGGATCCACTTTTGATTTAATTGGTTATTCGGATGCCGATTGGGCGGGGTGTAAAATTAATAGAAAGAGCACATCGGGGACTTGCCAGTTCTTGGGAAGATCCTTGGTGTCTTGGGCTTCAAAGAAGCAAAATTCGGTCGCTCTTTCTACCGTCGAGGCCGAGTATATTGTCGCATGCCATTGTTGCGCGCAATTGCTTTGGATGAGGCAAAACCTTAGGGACTATGGTTACAAATTAACCAAAGTTCCTCTTCTATGTGATAATGAGAGTGCAATCCGCATGGCGGATAATCCCGTTGAGCATAGCCGCACTAAACACATAGCCATTCGGTATCACTTTTTAAGGGATCACCAACAAAAGGGAGATCTCGAGATTTCATATATTAACACTAAAGATCAATTAGCCGATATCTTCACCAAGCCTCTTGATGAACAAACTTTTAACAAACTTAGGCATGAGCTAAATATTCTTGATTCTAGGAACTTCTTTTGTTGATTTGCACACATAGCTCTCTTATATACCTTTGATCATGTCTCTTTCATATGCTATGACTAATGTGTGTTCAAGTGAATTTCAAATCAAGTCATAGGTATATTGAAAGGGAATTGGAGTCTTTGGTGAAGACAAAGGCTTCCACTCCGTAACTCATCCTTCGCCGTCGCTCCGGGCAACTCTCCATCTTTGGGGGAGAGAGCATAAGTCCCAAGCAAAAGGACTCCGTCTTTGGTATAATCTTCACTCATTTATTTATGACCAAAGGGGGAGAAAGTAATTTCAAGGGCTCTAATGACTCTGTTTTTGGCGATTCATGCCAAAGGGGGAGAAAGTATTAGCCCAGAGCAAAAGGACCGACCGCACCACCACCTAATTTTAAAATAATTTTCAATTGGAAATTTCAAATTGTTATCTTATTGTGTTCAAAAGGGAAGAAAGTAGTATTTCAAAATTGATATCTCAAAACCCTCTTGAACACTAAGAGGAGGATTTCATTTAGGGGGAGTTTTGTTTAGTCAAAGGAAAAGCATTTGAAACAGGGGGAGAAAATTTCAAATCTTGAAAATGCTTTGCAAAATCTTATTCATTTACCTTTGACTATTTGCAAAAGAACTTTGAAAAGGATTTACAAAAGAATTTGCAAAAACAAAACGTATGGTGCAAGCGTGGTCCAAAATGTTAAAAATGAAGAAACAATCCATGTGCATCTGATAAGTATTAATATTGGCTCAATTCCAAGTAACCTTTGCACTTACATTATGCAAACTAGTTCGATTATGCACTTCTATATTTGCTTTGGTTTGTGTTGGCATCATGTAACACCCACTTTGTATGAAAGGCTAAAGAGAAAGTATATTACTCTATATCTATATGTGTTACCCAGGTTTATCATTTCATGAGAACACATTACTTACACAAATGCTTAATTAACAAGCAATACCCAAAGATAATACATGCATCATGCTGAGATTTTATTTTTGTGTGCATTTTTTTTGTGGCAGTATTACAATAATGTAAAAAAGGGGAATATGTCAAATATCCAAATGGGGATTTAAATCCTAAAATAAATCCTAGACTTGAGAAAAAGAAAAGAAGGGAATCAACTGTGCGAATAAAAAAAATAAGTATAAATATTCTTACACAGATCTGAGTTACAAATTTGACTCAAAGTTGAATTTCATAACAAGACTCTAATTCAAATTGGTGATTCAAATGAAAAGAAAATGAAAACAAAACAAAAATAGAAAAGACTACGCCTGGGCCTAATCTTCCTGATCCGGCCCATCTTTTTTTTTCTTCTCTGCACCGTGCGCAGCCCAACCGGCTGGCTGCCGCGCCGACATCTCGGGCCCGGTCGCCAGTGACACTCGCGGGCACTCCCACGCTTGCGTGAAGTCCACTCGCTGCCGCGTGGGGCCCATTGGCCATCGTGCTCGCGGCGCGCGCGATTCCGCGTGAAGCTGGTCTCTGTTCTTCCGAACCCGCCGCGTGAATCCGCGTATTGGCCGAAGATTCTGGGACCGTGGTACTTATAGTCGCGACCGCCTCTTCTTGGGTCGCCGCCCACTTATTCCCCGTGCTTCCACCGCTGAACCCGCCGTCGTCGCTAGGGTTAGGGTAGAAATCGGAAGGGCAAAAATCCCCGCCGTTGGTGGACGCGTGAATTGGTGGGCGCTGGGCGTTGGTGTGCCACCGTGGTGAGGCCCTGAGTTGTGGGATAGCTAGACGAAGCTTCGGCCAGCGCAGAAGGACTTCTCGGGGACAGGAATCGCTCGCCGTCGCTGGGGAACCGCCGCGGACCGCGCGACCGCCTGGTCAGTGCCGCCACCGTTCCAAACCAAGGTATTAAGTCCACCCTTCGGTTCGTCTTTCCTGTCTCGATGTGTAGCGCGGTTCAATTCGTAATCCGGGGAACAGGGGCGCGAATTCGAGGTCTTGGCCATGGCGCGCCACCGCGGCCTCACTGTTTGTCGCCGGCGTTCAACCGGGAAGAGAAGGGTTGGACCGTAGATCTTGGCGTTGACGGTTAGGATTAGATGTTGTGTACCGGTTCGGACCAGCTCATCTCAGTCGTGGATCGTTGGATCGGCGGGTGGTGTTCGATCGCGATGTATTAAAATCTAGACCAGAGGATTTAAATCCATCGGCCCGCTGCGTGTACCGGTTCACTGCGCGAGCCGATTTAATCGTGGGCGTAGGATTCGGATCGGACGCCCCATATCCAACGATACCTCTTCACTTAACTCTTTTGCGAATAAACCCTTGGCTTTTGCATAATAAAACCCGCCGTCCACCGCGGGTTGAATCTAAGTCTGGGATATTTTTATACATTAGTCCATGTGTTTCTCTGTTATTGGCGCCCAGTCCTGAGATCAGTAAAACAGGAAAAATACATTAGAAAATAGATTTTTAATATAAAAATAAATACAGAAACTTGTTTAATCCATAAGAAATTCATATTAAGTCCAAATTAGTTCATTCTGATTTCTATAATTCTATAATATTATTATTTATCACATAGTACATCTGTTTTGACATGAAAGTCACATTAAAATTTATATTCTATTTAATCTTGTACAAAACACATAAAATCATTAGAAATTCATAACTTTCTCATTTTAACTTCAAATTGAGTCATTCCAGTTGCAATAATTTTATTTTAATATTGTCTACCAACCAGTAACACTGTTTAGCCATGAAACTTGAATTAAAATTGTCCATTCGAATTAATCTATTCTAGGTACTCAATAACTCCATAAAATCATAACTTTCTAACTGTAACTCCGAATTTAGTAATTCTTGTTCCCACGATCTCGTAGCGACGTGTAGATTATTATTACACAATTTGTACTTATCTTTGGTGTAATGTTAATTTTGCCTATACAATGTTTGTTTGTATTGCTACGACTAGCGTGAGGTCACGAGTCATCTGAAGATCATCCTGGTACCTCGAATCTCAAGTCCCAGGCAAGTTGTGCCCTTGATCCCTTCTTTTACCCACTCATGTTCTAATTAATCATAATGATCTGCATAGGTTAATTTTGATGGGACCTAATAGGTTACCCTAGTTTGTCTATCTTTATGCCTTGTTCACCACTAAACTTTTTGGGTAGTACTGGCTAGTGCTATATGTGGTTTTGGGCATTGAGATACACATTATTCATGATTATACTTTTGTTATCCGTTGTTATTTACTGTTCATGTCAAGATCATTAATGTTAATTGGAACATAGAGCTTAACTTGAGAAACACGTGCCACCACAAGGGTTTATGGACGCCCTTGGCTGATTAATTAGGAAAGCTAGTGGAGGACTACCTTACCCAAAAGGGGCAAGAGCAGTAGGGGAGTGGTCAGTGTAGGGAGGTCCTTGGTTGATTTTGCTGCGATGGCGGTTAGGCAAGAACCCTGCATTGGAGCTTCCTATAAACTGTAGCGGGTTTTCTGAAGCTAGTGGAACTTTGTAAAGGCCTCGTAGTGTTACCCTGCCTCGCCTCCTCGGTAGAGGTGTATGGGAAGTCACGATCCCTTGGCAGATGGGTAACATGACTTGTGGGTAAAGGGTACAACCTCTGCAGAGTGTAAAACTGGTATACTAGCCGAGCTCACGGTCATGAACAGCTCAGGACTCTCTGATGATTAATTTATAGAACTAAATTCAATTTGTCATATGCATTGCATCGCAGGTGATGTTGTTACTTCTGTTCTACTATTTAATTGGGTTGGTATTTACTTATACTTAGTAATTGCTAATAAAATTTTGACCAACTTTAAAAGCAATGCTCAGCTTCAACCATCCTCTTTGGTAAGCCTTACACTTCATGAGCTCCCACCTTTGGCGGGTTCATGCACATTATTCCCCACAACTTGTTGAGCGATGAACGTATGTGAGCTCACTCTTGCTGTCTCACACCCCCCCACAGGTCAATAACAGGTACCGCAGGATGAGGCGCATGGAGGATGCTGCGATGAGTTCGTGAGAGATCTAGGCTGTCGTCTCCGAGTCAACTTTGGGTTGCTGGACCGTTGTCTCCTTATAATGTAATTATCTATTTATTTTGTATAGAACTCCTGTTATGTAGTAAAGATGTGACATTCGATCCTGTGCCATGAATCATCATATGTGTGAGACTTGGTCCCAGCACACCTGGTGATTATGTTCGCGCCCGGGTCTTGGTGCCCCGAAACCCGGGTGTGACAGAAGTGGTATCAGAGGAATGTTGACTGTAGGACGAAACCTAGATATAACTGGACAACCAATAGTTACTTACCTCTGCTACTCTGATTCTTTCTAAACTTTTCTTAATCTATTCTCATCTATTTCCGCTTTACTCTGATTATTCTTACCTTTTTCCTTCTAAAGACTAATGTGGATTTCACACTTTGAAATCCTGTACATAAAGTGACTTTTAGGAATAGGAGACCTAATCTTAGGAACAAAAACAAAACTATATTTTTTATACCTATGAATTTGAATGTTTGTTCTTATGATACTTGTCTGATTTGGATCTTTAATTGAGTGTGATAAGTTGTGGAGTAATGTCCACAATTATATCTGCATATACATATAGAAAAAAATGCTTATAAAAATAACTAGACAAACTAGATTATCCCTCATTAAAGTATCTAGCCTAACAAAATCCATCTCATCTTAAAAAAATCTATCCTACACTCATAGATCCATCTTATCTTAAAAGATACTAATCTTATCTTGAAAAGATCTTATGTCACCTTAATAGATCTAACTGACCTCAAAAGATTCTACCTTATCCTTATGGATCCATCTTGCCCTAAGTAGCATATTTATCCCACTCTAGAATAACAACCATGAGCTAATCCAAAATTTATTTAGATCTTATCTAGTCTAAAATAGTCATATCGATTTATTCTAGATCTGATCCAACCTAATAGGTTAATCTAACCTGATGAAGTCTAAACTTAAGTTGAGCTAACCCAAGGACAGTCCCTTAACAAGTTAACACAAGTAAAATAAACTGGACCCTACTCCTATAAATCTTGTTCTCTCCTCATGCACGTAAACCTAAAATTAGTGCATTAGACCAACTCAACCGTGAACATAAGAGCTAACCCAACCAATAGTGTCATGATGGATTGCATAATCTGTCTATTCCCACCTAACATCAAATGAACTTTAGACCTACATCATGTAGCCTATCTCATCCAAATCTATCTTAACCACATTCCCCCACCCCGATGATATGCACTCACCGCGAATCAATGAGCTCAAGGCCAGGAAATAAAAGATCAACCTCATCAAGGAAGGAGAGAAGTCAAACTCAATCTTCAGATGCATTACCACCTAACACGGAGTTCTTCCTCACCATAAACTTTCTTACCCCTGGCTATTCTTGCTCTAACCTATCCATCTCTTATATCATATATAATAAGTAGTTGGATACCTATGCTCTCCAAATCACCCAATATTGACTAAAAAATGAGACTCTCGATTTTTTTGAGCCAATTATAGACAAAAAAAGAGCCACAAATCAATCCTTCTGTATCCCTTTTTCTTACAAATCTCGAGGACAAGATTATTTCTAAGGGGGTAGGATTTGTAACACCCACTTTGTATGAAAGACTAAAGAGAAAGTATATTACTCTATATCTATATGTGTTACCCAGGTTTATCATTTCATGAGAACACATTACTTACACAAATGCTTAATTAACAAGCAATACCCAAAGATAATACATGCATCATGCTGAGATTTTATTTTTGTGTGCATTTTTTTTGTGGCAGTATTACAATAATGTAAAAAAAGGGGAATATGTCAAATATCCAAATGGGGATTTAAATCCTAAAATAAATCCTAGACTTGAGAAAAAGAAAAGAAGGGAATCAACTGTGCGAATAAAAAAAATAAGTATAAATATTCTTACACAGATCTGAGTTACAAATTTGACTCAAAGTTGAATTTCATAACAAGACTCTAATTCAAATTGGTGATTCAAATGAAAAGAAAATGAAAACAAAAGAAAAATAGAAAAGACTGCGCCTGGGCCTAATCTTCCTGATCCGGCCCATCTTTTTTCTTCTTCTCTACACCGTGCGCGGCCCAACCGGCTGGCTGCCGCGCCGACATCTCGGGCCCGGTCGCCAGTGACACTCGCGGGCACTCCCACGCTTGCGCGAAGTCCACTCGCTGGCGCGTGGGGCCCATTGGCCATCGTGCTCGCGGCGCGCGCGATTCCGCGTGAAGCTGGTCTCTGTTCTTCCGAACCCGCCGCGTGAATCCGCGTATTGGCCGAAGATTCTGGGACCGTGGTACTTATAGTCGCGACCGCCTCTTCTTGGGTCGCCGCCCACTTATTCCCCGTGCTTCCACCGCTGAACCCGCCGCCGTCGCTAGGGTTAGGGTAGAAATCGGAAGGGCAAAAATCCCCGCCGTTGGCGGACGCGTGAATTGGTGGGCGCTGGGCGTTGGTGTGCCACCGTGGTGAGGCCCTGAGTTGTGGGATAGCTAGACGAAGCTTCGGCCAGCGCAGAAGGACTTCTCGGGGACAGGAATCGCTCGCCGTCGCTGGGGAACCGCCGCGGACCGCGTGACCGCCTGGTCAGTGCCGCCACCGTTCCAAACCAAGGTATTAAGTCCACCCTTCGGTTCGTCTTTCCTGTCTCGATGTGTAGCACGGTTCAATTCGTAATCCGGGGAACAGGGGCGCGAATTAGAGGTCTTGGCCATGGCGCGCCACCGCGGCCTCACTGTTTGTCGCCGGCGTTCAACCGGGAAGAGAAGGGTTGGACCGTAGATCTTGGCGTTGACGGTTAGGATTAGATGTTGTGTACCGGTTCGGACCAGCTCATCTCAGCCGTGGATCGTTGGATCGGCGGGTGGTGTTCGATCGCGATGTATTAAAATCTAGACCAGAGGATTTAAATCCATCGGGCCGCTGTGTGTACCGGTTCACTACGCGAGCCGATTTAATCGTGGGCGTAGGATTCGGATCGGACGCCCCATATCCAACTATACCTCTTCACTTAACTCTTTTTGAATAAACCCTTGGCTTTTGCATAATAAAACTCGCCGTCCACCGCGGGTTGAATCTGAGTTTGGGATATTTTTATACATTAGTCCATGTGTTTCTCTGTTATTGGCGCCCAGTCCTGAGATCAGTAAAACAGGAAAATAGATTAGAAAATAGATTTTTAATATAAAAATAAATACAGAAACTTGTTTAATCCATAAGAAATTCATATTAAGTCCAAATTAGTTCATTCTGATTTCTATAATTCTATAATATTATTATTTATCATATAGTACATCTGTTTTGACATGAAAGTCACATTAAAATTTATATTCTATTTAATCTTGTACAAAACACATAAAATCATTAGAAATTCATAACTTTCTCATTTTAACTTCAAATTGAGTCATTCCAGTTGCAATAATTTTATTTTAATATTGTCTACCAACCAGTAACACTGTTTAGCCATGAAACTTGAATTAAAATTGTCCATTCGAATTAATCTATTCTAGGTACTCAATAACTCCATAAAATCATAACTTTCTAACTGTAACTCCGAATTTAGTAATTCTTGTTCCCACAATCTCGTAGCGACGCGTAGATTATTATTACACAATTTGTACTTATGTTTGGTGTAATGTTAATTTTGCCTATACAATGTTTGTTTGTATTGCTACGACTAGCGTGAGGTCACGAGTCATCTGAAGATCATCCTGGTACCTGGAATCTCAAGTCCCAGGCAAGTTGTGCCCTTGATCACTTCTTTTACCCACTCATGTTATAATTAATCATAATGATCTGTATAGGTTAATTTTGATGGGACCTAATAGGTTACCCTAGTTTGTCTATCTTTATGCCTTGTTCACCACTGAACTTTTTGGGTAGTACTGGCTAGTGCTATATGTGGTTTTAGGCATTGAGATACACATTATTCATGATTATACTTTTGTTATCCGTTGCTATTTACTGTTCATGTCAAGATCATTAATGTTAATTGGAACATAGAGCTTAACTTGAGAAACACGTGCCACCACAAGGGTTTATGGACGCCCTTGGCTGATTAATTAGGAAAGCTAGTGGAGGACTACCTTACCCGAAAGGGGCAAGGGCAGTAGGGGAGTGGTCAGTGTAGGGAGGTCCTTGGTTGATTTTGCTGCGATGGCAGTCAGGCAAGAACCCTGCATTGGAGCTTCCTATAAACTGTAGCGGGTTTTCTGAAGCTAGTGGAACTTTGTAAAGGCCTCGTAGTGTTACCCTGCCTCGCCTCCTCGGTAGAGGTGTATGGGAAGTCGCGATCCCTTGGCAGATGGGTAACATGACTTGTGGGTAAAGGGTACAACCTCTGCAGAGTGTAAAACTGGTATACTAGCCGAGCTCACGGTCATGAGCAGCTCAGGACTCTCTGATGATTAATTTATGGAACTAAATTCAATTTGTCATATGCATTGCATCGCAGGTGATGTTGTTACTTCTGTTCTACTATTTAATTGGGTTGGTATTTACTTATACTTAGTAATTGCTAATAAAATTTTGACCAACTTTAAAAGCAATGCTCAGCTTCAACCATCCTCTTTGGTAAGCCTTACACTTCATGAGCTCCCACCTTTGATGGGTTCATGCACATTATTCCCCACAACTTGTTGAGCGATGAACGTATGTGAGCTCACTCTTGCTGTCTCACACCCCCCACAGGTCAAGAACAGGTACCGCATGATGAGGCGCATGGAGGATGCTGCGATGAGTTCGTGAGAGATCTAGGCCGTCGTCTCCTAGTCAACTTTGGGTTGCTGGACCGTTGTCTCCTTATAATGTAATTATCTATTTATTTTGTATAGAACTCCTATTATGTAGTAAAGATGTGACACTCGATCCTGTGCCATGAATCATCATATGTGTGAGACTTGGTCCCAGCACACCTGGTGATTATGTTCGCGCC
This sequence comes from Zea mays, assembly GCF_902167145.1. Classification (NCBI taxonomy): domain Eukaryota; kingdom Viridiplantae; phylum Streptophyta; class Magnoliopsida; order Poales; family Poaceae; genus Zea; species Zea mays. The sequence goes on along the minus strand of NC_050097.1, from coordinate 242,378,346 downwards.
CGGGTCTTGGTGCCCCGAAACCCGGGTGTGACACATCAATCACCAAAAAGGGGGAGATTGAAAGGGAATTAGGCTTACACCTATTTCCTAATTGATTTTGGTGGTTGAATTGCCCAACACAAATAATTGGACTAACTAGTTTGCTCTAAGTGTATAAGTTATACAGGTGCCAAAGGTTCACACTTAGCCAATAAAAAGACCAAGAAATGGGTTCAACAAAGAGAGCAAGGGATAACCGAAGGGAGCACTGGTCTGGCGCACCGGACAGTGTCCGGTGCACCACCGGACAGTGTCCGGTGCACCAGGGGACTTCAAGCCAAACTCTTCACCTTCGGGAAAATCCAGAGGTGCTCCGCTATAATTCACCGGACTGTCCGGTGTACACCAGACAGTGTCCGGTGCCCCTGGGGAGAGCGTCTCTGGAACTCGCCAGCTTCGGGAATTCGCTCCGCTATAATTCACCGGACATGTCCGGTGTGCACCGGACTGTCCGGTGAGCCAGCGGAGCAACGACTACCTCGCACCAACGGTCACCTGCAGAAGCATTAAATGCACGCCAGAGCACGCAGAAGTCAGGCACGCGCGATGTGGCGCACCGGACACTCTACAGTGCATGTCCAGTGTGCCACCGGACATCCAGGCGGGCCCAGCAGTCAGAGCTCCAACGGTCGGAACCCAACGGCCTGGTGACGTGGCTGGCGCACCGGACACTGTTCAGTGTGCACCGGACTGTCCGGTGCACCATGCGACAGACAGCCCCACCAAACGGCTAGTTTGGTGGTTGGGGCTATAAATACCCCCAACCACCCCACATTCAAGTCATCCAAGTTTTCCTACTTCAACCACTTACAAGAGCTCTAGCATTCAATTCTAGACACACCCAAGTGATCAAATCCTCTCCAAATTCCACACAACGCCTTAGTGATTAGTGAGAGAGATTTGCTTGTGTTCTTTCGAGCTCTTGCGCTTGGATTGCTTTCTTCTTTGATTCTTTCTTGAGATCAACTCAATTGTAACCAAGGCAAGAGGCACCAATTGTGTGGTGGCCCTTGCGGGGAAGTTTTGTTCCCATTTGATTGAGAAGAAGAAGCTCACTCGGTCCGAGGGACCGTTTGAGAGAGGGAAAGGGTTGAAAGAGACCTGGTCTTTGTGACCACCTCAACGGGGAGTAGGTTTGCGAGAACCGAACCTCGGTAAAACAAATCTGCGTGTCACACTCCTTATTCGCTTGCGATTTGTTTTGCACCCTCTCTCGCGGACTTGATTATATTTCTAACGCTAACCCGGCTTGTAGTTGTGATTAACTTTGTAAATTTCAGTTTCGCCCTATTCACCCCCCCTCTAGGCGACTTTCAACCGCCATCACGGCAGCAGGTGGAAACACCGCTGTGATGGCAACATACTTTCATGTGGCCTTGTCTGGACCTGCCCGGACCTGGCTCATGAACCTCACCCCGGGGTCAGTATACTCATGGGAAGAGCTCTGCGCGTGGTTCGTTGCGAACTTCGCCAGTGCTTACCAGCAGCACGGTGTGGAGGCCCACCTCCATGCGATGAGGCAGGAGCCCGGGGAGACTCTCCAGAAGTTCATCTCCCGCTTCACCAAGGTGCGAGATATTATACCTCGTATTTCTGATGCTTCCATCATCACGGCCTTCCGACAGGGAGTACGTGATGAAAAAAATATTGGAGAAGTTAGCCACACATGACGTGGAAACTGTTCCCACACTCTTCGCTCTGGCCGATAAATGCGCCAGAGCTGCTGAGGGTCGGACATGGCACTCAGCCCCGCAAACTGGAGCTACCCAATCGGGTGGCTCGGGTGCCGTCCCCCGAGATGGAAAGAAGAAAACGAAGAAGGACTGCGACTACCAGAAGCCACGGTCCACCGCCCTGGTGGTCGCAGCCACGACCGGGGGCCAGGGCGACCACAACAAACGCCCACGGCCGCAGAGGGGTAACAGCGGCTCATGCCCTGTGCACCCCAACGGTCGCCACAACGCCACGGAGTGTCGTGAGATCATTGACCTCGCAAAACGTGTCAGTGAGCGGCGTGAGCAGTCTTCCAAAGACGACTCTCCACATCGCTGCCGACCTGGCAAAGAAAAGGTGGACGATGGCGAGGTGGCCGTGGCTGAGCGGGATCTCGGGTATCAGTCGCCCGAGGGGGACCTGAAGGATGTCTTCGCCGGAGGCTCCTACTCCAGTGAAGACAACTAGGTGGACGGAGCTGAAGCATGCCTTCCTCTAGAAACCCCCTGGATCCCCCACGGGTCCAGGCTTCCGACAGGTACATACAAGAACAGTCGCAGCTAAAGACGGGGGCTCCCATGTCAAATGCAGATGGGGACCCAGGGTCAGGACCTAGCCTTGCGGCAAGTACCAAACCAAGAAGGGCTCCACAACTCTCCCCCAGCTGGGAAGGACCCTTCAAGGTAACAGGAACGCACCGACCCGAGGCTAACCATCTAGCTACGACTGAAGGAGTGCCTTACCCCGATGCTGAAACATCTCTATAAGTTCTATCCATAGGGCAAGTATGAGGGGTCGAATCTGTTTCCCTTTTTTGTAACTAGGTAACGCATACGTGTACGACAACCTGGTGGGGCCTGTCCCCATAAGCCCGGTCTATTGGTCTGCACACATGCATGCCGAGTTATAAAGAAAAGTTGCCCCCTCAGTTGTGCCCCTATGATAGATCCACCTCACTGCTCCATGGTCATACCTTGCAGTTTTTCAGATAATACTTTTTATCTAACCCACTCGTACGGTTCCTATCTGTCCTAACGTTACGACGTCTGAATTGAGCAGCCAGGCTTGCAGTCTAGGGCCCATGATACGAAAGTTGGGAGGTCTGACAGCCTGGGAGCCGGCTCTAAAGAATAGGACCCCGTTCCATGGGGTGGTCCGGAGCCCGTGTAGTCGCTCAGCCTGGTCCTGTACCGTGGGCCTGCATGCTCCACCACTCTGTGACGGGTACTTAGTATTTGGGGCTATAAGTCCTGCGGGTCCGACAACCTCGGGTCTGGAGCTAGAGAATTGGCATTAGTCTTCTGGGGTGGTCCGGAGCCCGTGCAGCCGCTCAGCCTAGTCACATACCGTGGGCCTGCACGCTCCACCGCCCTACGACAAGTGTCCTAGTATCTAGAACCGCGACCCAAGGGGGTCCGGACACGCAACTTGGCTACCCGTACTAAAACCTGCGAGTCCCGAGCATGAATCAAAGGACGGCTAATGTGAGACAGGGAACCCTATGAGGTGTACTACTAATGCTTCCTAGCTAAAAGTTGTGTACAGACCCAGATCCCGGCAAGGTTGCCTCCTGAGAATTGTTGACAACCCTTTCAGAAACGCTGGTATCCAACCTCAACACATCAAGCCTGCATCCCAGGCGGGGGTCAGATACCAAGGAGGAGTCAACAATATCGCACACAACAGGAACAAGTTGGAAATAGATAAGTGCTAATACTGCTTAACAAATAAGTACTCTTGAGTACCTTACAAAAAGCGAAAGTATTACATCTGTTTTTCAAGTGGAGCCATAGTTCCATCTCTACTTTGCAGGAATGAACTACCCCCACACCAGTTGGGCCACGGGATAGTGAAAGGGAATTAGGCTTACACCTATTTCCTAAATGATTTTGGTGGTTCAATTGCCCAACACAAATAATTGGACTAACTAGTTTGCTCTAGTCTACAAGTTATACAAGTGCCAAAGGTTCACACTTAGCCAATAAAAAGACGAAGAAATGGGTTCAACCAAAAAGGCAAGGGACAACCGAAGGCTGCCCTGGTCTGGCGCACCGGACTGTCCGGTGCACTAGGGAACTCGACGACCAACTTCGCACCTTCGGGAATTTTCAGAGGCGCTTCGCTATAATTCACCGGACATGTCCGGTGCTCCAAAGGAGAGCGGCTCTGAACTCGCCAGCTTCGGATTCCCGCTCCGCTATAATTCACCGGATATGTCTGGTGCACACCGGACTGTCCGATGAGCCAGCGGAGCAACGACTACTTCGCGCCAACGGTCGACTGCAACGCATTAAATGCGCGCCAGCGCGCGCAGAGGAGCAGGGCACGCGCGGGTGGCACACCGGACAGCCTACAGTGCTTGTCCGGTACACCACCGGACAGCCAGGCGGGCCCACAAGTCAGAACTCCAACGGTCGGAACCCAACGGCCTGGTGACGTGGCTGGCGCACCGGACAGTGGCTGGCGCACCGGACAGTGTCCGGTGTCGCACCAGACTGTCCGGTGCGCCATGCGATAACAGCCTGTGGGGGATAGATATCCCCTGGGTCCACTAAAGAAGTAATAGGCCTCACGAAAGGCCCGAGGGCCCAACAATTCGTAAGGTCATTCTTTCGTGGGCCTAGGGAAAGACCACCAACAAAGAAGAGAAGACGTGAGACCCGGACGGCCCACAACGTCGAACGAATGAATCACAACAAAGACCCGACTTTCCCGCGCTGAAGCCCCATGCAGCGCAGCCATGCGAGGATAAGTCGGCAAGGGTTACGTAGGGATAAACTCAAAGAGGTTCACTATCTTTTAGCTACTTGTTGTTATCATATCACATGTACTGCTCCACGGTCGAATATATAAGGCCTAGGGGGCACCCCTTCAGCACGATCGACTCTGTTCTACTTAGCCACCCACAAAAACTCTCTACGCCCTCTACCCAGAGAATCCTCTTGTAACCACACTCATATACTCACCAGGACGTAGGGTATTACGCACTTCTAAGCGGCCCGAACCTGTAAATCTTGTCCATTGTCCCTCGTGCGATCGACACGAACCATTTTGCTACAGTCGTCGACACCGTCCTACTCCTAAAAACACCTTGAGGGGCAACCCCGGGTGTGCGGTCGGACCCAAAACACCGACAGCTGGCGCGCCAGGTAGGGGGTGTGTCGACGATCCAAGCTAGCTCAATGGCCGTCACCTTCCACAGCAAGATCACCATGCGTCCCGGATCCATATTCTGCTTCGGGACAATCTCATCCGTGGCGGACGAAGAAGGAATCCTACACCGCCTCGTGGATCTGCCGGAACAGAAGTCTCCTCCAACAAACTCCGAAAATGTTGGAAAGACGCTACCTCCGGCTCTTTGGAACAAGATCGTCTCCGGGGAGGCTGGAGCTAGAAGCTCGCTGACCCGGAAGACTCCGCTGTCTACTTCCCCGACGAAAGAATGGACACAGATCATGAGAAGGAAGGAGATCAGGGAGAGGCCGGTCGTTCTTCCCGTTCCTCCGACCTCAAAGGAGAACGGAAAGAAAGTCACCGCGGCAGCAATACCGTTCTACCCCGACGTCCTCTTCATCGGGAGGGCAGAGTCGCCCGCCGTGTCCGATGATGAACCGACCGCGCCCGGAGAAGAACCGCCTCAGCGAGAATCCCGCCGACGAAGGAACCGACGCAGAAACGTTCGACGACATCACGCAACTGGAGAACGGGATCCGGAGCAGCCTATCTCGCGAGACGAGGTCTCAGAGATAGGAGAAACTCCGGAAGAACGCGTCTTCAGGGAACGAAGGAACTCCCGACGACGTGATCGCCGTCGGACTCAGGAGCAAGCCGAACAAGATGCAAGGCAACGACTTAAGGCGGTGCAACATGCTCACGCTTACTTAACTCGGGGTGACCACTATGCCCTACAAACGGAGCAATCGACTTAAGTCGGCAACGACTTAAGGCGGTGCAACATGCTCACGCTTACTTAACTCGGGGTGACCACTATGCCCTACAAACGGAGCAATCGACTTAAGTCGGCAACGACTTAAGGCGGTGCAACATGCTCACGCTTACTTAACTCGGGGTGACCACTATGCCCTACAAACGGAGCAATCGACTTAAGTCGGCAACGACTTAAGGCGGTGCAACATGCTCACGCTTACTTAACTCGGGGTGACCACTATGCCCTACAAACGGAGCAATCGACTTAAGTCGGCAACGACTTAAGGCGGTGCAACATGCTCACGCTTACTTAACTCGGGGTGACCACTATGCCCTACAAACGGAGCAATCGACTTAAGTCGGCAACGACTTAAGGCGGTGCAACATGCTCACGCTTACTTAACTCGGGGTGACCACTATGCCCTACAAACAGAGCAATCGACTTAAGTCGGCAACGACTTAAGGCGGTGCAACATGCTCACGCTTACTTAACTCGGGGTGACCACTATGCCCTACAAACGGAGCAATCGACTTAAGTCGGCAACGACTTAAGGCGGTGCAACATGCTTACGCTTACTTTACCTAGGGTGACCACTAAACCCTACTAACGGAAGTTACCGGCTACAAGTCATTGACAGCTTAAACCAGTATAGCATACTCGCGCCTATACAGTTCAAGGGATGATCTCCATATCCCACAAGCAAACTTCATAATCATCATGCAGCGTTACCACTAACTTGCAAACTAATAAATTTTGATACAATAAGGGAGTAATCACGTCATTCGAATGATAAGCCGATAACCTCTAACGAATACTTGATCATGCTAACTGCGCGCTCAGAGCACGCGAACTGTTTCTTCATTTTCTAATGTCTTTCTCAGGAACGACTGACGAAGAAGGGCGATTCGAGGAATCAGGGGCAGCATTCACGTCGGCTCTTATATCTTCAGGGACAGCCACGCCGGGTCTTCTCATCAAGATTCGTCCCGCCCGAATGGCCTTGTCCAGGGCCTTATCGCGCTGAGCTTTGAAAGTGACAGCAGCTTCTTCAGCAACTTTAACAGCCTGCTGAGCAGTTTCCAACTCCTGAGCAATGGATTTCTTAGAAGCTCGGAGTCCCTTGATGGTGGCGTCCTTTGCCGATAGCAACTGAGTAAGGCGGGCCACTTCGTCCGAAGATTCTTGCAATTGACGGCGCTGATTGTCAAGCTCCTCCATCGTAAAACGGTGGCTCCTCTCCAAAATGGTCAGCGAGTTACTGGAATCTCGGTACAATCTGTCCAAGTTGTCGCGAGAAGCAGCAAGGATACGTTTTTCTTCCTACAAGCAAAAATCAAACTCATTCAGAATCCAAAAGCATGACAAGGCAAAGCACAGGTTCATAAGCTACCTTCTCAGAGTCAAGCTGAGCATGGAGAGAAGAACTCAGAGCGTTGGCATCATCCAAAGCCGCAGAGACCTGACTCAACTCGATCTGACTTTGAGAATACTTCTCCTCGAAGTCAGCGCATCGTCGAGCCATTTCAGCTTGATCTTGAAAGTGTTTTTCTTCAAGAACTGAGATCTGCCGAGTCATCCCTATCAAGAGGTATTCAAACAAAATGAGGTCAGAAGGTAAAACAACCTACGGGCAAGAGCAAAGAAGAAGAAGAAAGGACACTGACCAGCATTGGTGGCCTCCAACTCAGATACACGACCCCGAAGCAACACCGGATTCCAACACTCAATAGATGAAGCCACCTCCGGGATGGAAGCACCCTGCGATTTCAGTTGACTGGCCAATCCATTCACCAAAGCCTGACGAGAAGAACAGATGAGCATAATGACAGCAATTCATGCAACATAAAGATCAAACTAAAGCACAGCACAGCACCTGGAGGTTGGAAAAGAACGAAGGGATCCCCAAGTCAGGAGAAATCAGCTGATAATCAGGTGTCAGACCACCACCCGAAGCAGTTTGCAGTAGACCAGCAGGAACGAGCTCAGTACATTCAGCAGAGCTTAACGCCAGACCAGTGGGGATGCTGCCCTCCAAAGCGACCCCCTGGTCCGGAGTTTGAGCCACCATCATGCCGCCAGAATGTGGAGGTGAACCCACATGAACATCCATGGAAGTGCAGGAGGGAGACCTCGCTCGGACACCCTCGGGGGCTGGGTCAAGGTTGGCACTGCCCACTTGAGCCGGGTTACCCCCGGCAACACCCTCGGGGGCTGGGTAGTGGCCTACGCTCCTCACCTGAGCTGAGTCCTCCCCGGCGACACCCTCAGGGGCTGGGCACATGTTAGCACTATTCAAAGGATCCAAGCTCTCTGCCGTGACCACCTCTAAGGTCGACGGGCCTTCAGCTACCTCCGCAGGATCAGGACGATCCAAGTCATCATCCCGGCCCTCGAGATCGTGCTCTAAGGTCGACGAGGCACGGGACGACCTCAACCCAGCGTCTGGCACGGCCGCACAAGTTTCTGTTGCATCAACGTCTGCAGGTTCCAACAACAAGTTCTCAGGGACCATATCCTCTAGAGCTTGATCAAAATTGGCCATGGACAGTTCTTGCAGACCAATAAGAGCAGACAAGGCAGGAGAAGGAACCCCACTACTACCGCCGCTAGCGACGAACTGTCGACTGTTTTTCCGAGTCAATGGAGTTTCATTCTCTTCCTCCTCATCTTCCACGGCAACAGCACAAACAGCACCCTCATTGGGGTCAGCAGCAGGCGGAGCACACCCATTGGGATCAATGTCAGCTAGGCCAGTTGCAGTCATTTCTTCGATAGCAGGAGCTAAGGTGCTGGTATCCTCGTCAAAGCTGGACACTCGCCGGAGGCGTCTCCTTTTCTTCTTCTGCTCATCAGCAGAAGGCTCGGGCTGACTGGTTCGGCTAGGGCGCCTCGGGCGAGTACTGACAGATTTCGAGACGTCCAAGGTCGCATCAACCTCTGGAAGAGGCACCACTGCCAATGTACCATCAGGACCAGTATCAGATGAATCCTCAGCTAGCAGATCGAGCATATCATTTATGTCTGCATCACTAGGGTTCAGGGGCACTTCAAAATAAATCTGCCGTTCATCATCAGGTATCTCCCCGAGCGAAGCAACTAAGGAACGGACCTCTTCAGCAGAAGGTCGCACTCTAGGACCCAAATTGCTATCTGTCACGGGTGGATTGGACACAAAAAGAGTGAAGGCTTGGGAAGAAGGTAGGTTCCAAGCCGAGTATGCCACTGGAGCTCCAACGTTTGAAACTTTACCCCTGAGGATCATTTCGAGTCGGCTCACCAAATCAACAGAAGGAATTCTCCTATTAGTAACTCGGGTTGAGTCGGCCAGCCCTCGGTAAATATACGCCGGATAGGCCCTGTCTTTCAACGGCTGAATGTTTTTGAAAACAAAATCTGTGACCACAGCTTCGGCAGTCAGACCTCTTTCCTTTAGTAGGCCAACTTCAGTAAGCAACACGCCCGCCTCGGCTACTTCTTGGTCCGTGGGAGATTCAGTCCAACTCGGAGTACGAACGTCTACCTGTCTCCCTGAGCGGGAAGGGAGAGAATTTCCATAATTATCCATTATAAACCACTCCAGACGCCAACCTTTAATGCTGTCTTTGAGGGGTATCTCGAGATACTCGGTCTTCCGCCCCCAACGCATCTCTAAACTGGCACCTCCGACCAATTGATGTTGCCCCCCGGCCATCCCAGGACGGCAGTGATACAGATACTTCCACAAGCCAAAATGTGGCAGCACGCCAAGATAAGCTTCGCAAAGGTGAACGAAAATAGAGATTTGGAGAATGGAGTTAGGGTTCAAGTGAGTCAGGTTGATGTGATAAAAATCAAGGATACCACGGAAAAAAGGAGATATGGGAAGGCCGAGGCCGCGAAGAAGGAAAGGAGTGTAAACCACTGACTCGTGGGTATCTTCAGTTGGGACAGTGGTCCCGTGGCAAGAACGCCAAGAACAGAGTTCCCGTGGAGGGAGAACCCCGATGGAAACAAGGCGGAGAAGCTCAGCTTCAGAAATCACAGACATATGGTTACCTGCGAAAGGTAACTGACTGTTGGGGTCGATGGCGGGGATCACTGCAGCAGACGAGTTCGCGGTTTTCCTCTTGGGCGCCATCTTGTTTCTCGCTGGCGAAACAAAGCAGGAGGCGAGTGGCGGAGGAGACTCAGATGCGGAAATGCAAGAACTAGGGCACGGAAAGCAAAGGCGGCTAAAAGCGCGACTCTTAAGGGATATTCTTGAGCCAGATACCTTTTCAAAAGTGCCCAGTCATCACCCAGCGGTCATCTCCGAAATCCCGGCATGCCACGTGGATATCTAACAGTTATTTCCAAGAAAGCTGATGTGCCACCTCATCACTCGGCCATTTTCCTCAAAATAACTTGAGAAGCTGGCTATCACTCGGCGCTGCCTCTAAAACGCCGACCACGTGTTCGATCGCTCGGCATTACTTCTAAAATGCCGACGCCGACCTTCAATCACTCGGCGTTGCCTCTAAAACGCCGACCACGTGTTCAATAGCTCGGCATCACTTCTAAAAAGCCGACGCCGACCTTCAATCACTCGGCGCTGCCTCTAAAACGCCGACCACGTGTTCGATCGCTCGGCATTTCTTCTAAAATGCCGACGCCGACCTTCAATCACTCGGCGTTGCCTCTAAAACGCCGACCACGTGTTCGATCGCTCGGCATTACTTCTAAAATGCCGACGCCGACCTTCAATCACTCGGCGTTGCTTCTAAAACGCCGACCACGTGTTCAATAGCTCGGCATTACTTCTAAAATGCCGACGCCGACCTTCAATCACTCGGCGCTGCATCTAAAACGCCGACCACGTGTTCAATCGCTCGGCATTACTTCTAAAATGCCGACGCCGACCTTCAATCACTCGGTGTTGCCTCTAAAACGCCGACCACGTGTCCAAACACTCAGCATTACTTCTAAAATGCTGATGCCGACATTTAATCACTCGGCGTTATTTCTAAAATATCAGCCCCGTATTTTGTCGCTTGGCATTACTTCTAAAATGCCGATGCCGACCTTCTATCATTCGACATTGCCTCTAAAAACGCTGGTCTTGTGTTCGATTGCTCAGTGTTACTTCTAAAAAACGCTGATGTCAATCTTCGCATCGCTCGGCGCTGTTTTTTGCTATATCAAAAGAATCGGTTCAACATTCAGCAAAAGCAGTGACAAGTCATCAAAAAGAGGGGATAAGCGACAATCTTCATTAAAAGGAAGTTGACGAGTTACAAACCAACTCTTTACGAGTTGGTACTTCCCTAATTCTACACTACATCACTACTACTACTAAACTACAATATACTACTCTACATTACTACTACTACTAAATTACACTAATTACTACTACATTATTCTAGCTATACTAAACTATACTAATATCTAAGAAGACCAGTGGCGTCTAGCCACTGGCCCTGCCCCTGCTCCTGCCGCCGCCGCCGCCCTTGCTGCTGCCCTTGGTGCTGTCCCCGCTGCCGCCGCCGCCGCCCTTGGTGCTGCCCTTGGTGCTGTCCCTGCTGCCGTCGCCGCCGCCCCTGCCACTGCCGTCGCCATCGTCGTCGTCGTCGTCGTCGTCGTCATCTTCACCCTCGTCGCCGCCGTCCGAGTCCTCCTCATCCGAGGAGTACTCCGACTCATCCGAGCCTTCGAGCCCGGCGCGCTCGACGGCCCGGATATATGTCCAGACCTCCGCGGCTATCCCCTGGGAGTCGTCCGAGTCATCGGACGACGCCGGGGGAGAGACGGGAGCCGGAGACCCCTCGGGCTCGGAGGAGAACTCCTCCTCCGAGTATTCTGAGTCACCAAACTACTCCGATGGAGGAGTCGGCTCACGCTTGCGCTTGTTGTTCTTGCCCATGGTTAAAGTTTTGGGAGAGAAGAAAGGGAAGAGGCAGTAAGGAGCAGCGAAGAGATGTGAAGAAACCAGAGAAGCAAAGGGGTTATTTATAGAAGGGAAAGGCAACCGCTCACTTCTAACCGCGGTCACTGAACAGTCGCAAGGCATTCAATAAGCACTTCCACCCACCCGAAGACACGTTAGACGGCGGACGCCGTTTCATGCAACTCTACACCCATTGGGACTCCAGTCAACAGCGCAAAGGATATGATTACACTAGCCGTCCCATCGCATTACTACTCAGAGGCAACTGGCTAAAACACTCAGCGTACCAAGCCGTCCCTTGCCCACACCCATTGGGGGGGGACGCCCAGGAATTATCAGTATATTTTTCAAACGGTCACATCCGTGCAGGGCATGCAGTGAATACCTCAAGACAAAAATGAGATATCAGTAAGGATCAGAGGAAAGCCAAATATAACCAACAAAGTACAAGATATGGCCGACAGAAGCGACTTGAAGACTAGACAGAGAACGTCCATCAAATGTCCAATCAGTCACAGAGCAAATAAATTACACTACCTAGCGAGATATGGATGGATTGCGAACTCGGCTGCAAAAGACAAAATACATGCTGACCTCTGAAGCATAATATTGATGACATAGCGCGGATGACATCATGCCAATTTTTTACAAGCAGAAAGGATAATTTTCAGCAAAAGGACACAGAAGGAAGACCTTCGAGTGGATTATCCTCAAAAATCCACTTGAAGGTCGGGGGCTACACCCATTGGGTGCACCTTCGGTGCACCCCATGGATTATCATTCTAAATCAATATAGTGCCGACCTCTAAGGCGTGGAACAAGATTGGAAAGATCAATCCTCAACTGAGATGCAGGAGCGCGAATGGAGATAATCTTTGGAGAAGACCTTTGAGTAGATTATCTTCTAAAATCTACTCAAAGGTCGGGGGCTACACCCATTGGGTGCACCTCCGGTGCACCCAATAAAATCCAGGGTCTTACAATCCAAAAATGCCGACCTCTAAGGCACAAGCACAAAACCAAACTTTGGTCGGACGAACGATCAGAGTCAAAGAAAACAGCAGGAAGTCATTTTTTGGACCTTGGATCTTTGGGTCGATTACCTCTAAATCAACCCAAAGATCGGGGGCTTGTGGGGGATAGATATCCCCTGGGTCCACTAAAGAAGTAATAGGCCTCACGAAAGGCCCGAGGGCCCAACAATTCGTAAGGTCATTCTTTCGTGGGCCTAGGGAAAGACCACCAACAAAGAAGAGAAGACGTGAGACCCGGACGGCCCACAACGTCGAACGAATGAATCACAACAAAGACCCGACTTTCCCGCGCTGAAGCCCCATGCAGCGCAGCCATGCGAGGATAAGTCGGCAAGGGTTACGTAGGGATAAACTCAAAGAGGTTCACTATCTTTTAGCTACTTGTTGTTATCATATCACATGTACTGCTCCACGGTCGAATATATAAGGCCTAGGGGGCACCCCTTCAGCACGATCGACTCTGTTCTACTTAGCCACCCACAAAAACTCTCTATGCCCTCTACCCAGAGAATCCTCTTGTAACCACACTCATATACTCACCAGGACGTAGGGTATTACGCACTTCTAAGCGGCCCGAACCTGTAAATCTTGTCCATTGTCCCTCGTGCGATCGGCACGAACCATTTTGCTACAGTCGTCGACACCGTCCTACTCCTAAAAACACCTTGAGGGGCAACCCCGGGTGTGCGGTCGGACCCAAAACACCGACACAGCCTCCACCAAACGGCTAGTTTGGTGGTTGGGGTTATAAATACCCCCAACCATCCCACATTCAAGACATCCAAGTTTTTCACCTTCCAACCACTTATAAGAGCTAGGCATTCAATACAAGACACACTCAAGTGATCAAATCCTCTCCCAATTCTACAAAAGCTTTAGTGTTAAGTGAGAGTGATTTGTTGTGTTCTTTTGAGCTCTTGCGTTTGGATTGCTTTCTTCTTTCTCATTCTTTTCTTGTGATCAAAACTCAATTGTAACCGAGGCAAGAGACACCAATTGTGTGGTGGTCCTTGCGGGGAAGTTTTGTTCCCGGTTGATTTGAGAAGAGAAAGCTCACTCGGTCCGAGGGACCGTTTGAGAGAGGGAAGGGGTTGAAAAAGACCCGGCCTTTGTGGCCTCCTCAACGGGGAGTAGGTTTTCGAGAACCAAACCTCGGTAAAACAAATCCTTGTGTCTCACTTCCTTATTCGCTTGCGATTTGTTTTTACGCCCTCTCTCGGACTCGATTATATTTCTAACGCTAACCCAGCTTGTAGTTGTGATTAATTTTGTAAATTTCAGTTTCGCCCTATTCACCCCCCTCTAGGCGACTTTCAATTGGTATCGGAGCCCGGTGCTTCATTAGAGCCTAACCGCTCGAAGTGATGTCGGGAGAACACGCCAAGAAGGAGATGGAGACCGGCGACAAGCCCACTACAAGCCACGGGAAGGCTTCATCGGAAGAGTCCCACAAAAGGAGAAAGGGAAGGAGAAGAAAGCCTCTTCCCACAAGTCGCATCGGAGTGGCGACAATAAAAAGAAGATGAGGAAGGTGGTCTACTACGAGACCGATACTTCATCACCTTCCACCTCCGGCTCCGACGCGCCCTCCGTAACTTCTAAGCGCCATGAGCGCAAGAAGTTTAGTAAGATCCCCCTACGCTACCCTCGCATTCCTAAACATACTCCATTACTTTCCATTCCATTAGGCAAACCGCCAACCTTTGACGGTGAAGATTATGCTAGGTGGAGTGATTTGATGAAATTTCACCTAACCTCACTCCACAAAAGTATATGGAATGTTGTTGAGTTTGGAGCACAGGTACCATCCGTAGGGGATGAGGACTATGATGAGGACGAGGTGGCCCAAATCGAGCACTTCAACTCACAAGCCACAACTATACTCCTCGCCTCTCTAAGTCGAGAGGAGTATAACAAGGTGCAAGGGTTGAAGAGCGCCGAGGAAGTTTGGGACGTGCTCAAGACCGCTCACGAGGGAGATGAGCTAACCAAGATCACCAAGCGGGAGACGATCGAGGGGGAGCTCGGTCGCTTCCGGCTTCGCAAAGGAGAAGAGCCACAAGACATGTACAACCGGCTCAAAACCTTGCTGAACCAAGTGCGCAACCTCGGGAGCAAAAAGTGGGATGACCACGAGATGGTTAAGGTTATTCTTAGATCACTTATTTTCCTAACCCTACTCAAGTTCAATTAATTTGTGGTAATCCTAGATATACACTAATGACTCCCGAGGAAGTTATCGAGAATTTTGTGAGCTTTGAGTATATGATCAAGGGCTCAAAGAAAATCAACGAGCTAGATGATCCCTCCACATCCGAAGCACAACCGGTCGCATTCAAAGCAACAAAGGAGAAGGAGGAGGAGTCTACACCGAGTAGACAACCAATCGACGCCTCAAAGCTCGACAACGAGGAAATGGCGCTCGTCATCAAAAGCTTCCGCCAAATCCTCAAGCAAAGGAGGGGAAAGGCTACAAGCCCCGCTCCAAGAAAGTTTGCTACAAATGTGGTAAGCCCGGTCATTTTATTGCAAAATGTCCACTATCTAGTGACAGTGACAGGGGCGACGACAAAAAGGGGAGAAGAAAGGAGAAGAAGAGGCACTACAAGAAGAAGGGCGGCGATGCCCATGTTGTCGCGAGTGGGACTCCGACGAAAGCTCTAGCGACTCCTCCGACGACGAGGACGCCGCCAACATCGCCGTCACAAAGGGACTTCTCTTCCCCAACGTCGGCCACAAGTGCCTCATGGCAAAGGACGGCAAAAAGAAGAAGGTTAAATCTAAATCCTCCACTAGATATGAGTCCTCTAGCGATGATAATGCTAGTGATGAGGAAGATAATTTGCGTACCCTTTTTGCCAACCTAAACATGCAACAAAAAAAATAAATGAATTGATTAGTGCTATTCATGAAAAGGATGATCTCTTGGGCTCCCAAGAGGACTTCCTTATTAAAGAAAACAAAAAGCATGTTAAGGTAAAAAAATGCTTATGCTCTAGAAGTAGAAAAGTGCGAAAAATTATCTAGTGAGCTAAGCACTTGCCATGAAACCATTGACAACCTTAGAAATGAAAATGCTAATTTGTTAGCTAAGGTTGATTCAAATATTTGTGATGTTTCAATTCCCAATCTTAGAAATGATAATGATAATTTGCTTGCTAAGATTGAAGAATTAAACATTACTCTTGCTAGCCTTAGGATTGAAAATGAGAAATTGCTTGCTAAGGCTAAAGAATTAGATGTTTGCAATGCTTCCATTTCCGACCTTAGAAGTAAAAATGATATATTACATGCTAAGGTTGTAGAATTAAAATCTTGCAAACCCTCTACATCTACCGTTGAACATACTTCTATTTGCACTAGATGCAGAGATGTTGATATTGATGCTATTCATGATCATATGGTATTAATTAAGCAACAAAATGATCATATAGCAAAATTAGATGCTAAAATTGCCGAGCATGAACTTGAAAATGAAAAATTTAAATTTGCTCGTAGTATGCTTTATAGTGGGAGACGCCCTGGCATTAAGGATGGCATTGGCTTCCAAAAGGGGGACAATGTCAAACTTAATGCCCCTCCTAAGAAATTGTCCAACTTTGTTAAGGGCAAGGCTCCCATGCCTCAGGATAACGAGGGTTACATTTTGTATCCTGCCGGTTATCCTGAGAGCAAAATTAGGAGAATTCATTCTAGGAAGTCTCACTCTGGCCCTAACCATGCATTTATGTATAAGGGTGAGACATCTAGTTCTAGGCAACCAACCCGTGCTAAGTTGCCTAAGAAGAAAACTCCTAGTGCATCAAATGATCATGACATTTCATTTAAAACTTTTGATGCATCATATGTCTTAACTAACAAATCCGGCAAAGTAGTTGCCAAATATGTTGGGGGCAAGCACAAAGGGTCAAAGACTTGTGATTGGGTACCCAAAGTTCTTGTGTCTAATGCCAAAGGACCCAAAACCATTTGGGTACCTAAAGTCAAGAACTAAACTTGTTTTGTAGGTTTATGCATCCGGGGGCTCAAGTTGGATTATCGACAGCGGATGCACAAACCACATGACAGGGGAGAAGAAGATGTTCTCCTCCTACGAGAAAAACCAAGATCCCCAAAGAGCGATCACATTCGGGGATGGAAATCAAGGTTTGGTCAAAGGATTGGGTAAAATTGCTATATCACCTGACCATTCCATTTCCAATGTTTTTCTTGTAGATTCTTTAGATTACAATTTGTTTTCCGTTTCACAATTATGTCAAATGGGCTACAATTGTCTTTTTACTGATGTAGGTGTCACTATCTTTAGAAGAAGTGATGATTCAATAGCATTTAAGGGAGTATTAGAGGGTCAGCTATACTTAGTAGATTTTGATAGAGCTGAACTCGACACTTGCTTAATTGCTAAGACTAACATGGGTTGGCTCTGGCACCGCCGACTAGCCCATGTTGGGATGAAGAATCTTCATAAGCTTCTAAAGGGAGAGCACATTTTAGGATTAACAAATGTTCATTTTGAGAAAGACAGGATTTGTAGCGCATGCCAAGCAGGGAAGCAAGTTGGTGCTCATCATCCACACAAGAACATCATGACGACTGACAGGCCACTGGAACTCCTACACATGGATCTATTTGGCCCGATAGCTTACATAAGCATCGGCGGGAGTAAGTACTGTCTAGTTATTGTGGATGATTATTCTCGCTTCACTTGGGTATTCTTTTTGCAGGAAAAATCTCATACCCAAGAGACATTAAAGGGATTCTTAAGACGGGCTCAAAATGAGTTCGGCTTAAGGATCAAGAAAATTAGAAGCGATAACGGGACGAAGTTCAAGAACTCACAAATTGAAGGCTTCCTTGAGGAGGAGGGCATCAAGCATGAGTTCTCTTCTCCCTACACGCCACAACAAAATGGTGTAGTGGAGAGGAAGAATAGAACTCTATTGGACAAGGCAAGAACCATGCTTGATGAGTACAAGACTTCGGATCGGTTTTGGGCCGAGGCGGTCAACACCGCTTGCTACGCCATCAATCGATTATATCTACACCGAATCCTCAAGAAGACATCATACGAACTCCTAACCGGTAAAAAGCCCAATATTTCATATTTTAGAGTCTTTGGTAGCAAATGCTTTATACTTGTTAAAAGAGGTAGAAAATCTAAATTTGCTCCTAAGACTGTAGAAGGCTTTTTAATAGGATATGATTCAAACACAAGGGCACATAGAGTCGTTAACAAGTCCACTGGACAAGTTGAAGTTTCTTGTGACATTGTGTTTGATGAGACTAACGGCTCTCAAGTAGAGCAAGTTGATCTTGATGAGATAGGTGATGAAGAGGCTCCGTGCATCGCGCTAAGGAACATGTCCATTGGGGATGTGTGTCCTAAGGAATCTGAAGAGCCTCCAAATGCACAAGATCAACCATCCTCCTCCACGCAAGCATCTTCACCAACTCAAAATGAGGATGAGGCTCAAGTTGATGAAGGAGAAGATCAAGCAAATGAGCCACCTCAATACGACGGCAATGATCAAGGGGGAGATGCAAATGATCAAGACAAGGATGATGAAGAACCAAGGCCGCCACACCCAAGAGTCCACCAAGCAATCCAACGAGATCACCCCGTCGACACCATCCTCGGTGACATCCATAAGGGGGTAACCACTAGATCTCGTGTTGCACATTTTTGTGAGCATTACTCTTTTGTTTCCTCTATTGAGCCACACAGGTAGAGGAAGCACTACAAGATTCGGATTGGGTGGTGGCAATGCAAGAGGAGCTCAACAACTTCACGAGGAATGAGGTATGACAGTTAGTTCCACGTCCTAATCAAAATGTTGTAGGAACCAAGTGGGTCTTCCGCAACAAGCAAGATGAGCATGGTGTGGTGACAAGGAACAAAGCTCGACTTGTGGCCAAGGGATACTCCCAAGTCGAAGGTTTGGATTTCAGTGAAACCTATGCACCCGTAGCTAGGCTTGAGTCAATTCGTATATTATTGGCCTATGCTACTTACCATGGCTTCAAGCTTTATCAAATGGACGTGAAGAGTGTCTTCCTCAATGGACCAATCAAGGAAGAGGTCTATGTTGAGCAACCTCCCGGCTTTGAAGATAGTGAGTACCCTAACCATGTTTATAAACTCTCTAAGGCGCTTTATGGGTTCAAGCAAGCCCCAAGAGCATGGTATGAATGCCTTAGAGATTTCCTTATCACTAATGGATTCAAAGTCGGAAAGGCCGATCCTACGCTCTTTACCAAAACACTTGAAAATGATTTGTTTGTATGCCAAATTTATGTTGATGATATCATATTTGGGTCTACTAACGAATCTACATGTGAAGAGTTTAGTAGGATCATGACACAAAAATTCAAGATGTCTATGATGGGGGAGTTGAAGTACTTCTTAGGATTTCAAGTGAAGCAACTCCAAGAGGGCACCTTCCTAAGCCAAACAAAGTATACTCAAGATATTCTAAGCAAGTTTGGGATGAAGGATGCCAAACCCATCAAGACACCCATGGGAACCAATGGGCATCTCGACCTCGACACGGAAGGTAAGTCCGTGGATCAAAAGGTATACAGATCGATGATAGGCTCTTTACTCTATTTATGTGCATCTCGACCGGATATTATGCTTTCCGTATGCATGTGTGCAAGATTCCAAGCCGACCCTAAGGAAGCTCACCTTACGGCCGTAAAATGAATCTTGAGATATTTAGTTTATACTCCTAAGTTTGGGCTTTGGTATCCTAGGGGATCCACATTTGATTTGATTGGTTATTCGAATGCCGATTGGGCAGGGTGTAAGATTAATAGAAAGAGCACATCAGGGACTTGCCAGTTCTTGGGAAGATCCTTGGTGTCTTGGGCTTCAAAGAAGCAAAATTCCGTAGCTCTTTCTACCGCCGAAGCCGAGTACATTGCCGTAGGCCATTGTTGCGCAATTGCTTTGGATGAGGTAA
Organism: Zea mays; assembly: GCF_902167145.1. Classification (NCBI taxonomy): domain Eukaryota; kingdom Viridiplantae; phylum Streptophyta; class Magnoliopsida; order Poales; family Poaceae; genus Zea; species Zea mays. The sequence continues at coordinate 242,358,768 of NC_050097.1, read as the reverse complement.
ACCCTTAGGGACTATGGTTACAAATTAACCAAAGTTCCTCTTCTATGTGATAATGAGAGTGCAATCCGCATGGCGGATAATCCCGTTGAACATAGCCGCACTAAACACATAGCCATTCGGTATCATTTTCTAAGGGATCACCAACAAAAGGGAGATATCGAGATTGCATACATTAACACTGAAGATCAATTAGCCGATATCTTTACCAAGCCACTTGATGAACAAACTTTTAACAAACTTAGGCATGAGCTAAATATTCTTGATTCTAGGAACTTCTTTTGTTGATTTGCACACATCGCTCATTCATATACCTTTGATCATGTCTCTTTTATATATGCTATGACTAATGTGTTTTTCAAGTCTATTTCAAACCAAGTCATAGGTGTATTGAAAGGGAATTGGAGTCTTCGGCGAAAACAAAGGCTTCCACTACGTCACTCATCCTTCGCCGTCGCTCCGAGCATCTATCTGTCTTTTGGTATAATCTTCACTCATATGTCTTTTACCAAAGGGGGAGAAAGTTATTTCGAGGGCTCTAATGACTCCGTTTTTGGTGATTTATGCCAAAGGGGGAGAGAGCATGAGCCCAAAGCAAAAGGACCGCACCACCACCTAATTTTAAAAACTAATGAATTTTCAATTGATTAATTTCAAATTGGTATCTTACTGTGTTCAAAAGGGGAGAAAGTAGTATTTCAAAATTGATATATCAAAACCCTCTTCAACACTAAGAGGAGGATTTCATTAAGGGGGAGTTTTGTTTAGTCAAAGGAAAAGCATTTGAAACAGGGGGAGAAAATTTCAAATCTTGAAAATGCTTCGCAAAATCTTATTCATTTACCTTTGACTATTTGCAAAAGAACTTTGAAAAGGATCTACAAAAGAATTTGCAAAAACAAAACAAGTGGTGAGTGGTGCAAGCGTGGTCCAAAATGTCAAAAATTAAAGAACCAATACATGCATATCTTATAAGTATTTACATTGGCTCAATTCTAAGTAACCTTTGCACTTACATTATGCAAACTAGTTCAATTATGCTCTTCCACATTTGCTTTGGTTTGTGTTGGCATCAATCACCAAAAAGGGGGAGATTGAAAGGGAATTAGGCTTACACCTATTTCCTAAATGATTTTGGTGGTTGAATTGCCCAACACAAATAATTGGACTAACTAGTTTGCTCCAGTCTACAAGTTATACAGGTGCCAAAGGTTCACACTTAGCCAATAAAAAGACCAAGAAATGGGTTCAACCAAAAAGGCAAGGGACAACCGAAGGCTGCCCTGGTCTGGCGCACCGGACTGTCCGGTGTACCACCGGACAGTGTCCGGTGCACCAGGGAACTAGACGACCAACTTCGCACCTTCGGGAATTTTCAGAGGCGCTTCGCTTTAATTCACCGGACATGTCCGGTGCTCCAAAGGAGAGCGGCTCTGAACTCGCCAGCTTCGGATTCCCGCTCCGCTATAATTCACCGAACATGTCCGGTGCACACCAGACTGTCCGGTGAGCCAGCGGAGCAACGGCTACTTCGCGCCAATGGTCGACTGCAACGCATTAAATGCGCGCCAGCGCGCGCAGAGGAGCAGGGCACGCGCGGGTGGCACACCGGATAGCCTACAGTGCTTGTCCGGTGCACCACCGGACAGCCAGGCGGGCCCACAAGTCAGAACTCCAACGGTCGGAACCCAACGGCCTGGTGACGTGGCTGGCGCACCGGACAGTGTCCAGTGGCGCACCAGACTGTCCGGTGCGCCATGCGACAGCAGCCTCCACCAAACGGCTAGTTTGGTGGTTGGGGTTATAAATACCCCCAACCATCCCACATTCAAGACATCCAAGTTTTTCACCTTCCAACCACTTACAAGAGCTAGGCATTCAATACAAGACACACTCAAGTGATCAAATCCTCTCCCAATTCCACAAAAGCTTTAGTGTTAAGTGAGAGTGATTTGTTGTGTTCTTTTGAGCTCTTGCGCTTGGATTGCTTTCTTCTTTCTCATTCTTTTCTTGTGATCAAAACTCAATTGTAATTGAGGCAAGAGACACCAATTGTGTGGTGGTCCTTGCAGGGAAGTTTTGTTCTCGGTTGATTTGAGAAGAGAAAGCTCACTCGGTCCGAGGGACCGTTTGAGAGAGGGAAGGGGTTGAAAAAGACCCGGCCTTTGTGGCCTGCTCAACAGGGAGTAGGTTTTCGAGAACCGAACCTCGGTAAAACAAATCCTTGTGTCTCACTTCCTTATTCGCTTGCGATTTGTTTTTACGCCCTCTCTCGGACTCGATTATATTTCTAACGCTAACCTGGCTTGTAGTTGTGATTAATTTTGTAAATTTCAGTTTTGCCCTATTCACACCCCCTCTAGGCGACTTTCAGATAGCTAGCTCCGAGCGGCTCGCCAGCGGAGGCGACCACATCAGCACCAACGGCGACGGCCGCCTCTGCACCGACGACTCGCCAAGCAGCGGCGATCACCTCAACATGTACGCCGCTGTGAAAGGGTCCTCACCCCCGTCTTCCTACGGGGGGCGACAACGAGGCCATTAAAGCCAAAGAGTCGGAGGCCCGGAAGGCGAAAGGGCACAATGGTCGCAAGAAGAGCGAGGCATGCTTACTGCCCGGGAGATCGACCCCTTTTTAAAGGCAGATCTCCCCACTCGCGCCCTCGAAGCATCACGGGCGAAGTCTCCCCCGACGTGCACCAAGGTTCCCACCTTATGACACGGGGGCCAGGCCCCACACGTCATACAGACTGACCCGAAGAAGGAGCGTGCAACTACCCCGCGGTTATGCTCCCCTCCATTCTCGGGGCAACCAGCGGCCAGGAAGGCGAACCGCCGTACAAGGGGCATGCAACCGCCCCACAGTTAAGCGTCCCTTCATCTTTGTCGTAACCAGCGGTCAAAAAGGTGAACCGCCACGCAAGAAGCGTGCAACCGCCCCACGGTTATGCGCCCCCTCAGCTTCGCTGCAACTGGCGGTCCAACACAGGGGCCCAGGCCCACATGTCATGCAACCGGCGTGCCGGTTACCGGGTGCAGAAAAATTGCACCGCCGCTTGCGCCAATACCACGTCTTCTCGGGGCCGTCGCGGAAGTCTGAAAAGATAAGTTTTTCAGAACCAGTGCAGCGACTCGAGGCACCCCGCGCATGGCCCAACAGTGACATTAAGTACGAAGGTCACGGGCCAGTCAGCCTTGGGAATAGGCGTAGCAGTCGGCATGACTATAGGCGGGCCGTCGGTGATTGTGCCAACGGGCGCACAAGAGCAGCAGGCCAACCGCAAATCAGACTCTGGCCCCACCTACAGGCTCGCATCCTCCCCTGAGGCGGGCCCGGGGGCCACTGTCGGTACCCTGAATCAGGGGTACCCTCTTCTACAGTATGAAGACGTTGCACCCGTACGACACCTCTAGGTCACACGGAGAGCGGCACCCGACCCCACCACATGGGCAGACCTAAGGGCGCCACGTGGCGAGGAAAGATAATACATCACAGGAAGCACCGTTGGTTCTGGACCTCCGCAGAGGAACACCGGACCCCTGTGAGTACGAGTTCGGAGCTCCCGAGGAGACATGCCAGGTCCCCCCCGAGTGAGGTCCGGGCCTTGGCAAGGTCCCGGGACGGAGAGGACCCCAGCACAAGCAAGGGTCTGGCGCCGACACGTGTCCAAGCCTTGCCCTACGCTCCCCGCTCAGGCGGAAACTCGCCGCGGTCGCGTGGCTTGTGGCTCGTGACATAAGCCAATGGGCCGAGCCTGACGTAAGGCCCATACGGCTGTGCAGTCTTTTGCATTTATTGCGGAGAGGACGCGCCGCCTGCCACCACGCTGATGGGCGACGCGCCCTCTCATCATTTAATGTGTCCTGTCCAATTCATTGGCAGACGGCATCAGGGTCACCCAGCAGACGGCGCGCCTGACCAGTTTGTTGGCGAACAGTGCGCCCGTGCCGAGCAACTGTAACACTCAAAATTGTTTACAAGGAATAAAGAGTGAATTCCCTATTGTATGTGCCTTATTTGCATCATGAAAAGAGCATACATAAAATTAAGAGTGATTAAATTTAACCAATGACACTAAAATAAAACAAAGTGCATCTCGATGGAGTTTTATATGTTTGTGCATTAAATAAAAATAATAATAATATAAAAAGGGCTAGAAATTGGATTAAACCCTAAATTGAAGATTAGGGTTTGAAAGTAAGAAGAGAAATGATATGAAAATATAAATAATATAAACATATTTCTAAAGTTTGTATTTTTCATTCCATAATATGATTTGATAACAAATTTGCACAAGGTTTGAAACTAAATTCAAATTCAAATTTAAACCTAGAAGAGAAGAAGAAAGAAAACAGAAAAATAAAAAGAAAAAGTATAAAAGGGCTACATGGGCCGACTGCTTCATTTTCGGCCCAGTGCACCCACACCGCCCGCGCGGCAACTCTGAGCTTGGCGCCGACAAGCGGGCCCAGCTCGTCGGTCACTGGCGCGTGCTCAGCCTACTCCGTGCGGCTGCTTCGCGGGGCCCGCACGTCATTCTTTCGCGCTTGCACCGTCTTCGCTGCCGCCGTGGTGTGGGCCCGAGTCGTCAGATATCTCTTCCCCGTAGATCTCGCGTGCCACGAACGGGTCATGGTTGACTCCGCGCGGATTGAACGGCTCGGCTAGGGGATGATGGAGCGATTCGCTCGCCAGCTCTTGCGGAATCCGCGGCACTATAAATCCCGAGCCCTGCTCCCTCGCCCGACCCTGTGAACGAACGCCGAGGTCCACCGTGGTCACAAGAACAGAGGTGAGAGAAGTTGAGGGATGGATCGCAGGACTGCTACGTGCTCGTCGCGGTGGTGAACGGAAGTCTTCTCGGCGTCCAATTTGGTGGTGGCAGGGCGGTGCTGGGCGAGCCCTCGCCGGACATCGCACTCCATGGCAGAGTCTGTGCCACCATGTGCCGTGAATCGTGCTGCTGCGCACCGTGGGCAGCCATGCCTGTGCTTCGTGTCACGGTGAGACTTCCTTCCCTGGATTCGCATTCTTCTCCTCTGCGCGTAGAACCTTTCGAATCGTGGCTTGGGGGCGCCAGGGCCTCGGGCCATCTACTCGCCGGTGAACTACCGCCGTGGGGGTTTGGCGGCGCCACCTGTGCCGGCCAGGGGTAGAAGGTAAGCGTTGTGGCCGTCGATCGGATATTCTGCGGCTGCAATTAGATCCGGGTCCCTTCTCGCGTGGTCGATCTCTGCCCTCCATTAGAAATCGGTCGGCGGAGAGCGTGTCTTCACCGTGTTTGGATCTGAACCGTAGTTGGCTAATCACAGGGCTGTAGCGTGGTCAGTGGAGTGCATTGATCTTGCCCGCTGACCATCGATCGGGCGGTTACGGGTGAACACCGGCTCAGGATGAAGACACGATCTAATCACCGCCGTTGGTGAGCAATCGGGCGGCTAGGATTTAACCATACCCTTTCGGCCTTGACAAGTTGCTAAAGAGCCCTCGAATTTTAATGAAATGAACCCGCAGTCCGTCGGGGGGTTTGTCTGTGTCCTGGGATTTATTGCGTCTGGGCCCCTGACTTCTCTGGAAATCGAGGCCTCGTCCAGAATAGTTTTAACCCGGGAATTTAAATTTCAAATTGATTTTCAATGTATAAATAATGTCTAGAACTTCAATAATTCATAGAAAATGCATATGAACTCCAAATTACTTCATTCCAGTTCCTAAAATTTTGTAATAATGTTGTTTATTACATAGCACCTCTGTTTTAACATGAAAATGGTATTAAAATTTATTTCTTAACTAATCTAGTATCAAATACATAAAACCTTAGGAAATTCGTATCTCCTTCGTTTTAAATCCGATTTGACTCGTTCCAGTTGCGTTAGTCTCATAGCAACGCGTAGATTATTATTACGCAATTTATTCTTATGATTGGTGTGATGTTAATCTTGCCTATACCATGTTTGTTTGTATTGCTACGACTAGCGTGAGGACACGTGTCATCTGAAGAGCAAATTGGTACCTGGAATCTCAAGTCCCAGGCAAGTTGTGCCCTTGATCACTTCTTTTTACCCACTCATGTTCTAATTAATCATAATGATCTGCATAGGTTAATTTTGATGGGACCCAATAGGTTACCCTAGTTTGTCTATCTTTATACCTTGTTTACCACTGAACTTTTTTGGGTAGTACTTGCTAGTGCTTTATGTGGTTTTGGGTATGAAGGTACATTATTCATGATCACACTTTTATTTTATGTTTATTATTACTGTTCATGATAAGATCATTATGTTAATTGGAACATGGAGCGACCACCCGGGAAAACAGTGCTACCACAAGAGTTTAATGGGACGCCCTTGGCTGATTAATTAGGAAAGCTAGTGGAAGACTACCTTACCCGAAAGGGGCAAGGGCAGTAGGGGAGTGGTCAGTGTAGGGAGGCCCTCGGGAGGATTTTGCTGCGATGGCGGTCCTGCAAGGGATTCCTGCATTGGAGCTTCCTATAAACTGTAGCGGGTTTTCTGAAGCTAGTGGAACTTTGTAAAGGCCTCGTAGTGTTACCCTGCCTCGCCTCCTCGGTAGAGGTGTATGGGAAGTCGCGATCCCTTGGCAGATGGGTAACATGACTTGTGGGTAAAGATGCGCAACCTCTGCAGAGTGTAAAACCGGTATACTAGCCGTGCTCACGGTCATGAGCGGCTCGGACCCTCACATGATTAAATTATGGAACTAAATTCAATTTGTCATATGCATTGCATCGCAGGTGAGGTTGTTACTTTTGTTCTACTATTTAATTGGGTTGGTATTTACTTATACTTAGTAACTGCTAATAAAATTTTGACCAACTTTAAAAGCAATGCTCAGCTCCAACCATCCTCTTTGGTAAGCCTTACACTTCACGTGAGCGCCCACCTTTGGCGAGTTCATGCACATTATTCCCCACAACTTGTTGAGCGATGAACGTATGTGAGCTCACTCTTGCTGTCTCACACCCCCCCCACAGGTCAAGAACAGGTACCGCAGGATGAGGCGCTTGGAGGATGCTGCGATGTGTTCGTGAGAGGTCTAGGCCGTCGTCTCCCAGTCAACTTTGGGTTGCTGGACCGTTGTCTCCTTAGAATGTAATTATCTATTTATTTTGTATAGAACTCCTGTTATATAGTAAAGATGTGACATTCGATCCTGTGCCACTATGCATCATATGTGTGAGACTTGGTCCCAGCACACCTGGTGATTATGTTCGCGCCCGGGCTTTGGACCCCTAAAATCCGGGTGTGACAGAAGTGGTATCAGAGGAATGTTGACTGTAGGACGAAACCTAGATAGAACTGGACAACCATTCTTTACTTACCCTTGCTACTCTGATTCTTTTCTAAACTTTTCTTAATCTTTTCTATTTCCGCTTTACTCTGATTATTCTTACCTTTTCATTCTAAAGACAAATGTGGATTTCACACTTTGAAACCCTGTGCCTAAAGTGACCTTTAGGAAAAGGAGACCCACTCTTAAGAACAAAAACAAAACTATTTTTATAAGTTATCTATATGCTTGAATGCTTGTTCTTATGATATTTGTCTGATTTGGATCTTTGATTGAGTGTGATGAGTTGTGGAGTAATGTCCACAATTACATCTGCATATACATATAGGCATAAATAGAATTCATAAGGTAACTAGACAACTTAGATTATCCTCCATAAAAGTGTACCTATTTCATATATATCCCTCTTATCTTAAAAGACTCTCTCTTAATAAGATCCATCTTGTCTTAAAAGATACTCTCTTACATTAATAGATTCATCTCGTCTCGAAAAGATTTTCATCTGATCCCAATAGATCTAACTGACCTCAAAAGATTCTACCTTATCCTAATGGATTCATCTTGCCCTAATAAGCATATTTACCCCACACTAGTGTAACCACCATGACCTAATCCAAAATAATGAGATCTTAACTAGTTTAATCTAGTCGCACCAACCTAATCTAGATTCTATCTAATCTATTATGATCTAATCTAGTGTAAGTTACTTAATGTTGGTACAAAGGATAAGGCCATACTCCTAATTCACTTAAGACTAAATTGGTGACTTAAATCAACTCGGCTATACCCAACAACTTGACCTACATAACAGATCTATCTTAACCTCTTGTCCCAAACCCAGATGGAGACACCAAGGAGCAAGAAGGAGAAGATCAAACCTCGACATGGAAGAATAGGAGTCAAATCAGATCTCGAGATTATTCAAGATTTACCACCTTGGATGGAGTCTTCCCTTACCAAGTTCTTCTTACCATCAACTAACCTCACTCTGGCCATCTCTCTTCTTACCTAACTGTGTGTCTAAACATAGAAGATACCCATGCATTTCTAATTACCTGCTAAATAGTAAAAAAAAGAGACTTTTAATTTTTGAATCAAATAGAAACTACAATCTCAATTACAAACCAAACTTGGTATAATTTTTTTTACAAATCTCGAGGACGAGATTATTTTTAAGGGGGGTAGGATTTGTAACACTCAAAATTGTTTACAAGGAATAAAGAGTGAATTCCCTATTGTATGTGCCTTATTTGCATCATGAAAAGAGCATACATAAAATTAAGAGTGATTAAATTTAACCAATGACACTAAAATAAAACAAAGTGCATCTCGATGGAGTTTTATATGTTTGTGCATTAAATAAAAATAATAATAATATAAAAAGGGCTAGAAATTGGATTAAACCCTAAATTGAAGATTAGGGTTTGAAAGTAAGAAGAGAAATGATATGAAAATATAAATAATATAAACATATTTCTAAAGTTTGTATTTTTCATTCCATAATATGATTTGATAACAAATTTGCACAAGGTTTGAAACTAAATTCAAATTCAAATTTAAACCTAGAAGAGAAGAAGAAAGAAAACAGAAAAATAAAAAGAAAAAGTATAAAAGGGCTACATGGGCCGACTGCTTCATTTTCGGCCCAGTGCACCCACACCGCCCGCGCGGCAACTCTGAGCTTGGCGCCGACAAGCGGGCCCAGCTCGTCGGTCACTGGCGCGCGCTCAGCCTACTCCGTGCGGCTGCTTCGCGGGGCCCGCACGTCATTCTTTCGCGCTTGCACCGTCTTCGCTGCCGCCGTGGTGTGGGCCCGAGTCGTCAGATATCTCTTCCCCGTAGATCTCGCGTGCCACGAACGGGTCATGGTTGACTCCGCGCGGATTGAACGGCTCGGCTAGGGGATGATGGAGCGATTCGCCCGCCAGCTCTTGCGGAATCCGCGGCACTATAAATCCCGAGCCCTGCTCCCTCGCCCGACCCTGTGAACGAACGCCGAGGTCCACCGTGGTCACAAGAACAGAGGTGAGAGAAGTTGAGGGATGGATCGCAGGACTGCTACGTGCTCGTCGCGGTGGTGAACGGAAGTCTTCTCGGCGTCCAATTTGGTGGTGGCAGGGGCGGTGCTGGGTGAGCCCTCGCCGGACATCGCACTCCATGGCAGAATCTGTGCCACCATGTGCCGTGAATCGTGCTGCTGCGCACCGTGGGCAGCCATGCCTGTGCTTCGTGTCACGGTGAGACTTCCTTCCCTGGATTCGCATTCTTCTCCTCTGCGCGTAGAACCTTTCGAATCGTGGCTTGGGGGCGCCAGGGCCTCGGGCCATCTACTCGCCGGTGAACTACCGCCGTGGGGGTTTGGCGGCGCCACCTGTGCCGGCCAGGGGTAGAAGGTAAGCGTTGTGGCCGTCGATCGGATATTCTGCTGCTGCAATTAGATCCGGGTCCCTTCTCGCGTGGTCGATCTCTGCCCTCCATTAGAAATCGGTCGGCGGAGAGCGTGTCTTCACCGTGTTTGGATCTGAACCGTAGTTGGCTAATCACAGGGCTGTAGCGTGGTCAGTGGAGTGCATTGATCTTGCCCGCTGACCATCGATCGGGCGGTTACGGGTGAACACCGGCTCAGGATGAAGACACGATCTAATCACCGCCGTTGGTGAGCAATCGGGCGGCTAGGATTTAACCATACCCTTTTGGCCTTGACAAGTTGCTAAAGAGCCCTCGAATTTTAATGAAATGAACCCGCAGTCCGTCGGGGGGTTTGTCTGTGTCCTGGGATTTATTGCGTCTGGGCCCCTGACTTCTCTGGAAATCGAGGCCCCGTCCAGAATAGTTTTAACCCGAGAATTTAAATTTCAAATTAATTTTCAATGTATAAATAATGTCTAGAACTTCAATAATTCATAGAAAATGCATATGAACTCCAAATTACTTCATTCCAGTTCCTAAATTTTTGTAATAATGTTGTTTATTACATAGCACCTCTGTTTTAACATGAAAATGGTATTAAAATTTATTTCTTAACTAATCTAGTATCAAATACATAAAACCTTAGGAAATTCGTATCTCCTTCGTTTTAAATCCGATTTGACTCGTTCCAGTTGCGTTAGTCTCGTAGCAACGCGTAGATTATTATTACGCAATTTATTCTTATGATTGGTGTGATGTTAATCTTGCCTATACCATGTTTGTTTGTATTGCTACAACTAGCGTGAGGACACGTGTCATCTAAAGAGCAAATTGGTACCTGGAATCTCAAGTCCCAGGCAAGTTGTGCCCTTGATCACTTCTTTTTACCCACTCATGTTCTAATTAATCATAATGATCTGCATAGGTTAATTTTGATGGGACCCAATAGGTTACCCTAGTTTGTCTATCTTTATACCTTGTTTACCACTGAACTTTTTGGGTAGTACTTGCTAGTGCTTTATGTGGTTTTGGGTATGAAGGTACATTATTCATGATCACACTTTTATTTTATGTTTATTATTACTGTTCATGATAAGATCATTATGTTAATTGGAACATGGAGCGACCACCCGGGAAAACTGTGCTACCACAATGGTTTAATGGGATGCCCTTGGCTGATTAATTAGGAAAGCTAGTGGAAGACTACCTTACCCGAAAGGGGCAAGGGCAGTAGGGGAGTGGTCAGTGTAGGGAGGCCCTCGGGAGGATTTTGCTGCGATGGCGGTCCTGTAAGGGATTCCTGCATTGGAGCTTCCTATAAACTGTAGCGGGTTTTCTGAAGCTAGTGGAACTTTGTAAAGGCCTCGTAGTGTTACCCTGCCTCGCCTCCTCGGTAGAGGTGTATGGGAAGTCGCGATCCCTTGGCAGATGGGTAACATGACTTGTGGGTAAAGATGCGCAACCTCTGCAGAGTGTAAAACTGGTATACTAGCCGTGCTCACGGTCATGAGCGGCTCGGACCCTCACATGATTAAATTATGGAACTAAATTCAATTTGTCATATGCATTGCATCGCAGGTGAGGTTGTTACTTTTGTTCTACTATTTAATTGGGTTGGTATTTACTTATACTTAGTAACTGCTAATAAAATTTTGACCAACTTTAAAAGCAATGCTCAGCTCCAACCATCCTCTTTGGTAAGCCTTACACTTCACGTGAGCTCCCACCTTTGGCGAGTTCATGCACATTATTCCCCACAACTTGTTGAGCGATGAACGTATGTGAGCTCACTCTTGCTGTCTCACACCCCCCCACAGGTCAAGAACAGGTACCGCAGGATGAGGCGCTTGGAGGATGCTGCGATGTGTTCGTGAGAGGTCTAGGCCGTCGTCTCCCAGTCAACTTTGGGTTGCTGGACCGTTGTCTCCTTAGAATGTAATTATCTATTTATTTTGTATAGAACTCCTGTTATATAGTAAAGATGTGACATTCGATCCTGTGCCACTATGCATCATATGTGTGAGACTTGGTCCCAGCACACCTGGTGATTATGTTCGCGCCCGGGCTTTGGACCCCTAAAATCCGGGTGTGACAGCAACGCACAGTACTCATCGTCCCTTCTACAAGAATCTTCCCCTGCACGCCAAGGATACAGAGATCTCGGGCGTCATGGCATGAGAAGATTGCCCCAGCAGCAAACATTGGTGGCTCCAAGCGCTATATTCTTTATATCCCTAGGCCCACATGTCGGGGCCCAGTACCTTTGTGCATGCCCCCCTTCAGCTATAAAAGGGGAGGCATGCAACGTTACACACAAGCTCAAGCTTTTTAGACCCAATCTTAGTCTCACAAGTTCATACAAGCTCTCAAGCAATACATCACATAGTGGAGTAGGGTGTTACACTCTGGCGGCCCGAACCACTGTAAATCCTTGTGTGTTCTTGTGTTCTTCCCACTTTTCCAACTAACAAGCAAAATACTTAGGCCCCTCCTCATCTTAGGATTTAGGGCGGGTGCACTCCGCCATCAGGCCGGAGATTTGCTCTCCGACAGACATCATTGACAATTAAAAAATTTAAATAGTAAACTAAATTAAATAGATAAAAATATAGTGAGAAACAAGTGAGATAAAAAGTTTGTTATAGGCTTATAATTGAACTACAAGTTTCTTATACTTAAAATAAGCTCGCCCACGAGTCATAAAGAATCCCAAAAAAAATCGATATATTAGACATGTTTGGTGCAACTTTTTTCAGAGAGCTTTTCTTAGAATCTGGATGTGGAAAGAATATAGTTGTAGAGAATCTAAGTATCGTGGAACTTATGTGAGGAGAAAGATAATAGAGTCTATGGGGGTGATTGGTTGCCTATGTGTGCTCGTGCAGTGCCCATTGGATACAAGTTTTTGACAGTGCGGTGTGTTTGGTTGCCTGAGCAAATGTCTGGGCGAGGCCACGCTCGTGCAAAATAACCATCTCATCCAGGCCCATCACATAAGACCAAAATCTCTGTTTCTCCAGAGCCAGGCTCCACTCGTTCCCTGTCCTCGCAGCTCAGAGCACGCGCAGGCCCCTTCCCTGTGTCCTCGCGTGGAGCTCGCGCTAGGGTTCCTCTCCTAGAGCTCGCGCAGCCGCCTCGCCTAGAGCTCGCGCAGCCGCCTCGCCTGGATCTTGCGCTAGGGTTGGAGTCAGGGTCCTCTCACAGCCGCCTCTATCCTCGCCTGGAGCTCGCGCTAGGATTCCTCTCGCGGCCGCCGCTGTTGAGGTTAGACTCTGCCTTCTCCTCTCACCCTCCAGCTCTCCCTCTCCTGTCTCCTCTCCCCGCTCCGAACACTGGGCCGGTCGATCGTCTGTCGCACCCCCTTGCGGTCACGGTTCTCTTCTTCTCTGTCTCTCGCGCACTCACTCTCCGACGCTAGGTGCACTTGCTCCTGGTACTACCAGGTAACGAGGTTTGGCATCTCCCTTGCCCTCCTCCTGGCCAAAAGATCTTCGTTTGATTTATGCGGCACTATTGGTAATGAGGTTTGATTTCGTTAGATCTGAGAATGTTTTGAGTACTATTGGTAGTTCTTGGTTGTGTAGATCATGGTTTTGTGGTATTTATGTTGTATTATGCCACGTTTTCTTAGATCTAGTATAGCTTCATGTTGATGTTCTTATCTAGTATAGCTTGATGTTCTTATCGTTGCTTGCTTCACATTTTCTTAGATATGGTTAAGCCTAGCCTGCATCAATCAGACATTTCCCCATAAAAGATGTTGCTTGCTTCACGTTTTATTATGTAATGTTGTCTTTGTTAGATCTCGTATAACTTAAAAGTGCAAGATGTGCAAGATGTAGGTCTGAATTAAGACATAATTAACTTTGTTGATCTGGTATACTTTATCTGGTCTCGCAGTTTTACTTGTGTCCTAGATCTGGTATTTATGCGCTAGGATTCTTGTGTATTCTGTTACTTTGTTCTAAACTATTCTTTGTAAATTATTCTCATACTTTGTTCTAAATTGTTCTCATACTTTATCTGTTCTTTGTAAATTATTCTCTTAATTAACTTTGTTTTATGTGTATAGCTTCATGTTGATTTGGTATACTTTATCTGGTCTCGCAGCTTTACTTGTGTCCTAGATCTGGTATTTATGCACTAGGATTCTTGTGTATTATGTTACTTTGTTCTAAACTGTCCTTTGTAAATTGTTCTCATACTTTGTTCTAAATTGTTGTCATACTTTATCTGTTCTTTGTAAATTGTTCTCATAATTAACTTTTTTATGTGTATAGCTTCATGTTGATCTGGTATACTTTATCTGGTCTCGCAGCTTTACTTGTGTCCTATATCTGGTATTTATGCACTAGGATTCTTGTGTATTATGTTACTTTGTTCTAAACTGTTCTTTGTAAATTGTTCTCATACTTTGTTCTAAACTGTTGTCATACTTTATCTGTTCTTTGTAAATTGTTCTCATAATTAACTTTGTTTTATGTGTATAGCTTCATGTTGATCTGGTATACTTTATTTGGTCTCGCAGCTTTACTTGTGTCCTAAACTGCTCTCATATTCTGTTACTTTTATAATTTGTTTCCTCTGTTCTTTGTAAACTGCTCTCATATTCTGTTACTTTGTTCTAAATTGTTCTTTGTAAACTGCTCTCATATTCTGTTACTTTGTTCTAAACTGTTCTTTGTAAACTGCTCTCATATTCTGTTACTCTGTTCTAAACTGTTAATTCTCTGAGCTGTGTACTATTGTTGCAACGTGATGTTGTCGTACTTGTTTAAGTCTCTGAGCTGTCGATCAATGGTATGTGATGCTTATGCCTCTGGGTGGCACATCTCTTGTATGTTGCAGTCGTGGCTCATGTAACAATATGCCTCTGAGCTATAGATCAATGTTCTATGATGCTAGTATGCCTCTGAGCTATAGATCAATGTTCTATGAATTATATTTTAGCAACTAGCACAACACATGTGAGCCAACTTAGACCTCTAATCTCCTTTTCTATTTTATTACTCTAGCAATGGATCCTGCTATTGCACGTCGTCTGCTAATTACAAAAGCAGTGGTCCTTGTAGCAGTTATGTTAGCCTGGTTGGCTGCATGGTTGAGGCACCGAATGCATGCTAGGAGGTCTTTCACATATGGCCCAATGCACCAAAGAGACCAAGAGAGGCAAAACAACTTGAGATTTATTTATGAATCCACTGATGTTGAGTGTGTTGACTTACTCAGGATGAGAAGAGCCCCTTTTATGCAATTTTGTGAACTTTTTCGCACTAGGCAGCTATTGAGAGATAACATTCATAGCTCAGTAGAGGAGCAGGTTGCCATGTTTTTACATGTGGTAGGTCATAACCAAAGGTTTAGAGTTATACATATGACCTTTCGAAGGTCTATTGAGACCATTAGCAGATACTTTAGGGAAGTATTGTATGTTGTTGGTGAACTGAGAAATGAAATGATCTCACCACCTTCAACTGCTACACCAACCAAAGTTAGAGATAGCCACAGATGGTACCCTTATTTCAAGGTCAGCCCTCCAAACAGACCACTACTGATCCCTTCCTTTTTCATGTTGGGTTTGTAGTAACAAATGTTTGCCCTAATGTGTAGGACTGTATTGGTGCCATTAATGCCACTCATGTGCTAGCAAGAGTTCCTAGAAATCAGAGAGCTGCCTTCCTTGGTAGGAAACACACCACAACACAGAACATCTTAGCTGCTGTAGACTTTGATCTAAGGTTTACATATGTTCTTTCTGGCTAGGAGGGTTCAGCACATGATGCCATTATCCTTGTTGATGCCCTTGAAAGAGAAGATGGTCTAAAAGTGCCCCAAGGTAAAAAAATAGTATTGGTGTACACAATGCACACTTTCCTTGGTATTCTCTAATATATGATCTATTATGTTAGGTAAATTTTACCTTGTGGATGCTGGTTATGCTGTCAGACCTGGGTTTTTACCCCCTTACTGTGCCACACGGTACCACTTGAGTGAATATGGGGGGAGGAATCCACAGAACCCAAAAGAGCTCTTTAACCATAGACATTCATCACTAAGGGTGACAATAGAGAGGGCCTTCGGTGCTTTGAAGAACAGATTCAAAATATTATACAACAAACCTTTCCATCCATACAAGACACAAGTAAAGCTAGTTCTAGCCTGTGTATCCTCCACAACTGGATTCTTTGTCATGGGAATGATGAACATATTCCACAAAAAGAAACATGGGCTGCAAATCAAGTTCATGAAGAAGCTCCCCATGACCTTGTCATGGACAATGCTGCCTGGTCTGCTACCAGGGACAATTGGGCTCAACAAATGTGGCAGAATAGGGCCTCACATAGGGGATAGTTGTCGTTAGTATTGTGCTAAGTTGTTGGCTGAGAACATTGTCTATTAGCAATGATGAACTATTTGCAATTTTGAACTCACTTTCTTTGTGCTAAGTTCCTTTATGTGATGTGCTCAGTTGCAATGATGACATTACTTACATCCTGATACCATTGTCGACTAGCAATGATGAACTTACCTATGTCATTACTATCTATATTACTTCTATGCTACTTCTGCTATTTTCTTCTACTTATACTATCTTCCCCCCTAATCTTTTACTTGTTCTAGCTATGGCTGACATGGTCTCTGAGGTTGCTGGTCAGGGGACTAGGCCTGCTCTTAGGTGGACTGTTGTAATGTCTGGGTTTGTTCTCCGTCGTTTTGTTGACTTGATAGGAAATGGGGTTAAGACTGACAAGGGTTTTAAGGAAATCCACCTTAACTCTGTTGCTAAAAATGTCTCTGAGTTCTGTGGCCAAGAAGTAACAGGGCAACAAGTGTACAATCACCTTCGTAAGTAGGATTGGGCGTTTGGTTCTTCGGTTCGATTCGGTTCCTCGGTTCTTGTAGAAACTCGGTTCTTCAAAAACTAGAACCGAAATAGCAAGATAAAGAAACCAGAACCGACTAGTTCGGTTCTCGGTTCTTCGGTTCGATTCCTCGGTTCTAACCGAACTGTAACAGCCACTCTAAAATTCTGAATAACGACAACTTTTGTGAGAAATTTCAGCAACATCTCCCCACAAATAACCACAAGTGCACAATGACCATAATTTCATAGATAATACATGGATGATTAGATGTTCAACATAAGTCGATAAAACAACATCCGAAGTTACAAACACATGTAACAAATTGAATCTAATACTTTTGGTTTTTTCGGTTCTTTCGGTTCTTTGGAGTGCAGAACCAAAAATATCTCATTTATTTTGGTTCTCAAAAAACCATAACCGAATTTCATAACGGTTCCTTCGGTTCGGTTAGTTCGGTTTCAGTTCTCGGTTATTTCGATTCGGTTCCTCGGTTCCGGTTCTTTTTGCCCAGGCCTATTCGTAAGTGGAGGTCTAGGTGGGTCAAGGTTTGCAAATTGAAGGACATTAGTGGCGCTCTTTGGGATGAGGATAACTTTGTCATAAGCTTAGAAGAGGGTCATTATGCTGCTTACATCAAGGTTAGGACCAACACCTTCCATTTTTCTAACCTGTTAATGGCACTCTTCCACTTCAAATTCTCTTGTTCTAACTTGAGTTGCTAACAAAATAGGATCATCCAAAAGATGCTGATTACCTCAACAGGCCCATAGAGAACTATATGCCTATGCAAATCGTATTTGGAAGTGGGGTTGCCATAGGTAGGTTTGCAATGGGTTCAAATGAGCCTTTGGGCAAGCCAACTGAAGTTGTTGACATCCTAGATGATGGCATTGAAGTGACCTCAGAGTTTGTTGATTGTTCCAATCTAACTGGCAAGGGGAAGACTGTTGACAAGGGTACCCCTGGTGACTCCGATGAAAGCAAGCCTAACTGAAAGGGAATTAGGCTTACACCTAGTTCCTAAATAATTTTGGTGGTTGAATTGCCCAACACAAATAATTGGACTAACTAGTTTGCTCTAGTGTACAAGTTATACAGGTGCCAAAGGTTCACACTTAGCCAATAAAAAGACCAAGTATTGGGTTCAACAAAAGAGCAAAGGGGCAACCGAAGGCACCTCTGGTCTGGCGCATCGGACTGTCCGGTGTGCCACCGGACAGTGTCTGGTGCACCACCGGACATGTCCGGTGCACCAGAGGACTCCAACTCAAACTCGTCACCTTCGGGAAATTCCAGAGGGAACTCCGCTATAATTCACCGGACTGTCCGGTGTACACCGGACAGTGTCCGGTGCTCCAAGGAAGAGCGGCCTCAGGAACTCGCCAGCTTTGGGAAACGACAACGGCTGCTCCGCTATAATTCACCGGACTGTCCGGTGTATCTGCGGGGCAACGACTACTTCGTCGCCAACGGCTACCTGCAGCGCATTTATTGCGCGCCAGAGCGCGCAGAAGTCAGGCACGCGCGTCATGGCGCACCGGACACTCTACAGTACATGTCCGGTGCGCCACCGGACATCTAGGCGGGCCCAGCAGTCAGAGCTCCAACGGTCAGAACCCTAACGGTCGGGTGACGTGGCTGGCGCACCGGACATGTCCGGTGTGCACCGGACTGTCCGGTGCACCATGCGACAGACAGCCTTCACCAACGGCTAGATTTTGGTTGGTGGCTATAAATACCACCCCAACCGGCCACTTCAAGGGGGGGAGCCCAAGCAACATTCCAAGTCATCTAGTTGACATACTCAAGCCCTCCCAACCACATATATTCATTGATCCATCCTATACACAAGATTTAGTCCACTACAACCAACACAAGTGCCACAAAAGAGAGAGCAAGCAATTGAGAGCTACTCAATTGAGTTTAGCCCTAGCGTCTTGTGAGATTCATTGAGAGATAGTGTGTGCTACATCTTTGTGCTCATTTGCGTGTGGAGTTTTGACTCCCATTCGAACTTCCTCCAAAGTGTTGGAGGCTTGTAAAAGCTAGCAAGAGACACCAAAGAGTGTGGTGGTCCTTGTGGGATCGAGAGTGATCCTTGAGAAGAAGAAGAGCTCGCCGATCCTTGTGTGATCGGGGGAGAGAGGGAAAGGGTTGAAAAAGACCCGTCCTTAAGTGGACTCCTCAACGGGGACTAGGCCTTCGAGGGTCGAACCTCGGTAAAACAAATCACCCGTGTCCATTGTGTTTATTGCTTGTGATTTGTTTGTTTTCCCTCGCTCTAAGTTTTCTTGCATCATTATCTGCTAATATCATTTGGTGTTGCTTCAAGTTAAATTCCCATTCAGTGAAGCAACACGTTGCAAGAAAGAACTTGTCCTAGTGCTCTTCTCATCTAAGGCTTCTTGCTTTGTTATTCTATAACTTATTAGTTATATTGATTTATCACTCCCGCATTATTTAGCAATACTCTTTTCAAGCAAGAACTTAGTTTGTATACTCCTATATTTGTATATCTTGTTCTAACCACTAATCAAGGGATCTAGTTGGGGGATAAAGTTTTAATTTTCAGGTTTCGCCTATCCACCCCCCCTCTAGGCGACTTTCAATTGGTATCAAAGCTAGGCACTTCATCTTGAGTCTAACAACTCGAAGTGATGGCTCGTAGAAGATCCCAAAAGAACAAGAAGACTCCTTCATCGAACGCAACTCAAAAGGAGGTAACTTTTGAAGTATTATTTGATGATTGTTCTAATTATGACTCATGGTCCTCTAGTGTGATAAATGCTTTTAGAACCATAGATCCACGATTAGAACAAATTATAGACAAGAGTATTTTTCCCTCTAATTTCAATGGAAAAATTAATTCCGAGGAGGATCAAAGATGTTATCGCTTAAACTATCTAGCTTTTGACATCTTAACTAAATCTCTTAGTAAAGAAGATTATCGTGCCTTCATATCAAATCATGACGAATCAATCCATGATGCGCATGATATTTGGACTAGAATTAGAAGCAAATTTGATGAGTCCTATTATGATAGTCCATTTTGTGCTTCTACTTCCTTTGGTATTTGTGATACTAACCCTTGCAAGGAAGAAGAAAATGATCGATGGAGACCAAACGATGAATCCACCTCTCCAAAAGGTTTGTCTTCCCATTTCGATTCCCACATGTGTTGTGTGGCTAATATAAATGATAGCGGAAGCACAAATGAGGATGAGGAGGAAGAAAGAAGCTTTGTGCAACTCTACGCTTGCCTAAGCCAAGAAGATAAGGCGGTCATGCTCAAGCTTCTAGAAAGAGCGAGAGAGCAAGGCGAAGCTCGTCAAAGGCTAGAAAGTATTCTCTCAATGAAGATGCAATGCTTTGACGAGTTGACTAAAGAACATGAGGAGCTAAAATGCTCTCATATTGATTTGGTCCAAAGGTATGAAACTATTTCAATTGAGCAAGATAACGCTTTACATTGTATCGCTCAATTAGTAAATAGGAATACCTTGCTTAAGGACCTAGTAGAAAAGCTAAAGGTTGAAAATCTAGCTTTTCAAGAAAAATATGATATGCTCCTATGCTCTCATGAAAATCTTAGAGATGATCATATCATATTAGACATTGCTCATGAGGTTGTGATAGAAAACTTAAAATCTCAACAACCTCACTCATGCACATGTATTCAAATTGATACTATATTACCATGTGCTAATGCTTGTTGTCCGTCGACAAGCAAATCTTCCTTTGAGCTAGAATTTGTAGGAACAAACGATGATTCATATCAAAAGCTCAAGGAAGAAAATGAGAGGCTAAAAATGAGCTTGACTCAACTAAAAGGGAAGTGCATTGCTCAACCTTCTCAAGATAACCGTGATCACATGGTGAAAAAGCTTGAGACGGGAACAACCGTGGCATGCACTACATCTCTTGAGGAAAATGTCAAGGATTTGAGGATTGCCAAGAGGAAGAAACAAAAGATGAAATTCAACACTTCCTTCAAAAGCCTCAACCACGCCTCCACAAAAGGTAACATCCAAGGTAATGATCAAGCCACACTTCACATTAAGAGGTGTAGTGAATGCTTTGAAGAGGGGAACTTGATTAGGTCATGTCCCTACATTAAAAATGGTTTGATTATTAACAAGGATGAGAGACTTTGTTTTAAATGCTCCAAGAAGGGACACTTGCTTAGATCTTGTCCCCATTTAAAACAAAAAGGCATAGGGTTAGAAAAGAAAGTTCTTACTAAACATGTAGCAGGCAACAAACAAGGAAAGAAGAAAACTTCAAAACTTGAAAAACGCCTATGCTACACATGCCGAAAAAAGGGACATCAATGCAAGGATTGTCCCATTGGTAACAATTCCACTCCTAACTTGTCAATTGATTCTCATGTAACTAGGCAACCCAAAATTGCAACTTGTGCTAGAAAGGTAATGAGTTTACCTAGTGCTAACACAAAGGACTTTTGGATTCCTAGATCTTTGTTGACTAACCATGATGGACCCATCAAGCGATGGGTACCAAAATATGCTTGACAAGCTTTGTAGGAGAAGGAGATGATATGAATCCTTGGGATGCTTGAGAGAGTCCATTCAATTCTTATCAACTCAAACTATCAATCTTCAATGATCTATATACATGATTGACCCAAGGTTATTTTTCAAATTGCTATGTCTTAAACTCATATCATCTCGAGAAAGATATTATATGTTGTAGAAAGTGAAGAGATATCATATGCGAAAAATCAAGGCCTACAACATGGAGGAAAGCCAAAGGATGGTAACACTTATCTTTTAAGTGCAAGTATTTTAGAATATCATTTCTTATGTGTCTTGTGTAGTCACATAGAAAAATTAAAGCACTTCAAATGTCTTTAAATTGATATTACCACTCTTTGAAGAATTTCCTCTTATATGGTAGATTGCATATTCATCATTTCTATACCATAGCAATCTACAAGCTTTAATTTGTTGCAAATACCACATGGCATGTTTTTCGCTAAGTTATCCTATTATTGCCATGTTTCTAGATATAAAGAGATATTTCAAGTTCCTAAAAGAACAAGGTGTTGTGTAAGGAATTCAAATCCTTAGGACACTTTTAAAAGGAAAACTCTCTCTATAACTAGAATAGTGGGACTAATGATTTTATCTAAGTAACCCAAGTAGTCTCACTTGTAGAGAATAAGTTTCTCTTTGGAAGCGTGTAATCTAACATGAAAAGAAAAATCAATCCCATGTTTTATGATGTATTTCTACTTGCTCAAATTGGATATGATTCTTTCACATTTATTGCTTTCCAAATCATGAATTAGATTTATTCCTATAATCTCAAAGGATTATTTATGCTTGTTTTATGAGTTAAAATTGAGCATAACATCATATATGGATAATCTAGTTCATGCTATAAAGTTTCCATGTTTTAGTAATCTAGCTTGTCATTCCTTATCAAAAATGGTTACAAAAATGGAAACTAGTGCTTGTGTTACTAACAAAGTATCTCTTGAGCCTACTTATGAATATCCAAAAGAGAAAGTGCACAAGCCTCATGGGTTGTTCTTCACCCAAAAGAAGAAAGGTAAAAGCAAAGGTATGGGAACTCATCTACTTAATCAAATATAGTTTCTATCAATAATTATTTACTCTAATTATATCTCTGTGAAGAAATAGATTCTTTATCGAATTTAAATTGGCTAAGATGTGCATTCAATCTCATTCTCATCAATGCACTTATCCATTAGAATCTATTTCATGCCTTTGCTATATTTGTTATCATATTGATTTGCTTCCAAGTAATGATTAACTAAATTCAATATGATAAAGTAAAATCTCTAATGATTATTAAAATGCTTAAAAGGTGCTCACTCATATTTCTCAAATGAAATGCACTAATGTTAAGGATTTTACTTCATGTCTGTGTGACTTATGAATGATGAACTGTCTATATTTTCTATCTAAAGAGATCATCTTTCATCATATACTCCCTTGTGCTATTAACATCTTTCTTGAGTATTTTCAATAAGTTTGAAAGGAAAAGGAAACAACTACAAAGGGAGGACTCTCAAATGAAAGAGGAGGACATCAAGAACAACACCACCTACTTGGATAATAAGGTCTACAAAACAATCAATGGTGTGGTTGTGAGTATTCTAAATACTTTCATTATGAGAATACTAGGCTTAAGTTGTTTATTGCAAAATTTATGAGCCTTGATCAAGATGTATAATGCTTCTCCCTATTTGTCTTTAAAGTAAATACATCCATTCAATTCAAATACTCGATGCATATCTTTAGGGGGAGTCTATTCTTATATCTTGATTTTGTTGAGACTATTGCTTTATCTCAGTAATTTCATATAGTCTCTTGCATGAGAATAAGTTTCTCATGAAGTATGCTACTATTTTTAAATTCTTGTCTTTCACTCTAAAGTAGCATATTTGCTGGATTCTCCTACTCTAAGCTTAATTGATAATCTAATGCGTATGTTGTTCTTTTGATCACATATGTTATTTGTTTGATCATTGAATGACTTCAATCAACAATCATGCTTCTTAGTGCCGTATATACTATCAATCGATATCTCTCTTGATATGCACTAAGTTAAAAGGAGAATTCATGATACATTTATGCAACTTATGATCCATTTGATATATGCTAACAATAACTTGAAAAGATCACTAGTTGTAGAACTCTCTCTTGTGCAAAATATTTCCATATATTGTCATTAAGAATAGGTCTTAAGCATCTAAGACTAAGGACAAAGCACAATGAAGAGAGCGTCCCTATGTAAAGGTACAAAAAGGTAAAACTATCTCCTTTTATTTAAACTTGTACCTAAATATTCCTTTTCTATACTCTCTTTACATATCTCGTTTAAAAGGAAGAGAAAGCATGTCCATGCATATCCCTGCTTCATATCTAGTTTAACTTCTCAAAAATTCATCCATGCTTTAATGCATCTTTGTTGAAACTAGATGAAGTGATTTAATTGTCAAAGAGCTTAAAGCTTAACCTTGTAACGAGGATAAGCTGCCTTTATTCCAAAGGTGGATGGTCCTTAAGCCTCTTTGAAATCCTTAAGGGAAAATGCTTGAAATGTTTACAACATGCTTTCATAAGTGCATAAACTGTCATGAGCATCACACTTATAATATGACACAATGCACTTCACATTCCGTATAATATAGATATGTTCTCATTAACCTAATTATGTGCAATTGGCATTTAAGGCCAAAATATATGTTCCTCTCCATGCACATATTTAGGGGGAGCAATCTATGTTATATAGAATTATGATCATGCTTAATTTGACATATCCTTTTGATCATATCTCTTTTATGTCTATGACTAATGTGTTTTCAAGTATATTCTCATGCTTAGTCATAGGATTGAAAGGGAAATGGAGTATTCGGCAAAGACGACGCTTCCACTCAACTCCATCGGTATTATCCACTCTTTGCCGGTATTCCGCATAGTTCTTCACTTTGGTATAATCTTCACTCATATCTCTATTTCAATTGAATTTTTCAATTGTTTGCCAAAGGGGGAGAGAAAGACAAGGGCTCTAATGATTCCATTTTTGGCGATTCATGCCAAAGGGGAAGAAAATATGAGCCCAAAGCAAAAGGACCGCACCACCACCCTAATTTTAAAATTAATAATTTTCAATTGGTAAATTTCAAATTGGTATCTCTTTATGTTTTAAAGGGGAGAAAGTAGTACTTTCAAAATTGATATCTTAAAACCCTCTTGAACACTAAGAGGAGAATTGATTGAGGGGGAGTTTTGTTTTTAGTCAAAGGAAAAAGCATTTGAAACAGGGTGAGAAAATTTCAAATCTTGAAAATGCTTCGTAAAATCTTATTCATTTACCTTTGACTATTTGCAAAAGAACTTTGAAAAGGATTTACAAAAGAATTTGCAAAAACAAAATCTGTGGTGCAAGCGTGGTCCAAAATGTTAATAATAAAGAAACAATCCATGCCTATCTTGTAAGTATTGGCTCAACTCCAAGCAACCTTTGCACTTACATTATGCAAACTAGTTCAATTATGCACTTCTATATTTGCTTTGGTTTGTGTTGGCATCAATCACCAAAAAGGGGGAGATTGAAAGGGAATTAGGCTTACACCTAGTTCCTAAATAATTTTGGTGGTTGAATTGCCCAACACAAGTAATTGGACTAACTAGTTTGCTCTAGTGTACAAGTTATACAGGTGCCAAAGGTTCACACTTAGCCAATAAAAAGACCAAGTATTGGGTTCAACAAAAGAGCAAAGGGGCAACCGAAGGCACCTCTGGTCTGGCGCACCGGACTGTCCAGTGTGCCACCGGACAGTGTCCGGTGCACCAGAGGACTCCAACTCAAACTCGTCACCTTCGGGAAATTCCAGAGGGAACTCCGCTATAATTCACCGGACTGTCCGGTGCTCCAAGGAAGAGCGGCCTCAGGAACTCGCCAGCTTTGGGAAACGACAACGGCTGCTCCGCTATAATTCA
Source organism: Zea mays (assembly GCF_902167145.1). Classification (NCBI taxonomy): domain Eukaryota; kingdom Viridiplantae; phylum Streptophyta; class Magnoliopsida; order Poales; family Poaceae; genus Zea; species Zea mays. The sequence continues at coordinate 242,333,689 of NC_050097.1, read as the reverse complement.
CCGGACATGTCCGGTGTACACCGGACTGTCCGGTGTATCTGCGGGGCAACGGCTACTTCGTCGCCAACGGCTACCTGCAGCGCATTTATTGCGCGCCAAAGCGCGCAGAAGTCAGGCACGCGCGTCATGGCGCACCGGACACTCTACAGTACATGTCCGGTGCGCCACCGGACATCTAGGCGGGCCCAGCAGTCAGAGCTCCAACGGTCAGAACCCTAACGGTCGGGTGACGTGGCTGGCGCACCGGACATGTCTGGTGTGCACCGGACTGTCCGGTGCACCATGCGACAGACAGCCTTCACCAATGGCTAGATTTTGGTTGGTGGCTATAAATACCACCCCAACCGGCCACTTCAAGGGGGGAGCCCAAGCAACATTCCAAGTCATCTAGTTGACATACTCAAGCCCTCCCAACCACATATATTCATTGATCCATCCTATACACAAGATTTAGTCCACTACAACCAACACAAGTGCCACAAAAGAGAGAGCAAGCAATTGAGACCTACTCAATTGAGTTTAGCCCTAGCGTCTTGTGAGATTCATTGAGAGATAGTGTGTGCTACATCTTTGTGCTCATTTGCGTGTGGAGTTTTGACTCCCATTCGAACTTCCTCCAAAGTGTTGGAGGCTTGTAAAAGCTAGCAAGAGACACCAAAGAGTGTGGTGGTCCTTGTGGGATCGAGAGTGATCCTTGAGAAGAAGAAGAGCTCGCCGATCCTTGTGTGATCGGGGGAGAGAGGGAAAGGGTTGAAAAAGACCCGTCCTTAAGTGGACTCCTCAACGGGGACTAGGCCTTCGAGGGCCGAACCTCGGTAAAACAAATCACCCGTGTCCATTGTGTTTATTGCTTGTGATTTGTTTGTTTTCCCTCGCTCTAAGTTTTCTTGCACCATTATCTGCTAATATCATTTGGTGTTGCTTCAAGTTAAATTCCCATTTAGTGAAGCAACACGTTGCAAGAAAGAACTTGTCCTAGTGCTCTTCTCATCTAAGACTTCTTGCTTTGTTATTCTATAACTTATTAGTTATATTGATTTATCACTCCCGCATTATTTAGCAATACTCTTTTCAAGCAAGAACTTAGTTTATATACTCCTATATTTGTATATCTTGTTCTAACCACTAATCAAGGGATCTAGTTGGGGGATAAAGTTTTAATTTTCAGGTTTCGCCTATCCACCCCCCTCTAGGCGACTTTCACTAACTTAGGGAAGAGGAAGAGGTTCATGACGGATGAGGATGTTGCTGTGTTCAATGGGATGAAAGAGGTTGTTTCAGATGCTGCTGCTGCTGTCTGTGAAAGCATACATGCTGAAGCAGCACCTGGGATCTATAATGCTGTAATCAACTGTCTTAGGTTCTCTAGGGAGGCTCTCATGTATGCCTTGAACCACATGATGGAGCACAAGGCCACCTCCCTGGTGTTCATGGACATGACTCCTGATGATCATGACCTATGGCTCAAGACTTTCCTAGCCAAGCACTACCACACCTGATCTGAACAGATTTGGTCCACTTGCTCTATTCCATCTATCCTAGATGCTACTTAAGAACAATGATGTTTCCCTGAGTTCTATGGGGTTCCCTGTTTAAGAACATATATGATACACTTGATCTGATGTGTCTGTCCTTTATGTCCCTTTATGATGTTTAAGAACATATATTATACACTTTTCATAGAATAATGATGTTCCCTGAGTTCTATGGATTAACTTGAGTTCTATGGATTTCCTTATTTGAGAACAGATATGCTACACTTGTATAGAACAATGATGTTTTCCTGAGTTAGATTAACCTGAGTTCTATGCATTTCCTTATTTGAGAACAGATATGCTACACTTGTATAGAACAATTATGTTTTCCAAAGATAGATTAACTTGAGTTCTATGCATTTCCCTGTTTGAGAAGAGATATGCTACACTTGGATAGAACAATGATGATTCTTGAGTTATATGCATTTCTCTGTTGGCTTGTTTATTGGTCTATTTGTAGACCTGTTTGCTGGAGTACACTGTTTATAGTGCTTAACAATAATGCAAAATGTTATTGACATATGATATACAGTTTTCAAGCCCTGTATGCTTAATAGGTTGATCTTATGTTATTGTCATATGTCAGGCAGTGTCCCAAACTGAAATATTTATTTGTTATCCAAATTTTTGAACTGGTCATTAAACTGCGATCTTTTTGTTCTTGTAGTTGCAATACTTTGTGTTATACTATCAAACTTTAGACTTTAGAGTAATTTTTTCTGTGTTCTTAATAGGTTGATCTTTTTGTTCTTTTAGAGTAATTTAAGTTATACTATCAAGCTTTAGACTTTAGACTTTGGAGTACATTGTTTTTACACTGTATTAAGCTTTAGCCTTTTATGCTACACTGTGTAAAAAAGCAAGCTTTACACAGTTAGGCTAATCTATAGACAGTGTAAAGCTTGCTTTTTTGACAATATAGTTCAAATTCTTAGAACAGTGCGGTCCCAAAGTTTAATACAGTTCTGACAATACAGTGTTGAGTATACTGTTTTGAGGCTAATCTGTCAAGCTTAGATACCAGTTTGTCAAGCTTGTTTTAGTCCAAATTTGTATTTACTGAGCTGTGTAAATTGTGTACAATTTGAATACTGTTTTAGTTGGTGTAGAAATTGTGTAGAATTTCTAGATAGTTTTATGCTGCTCGGTGTGAGACGTGTAAATTGTGGCTTATGTATTTTTTATGCCCAGTAAATACTATCAGTAATTCTGAATCAGTTTTATAATTGTGTAATTATAATTGCGTAATTGTCAGTTTTATCATGTTGAATTTTTGTGCGGTAGTCGTCCTTGCTATCAATGCCCTCGGTTTTGAGTAATTTTTATTATGAAATTTTGACTTTGACATTTTTGCGTAATTGATAGCTAGGCTCATGTTTGGCCTTTGTGTTCTCCTCTTTGATTTTGTGTTACGGTTTGGTATTTAGGCAGCCAAACATGAGCTATGTCTCTGCAACTTATAATACGGTAAACCAAACATGTGCCATGTTGATCCTAGCTAATTGGACCAAACAAGCAAACACATATTGCAATTGTTGGTTGCATCAGCCTGTACAGGCTACACACAACCTGCATATAGAATTCAACCGAGCTGTGCTCATCCTGACAACTAAACAACCGCTATAAGATTTAGGATGTAGAAAATAACATATCGAAAAGACTCGACCGATTTTGTATTCACTTTGATTTTCGACGGTTTTAATTAAAGTGTTTATTATAAAGCAGGCTGACCAGATGTTTGATAGTCTCCGGCAGGTTATAGAGGCGACAAGCTGAAAAAAAAACTGAAATAAACAGGATCATTAATTACCAGTTTACCACCACCTCCAAAGCCCAAAGCCAGAGCCAAGTAATAACAACTCTCGATCTTTCGGAAAAAGGTGAGGCCCAACACCTCTGCCTCGCACCAGTACCACAACGCCACGACACGCCGGCGAGGTGGACGAGCGGCGGCGATGGCGGGCGGCGACCGGGAGCGAGACGCGGACGAGGAGACGAGGAATCAGATGATGCAGAACCTTTTCGGGGACCAGTCGGAGGACGAGGACGATGCGGACGACGACGACGTCGCCGAGATGGTCGATGAGGACGACGGCCACCAGCCGCAGTCGCCCCCGCAGTCGCCCCCGCAGCGCCACCAGGAGCTGGACGACGATGCCTACGACGATGAGGAGGAGGACGCCCGCAGCCACGCGCCCGCCCGCGCAAGCGGATACCACTCCGTAAGCCTGCCCGTTTTCCTTCGCCCCGCGATCCCGATTCGGCTCGGCTCGGCTACTTTGCTGTTCTCTTCGGATCTGCAAGTGGCTGTGCTAGGGCTTAGGTTTTCGGATTCTTCCGGGAGCCTTGGGGCTGGGGATGCAGTGTTTTTTGGTGGTGGGGGAGGTGTACAAGCTGGTGCGGATTTGTTGGAATTCTACTGACATTTGGAGTGGCGATTGATTTTTTTTTTAGTCATGTATGCAGTGAGAGGTTGATGAGTCCATGAATTTGTTTGCCTCATTATTATGTTGACCCCAAGTCCAGTCCTCTATACTACGAAATCCAAACACTAGGAGAAGGGGAAAAAATCGAGTTTCTAGGCATGTGCTTCGTCGCTTTTACAAGAGTATAGCACATGTTTTCTATGTTATGTTTTGCTACACGAGTTTCACTGCCACTCGGTTGGGTTTAGGAAAACTGTAGTTTAGTTGGTTTCTACACTCCGCGCACCAACCTGAGAATAACTAAACTGTAAATCTATTTGCAATTCGGGGGAATTTCGAGTGATACCAATTTGTCCTAACGACACTGGACTTATCTTGGCGAGAATTTGGGGCACTTTGCTCTGTTAGTGTCACTAAGGAGTTCAAGGTTAATGCTCATGCTGTTCATCCTTACATACTGCTCCAACCTTCAAATGATGTACTTAAATGAAAGCTTCCTGAGGTAACACTAACCTATTTAATACATATTTATCTAGGAGGAAGTGGATGGTGAGGCAGAGAATGGAGGGGAAGGGGAAGGCGAAAGTGAAGGGCAAGTTGTAATCGAAGAGGAAAGTGAAGGTGAAGCTCATGGTGCCGATCTTGATCAAGGAGAAAGTGATGGGGACAAAGTCCAGAGCTCCCCAGAAAGAGAACTCGATGACCAGAGGATGGAACCTGATGCAAGAGGAATGGACAGTGAAGATGAAGGCTACCAGCAGAGGACAGTATCTGGCAGAAGAAGGGGAGTTATTGCCTCCGAATCGGAGGGATCTGAAGATAGTTACTATGCTGCTGGAGCTCAAGAAGACGAGGAACCTCGCCAAACAAGGAAACAAAGGTTAGTCGGGAAAAACATAATGCTACATATCAAACTATCCACCAGTATTCTTTTTAGGCTTTACAATTTTGAGTACTCAATTCAATGGTACACAGTCACAGTTCTTTTGGCAATTACTTTATCATACACACTCTTCGCCTATTTTGACTTTTTTCTAATCCTGTAGTTGTCTGTAACAGTTATAATCTTATTATTATGCAGCTCTCCGTTGGAGGAAGAAAGAGATCATGAAGTAGTTCGTGATGTGTTTGGTGATAGCGATGAAGATGAACCAGCTCCATATCGTGTTCGCCATGAAATCGATGAAGATTCTCATGTAAGATTCATTCATGTTTTCCGCCCTTTCTATTGCTGTTTTAGGTAAGAAGCAGGAGTTGTTACCTTGACAAAGATTCAAAGTGTGTAGCAGAATCCTTCATCAGGCTTACCCCTAGAGTTTTTCGTTTTTATTTTAACTTCCTGGTTTAAATTATGTCTTTAGATAGCTAGTGCTGCATAGCATGTTAGTTTTAACAGAACACAAATGCAGGTTAGCATGTGGAGAATAAGCTCAGCAAATTCACTATTTTGTCTTTAACATTCAGTATTTCACCTCCCATATATAGATCTGATAATTTTTAAGTTTTAATGAGAGAATTTCTTGTTGTCGCTTGATATGTCTGGAGTCTGATGTATTTTCTCTTCGTGTCTTGCATGCGTTCCACATGAGTATTGATCCACATTCCTTTGAGAAATATTGATTTCCCTTACCTGTTATATTTTCTATAGCATTTTCTTTTTCAAATTTAGCTTTTGCTTAATAAAATTTCATTTTCTTAGAGGTCTCACATGGAGGATGAAGGCCATTATGAGAAGGACATGCAACCAGATGACGTTGTGGCTGACGAAGATATGCGATATGAATCTGATGATAATCGTGAACTGAAACCAAAAGAGAAACCAGTCGGTCCACCACTAGACTTGGTGGTTCCATTTAAGCAACCACCAGCTCGACCTGACAAAGTGAGTTATTGTCATATGTGATACATTCAATCCATCTTTGACTACATATCACTTCTGTCATTTTCTGATGAGATGATTTCGTTTTGTACATTATTGATGTTGCTCTCACTTTGAAATTTTCATGTTTTTGTGCATGGGGTTAATAGAGATTTTTTTATGAATTTATAGGCTCCTGTGTATTGCATTCTTTGTACCCAATAAAATGTTTATTTAATAATGTGTCATGTTTTATCTTGCTATATCTGCAATACATTGTTTAATATTCCTTGGTATCTACGATGTTACAATCTGCTGCTTGTTTCATATAGATGATGTTATCTAGTTACATACACCTTGGTACACCTTGGTACCAGGCTAGTGTAATTGAATTGAAACATGGAACTTGATCATTTGGCTGAACACTTCGCTAATACTTATCCAAAAGAACATGTATATATGGTTGCCATTCTCTTATGTTAATTTTGGTGATATAGCAAACACGTTGTGTTTAGAACTTTTCATGCTTGGCTAGGAATTTTATTTTCCATGATCACTAACTGTTTTCTATTTTGTAGATGAATGTGATCAAGGTATCAAACATTATGGGGATTGACCCTAAACCCTTTGATCCAAAAACATATGTGGAAGAAGATGTTTTTGTTACAGATGAATCTGGGACTAAGAAAAGGATACGGCTAGAGGACAATATTGTGCGGTGGAGAACCATTAGGAATGCAGATGGCACTACATCTGTAAGTGGAATGCTGTCCATGTATCAATTACTCTTCGAGCTCACTAACATACTGATGATGCTTGGACTGACTCTTCCATGTGCCTTGAATTTTGCAATCATTTTTTGCTTTTAACTGCATTTTTATTTTTTTATTTGGGTACGTGTGTCCAAAGAAAGTAATTTTTCGGCTCACTTTGGCTGCCTGTTAATACTCTTAACACAAGACACCCATCAAATTATCAGTTTCTATTTGAGAGTTATGTTAACCTTGTGCAAGTTGTATATGTGCTTATGTGTTTATGATAAATAAATTTCTTTGTTGATGCTTTCTGAGAATTCATTTGTGTTCGCTCTGGTTACTGAAGCTTTGGGCACTTATTTATTGCAGTGTGAAAGCAATGCACGCTTTGTAAAATGGAAGGATGGGACTATGCAGCTTCTGATTGGCAATGAGGTTCTTGATATATCTGTACATGAGGCGCATCATGACCAGTCCCATCTGTTTTTGAGGCATGGGAAGGTAAACTAAGTCTTCTTTACAATATTTCTAGTACCACTGCTTTTCTCAATCACCAAAGTAGTTTTTTTTGGCACTATTGACATTGAATTTTATCACAGGGAATTCTACAATCACAAGGAAGGCTTTTGCACAAAATGCGATTTATGCCATCCTCCCTGTCTTCAAAGTCGCATCGCTTATTAACTGCTCTGGTTGATTCTCAGAATAAGAAAACTGTTAAGATGCAAAAATGGTTTGAGACTAAGGATCCTGAGAAAGCGAAAATGGAAAAAGAAAGGGTTAGCAAATCACTATTACTTCATTATCTGGTGTATGTAACACAGGATGTGCATGTCTTGCTTTTGTCCAATATAGCTGCTTGAACTAAGATCCCTAGTTCAGGTGTGCATTACTTGTGTTGTGCTTTTCCTGTTCATCTGTTTCTCCTGTTGGTTGTCCTATACATAGTTCCTTACATGTGTAGTATTTCCTTGAGAAGGTTTGAACTACCCCGATGTATAAACTTATTGTTTTTAGTTACAAAATCATTTCCTGAAGTTCATCTTGTATAGTTTTCTAAATCAGTTTAGGTCTCATCAGCTTAAAGCAGTATGAGGGATCTGAAAGTAATATTGGCGGTCACTTTGTTGCTAGTGTTATTATGATTTAGTGTGCATGTTCAAATTAGCAACCCCAAGGTAAAGTTACATTATGTTTGTCCATTCAAATAGTAGCACTCATGTCATGTTTCTTGCTGATCTGATTTTCCTTTTTGTTAAGGACTGATTTCATATTCATCTGGACAGATTTTATACTTCCTACTGATACGGAAACATGCAGGTTTTGGGCCAAAATATTCGAGCCCATTCAATCCTTCAACGCAAAAGAGAAAAAGTGAACCGCAAGTACACACAGCCTGCCCGTCCAAGGCGGCAGCTTTCTCCAGGGTTCTTGGAAGACGCTCTAGATGAGGTTGGTATCTTGTTGAACTGCTCTTTTTTCACAATTAGATTGTCATATTATTATTAGGTATTGGTGTAAATGTGCCATTCCAATCAGGTTCATCTATCCTGTCAAGTGTATTATTCCACTAAAAAAGAAGTGCAGGAAAAGGAAAATAATAATTAAAAGCCTTGTTGGTGGTATTTTTGGGGTGTGTTCAAATTATGGAAACATAGCAAGAGAAGAAGTGTCCCTAATAACTTCTTTTCCCTTTTGTTTTTTTGCAGTAACTAAACCTCTCTTTTTTTTTTGAGTTACCACATGCACATGCCACACTCATATGTTTCATTTATCACAACTGATTTTGCACTTACTCCAGCTATGTCTTAAATGATGATATATCTGTCATTATGTTGGTAGTTTATTTTTGTATGAGGTTACTTTATGATGTACTAGTTTACACAACTCTTGAGTTTATTCCTTAATTTGGGAAAAAAATTAATTTTAGCAGCCATTTTTTGAGGTCATTAAGCATTGTGCTGGTTTTTAACTTGTCCCAATAAATTTGTTATTGGATTTGACATGACCAGCTGTAACAGACTGCCTAGTTTTGGGACATCAATGATGTTATGTTACATGTGTCCAGTAATATCACTATTAGAGAATTGACTAAAGTTAATCATATTTTGTCAGGATGATGAGCCTGGCTATGATTCTCGGCGAATGCCAGGCCGTAGGCGTTTTGAGGATGAATTGGAGGCTGAAGCACTAGCTGAGAGGCGTATCATTAACGCGAAGAAGGTGAGCGGCTGCTCCCATGATTCTCAGTCTTTAAGCAAGCTTTTAGCATTCACATTTTTATCTATTTGCTCTGCAAAATTTTCAGTCAAATATGAGCAGAAATGTTCCCCACAAACCACCGTACCCTCCTGCCCGTCCACCGAGACGTCAAGCGGATGAATACTCGGGGAGTGAGAGGGAGGAGTCAGAGTACGAAACGGATGGCGAGGATATTGAACATTCACTGCCTCGTGGAAGAAGGGAGGACGAGCTGGATGAGGAGGAAGAATACGAGGAAGATGTTGAAGAAGAAGAAGCGCCTCTGTCGGATGAAGAAATGGAGGTATGATATCTTGGCCTAGATTCAGATTCTTCTGAAGCTAACATATCAAAGAACGGAACAATACTTCATGTCTTTACATCAGACAAGAAGGTTCACGGAAATCAGTTCAGAGGAGGGGGCATTGGTGTAGTTTTTTTTTCTTCTTCTAAATAATCAAAATGGGACTTGGGATGCAGGCACCGAAACGTAAGAGAGAATCAGGGGGTGGTGGGCAAAGGCGCGAGGAGCTGGTGTCTGAGGAGGACGACGAGGACCACGACGATTCTCCGCCAAGGAAGCAGCCGGCTGTTTCGCATCGTAGAAAGGCTGTCGTGTTTGATGACAGCGACGAGGACTAAAATTTGTAAAACCGTATGACGACCTGACATGATACGCTTGCTTTTTCTCCCCATTTGTTTAAGAGAATGATTAGTTATTTTTCGTCATGCTGGTGTAATATGGTTGCAATTCTACCTACAGAGGTGAGATTGTACATGCTTTAATGATGCGTGGGCTACAGTGAAAGGAAACGCAAGCATGAAACGATTTTTTTTTCTTTTTGGTTAGAAAGGAACAGCGAAACATGAAGAAATCGATAATTGGATTGGAGCACGTTCATAATAGAACCACAATAACGTACTGGAAATAAAAAAAAAAACTGAATGCTGGCATGTCTTAACAAACGAAGAAACAAAAGATCCTGCATCTGATACTGATTAAGAAGTTGGCCTTGCTGCTTCTTGCTTCTTCATTCTACTTGAGTAGTAGTACGTAGTATCCGCCTGTAGAATTCCCAGTGCTTGTGAGCCTCCGTGATGGGTGGCTGACCGAAAGGGTGGTCCCTGACGTAACGCTGGACATCGTCTGCAGTGGTGGCAAGGCTCTCCAGGTACAAGCGAAGATCTCCACCAGGTCCTGCATAGCAATAGCAAGCATCACTCTCATCTTCTGTACTGTAGTACACGTACTAGCTAATATAATATAATAATCTGTGTACGTACCCAGTGCGTCGTCCTTGTCGTCCTTGTAGCTATAGGGGCAAGGGAAAATGGCGGTGTGCGGCTACGCAGCAGACATGCATGCATCAGATACGTAGTAGCTGCTAGGGGGATTTTGAAGAAGAACAAAGGCAATAAGGCCGTACGTACCGGATTGCGTAGAGCTTTGTAGGGTGAATCGTCGAGGAGGAGAGTGTTGGAGGGCGAGAACTCCCCTTGCTGGCGCCATGGAAGGTCATCCCACAGCTTCTTCAGCTCCTTCAACACCAGCGGCTTGGTCTTGTTCTCAAGGGTGTAGAAGCCAGTGCCGGTGCATTTAGACAAGTCCTGGCCGACGCATATAACGATCAGCATAAATTAAACTCGTCTCGTACGTCTCCTCGCATGCATATGCATGCACTTAATTACCCAGCAAAACAGCAGGCGTTGCTTCACGTCGTCTTCCATGAGGATGTCGACAGCCGCGTCGACGTTCGCTCTGAGCCTTGATGACCATATCCCCAGCTCGAAGTGGTGCATGCAGAACCTCAGGAAATCGTCGCAGTAGGGCCTCTTGAAGACTGCAATAATCAGCACCGACAACAAATTAAGATTCAGGTGGAATAATAAAATCATTTTTCAAGCTACCTAGATAGCTAGCAGCTAATCTGATTCACGTACGTACCTAGTTTGCCTCGGATCGTTCCATGTGACAGGTGAGCGTTGTGCCTGTCTTGGTTGATGTCGGCGAGCAGGCCATTAAGGTCCAGGATAAGCAGCTTCTTCTTCATCTGTTTGGTGAGTGGCGATGGAAGCCCTGTTGCTGAGCCCTTGGCCTGAACGACGACACCGCTGCTCTCGCCTGCTTCCACTGCCGTGGAGCTGGCCGGGCAGGACAAGCGTGCATCGGCGGCCACACTCTTGCCCAGCAGCGTACCGGCCTCGGCAGCGGCGGCGGTAGCAGTGAGCACTTGCCGGCGCTCCATCCGTGCGCGCGCCTCGGGTTCGTCGTCGACCTCGTGCCCTGTCATCCTGCTCGGCTGTTGGAATATGAAGAGCGGCGAAGTAATTGAGCGAACGAAGCCATAAATTAATAAGCGCAGGCGGAAGGCAGCTGAGAAGCTCAAGCGGCGGGACCGGGAGCCGAGGAGGCGGAGAGATCGATCGCCAATGCAAGCGCCCAAGCATGCATTCTGGCAGGGCCCCTCGAACCTCGTGCAGCCTCCTGGGACTGGTAAGCATGTTGTAGTGTAAAAAAAGGGGATAAATAGGCTTAGAGTTAAAAGGACCGTGCCATCGTGCCTAGTTTTCTGTTCGAGTCCGATCCAGGATCACATAGAACCGGGCCGTGTGGGGCTCGGACCGAGCCCAAACAGTGGGCTTCGTGTCGGGCTCGCGAGTCTCGTGTTTATTGACCATCTATAGCCTCAACGCAGACGTTGACGTGGGTGAATCGGCAGCCCAGCAGGGCCCAGTTCGCGTGGAAGCCGAGCGTAGGTAGGGCGGCCCAAAACAAGGGCAAGAATATATGGCAACCCCTGTCCGATCGATCATCTATCAGCACTTGACTGGCCGACCGTCCAGTCCAGTTCAGTCCAGTCCGGTCCGGCCCGCTCGTAGTAGAGGTAGCCAAAGTATCAGTTCAGTTATTGGCCTGGCTTCAACTGCACCACACAGTGACACTGTCTGCTCATGTATATATAGCTTGCTTTCCCTTTCCTTCACTAGCTTTTCCATATATACACATATCACTGTCATTTAGCCTATCTCTAACACTTTATCTATCCTCATATCTATATTCAAACTCTACTCTGCGAACAGTACAGTCTATAGTGTAGAACAGTGCAAAACATTACTTTTAGGTAATCTATAGATAGACTACTGAAGACGGTCCTATACACCTTTAAAGTGGGAGTTTTGACGTCCGTCGTCTCCCTCCCCGCACGGCCGCTGGGATTTGAACTGTGGCCATAAGAAACAAAGCGCTTGCCTCTAACCAATGCAGCTCGTGTTTGTTTATGTTGTACAAATGATAGATATTGTAAATATATTTATATTAATAATAAAAAAATCATGTCGGGTTAGGTCAGCACCGCGGTCCAAAAAGGTGACCCACATATGTTATGGGCCCACTTTGAATCGTGTCAGGATAGGTCGTGCCCCGAATCGGCCCGCTAGACACGGCTCATTTCGCTATCCATAATCCAGCACCTCCTCTCTCGGTGTCGCTAATCTCGCGAGCAAGGAAAAAAGCGAGAGACAAAATTTCTTACCCCACGCCACATACCTCGTCATTCGTACTCACCTAATCTATGGATATACTATAAATCTGTGTCGACCGACGAGGAGACTTGTTGAGTTTGTGATCTAAATTCTGAAGAAGACGACCAAGTGAAGTGGCGAGCGAAGTGGAGGCCTGTTGCCGGGAGGCTTAGGCCGGCCCGGAGCGTGTATACGATGATATGAGTTTGTGATATGCATGCTTTGCTTTCATCCATAAATAAAAGACGATTAAAACGGTGTCACGTCATCGTCCTACACTGTGTAATGATCGATGCATGTCCCAAAACTAATAACATGACATGCCTTTTGGTAATGCATGCATGCATGCTGCTGTATCGATCAGCATAAGCTAGCTAGCCATGCCCATGCTTGGTCAGGCCCGGGTTCAGAGGACCTGGAGAAAGCAGGCTATGGCTAGGCTGGTCGATCGATTCGAGCGGCCGTATATACTGCTGCATGCTAGCTTTGTTGTTGTTGCCACTTGGTTGGTCGTCCATGCATGGCTTCCCCCTCTCTCTCTCTCTCCACAGCAGACAGCAGCAGAGATCGAGGAGAGATATCTCATCTCATGGACGCATGCATCGATCACCGTCGCTGGAATCATCCCCGGCCTCTTTTCTTTTCCGCCCACTGACTGCTTTTGTTGCAATATTGCATGCCCAGAAAAATACTCTTACTTCCCATGTTGTATATATCATCATCTTCTTCTTCTTTTTTCCATCTATGTGTGCTCCTCTTGAGGATAGATAGACGTGATGGAGTTAACAAGCATATGTCCCCTCTCCTCCCCTAACTGCAGTGCTCTCTAGCTTGTGCTGCACCTTTCAAGTCACTGTTCGAAGGTGTGGGTTTGGTTTTCTTTTCTTTTGACAAGAAATACATGAGAATCAAACAGTTACTGTACATATAAGTGGTGATGCCTCCATGTTTTCGCTCTTTTGAAATGCTCTAGCTTTTTATAGCCAACCTAAAATCAAATTTATTTTACTAGCTAGTCCAAGATTAATTGCTTGCAAATTAATTAAGGTCTAATTAATGCTCCACAAAGTAAACAGTACTATCAATAAGCCGACCTTGAAAAGACCTCGATCTAATGTTACAGTACTCGAATCAGCCGGGTGACTCGGCAGCTCTCATCTCATCAGATCGGCTTGTCGAGCTATGGAACTGAATAATAATCCGGATATATATATAGTTACAGTAGTACTGCGTCCACACCATGCATGCATGAACAGTCTGGAATACATTGCTGTGCTTTAATACCGGCCGGGCTTTAGTTATAGATGATCTCGAAAGCTGTCGTCGTCAGCCAATGGGAGAGTTTTGTGCGGTGGTGGTCATTGTCATTGTCCGGCCTGACAGCTGCTGTACATCCTTTAGCAAGCAAGCATCCTGATGCCGTAGTGCTAGCTCTCCCTTCTTTAATTAATCTCAGTTTTTTTTTTGTTGTTGGTTGCTTCACTAGAAAAGCTACCTCTAGCGCAACGGATAAAAAGGACGACGAATACTAGCTAGTACATCTTGCATTGCTAGCTTCTTGGCCAATTAATGGGTCTCTGCCGGATTTCATTTGGTCCATCTAGAAGCTCTGATGCTGAAAAACCACTGTCCTACGTTGGGGAATTATATACGTATGCTGTACTGTGTGTTAAAAAAAAGAATGCTACATAATGCATGATATCGAGACGATCTTCGTTATCTATCCATATATTTTGTGCGCCCATCTAGCTATCATATTCCGCAAGCTGGTCAGCAGAGACAGCAGCAACAAGCCATATCTTATCTGAGTAATAAAGTTCCCTATCTAATATCTAAAATAAAACTTCCTCTTCCCTATATTATAATATCTAAAAAACTTCCTCTTCCTTATATCATGCAAGGTGAACATAAAATTAGTCCATAGGTACACTAGCGTGAGAAAGAATTAGAGCCATGATAGAGAAGTGACTTCTGTATGATGCAAGTGCTCAACTAGTGGTGTTGAAGAAGCTATTGAGTATGAGATATGCCATAATGTCATGTGCCTGTGTGGAGAAGATCAAGATACGAGATTAGACTATTTAAACCCAGGTTGAAAGTGTAAATGACAAGTTAGGAGTTCGAGTGCGATTGATAACCAAGGCGGTGAAGAACAAGTAGAGGGCGCTTAGCGTAGATGGACCGAGACAACGATGAAGAGCAGACGAGGATGCGATCGATAAACCATTAAGGTCATGCGAAGCTTTGAAGTGGATCAATTATTGAAGATAGATCAAACCTTGGGTCAAATTGATTGATGATCAAATGAACTTATGAGAGAATGAGAGGAATTTCATGCTATGGGCAATGATCTAGGTAGAATTGTTGGCTACACATTAATGGATGACCATTGTTCATCATTTGATGAAGATATAGGTTCGATGACTGAGTGATCACCAACAAAGGAGATGGGATGGAATTGCAAGGACAAGCTATATTTGTAGGACATTTCATTTTACCCGTCAATAGGTTAAGTAAAGAAATGTTTGATCAGGTTCAGGGTAGATAATATACTATTAAAAGGGGTGGGTGTAAGGAAAATGGACACCGAGTCATTTGGCTTAATAGGTTTTGGTGTTTGATGATCAACATAACCTGTGTACTAATGTGTTTGCTAGTGTTTATGCTTATAGTTCACAGGATGCGAAGAGGATTGGACTAAGGCACTGAGGATGCAACACCTCAAATAAAGACATAAAAAGAGCTTAGAAGTCCAAGACTCAAGAACAAAATAAGCCCAAAGAATCAGCGAAGAAATCCATAAACAAGGGCAATCAACCAGCGCACAGGGGGTGCACCGAATAGTGAACAGTACCCTATCCGGTGGGACACCCGAACAATCTGCGCAGAGAGGCCCACAACGGGCGCTCTCGGGCTGTAACACTGGACTGTCCGGTGTGCACCGGACAATCTGGGTAACGGTCGGATCGAACGGTCAACTGTTACAGATCCCAACGGTCGGCTGACGTGGCGGGCACCGGACAGTGAACAGTGTATGTCAGGTGTGCACCGAACTGTCCGGTGTGCCCATCGACAGAAAGCTGTTGCTTTCTATCCAACGGCTAGAAGTGTGGGGGAGGCTATAAATACCCCCAACCGGCCATTTGGAGGTGTGGGAGTCCAAGCAACATACCAAGGCATACTATAGACATTTTCAAGTGCTCATACATCCAAGTGCTTAATAGAATCACTCGTGATTAGCGTAGGTGCTTTGCGAAGTGCTTAGGTTAGTTAGACCGCTTTAGTGATTGCTCTAGGTTATCTCTAGTTAATTGAGTGAGTTTAGAAAAACTATACAACCCTCGGCTCTTGTGTGAGCCGTTGTAATTGTACTGAGTGGGTAAGTCTTGCGAGACCATGACAATCACGTTTGTGTCGAGACCATGACAATCACGTTTGTGTCATGGCTGCCATCGTGTACCGGAGGGAACGAGGCCCGTGGCGTTTCGGCCGGAAGCTCGTTAGTGGAGACGGCGGGGAGCGTCCGAGAGGAGCATCACTTGTACGTGGAGAAGGCCCGCAGCTCTATGGAGTTACTCGACCAAGGTGCTTGGCCCTCGCGTGGGCTTCCCTTTGCATAGGGGCACCAACGAGGATTAGCCGGGGTGGTTCCGGATACCTCGGCAAAAATAACGGCGTCATACACGAGAGTTTGCTTCTCTACCTTGCTCTTTAGCTTCCGCATTTATATTAAGCATTTAAGTTTCAATATTGTCTTTACAGTTAGATTGTTTAGGATTGAAACTTAGCCATTGCGGTAGAGAAAACAACACTTAGAAAAAACATAGTTTGCACTTTTTAGAGAAAGTTTGAGAAGTTCTAATTCATCACTCTCTTAGACGTCACCTATTTCCTTAAGGGGCAAACTTATTTGTATGATAGTTATCTAATGTTACTTGTGTTGTCTAACTATGCATGCGTGCACGATAGCTCATGTGGGGAAGACGACGTGAAGAAAAAAACAAGTTGTTCCATGAAATCTATGGATCTAACCCTCAAATAAGTTTTTTATGAATCCAGATTCTGTGTTGGTAGCCATTTGGGTAAGAAATGAGATTCAGAGTTGATTTTTGGTAGGTTTAAAATACTTGAAGCTCTCCTAAATAGAACCTTACTGCTATGTTTAAATGGAATATAAATATTTTCTACAAAAAGTAGAGGAGAGGATTGAGGGCCTAGAATATTTTATATTTTGGTACAAATTTTAAACTCTAGACCATCTATATTTTAGAAATAGGGAACATATTAGGTGCACATGACTTATTGTTGCACAAGGTGCACATATTAGATCACAATCATCTACCTGAGATCTAATGCCCCTTGATGCTCTCTCTATTTTGCAAAAAAAAACACTCTCCAGTGTTATTCTTCGTCACTTTCACCCTGCTCTATACACGAAGGGATAGGTGTGGGAGGCCATTGGATCTGGGGTGAATGGTCGTGATCTATTATATGTACCATATCACAAAAGAGTCACGTTCACCTGCTACATTTTTCTTAGAAATAATGGTGTGTCACATATTATTGCCTAAGAGATACTAATAGAAGAAACATGAAAAAAAGTCCATATTAACTCTAATATACGTGCATGATTTAACTTCCCTAATTGATGCAGAATGACATAGAACTCTATCTTGACAGGTGTTTAGATGTAACGAAAAGACGAAAGGGCTGTAATTCTTGAGAGTTTTGATCACGACTTCGGTAGTTGGCATGAGCTTGTCTCTATCTATATTTTTTGTCATAGTCTTGCTTTAGAACTCAAAAAACTTACTCAAGTCAGTACAAAAAGATTTTTATCCACGTGCGGTCCAAACAAGGAAGGAAGGGGGTTTCTTTTTTCTTTACCTAACACATGTCACAGCAATCAAGATAAAAAGTGAGAAGGAAAATGAGGGGACAAAAAATATTTATTGCCGTGAAGTTTGCTGACGTATTAGGAATTTTTTATTTAGGGTCCTTTAGATCACAACTGTATTGTTATAATCTCTATTATATAGAGCACCACCGTTAGATATGGCAATTGGCCCCGATTCCAAGCGGGGAATTTATCCATGAGACGGGATGGGGAAGTTTCTTTCCCATAGCCCACTGGGATGTAAACGGGAAAAACTCTCTCCGGATGGGTAAATGGGAATGAGGAAGCATTCCTCATCCACATTCCCTATGGGGACCCGTTAAACTTGTATGTTTCTATATTTTTGTGTAATATTTAATTATCTTGTTAAGGGATCACTTATTGTATAAATGTGTTTATTTTGATGTACATATAAGGATTTCTTACATCTGACAATGTGTATAAGTGACAATGTTGATCCTAATTAAAGATCCCCATTAGGGATTTATCTCGTGGGGAATGAAAATGGAGAAGAAATGTCTGTCGCAAGCGTTCATGGGGATCCCTACGGGGAATTTTTTTTCATTGGGGAATGAGGATGGAAAGCTATTCCCCGACGATAATTCCCCATTGCCATCCTTGACCACCATCGTTGTGCTCCCCCACATTTAAATAATAAAAAACTAAAATTACGTACAAATAAGGATTTTAACCATGGTTGTTGCTCAAAACCCACATTCATAACCAATTAGCCAACAAAACACATATATCTTTCTATTTTATACTCTATAGTCAAGTATAAATAAAAACAATAGCAACTTTATTAGTTTAAATTATACATGAGATTATTATAATCAGGATTACAAATTACAATGGTCAGTTAAGTCATATGGTTTACAATGAATGATTATGGTTGGATAAAAGTGAGAAATTTCCTTTTTTTTACTTTATAATCTAGCAGTTAGATAATCAATAGAGGTAAGATGGACTTTTAGCTCCATAATCCTCTATAACCTGATCTCATCTAGAACATGGGATTAGTTAACTAAGAGTTTTGATTTTAACATTTCATCATATAAATAATCATGTTTGGATCAAAACTTAAGCATATAATCTTATTATTATAAATAGAGGGATACCTAGGCAGATCATTGTATTAGGGTATTTAATTGTTCCTATTTTTTTAGGCGATGTGATTTTCTTAATATTTGGTATCAACTAGAGTAAAGTACATCATCAAGGCTTACACACGTGAGAAGTGGTGGGAGAAGATGAAAGTCGTCTCTCTAATTTCGTGTTCAAGGACGCAAAGATGCCAATAGCGGACTATGATAGTCGTGCATGCGTAGACAGCGTAGTAGTCCTGGCCAATAGCCTAGCTAGAAGTTGTGTATCTACCAGACGTACTCGCTCCGTCATTGAAAAAAAGTATCGTAATGGCATTCGTATTGATAAAAAACGATAAATTTAACTAAATTTATACAAAATATTAATAATATTTCTCTCTTGTACCATGAGTCATCATATATGTCACACTTGATGATTATTTCACGTCCAGGTTCTGGTGCCTCTAGAACCCGGTTGTGAGAGAGACTTTGTTGCTGTGGTCCCCCTTGGTACTACATACATGGTCCAGATATGGTTTGGTGACGATGTGTCCTGTCACGGCTGTCAGGGGCCCCACAGTGTCGGTCTAGGTTCCTTCCTTGCGGGTCCGTTTGGCGTGAGCTTGGTCGTTCGCCCCGTCTCCGTAACACCCTGAATTTTGGGGTATAAAATTTTTCTTGTTCTATACTCAAAATTCAGGTGTCACTCTTTTCTTTCTTCGATTTTCTTTTTCCTTTATTAAAACAATAGAGAGTTATTTTGTTCTATGTTGGTATTAGCCCTAGAAATGACTTGGTTGTTGCATTCATACTGCTGCATAGTGCATAGTGTTTCTAAGTGAAATAAGTGTTTGAAACATGTTAATATACCTTGTAGAAGTTTCCGGTAAATTTTCATATTTTTTAATATTCTTCTATTTTCTAAAATTCAAAATCTATTTATTTGAGGTACTTCAAAATATTTTCAAAAGTTCTAAATATGTTTTTTTGAGTTCATTGGTGCCAAATCGTCTAGGAATTTTACTAGAATTTTGGGAGCCTTCAAGATAATTTTTGGGCATTAAAAACAATTTCAGTCTTTTCTGGAATTATTTTAATTTTAAAGATGAGATTATGTAGCATCCCAAAAATTCAAATCCTGAAATTTTCTCAAACTTGCTCTAAATTCAAAATGAATTTCAAATTTCGTTTCAAAATGTTTGTTTGCAAGTTGATATCAACAAATAAAATATAGTGGTCTATATTCTCTCCAAAATCCTCCTCAAAATATCCTACAAATGTTTCCCCAGCGATCCCCTTCAAATTTTTTCCAGAAATACCGCCCAGATATTTCCCGAGTAATCCCCTTCAATTTCTTTCCGGAAATATTGCCCAGGTGTTCCACCAATAATCCTCCAAGTATTTTCTTCCTAAGAAATACCTTCAGAATCATTTTTCAAGTCCCTACAAATATTTTCTTCATAACTTTCCTCATTCTCATACGTATATGTACGCCTCCAGTGTCATACGGTGAGCTCTACAAGCTAATTACACTTATACAAGACAAATCCATGCTAATCTCCCACTAATCCTCTCATCCTCCCACTAATCCTCTCATCCCTCCCCCTAATCCCCCACCATGGCTATAAATAGAGGGGCAAGGGCCTCCTCTCATCCCACCCCAAGCCATTTCATGGCAACTCTCTTCCCCCCCACACCCCCACTCCATGTTCCACACAAGCACACACTAGCACAAGGATCGTTCGTTCGTTCTTCGATCGTTCGTCCCCCTGTTCTTAGTTTGTTCGTTCGTTCGTCCAATCGTTCATGGTTCGTTCGTCCGATCATTCGATCGTTCGTCCGTTCGTTCGTCCAAATAATCTTTTTCCTGCTGTTATGCTTCCGAAATTCCGATCGTTCGTTCGTTCGATCATTCGATCGTTCATCGTTCGTTCATAGTCCCTATTCATCGTTCTTCCAGATAATCTTTGTCCTGCCGTTATGCTGCCGAAATTCCGATCGTTCGTTCGTCCGATCATTCGATCGTTCGTCCGTTCGTTCGTCCAAATAATCTTTTCCCTGCCGTTATGCTGCCGAAATTCTGATCGTTCGTTCGTTCGATCATTCGATCGTTCATCGTTCGTTCATAGTTCCTATTCATCGTTCATCGTTCGTTCATAGTCCCTATTCATCGTTCTTCTAGATAATCTTTGTCCTGCCGTTATGCTGCCGAAATTTCGATCGTTCGTTCGTCCGTTCGTTCATAGTTCCTATTCATCGTTCATCATCACTATTCATCGTTCGTTCATACGGACTATTCACCATTACTATTCATCATCACTATTCATCGTTACTATTCATCACCTTTACTATTCAACGATGATACCTATAATAACTTTTCGTCGTCACTATTCATCGTTACTATTCATCGATCATCCGATCGCCCCAAATTTCAACTACTCATCCATCATGCTGTCCAGTCCACCTAAGACCAGCCAGACCCATATTCCAGTCATACGAACTCCGGTGACTGTGATTTTCCTTCCAGTAGGGAACCTCCCATCTGGTCGCCCATCCTAGGTTTCTCCAAGTTGAGCATGCTTAACTTTGAGATTCCTTCGAACCAGGCTCCCAAACTTAGATTCCAATAATTCTTGTTTCTAAATTCTTATCAAACTATTCCCTATCCAACCATGTCATCTCTTAAGCATGGTCCATATTCCAGAAAACTCTCAAAATACTCTTGTCCCATATTCTGCCTATGACTCTCCTGTTCATACTAAGTCAGACGATTCATTCATCACTATTCTCACCAACAGTGAACTTCACTGTGCTACACCACATACACCCAGCTATAAATACACCCAACTACCCTCTCCCTCTCCACACACACTCAACACCCTCAGCCAAGGAAAACACCCTACCCACTCAGTTACTCCGCTCTTCCGGCTACACGCATAGTGTCGCTTCGCCTCCAGTCCACCCTCCTGGTAAGCACATCCGCTCCACCACCAGTAATATCACAACACCACATGACACAGATTCTACTCAAGACTCTACCCATCCATATATTGCTATTCTGACCACTATACTAAAATATTTGTTGATATACTTGTTTGTTTGCATATTTGCTTTTTCATGTTGCATAGTTATCAGAGCGTTCGTGCCGTCTAGTGGAGGCCAGATCTGCAAGTCTACGCCAGGCAGTGGAGCTAGAAGCCAGTTCCGCGAGCCCCCCCTTCGCCGAATAAGCATGGCAAGCACACTGGATCCCTTTGATGTATAAATTACCTATGATTTTTCAACCACAACCCTCAGCCTGTTATTTTATGCATGATATGATTTTGAGACAAGTTATTATGGCCACCCGGCTGCTTGCCGCAATCAATCCTTGATATATTTGTTCCAAATGATTTGAGAAAAGGTGTGAGTTTTCAAAAGAAAATGCTTTTAAAAATGTGTATGATGAAGGGTTTTTACCCTTATCACCTTTGAGTAGGGATGATCAGGGACTCCCTGGTTTAGGGGAGGGCCTAAGGTGATGGCTCAGCTGGTTTAGGCATGAGCAGAAGAATTGTCCCCTCTTATAAGGACCAGTTTGTCATCTTTCACTACCTGTACTCATGATAAGTACAACCACTCGAGACTGTGTGGGCAGTCACTCAATCTGAACTCGTACGGTCCAACCCCAGGATTATGAAGGTTGGGGAGCACCGGGAGGATAAGGAGGGGGAATGTTTTGTCCGGTTTGGACATGGCGGTGGCCTGACTCCTTCCGGTATAACCGTTAAGGTTAGGACGTGCGAGGAAGGAAAGGGATTCGGATTCGGATCTCATTGATCATGAGATCGCAGAGCCGGACTAGTGGGTAAAGTGTACACCTCTGCGCAGAGTTTGAAAACCTATTCGAATAGTCTGTGTCCACAGGAATGGACGAGTCTGGTGTGGTATGGCAATTAGTGTTTTGTTTTCAAAAAAAGAGGTGCTTTTGAGAAAAGTGGTTTTTAAAAGGTCTGGCGGTTGAGCCGTGAGCTATGGTGGACGGGAAGTCCAGTAGCTATTTTTGAAAATGAAAACCGGTGGGAAACTGCTGAGATACCTGGATGGTTTAGTCCAGGGGATTTTGTTCTAATATTAAAAAACTTCATGCTCCTTTTAGAGAGGATGCGCTTTGCAAAATACAAAATGTTTTTCAAAACAACCCTGCATATAAATATTGTTGTTTCTGCAAAATATCCTGAGCTCCACATATTCCATGCATTATATCTGATTTCCCCATTCCGCGGGTGAAGGTGGGCTGCTAAGTACGTTTGTACTCACCCTTGCTTATTTGTTGTTTTTCAGAAAAAGGAGATCGGGTAAGAGTTACGACTGTTCCCAATCTTGCATGCGGCTGTTGGACCGCTGATTTGCTTCGCTGCGTATATCGGGCTGCTTCAGCCCCATTCTGATGATATGTCCCGAGTTGTGGACCAACTCTTAAAGTTGATCGTCACCTTTATTGGTTTGTCTCATTTAAGCAGATCTGGAACTATCTGATGTATAAATGTGTTTACTAGCCTCCTGGGACTAGTAATTGTATCACATTTGAGTCCCAGAGGATTGGGGACGCTTCAGATTATTACGAAAAATAAAATATCTTCAAACCCTAGCAATATATATATATTATGGCTGGAACCCTCTCGTTGAACCCTTTCCAAATCCCAAAACTGTTTCCCTAGTTTTGATCCACAATTCCCAGAATTGCTCGCCAAAGTTCGGGGCGGTTCCAACACTAGCGACAACTTAATTACTTTCAATCCGTGCATCGTTAGCGGAATCTGATAGTACCACTGTGTTCGTCTCGGTGCTTTCGATTCATCAATCCGACCGTCGGTCCGTCGCCAATCGACGATTTTCTTCTTGGCTCCGGCGAACTCCGTATTATTCGGTGAGCTTCCCTCCATTATTGTCCATGGAATTTCTCCATTCTTCCCATGTGTGTAGCCCCCCTCTCCCCTCTATCTCCCTTCTTCCCCCACATGCTCACCCTTTCCCCTCTTTCCCCTTCCCTATGCGGCCCCACAGCGACGGCCCCCCCAGCGGCGCCCGCCTGCCCCCAGCTCGCGGTGCTCCCCGCCTCGTCCACGGCCGGCACGGCCACACCCGTGCCCCCGCAGCCGATGGTCGGAGGCCCCTCCCCTCCCCCTTCTCTTTCCCTTGCCATGGTAAGAGGAAGAAAATGGAGCGAGGTAGGAGATGGTAAAATTGTGAAATAGTCCCTATACTATTTTAAAATTGTACGCAGAGAAGTATTTTTAATTTAAAAATGTGATATCTTTTGCGTTTAAAATCTGATTCCTTCCGTTTAAATCATGTTAGATTCATATTAAAATTGTCTATATGTTAGAAATATTATTCTCTATTGTTACATATTTTATTTAATTATTTAAATGTTTGTTTGATCGATGAGTATTAAAGTAGCATTCCAATTAAATCTAATTTAGGGTTTTCAACATGCGCGTTTATAACAAACACCAACGTGGTTAATATTAACTAAAATATTCTTTATTAATAATTGTTTATTATAAATGTGTTATCTATTTAATAGTCCTCGCATGTCGCGTTGGTCCAAGCGCCGTGCGCATGCCGCTTCGTTCATAGCGACCGCACTTCCCATGCGCGCTCTACTCTTCACTCTTGCTCACCTCTCTTCTTCAACAAGGATTTGTCGTTCCTATCTGTTTTCAAGGTAAAAGGAGTCGACCTGGGGCTGTTGTGCCCTTCCTAATGGTTTCATAGCTTTTGCGTGTATCGTAGGATTCGTACGTCTATAAAACGTAGTCCTCTATGGCTATTCCTGAATCGTGGGAAAAGGTATGCATATACTTAAATTGAATTGATCGTCCTGGTATAGAAATGTGTTCAGTCTCCTTTCTCTTTTGGGAGCAGAGCTGAAAAAGATGGGAAATTCCAATGATTCTCCGTTCATTAGAAATAAAATTAATGAAACTCTTGGTTATTTTTTCTTTTTCCCCAACTTTCATTATTCCTCCTTCAGATTTTGGTTATTGTATCACAGATGTTGGTTCATTTATGGCTGCGTTCCCCGATGGGGGCAGCCCGCATTTTTGCTACTTTTGTGGTTTTTACTCATTTGGGTGAGGTGGCACATGACGCGGGTCACGACCCTTATCTGAATGCGGGTGCTGCAGGTCCTTCTGTTACCGCTGCTCCGCCCTTACCTCAAAGGCGGGCGGGGGCGCGTTTTCCAACTATCTTATTGCCCCCTGAGCCCAACGAACCTCCTCAATTGGGGGTCGGGCGCTCAGCTACTACTCCGCCAGAACCGAAAACTTCCACAACATGTTTGGAAGTTGTGAAAGCCCTCCTGAATGGGCTGCCCGGGGGTGCACCGGGAGTTGGTGTACGGGGATATGGAACGAACTAAAAAACGGATGTAACTGTTGCTCCCCGTCCTCCTGCTGCGATGAGGGGTCCGCCGTGGATTGATTAGGATTCAACTTAATGTTTGCATCGTTTGACTCAACGATGGCCTTTCTGATCTTGTCGGGTACCGTAATTAGGGGTACCCCCAATGCTCCTAAACACGGCTGGAAAACATCTTCAGAACAAACCATAAACAGTTGATAAAACGTGGTTCGAGTCAAGGCCTCGTCTACCAAGAAACGTGACCTCATCCGAGCCCAGCCTCGGGCAAGGACGGTAGTCCCGGGCGGATTCACGCCTCGCCCGAGGGTCCCTTCAGTCAACAGACGCACCCCCGTCTCACCCGAGGCTAAGCTCGAGCAAACTTTGTCGTACAACAACCTCGGCCGGATCACCCTACCAACCGACCGTATCGCATGCACATTTAATGCGAGGATCGCCTGACACCTTATCCTGACACGCGTGCCTCAGTCGGCAAGGTCGAAGTGACCGCAGTCACTTCGCCCCTTTATTGACTGTTCTGACAGGAAAACAGCGCTATTCACCCCGTTCTGACTATTGTGCCAACCACCAGGGTAAAACTGACGACAGCAGGTCTCGACCTCCCCCGAGTTCAGCCTCGGGCGCAACAATGAGCTCCGCCTCGCCCGACCCCAGGCCTCGGCCTCAGCCTCGGCCTTGGAAGAAGGTCTCCGCCTCGGCCTCGGGAGGAGTCACGACCTCGCCCGACCTCAGCCTCGGCCTCAGGAGAAGTCTCCGCCTCGCCCGACCCCGGCCTCGGACCGACTACGCTATAGGAGATACATCATTACCCTACCACTAGCTAGCCACCCCTTGCCACGAAGGAACAAGACCGGAGTCACATCAAACTACTCCGATAGCAGGTAATGATGGTTCCCCGCGTGCGACCATGACGTCAATGGCTCTCAGCTCCTTACGGAAGCAAGGAAATGTCAGCAGGGTCCATGCCGCACTGCCAGCTATGCTTCCACAGGGCTCAAGGCACTTCTCCGACGGCCACGTTAGCGCATGTACAGGGCTCAAGGCACTTCTCCGCCAGCCACGTTAGCACATAGCTACACCCCCATTGTACAGCTGGGCCATCTCCTTGTATCTATAAAAGGGGATGTCCAGGGCCTTCCTAAGGGAAAGAGACGGGGACACGCAGGGAGGAGACGAGCAAAGAGAGGCAGGCAGAGTAGGAGAGACGCGGAGGAGGCTAGCCCAGACAGCTCACCTCAAGGCCAAACTCTCTCTCTCTCTCTCTCTCGCACTCGCTCTCTCTCGCGCGCGCGCGACGCTTGTAACCCCTACTATGAGCACCCCGGTGCAAGATAATATAAGCCTAATTCCCTCTCTTGTGTTCCATCTTGCATCAACCCGTCTAGACAGGGGCACGCAGCAACAAATTCACTAGTCGGTTGAGGGTCCTCGCGGGTCCAAAACGCTGACAGTTGGCGCGCCAGGTAGGGGCTCGCTGCGTGTTAACAAATACTTTCTCGTTGAGTTCCAGATGGTAGCCTTCAGCAACCTCTTCAGCCGGGGACGGTGCTCCGCTTCGAGAGTCTCGAGTTCATGTCCCGCGACGTCAGCTACGACATGGTACTCCTCCCCTCGCAGCACGACAGTAACGACGGTCGTCGACTCGCCCGGTGGCGGCGAACTCGACGACGACTTTCCCCCGTGGCAGAAGAGGAACACCCAGGTTTGCCTCGCCACCCTCCTCGCCGGAGGAGGAGGATACGGGGCAACCGTGGCCAGGCAGGAGGCGGCACCTCGTCGGCTGTCGAACCAGAGCGAGTCGACGACGCCGGCACCCCTGCGGGGGACATGTCTGGTGTTGTCCTCGCACCTGAGACAACGACGGGTGTCGCTTGCCCGCAGAATGCCACCCCCAAGCAGACTGATGACGCCAGCACCCTCGCGAAGGACTTGCTGGGCGTTAGCCTCATACCTGAGATAACGGTGCATTCCGTCCCTGACGCGACTTCACCACCGTCCATCGACCAAGAGGTACCGTCCGTTTTCCACCCTGTCCCTTTTAGATTCAGCTTCGATCCACCAAGTGACCCCGCTTTGGTGAGCGCTTTCGCAAGGGCGTATCCTGACCTTCTAGGGTATCATATGTGGTCATCTTGGGACTGACTGACGGCCGTCTCAACCTACGGACTCGTGGGTTCCAAGGAAGAGGACGACCCCGACTTCGGTTGGGATTTCTCCGGACTCCGTGATCCCAGTGCCATGCGAGACTTCATGTCCGCATGTGACTACTACCTCTCTGGCTGCTCCGACGATGACCACAACCTTGACGACGAGGGTTATGGCCCAAGTCGCGAGTGTTTCCACATCGATCAGGGGGATCATGGTGAAGACAACCTCCTCGGCATGCCAGAAGATGACGACGCCCCTGTGCGTGCGTCTCGCGTTGAGATCCCTCGGGAGCTAGATGTGGTCCCAGTCCCTGCGGGGGGGTCAGGACTCAGGACACACAGCTTGAGCAACTCCGTGAGATACAGGCCAAGCTCGACGAAGAAGCAGGGCGTCTTGTGTAGCTCCGGCAAAACATCGAGCATGAATGGGCAGGCCGGGCACTCGCCAGAGGAGTGCGTCATCGAGCCCGGGACGTCCAGCGCCGTATCGTTGACGATGCCAGGGCGGGGCTGCCCCCGGCCTTTAGCGGGGCCGACCAGAACCTAGCTGCAGCAGCAATGCTACTTCGAACAATGCCGGAGCCATCCACCACCGAGGGGCGGCGTATCCAGGCGAACTCAAGGATCTCCTGGAAGATGCCGCAGTCCGACGAGCCAAGAGCTCCGCCTCCCGAAGGCGAGGGTGCCCCTCGGAGCATCGCGCAACGTCCTCCCGACGCATGCGGGAGGCCTCGGTCCGCACCGAGCGCACACGGGACAGGACGCCCGCAGCCCCAGATCGCCTCCGCGACGAGCAACACCGCCGCGACCGTCGAGCCCGCCTCGAGGAGAGGGTGCGCCGAGGCTACCACCCCAGGCGCGGAGGACACTACGACAGTGAGGAGGATCAGAGCCCCTCACCCGAACCGCCAGGTTCGCGAGTCTTCAGTCGGGCCATACGACGGGCGTCGTTCCTGGCCCGGTTCCGAGCCCCGACCACCATCACCAAGTACTCAGGGGAGACAAGGCCGGAGTTGTGGTTTGCGGATTACCGGCTGGCATGCAAGTTGGGAGGGACGGGTGACGACAACCTCATCATCCGCAACCTCCCCGGGCCTGACTGGAGCATTTGCCTCCTACGCAGATCTCCGACTGGGACGACCTAGTCAAGGCTTTCGCTGGAAATTTCCAAGGTACATACGTGCGCCCTGGGAACTCATGGGATCTCCAAAACTGCCGCCAGCGGCCAGGGGAATCCCTGCGAGAGTACATCCGGCGATTTTCAATGCAGCGCACCGAGCTACCCAACATCACCGACTCGGACGTCATCGGGGCATTCCTTGCCGGCACCACGTGCCGAGACCTGGTGAGCAAACTGGGGCGCAAAACTCCCGCCAAGGCGAGAGAATTGATGGACATCGCCACCAAGTTCGCCTCTGGTCAGGAGGCGGTCAAAGCCATCTTCCGGAAGGACAAGCAGCCTCAGGGAAGACAGAAGGAGGACGCCCCCGAGGCGTCCGCCCAGCGTGGCACGAAGAAGAAGGCACAAGCAAAACGCGACACCATTGACGTGGATCTCGTCGCTGCTGCCGAGCACAGGAACCCTCGGAAACCTCCCGGAGGGGCCAACACGTTCGACAAGATGCTTAAGGAGTCGTGCCCCTATCATCGGGGTCCCGTCAAGCACACCCTTGAAGAATGCGACATGCTCCGTCGTTACTTCAACAAGGCCGGACCCTCGGCAGAAGGTGGCAAGGACCAAGGCAACAACAAGAAGGGGGTGACAAGGAAGAGGAGTTCCTGGAGGCCCATAACTGCTTCATGATCTACGGCGGACAGGTGGCGAACGCCTCGGCTCGGCACCGCAAGCAGGAGCGCCGGGAGGTCTGCTCGGTGAAGGTAGCGGCGCCGGTCTACCTAGACTGGTCCGACAAGCCCATCACCTTCGACCAAGGAGACCACCCCGACTGTGTGCCGAGCCCAGGAAGGTACCCGCTCGTCGTCGACCCTGTCATCGGTAATGCTAGGCTCACCAAGGTCCTCATGGACGGAGGCAGCAGCCTCAACATCATCTACACCGAGACCCTAGGGCTCTTGGGGATAGATCTGTCCACGATCCGGGCCGGTGCAGCACCCTTTCACAGGATCGTCCCTGGTAAGCGCGTCCTACCCCTTGGGCAACTTGATTTGCCCGTCTGCTTCGGAACTCCCTCCAACTTCCGAAAGGAAACCCTCACGTTCGAGGTGGTCGGGTTCCGAGGGACCTATCACGCGGTGTTGGGAAGACCATGCTATGCCAAGTTCATGGTCGTCCCCAACTACACGTACCTCAAGCTTAGGATGCCAGGCCCCAACGGAACCATCACCGTCAGATTCACGTACCGCCACGCTTACGAGTGCGATGTGGAATGCGTGGAGTACGCTGAGGCCATCGCCAAGTCCGAGGCCCTCATCGCCGACCTGGATTGCCTCTCCAAAGAGGCGCCTGATGCGAAGCACCACGCCGGCAACTTCGAACCAGCCGAGGCGGTTAAATCCGTCTCTCTCGACCCCAGCAACGACACCGGCAAGAAAGTCAGGATCGGCTCCGAGCTCGACCCCAAATAGGAAGCAGTGCTTGTCGACTTTCTCCGCGCAAACGTCGAAATTTTTGCATGGAGTCCCTCGGACATGCCAGGCATACTAAGGGATGTCGCCGAGCACTCACTGGACATCCGAGCCGGTGCCCGACCCGTGAAGCAACACCTGCACCGTTTTGACGAAGAAAAGCGCAGGGCCATAGGCGAGGAGGTTCACAAGCTAATGGCTGCAGGGTTCATCAAAGAGGTATTCCATCCAGAATGGTTAGCTAACCCTATGCTTGTAAAGAAAAAAGGTGGGAAATGGAGGATGTGCGTAGACTATACTGGTTTAAACAAAGCATGTCCAAAAGTTCCCTACCCTCTGCCTCGCATCGATCAAATCGTGGACTCCACTGCTGGGTGCGAAACCCTATCTTTCCTCGACGCCTATTCAGGCTATCACCAAATCAAGATGAAAGAGTCCGACCAGCTCGCGACTTCTTTTATCACACCTTTTGGCATGTATTGTTATACTACTATGCCATTTGGCTTGAGGAATGCATGTGCAACCTACCAAAGGTGCATGAACCACGTGTTCGGAGAGCACATCGGCAGAACGATCGAGGCTTATGTCGATGACATCGTCGTCAAAACAAGGAAAGCCTCCGACCTCCTCTCCGACCTCGAAGTAACTTTCGGGTGACAGCGTGCAAAGGGCGTAAAACTCAATCCCGAGAAGTGTGTCTTCGGAGTCCCCCAAGGCATGCTCGTGGGGTTCATCGTCTCCGAACGAGGCATCGAGGCCAACCCAGAGAAAATTGCAGCCATCACCAACATGGGACCCATCAAAGATCTAAAAGGAGTACAAAGGGTCATGGGATGCCTTGCGGCCCTGAGCCGCTTCATCTCGTGCCTTGGCGAGAAAGGATTGCCCTTGTACCGCCTCTTGAGGAAGGCTGAATGCTTCACTTGGACCCCCGAGGCCGAGGAAGCCCTCGAAAACTTAAAGGCACTCCTTACTAATGCGCCCATCTTGGTGCCCCCCGCTGCGGGAGAAGCCCTCTTGATTTACGTAGCCGCAACCACTCAGGTGGTCAGCGTCGCGATCGTAGTCGAGAGACGAGAAGAGGGGCATGCACTGCTCATCCAGAGGTCGGTCTACTTCATCAGCGAGGAGCTATCCGAGACAAAGATCTGCTACCCACAAATCCAGAAGCTACTGTACGCATTAATTCTGATACGACGAAAATTGTGACACTACTTCGAGTCTCATCCGGTGACTGTGGTGTCATCCTTCCCCCTAGGAGAGATCATCCAGTGCCGAGAGGCCTCGGGTAGGATAGCAAAATGGGCAGTGGAACTCATGGGCGAAACAATTTCATTTGCCCCTCGGAAGACCATAAAATCCCAAGTCTTGGCGGACTTCCTGGCTGAATGGGTCGACACCCAATTGCCGATAGCTCCAATCCAGGCCGAACTTTGGACCATGTACTTCGATGGGTCGCTGATGAAAATAGGAGCAGGTGCTGGCTTGCTCTTCATCTCACCCCTGGGAAACATGTGCGCTACGTGCTACGCCTCCATTTCCCGGCGTCAAACAACGTGGCCGAGTACGAGGCTTTGGTTAATGGGTTGCGCATCGCAGTTGAGCTAGGGGTTCAGCGCCTCGACACTCGGGGTGACTCGTAGCTTGTCATTGACCAAGTCATGAAGAACTCCCACTGCCGTGATAAAAAAATGGAGGCCTATTGCGATGAAGTTCGGCGCTTGGAAGATAAGTTCTACGGGCTGGAACTCAACCATATTGCTCAACGGTACAACGAGACCGCGGATGAGCTGGCTAAAATAGCCTCGGGGCGAACGACGGTTCCCCCGAACGTCTTCCCCAGGGACATATATCAACCATCCGTCAAAATCAACGACACGCCCGAACCCGAGGGGACCTCGGCCCAGCCCGAGGTACCCTCAGCCGCCGAGGGTGAGGCCTTGCGCATCGAGGGAGAGCGGAATGGGGTTGTGCCAAACCAAAACTGGCAGACCCTATACCTGGAATATCTCCTCTAAGGAGAGCTGCCCCTCGACAAGGTCGAAGCTCGGCGACTGGCTCGGCGCGCCAAGTCGTTCATTTTACTGGGTGATGAAAAAGAGTTGTACCACCGTAGCCCCTCAGGCATTCTCCAACGATACATATCTGTCGCCTAAGGACAAGAGCTGTTACAAGAAATACACTCGGGGGCTTGCGGTCACCATGCAGCACCTCGGACCCTCGTGGGAAACGCTTTCCGACAAGGTTTCTACTGGCCGACCGCGGTGGCCGACGCCACTAGGATTGTACGCTCCTGCCAAGGGTGTCAATTCTACGCGAGACAGACGCACCTGCCCGCTCAAGCCCTACAGACAATACCTATCACTTGGCCATTTGCCGTATGGGGTCTGGACCTCGTCGGTACCTTGCAGAAGGCACCCGGGGGCTTCACGCACCTGCTAGTCGCCATCGACAAATTCTCCAAGTGGATCGAGTTCCGACCCTTAACCAGCATCGGGTCCAAGCAGGCGGTGGCATTCTTCACAAATATCATCCATCGCTTTGGGGTCCCAAACTCCATCATCACCGACAATGGCACGCAGTTCACTAGGAAGAAGTTCCTGGACTTCTGCGAAGACCACCACATCCGTGTGGACTGGGCCGCCGTGGCTCACCCAATGACAAATGGGCAGGTGGAGCGCGCCAACGGTATGATTTTGCAGGGACTAAAACCGAGGATCTACAACGACCTCAACAAGTTTGGCAAGCGGTGGATAAAAGAACTACCCTCGGTGGTTTGGAGTCTGAGGACGACGCCGAGCCGGGCCACGGGCTTCTCGCCGTTTTTCCTAGTCTATGGGGCCGAGGCCATCTTACCCACAGACTTGGAATACGGTTCCCCGAGGACAAAGGCATACGACGACCAAAGCAACCAGACCAGCCGAGAGGATTCATTGGACCAGCTGGAAGAGGCTCGGGACATGACCTTACTACACTCGGCGCGGTATCAGCAGTCTCTGCGACGCTACCATGCCCGAAGGGTTTGGCCCCGAGACTTCCAAGTGGGAGACTTGGTACTTCGGCTGCGACAAGACGCCCGAGGGCGCCACAAGCTTACTCCTCCCTGGGAAGGGTCGTTCATCATCGCCAAGATTTTGAAGCCCAGGACATACAAGCTGGCAAACGATCAAGACGAGGTCTACAGCAACGCTTGGAACATCGAACAACTACGTCGCTTCTACCCTTAAAATGTTTCAAGTCGTTCATGTATCTCGCTTTTCTTTACATGCATAAATAAAGTCTAACCATCAAGGAAGGATCAACCTTGCCTCGGCAAAGCCCGACCCTCCCTCGGGGGCTAGAAGGGGGGAACCCCCTCTGCGTCAAAATTTTCCTCGGAAAAGTCTTTTACCAGAACGATAACAGAATCCTAATGACGAGCGAGAGGGACCTTGAACGGCAAGGCCGACCGAGCCGAGGGACTCCTACGCCTCCGGGATACTGATACCTCACTCATCACCTTCCGCGAAAAGTAACTCACACTCGGATAAGCGATTCTGCTACTGAACAAGTCCTAACGCTCGAAAACTTTTCTACCAAAACGACTTTCGTGCTTTTCGACTATATCGATAACGGAATCCTAAAAACGACGAGAGGAACCTTAAACGGCAAGGCCGACCGAGCCGAGGGACTCCTACGCCTCCGGGATACAGATACCTCACTCATCACCTTCCGCGAAAAGTAACTCACGCTCGGATAAGCGATTCTGCTACCGAACAAGTCCTAACGCACGAAACAAGAGGAAAGAAAACACAACTTTATAATCCGACAATTAAAATGTTTAGGCCTCAGCGACCGTGAAAAACATACGCATACTTAAAACAAACCGTTCCTACAGGCTCAGACATCGGCAGGGGGAGGAGCAGCACACTCGGCGTCATTTCCACCCTCGGCAGAATCTGGCCCGGCCTCAGACGGCGACACGGGCGGAAGGATCTCCACCTCAAAGGAGGAAGCTAGCGTCGTGCTTGGGCCCTCGACAGCCGCGTCAAGCCTCTGGACCTCGGCTAAGGCAGCCTCCTCTTCATCGGGTAAGCAGTACCCCTCGCTGACCTGCTCTAGATCCACGTCGTAGTGGGAAGCGAGCACGGCGAAGGCCCGCCTAACGCCGTGGTGCAGCGCCCCGTGGAGTCTGCTGCGCACATGGCTGCCCAAGGCCCACAGATGACTCTGGGGGGAGCTACCCGAGGGGACGTCGTCGAGGCCAAAGGCCTGGCAGAAGGTCGAGATAGCCTCGGACATGGCCACGCGGTCGGCCTCCATCTGCTCAGCTGCCTGGGCAAGCGCCTTGCAGTTCTTGACGGACTCGTTAAGAGCCGTCTCGAACCCTGTAGACAGCAGGACAACATTCTTCAGATGCAAGGAGAAGAATGGAGACATAAACAAAGTCATAGACCGGGCAGACCCGACGACCACAGCCAGGCCCTCTGCAAGGGTCCCGGCCCGAGCGGTCGCCTCGGGTCTAGAAAGGGGGAAGCCCCCTCTGCGTCAAATTTTTCCTCGGAAAAGTTTTCCGCCAAAACGACTTTCGTGCCTTTCGACTGCGTCGATAATGGAATCCTAATGAAGAGCGAGAGAGACCTTAAACGGCAAGGCCGACCGAGCCGAGGGACTCCTACGCCTCCGGGATACGGATACCTCACTCGTCACCTTCCGCGAAAGGTAGCTCACGCTCGGATAAGTGATTCTGCTACCGACGAACAAGTCCTAATGCTCGAAACAAGAGGAAAGAAACACGGCTTTATACCCAAATGTTTAGGCCTCAGCAGCCACAAAGAACAAACACACATACTTGGGGTAACAATGGTACCTAGACTTAGACGTCGGCAACGCCCTCGGTGGTTTTCCCGACCTACGACAGATGTCTTAGTACTTAAAGCTATTACATCTCGCTCTCAAGCAAGTACCATTACAAACGGGACTCCGGCTCCATTCCCGCGGGAATGAACAACCTCCACACCAGAAGGCCTGCGGGATAACAAACTCCAGGTGGCTCGCCGGCGACCACTGCACCAGCAGCGCGACAACGACCTCCGCCTCGGGCGGCTAGACAGCAGCAGCAATGGCCTCAGGGCGAACGCTACTGTGAAAAGGCCCTCGCTCACGTTCCCTCACGAGGGACGAGAACCAGCCATTAAAGCCAAAGAGCGGGAGGTCCGGAGCACAGGTGGCACTGACGGTCTCGTCGGCGGAGGCAACCGCTTCGGCAGAGGAAGCCTCACCTATGGCGACCACCACCTCAGCACCGACGACAGCGGCCACCTGCCCACCAACACCGCACCGGCGAACGGCGGCCGCCCCAATGCGCACCGGCAGGTCCTCACTCCCGTCCTCGCCACAGGAGCGAGGACGAGACGGTCCCAGAACACGAACACCGCCCCTCGCGGCGTACGACGTGTTGTGCGACCCCCGGTGCAGCCGAAGATGCAAGGAGGACCTGGACGTGGCCGGTCCGCGCACGGCGCGACCGACACTCGTGCGGCGGACGGGCAGCCACGCTCCGCCCCAGCGGTAGGAGGTGGCACCGGAAGCAGCGCCAGAGCCGCTCAGGCCGGGGAGCCAGACACGCGGCAGCTGCCAGTGCCATGGACGGCGAACGCCCTTCTCCCCCGATCACTGAGGGAAGGAGCGGGCCGCTGCCCACACGGAGGCGGGCCCCGATTCGACGCACCCTCCTCCCCAGCACGGATGATGAACATCCTTGAAGCTGAGGGCAGGGGGGAGGCCACGACCCGACTCGCTCTTCCCCACCATGAGGCCTACGGTCATCATCCTGGGTGACCGCCGACGGGGAATTGCAGCCAGGCTGCATGATGAAAATCCTTGAAACCGAGTGACGACTGAAGAGCGCCAACCCCCACGAGGTCGCGCTCCTCCAACAGCAACAAGAAGAAGGCAACACAGGTGCACCCCATCTGGGGGCTCGGAAGGTGGAAAGACGCAATGAATGCGAGGAGTGTGAAGGCATGGCTACCGCCCGGGGGTCGATCCTTTTTAAAGGCAGATCTCCTCACTCGCACCCCCAAGCGTCACGGGCAAAGTCTCCACCGACGTGCTCCAGGGTTCTCACCCTCCGACACGAGGGCTGGGTCCCACATGTCATACGAGCTAACCCGAAACGGAAGAGGCCAAACCGCCGCACACGAAGCATGTAACCGCCCCGTGGTTATAAGCACTCCCTCATCCTCGCCGAAACCAGCGGGCGAAAGGGCAGACCGCCACGCAAGAAACATGCAACCGCACCACGGTTGTGCACCCTTTCGGTTTCGTCGCATCCGGCGATCCAGCATGGAGGCCCGGGCCCACATGTCATGTAACCGGCGCGCCGGTTACTACGTGCAAGGAAACCACACCGCCACTTGCGCCAATGCCGTGTCTTCTCGACTGCAGACACAGTGCCACGACTTGAGGCAGCCCTGCGCGTGACCCAACAGTGCCAATTAAGTGCAACGATCACGGGTCACTCAGCCGCGGGGATAGGCACGACGGTTGATGTGACCGAAGGTGGGCCGGCAGTAATTGCAGCAACAGACGTGCGAAAGCGGCGGTCCAATCACCTACAGACTCGCATCCTCTCCTGAAGCGGCAGAGGAGCCCTCTCCCACGACGTAAAAACGACGCACCCGTGTTTCGTTCCTCGAACGACTCGCGCACGCGCAACAGATGCCCCGCGAATCGCCCGTCCCGTCGCATTAACTCCTTGGCAGGGCAAGCGACACCTCCGGGAGGCAAAGCGGGCGCCGTTTCACCTCCGTCATGATGACCACATCAAAAAAGGTGTGCCACATTATTTAAATTCATATCCTTTTTCTTTTCCTCTCTCTCTCTCTCTTGCCACAGGTACCGGGAAAGGGGATATTTCGAAAAAGGATCCTTCTCAACGAAGGAAACGGGCCCCAAGCCCTCCTACTGATCAGGGGTTCGAAGGTTGCGCCCTCCGGGGTTCGGCAACCGCCCCAGAGCACTCGGGCTCCGAGCCCATTACTGATCAGGGGTTCGAAGGCTGGCCCCTCGAAAGGGTTCGACAGCCGCCCCAGAGCATGCAGAGTCAGGGATGACCCTGGGTACATCTGTTACATGGCCGAGGGTCGGGCTACGCTCCCGAGGTACCCTAGGACATTTCCGAGACCAGCGGGAACGATTTGTAATGGAATCCCACCGGAGGGAGGCACCGAGCCCTCGGACCCTATCGAATGGGTCCGGGTCCAGCAAATCACCCGCAGGTACTTTTGGAGCGCGCCTCCGGGCCACTAGCCGACCCTTATCGAACGGGGCTCGGGCGTCCACTCGGATCACCCGCTAGCAACTCACTGGAAACACCATGTTCGGTGCCCTCCGAGGGCAACATGGCGCTTCCCCCCTTCCTCCTTGCGGAGAGGCGACGAAGGGACATGCAATAAAAGTCGAGACGGTCCTTGATCGTCCTCTCGCTCCGTGCAGAGACTCGGGGGCTGCTCTCGCGCCAGGCTACGACCAAACTGTTGACCACGTCAACAAACCAGCGTAAAAACTCGGAGCCTAACCGTGCACCCGGGCTACGGCCAGGCCGCATGAGGGAACAACAAGGCCGATCGAGGCATCGCAAAAAGAATTAAGACCTCAGAGGAGTCAAACCACTCCTCCAAGGCCTCGGGGGCTACACCCGACGGGTGCGCTCGCGCGCACCCATCGGAACAAAATATGACCGAGAAGGGCTGGTCACCTGCAAAAATCCGGCAGAACCTCCAAGCGAGTACCTACACTCCCTTCGAGGCTCGGGGGCTACTGTTGGGTACCGTAATTAGGGGTACCCCAATGCTTCTAAACACGGCTGGAAAACATCTTCAGAACAAACCATAAACAGCTGATAAAACGTGGTTCGAGTCAAGGCCTCGTCTACCAAGAGACGTGACCTCATCCGAGCCCAGCCTCGGGCAAGGACGATAGTCCCGGGCGGATTCACGCCTCGCCCGAGGGTCCCTTCAGTCAGCAGACGCACCCCCGTCTCACCCGAGGCTAAGCTCGGGCAAACTTTGTCGTACAGCGACCTCGGCCGGATCGCCCTACCAACCGACCGTATCGCATGCGCATTTAATGTGGGGATCGCCTGACACCTTATCTTGACACGCGTGCCTCAGTCGGCAAGGTCGAAGTGACCGCAGTCACTTCGCCCCTTTATTGACCGTTCTGACAAGAAAACAGCGCTATTCACCCCGTTCCGACTATTGTGCCAACCACCAGGGTAAAACTGACGACAGCAGGTCTCGACCTCCCCCGAGTTCAGCCTCGGGCACAACAAGGAGCTCCGCCTCGCCCGACCCCAGGCCTCGGCCTCAGCCTCGGCCTCGGAAGAAGGTCTCCGCCTCGGCCTCGGGAGGAGTCACGACCTCGCCCGACCTCAGCCTCGACCTCAGGAGAAGTCTCCGCCTCGCCCGACCCCGGCCTCGGACCGACTACGCTACAGAGGATACATCATTACCCTACCACTAGCTGGCCACCCCTTGCCAAGAAGGAACAAGACCGGAGTCACATCAAACTACTCCGATAGCAGGTAATGATGGTTCCCCGCGTGCGACCATGACGTCGATGGCTCTCAGCTCCTTACGGAAGCAAGGAAACGTCAGCAGGGTCCATGCCGCACCGCCAGCTATGCTTCCACAGGGCTCAAGGCACTTCTCCGACGGCCACGTTAGCGCATGTACAGGGCTCAAGGCACTTCTCCGCCAGCCACGTTAGCACATAGCTACACCCCCATTGTACAGCTGGGCCATCTCCTTGTATCTATAAAAGGGGATGTCCAGGGCCTTCCTAAGGGAAAGAGACGGGGACACGCAGGGAGGAGACGAGCAAAGAGAGGCAGGCAGAGTAGGAGAGACGCGGAGGAGGCTAGCTCAGACAGCTCACCTCAAGGCCAAACCCTCTCTCTCTCTCGCGACGCTTGTAACCCCTACTACGAGCACCCCAGTGCAAGATAATATAAGCCTCATTCCCTCTCTTGTGTTCCATCTTGCATCAACCTGTCTGGACAGGGGCACACAACAACAAATTCACTAGTCGGTTGAGGGTCCTTACGGGTCCAAAACACCGACAGATCTCATTCGTATTCCGAGTTCCATTTTTCTTTTGCCTCAATGATGGCCTTTCCGATCACATTCGTTTTCTGATGCATAAAAAGTCATATTTCTTGGTGTAGGTATCTCTCGTTCAATCGTTCGTCTGTTCGTTCATCCAAATAATCTTTGTTCAGCCGTTATGCTGCCGAAATTCCGATCGTTCGTTTGTCCGACCATTCGATCATTCGTCCGTTCGTTCATAGTTTCTATTCATCGTTCTTCGTTCATTCATAGTCCCTATTCATTGTTCGTCCGTTCGTTCGTCCAAATAATCTTTGTTCAGCCGTTATGTTGCCAAAATTCAGATCGTTCGTTCGTTCGATCATTCGATTGTTCGTCCGTTCGTTCATAGTTCCTATTCATCGTTATCGTTCGTTCATAGTCACTATTCACCGTTCATCGTTCGTTCATGCGACTATTCACCATTACTATTCATCATCGTTGTCATTCATCATCGTCACTATTCATCAGCGTCACTATTCATTGTTACTATTCATCGTTACTGTTCATCGATGATCCGATCACCCCTGATTTCAACTACTCACCCATCAAGCTATCCAGCTCACCTAAGACCTGCCAGACCAATTTTGCAGTCATACGAACTCCGGTGACTGTGATTTTCCTTCCAGTAAAAACTTCCCATCTGGTCACCCATCCCAGATTTCTCCAATTTGAGCACGCTTAACTTTGAGATTCTTTCGAACCATGCTTCCAAACTCAGATTCCAATAATTCTTGTTTCTAAATTCTTATCAAATTATTCCCTATCCAACCATGTCATCCCTTAAGCATGGTTCATATTCCAGAAAACTCCCAAAATACTCTTGTCCCATATTCTACCTATAGTTTTCCTGTTCAGACTAAGTCAGTCGATTCACTCATCACTATTCTCACCAACATTGAACTCCACTGTACTACACCACATACACCCAGCTATAAATACACCCCGCTACCCTCTCCCTCTCCACACACACTCAACACCCTCAGTCAAGGCAAACCCCCACCAACTCAGTTACCCCTCTCCGCCGGCTACGCGTATAGTGTCACTTCGTCTCTAATCCACCCTCCTAGTAAGCACCACCACCAGTAATATCACGACACCACATGACACAGATTATACTCAAGACTCTACCCATCCATATATCGACATTCTGACCACTATACTAAATATTTGATTGATATACTTGCTGGTTTGTATGTTTGCTTGTTCGTGTTGCATAGTTATCGGAGCGTTCGTGCCGTCTCGTGGAGGCTAGATCTGCAAGTCTACGCCGGGCGGTGGAGCCAGAAGCTAGTTCCGCGAGCTCTCACCCCTTCCACCGGTTAAGCAACGACAAGCTCACTGGATCCCTTTGATGCATAAATTACCTATGCTTTTTCGATCACAACCCTCAGCCTGTTATTTTATGCATGATATAATTTTGAGACAAGTTATTATGGCCACCCAGCTGCTTGCCGCAATTAATCTATATACTCCTTGATATCTTTGTTACAAATGATTTGAGAAAAGGTGTGAGTTTTCAAAAGAAAATGTTTTTGAAAATGGGTATGATGAAGGGTTGTCACCCTTATCACCTTTTGAGCGGGATGATTAGGGACTCCCTGATTTAGGGGAGGGCCTAAGGTGATGGCTCAGCTGGTTTAGGTGTGAGCATGAAGGATTGTCCCTCTCGCCTAAGGACCGGTTTGTCATCACTCCTTACCTATACTCTTATCAAGTACAACCACTCGAGACTGTATGGGTGGTCGCTTAATCTGAACTTGTACGGTCCGAACCCCAGGGTTATGATGGCTGGGGAGCACTGGGAGGATAAGAAGGGGAAATGTTTTGTCTGGTTTAGGCATGCTGGTGGCCTGATTGCTTCCGGTATAATCGTTAAGGTAAGGACATGCAAGGAAAGAGAGAGTTTCAGCATTCGGATCTCACGACGGTGAGATTGTAGAAACCGGACTAGTGGGTAAAGTGTACACCTCTGCGCAAAGTTTAAAAAAACCTATTCGAATAATCCACGTCCACGGATATGGATGAGTCATGGCATGGATTTGAAAATTAGTGTTTTGTTTTCCAAAAATGCTTTTGAAAAGTGGTTTTAAAAGGTCCGGCAGTTGAGCCATGAGCTATGGTGGACGGGAAGTCCAATAGCTGTTTTTGAAAATGAAAACCAGTGGGAAACTGCTGAGAAGCCTGGATGGTTTAGTCTAGAGGATTTTGTTCTATATTGAAAAACTTCCCGCTCCTTTGGGAGAGGATGCGCTTTGAAAAATACAAAATGTTTTACAAAATAACCTTGCATCAAATATTGCTATTTCTGCAAAATATACTGAGCTCCACATATTCCATGCATTATATCTGATTTCCCCATTCTGTGGGTGAAGGTGGGCTGCTGAGTACGTAAGTACTCACCCTTGCTTATTTGTTGTTTTTCGGAGAAGGAGATCACTGATCGGGTAAGAGTTATGCATGTTCCCAACCTTGCCTGTGGCTGTTGGACCGCTGATTTTCTTCGTTGCGTATATCGGGCTGATCCAGCCCCACTCTGATGATATGTCCCGAGTTGTGGACCAACTCTTAAAGTTGTTCGCCACCTTTATAGGTTTGTCTCGTTTAAGCAGATCTGAAATCATCTGATGTATAAATGTGTTTACTAGCCTCCTGGAACTAGTAATTGTATCACATTTGAGTTTCAGAGGATTGGGGTGCTTCATCCTCACATGTCGCGTTGGTCCGAGTGCCATGCGCATGCTGTCGTGCGAAACGTTTCGCACGATTGGCACTTCGTCTCTCACCTAGAATCGTTAATATTATTTAAATTACTTGTTTAACCAAGAGTTGTAGTGTAACAGATTAGTTAAAATTAGGTGATAGCCTTAGGTTTAAATGTCGATTAATGCAATTATATCAAATTAAATGTTCTATTTCATATTTGTATGTTGTACTGTTCCTTTCTTTTTCAAGAATGTTGAATGTATGTTTGCACTCGCTTAGATAACGTTTCGTTCTCGGAGTCCAAAGAAGTTGCAGGAGAAGCCCCTTAGCAGCTGTTTGGTGAAGTCAAGTGTGTTCTGACCTATTATGTCCTATTTTACTTTATAATTCATAGTCCCACATACTATGATTAACCTAAGAATTGACTAGCTTTCCATTTATTCTGTCCTTGATTACCTTTTTGGGTTGGGTTATTATAATCAGCTACATGCTAGTGCATTACCCTGATCAACAAACATGATGAGTATTACTTTATGATATGATAATTCATTCTGATTATGATTATGAGCTTATGGCATTTTAGGGGGCTCGGGCTGTTTCCCGAGTACCTCTCCGTAAGGACCTATTCATTGAGAGACCACCCGGGAAAACAATACAACCATGAGGGTGATATAGGACACCCTTAGGTGATTAATTAGAGGAACTTGAAGGTGTAGCTTGCTTCACTGTTGTGCCGTCAATGGGGACTGGGGTGTAGCACCCTAAAATTTTACTTTAGGATTTATAAATATTTCTCAAAATAATGGAACTAAAATATCTTCTAGCAACTGGGTTGAGAGCGCGTGGGTGATAGCGTATTAGCCTTAGATCCCAGAGTATACGGTGAAGATTGGATCCACGAAACGATTCGCCTTGGGCGATTCTAGGCGTTGGATCGCGATCGTACGGGTCCGGGGCGATCGCGGGGTATTTTAAATCTGAACTCTAGAATCAGGATTCTGCGGTCACCATGCCCTACCGGTTCAGTGTTCCACCGATCTAATCCGGTGCGTCAGGTATGGATCGGACGGTTAGATCTATCTGATACCCCTTCGACGGGTAATCTTCACAAAGAGCCCCTGCTCTTTTTCGTAATTAAGCCGCTGTCCACTTGGGGGTTATACTGAGTCTGGAAAACAATTGCGAGTTAGCCCCTGGGCTTCTGTCTATTCCGCGCGCAATCCAGAGCATAGTAAAATTAGAGAATTAATTCTGGAAATTGATTATTAATACAAAAATAATTCCAGAAACTTGTATAATTCATATTAAATTCATTTTAACTCCAAATTAATTTATTCCAGTGGCATTGATTTTGTTTTAATATTATTTATCACTTAGTAAATTTGTTTAGCCATGAAACTTGAACTAAAATTATTCACATGAGTTATGCTATTCCAAGTACTTGATAACTTTAGAAATTCATAACTTAAAATCCATAACCCCAAAATTAATGGTTCCTGTTCCTATGGTCTTATTTTAATATGTAGATTATTAATATGTCTTTTTTCTTATGTTTGGTGTGATGATTTTGCCTATACCATGTTTGTTTGTATTGCTACGACTAGCGCGAGGTCATGAGTCATCTGAAAAGCAAGTTGGTACCTGGAATCTCAAGTCCCAGGCAAGTTGTGCCCTTGATCACTTCTTTTTACCCAGTCATGTTCTGATTAATCATAATGATCTGCAAATGTTAATTTTGATGGGACCCAATAGGTTACCCTAGTTTGACTATCTTTATACCTTGTTTACCACTGAATTCTTGGGTAGTACCTGCTATTGATTTTATGTGGTTTTGGGTATAGAGATACACATTATTCATGATTATACTTTTATTATCAGTTATTATTTACTGTTCATGTTAAGATCATTATGTTAATTGGAACATGGAGAACCATCCGGGAAAATAGTGCTACCACAAGGGTGGTATGGGACGTCCTTGGCTGACTAATTTGGAAAGCTAGTGGATGACTACCTTACCCGAAAGGGGCAAGGGCAGTAGGGGAGTGGTCAGTGTAGGGAGGTCCTTTGGTTGATTTTGCTGCGATGGCGGTCAGGTGAGGGGTCCCTGCATTGGAGCTTCCTAGAAACTGTAGCAGGTTTTCTGAAGCTAGTGGAACTTTGTAAAGGCCTCATAGTGTTACCCTGCCTCGCCTCCTCGGTAGAGGTGTATGGGATTGGTCGTCTCTTGGCAAGTGGGTAACACGACTTGTGGTTAAAGATGCGCAACCTCTGCAGAGTGTAAAACTGGTATACTAGCCGTGCTCACGGTCATGAGTAGTTCGGACACTCACATGATTAATTTATGGAACTAAATTCAATTTGTCATATGCATTGCATCGCAGGTGTTGTTATTATTTTTG
Source organism: Zea mays (assembly GCF_902167145.1). Taxonomy (NCBI): domain Eukaryota; kingdom Viridiplantae; phylum Streptophyta; class Magnoliopsida; order Poales; family Poaceae; genus Zea; species Zea mays. Next base: position 242,289,990 of record NC_050097.1, on the reverse strand, counting down.
TTCTACTACTTAATTGGGTTGGTATTTACTTATACTTAGTAATTGCTAATAAAATTTTGACCAACTTTAAAAGCAATGCTGAGCTTCAACCATCCTCTTTGGTAAGTCTTACACTTCACGTGAGCTCCCACCTTTGGTGAGTTCATTTACATTATTCCCCACAACTTGTTGAGCTATGAACGTATGTGAACTCAGTCTTGTTGTCTCACACCCCCCACAGGTCAAGAACAGGTACCGCAGAATGAGGCGCATAGAGGATGCTGTGATGTGTTCGTGAGAGGTCTAGGTCGTCGTCTCCCAGTCAACTTTGGGTTGCTGGATCGTGTCTTTATATGATGTAATTACTTATTTATTTTGTACATAACTCCTATTATATAGTAAAGACGTGACATTCGTTTCTGTACCACTATTCATCATATGTGTGAGTCTTGGTCCCAGCACACTGGTGTTTATTTCGCGCCCGGGTCTTTGTGCCCTGAAACCCGGGTGTGACATGGGGCACAGTGCTTGCTCTGCTAAGGGTGGATGCCGAGGTTCATTCGATTTGGTTTTGTTAGTCACCCACCTTAGGGAGGAGTACTGTGTTTGTACGGCCGACGAAACCTAACGGGTGACTGCACACCAGGAGAATCTTTGTAAAGGCTATATAGTGATACCCTGTCGAACCACCTAGGAAGTGATCAATGGGGAGTCATGATCCCCGGACAGAACGGGAATCACGACTCATGGGTAAAGTGTTCAACCTCTGTAGAGGATTAGAAACTGGTATACCAGTCGTGCTGATGGTTAAGAGTAGCCTTGGGGTCCTCTTTGATTAGAGATACTCTGGTTATATTTATGTTGATGGTTTAATGATGGTGGCTATACTTATGATTTCAGGTACTTTCCTATCTGAGGAGGTGCTTTCTTTTGGGAATATGAACTTGGGATTCTATGATAAAACTTGGCTTCTACTAATAATAAATACCTGACCAACTAAAAACAACTGCTTTGAGCTTAACCCCACATACAGCTAGTCCACTTCAACCAAACGGGACATTTGCTGAGTACATTGATGTGTACTCACCCTTATTTAAACATCAAACATCACGTTGTCCCCATTGCAACCATTGCTCAGGAGAAGATGAAGACAACACGGAGGATTTTCAGCAGTTTCAGGACTTCGAGGAGTTCTAAACTAGATTAGCGGCAAACTCTCAGTTGGATGCCTGTGAATGCCTTATGTTACTACGTTTCGTTTAGCACTTTGATTTCTGTTTAAGTTAATGACTATGTGAATGTTTCGGACATCATGATGTAATTAAGTAACAATTCTTTCCGCTATTATTTAAGCATTGCGTGATGATGTCCATTTATGTAATCGATGTGTTCGTGAATTTCTGATCCTGACACATACATGGTTCGCATTCGGTTACCTTCTAAAATCGGGTGTGACAGTCTCGCGGACTTGCTCGGCGGGGACTTGGTCGTTCGCCCCGCCTCGTGGACTTGCTTGACGGGGACTTGGTCGTACGCCCCGCCGAGCAAGTCAATCGCCCCATCATGCGGACTTGCTCGGCAAATGGGCTAGAGAGAGGTTTATGGGCCTCGCCTTGGGTACCCTGTTCCCGGTACCCGACAATGACCTTCCTCGGATGCTGATAGGTCAATTAAAGAAACAACAATGGATATATATGGATAGGTATAGAGGTGTAAGGCTATCTCTAGAACGTTGCCTATTCTTATACCCATATTCAAACTTTATTGATAAAATGTTGGACAGGTCTGGTGCCCTTGGAACAAGTGTTGTTTCCATTCTCCAGAGTGGACTACTTCTTGCGCTGATTTGTTTGGTGAGTTACCGAAGGAGATTTAGGGGAAGAAAAACAGGGCACTTATAAGTGATATATTGTTTATCTCAGATGTATTGATCACTTCTCTGGTATTGGTGCAATGTATTGGGGTACCGATCACTGAGTAATCACGCAATGTATTGGGGTACTAAATCCTCTCTGGTATCGATTATTCATGCAATGTATTGACGATTTTAATAAGTGAATCGCCAATGTATATGATATTTCCACTGGCGGTGTACTTAATACAGCCGCCAGTGTATATACATCATTTCCACTGACGGTTCAGTTAAGTGAACCGCAAGTGTATATGACATTTCCACTGGCGGTGTACTTTATAGAACCGCCAGTGTATATACATCCTTTACACTGACGGTTCAGTTAAGTGAACCACCAGTGTATATGATATTTCCACTGGCGGTGTACTTAATACAGCTGCCAGTGTATATACATCCTTTATACTGACGGTTCAGTTAAGTGAACCGACAGTGTATATGATATTTCCACTGCCGGTGTACTTAATACAGCTGCCAGTGTATATACATCCTTTATACTGACGGTTCAGTTAAGTGAACCGCCAGTATATATTATATTTCCACTGGCGGTTTACTTAATAAAACCGCAAGTGTAAATACATCATTTACACTGACAGTTTTGTTAAGTGAACCACCAGCGTATATATATTTACACTGCCGGTTCGTTAAGACGGGCCCGTCTGTTTTTTTCACTGGCGTGCTGTAACTGAAACCGCCATTATAAATTTCTACGTGCCGCCACCTTAGAGCTCTTTTCTACTAGTGTTAACTTCTTTTCTTGTAGACCATTTGGAAAACAGGAAACAACGCGGTACTGTATTCAACAACAGATGGTTGTCCACACCTATGACAATCATGGCGTCAATGCAGTAGTAAGTTTGTCGTTTTTGTGTGTGTGTGTTTATTAGCCGTTTCTTTGTTTTTTTTCTTCTGTTGAGCTCCAACTTTATGAAACGTCGTAAGCTGGTAATTATGAAATGTAAGGATTTGGAGAGAGAAAAAAAACGGGAGGGAAAACCATGCATGCTGCTGACGCGACGGCCGGACGCAGACGCAACAATGCCCCCGGTGCGGCGTTGTCGAGCAGCCACTGCACCACCCCACGCATCACCTGCAGTAATCTAGCGACGGGTTTTTCTTATTTATTTATTTATTTATTTATTTTTCTTCTCTCCCTCCCTCCCTCAGATTTGTTTTCGTTTTCATTAATCGTTATTACCAGCAATTAATTAACTTTATCTATTGATTTACCAAACCGCAATAAAGAATATATATATTCTTTTATTAAGGTCCAGTAATAAGCAGCACAGAAGCGCAGGTGCAGCAGCAGCAGCGTCAGCGCCCGAGGCGCGCACGAGAGAAACAGAGGCTGACGAGGTGGGGCCCGTGCGGGCCTTGACCAATCGGAGTTCGACAACAGCCTGGCCACCCACAAACACACACTCCTTCGCCTCGCGCCGGCCGTCGTCGCCTCCCTCCACCGAACGATCCCTCCTCCTCCTCCTCCTCCTCCTCCTCGCATCCCACCCCACCCCACCTTCTCCTTAAAGCTACCTGCCTACCCGGCGGTTGCCGCCGCCGCAATCGATCGACCGGAAGAGAAAGAGCAGCTAGCTAGCTAGCAGATCGGAGCACGGCAACAAGGCGATGGGGCGCGGCAAGGTACAGCTGAAGCGGATAGAGAACAAGATAAACCGGCAGGTGACCTTCTCCAAGCGCCGGAACGGCCTGCTCAAGAAGGCGCACGAGATCTCCGTCCTCTGCGATGCCGAGGTCGCCGTCATCGTCTTCTCCCCCAAGGGCAAGCTCTACGAGTACGCCACCGACTCCCGGTACGTACGACCACCTTCAATTCGTCACACAGGCAGTGTGTTTGTTGAATTGAATACGTGCCTGCTATGCTAGCTGCCTGTCAGTATGGTCCATCCGTTCGCCATCAGTTCATCTTTCTGCTTCGTGCTGCTGTTGTGTGTGTGCGCCATACCATGCCATGCCATGCCATGCCACCAACCTGGCTGTGCTGCCGTTTTTGGCTCGCAGCCGCCGATCCCCGACCCGAAAGCTCATGCTGCTCTTGCCGTTTTCGGCCACCACCCACCATGGCCTGCTGTCTGGTCCTCCACGCCTGCTTCCCCAGTTCCACTTCCATGCATGGTGGTCAGTTGGCTGGCATGGCAGCAGCAGCCGCCTTCTGGTTCGTTTGTGCTGCCTCAGGATTTGCTTTCTACTAGCTAGTGTGCTACAGCCGATCATTTCATGCTGCTGCCCGCGTCGATCTGCTCCGCTAGCTGCTTCCTCGTTTCGGGAAACCTCGCCCGCCCCGCCATTAACTGATTCACCTGCTTTCCTTCTGTTGCGGTGTTGCCTACGACGACTGAAACCTTTCCTTTTTGGGGATTGGCGTCTGCCGACTCCACTAGGCCTCCTTTTAATTCCTTGTTTTATATACATGTACATAAGCTTTTGCTGATGCAGTGGTACGGTGCCTTTATTTTTATCGGATTACAGTACGTGTTAGATTGATAACAGCACGCAATCAGATCTAGCTTTGCTTGCTTCCTTCCTTCCTCGTCAAATCTTTCTGGCCCTTCTCGATTTGCGCTCCATCGTATAATTAATTAACCATCACTAATCACACTTTCCCCATTTTTCTAAACAAAAAAAAGTATCACATGTTCCTAATCACGCGTGCATGTAATTTGCTGTTTCTTTCTCTCTCTCTCTCAATTAATTTGCTGCCTGCCGAGAAACACGAGCTGCATGCTGGCTCAATCAGTTCCTAACTGCGAAAGTGCAGATAATGACCCCCTCGGCTCGGATTAATCAGTACACATGATCGAGGACGCATAGATCTGGCTTTTCCTTATCTGGTTCTTCGTCTTCAATTCTCCGTTTCTTCCCTCGCATCCTTTTCCGTGTTGTTTCAGATTTACAAATAAACCATCGTCTCTCTCACTTTCATCTGTTGTTCTTCCATGACAGTGAAAAATACTGTTTTTTCCTCGGGTGCATGGAAAAATTAAAATTAAAGGCCCGTGTTTTTTTCTCTTTGGATGTGTTCTTATAGGATGGATACACTATGTGCATCCGGGTTTTGTGGTGATGTAACATAGTAAAGCAGCTCCGAGGTACTGGGTTCTATTTCATATTCCCCCCCCCCCCCAAATCAAAAAAGTTATCTTTGCTCGAAGGTCTACTCGTTTTTTTTTCTGGCTTTTATACGAATTCTATGACATGCTAGTATGGGTAAAAACGAAATGGTGATTCTCATTCGTATATGCACTATTATATTCTTTGCATGCACTTTTATTACAAAAGCTGCATGGACGTGTTACACATTCACGGAGATAACAATTGAGCAGTAGATTAGTTTCTGTCTTCTTAATTAGCTAGGCAGGCTCAGAGGTGAAACTGCAGCTATTAGGTTGAGTAACACAGCTAGTGCTGTATTCATGAAGCTTCGGTTTGACTCAGTTTTGCAGTAGCACTGGTTGCAACTCGCTAAACCATTTAACTTCCATGTACATGATGTCTTTGTAGGAGTTTGTGTTCATTCTTCTTATTTTGACATTTCAAGTCATTCAGTACGTAACTACTAAAATAAGTGTCTTGCAGAGTCAGTCTCAAGATAACTTGTTGGTCTTGGCTTATTAGCTAAGATGCAATGCATCATTACTTGCCTTACTGTGATGGCTAAACCAATATCACATGCACTGTGTGCTTTTTCAAGCATTCCACATCCATACATACCTAGTATCCCTGACTTTTTAATGACCCCTGATGATAGAACATGCATTGTTTGTATATTACCTGTTAGTGTTCTTAACATAAAATTTTACAAAAGAAGCTCTATTACGAGGATGTTATGCTGCTTTTGCAAAGGAAACTAGCTAGGCAGACTGGTGCTTTTTAAATAAACAATTAAAATCTTGTGAACCCAAACACTACTTACAGATCGAAAATTACAGTAAGACGAAAGTAAATGGCAACTAGTACAATACTCGTACATGCGTTGCGACGGCACATAAAAACAAATATTACGTTTTATCTTAGCCAAAGCGTCTAGAAAGGTATGAGTTGAAAAGAAGACTTTTTATAGCTTACTCGGTCGCTGTTCTTCCTTTAGCTAGCAAGTTAATACTATATGGGAGCGCTACGCAGTGTGCCGCTTCCTCTCGTGTTGGGCTCAGGTGGTTTCTCACAGTCCATCTGTAAGGTAACAGCACACTAATAGGAGCTTCAGTGGGCTTATTTATGAGATAACAGCCTACTCATTAATACACCTACATGTGAAAGGACGATCGTCGAAACTGGTGTTTTATAGTAGTAGAAATGAACTTTGAGGCATAGCTTCTTTGCAATTCCATTGTTAGCTTGTTTTTTTGTTTTGAAGATACATGTCGTTAGCTTACTTGTTGGATTGCATGTAAACATGCATCATGGTTGCTTTAGAAAATTTTGTTGACGTTGATGAGTACATTTCTCTATCGCAGTACAAGATATGTAATGATATAGTACTTGCATGCTCGTGCTTTCTTGCATATGATTGCTTTTCGAAAGGGAATATAAATGCCCTCGAAAATTTACTTATCCCTTGCAATGATCTCTGGTTTAAGCATAGATTATTTCAAGGACTTCCAAAGAAAATGATTTGACATTCTTTTTTCCCCTTTTTTCAGCATGGACAAAATTCTTGAACGCTATGAGCGATATTCCTATGCTGAAAAGGCTCTTATTTCAGCTGAATCTGAAAGTGAGGTAAGATCACATGTTGTCAAATTTGAGATGCATCTTACATTTGTTTCATGCGGCAAGACGCCGCCAATGCTTCATTGTTATCTCCGCTTGTATACGAGTACGATCACTCGCATATATATGTCAATATCATATATATGGAATTTTTCTTGTGTGTTTTATCATAAGCTTGATCCGAACAGCTTAACCTAATTAAAGGCTGTAGGATACTAGGATGCCCTTGTATTTTATGTTAAATACTATCAACTGGACCTTTGAACGTTCACATTGCATATACTGTAAAAGAGGGTATGTGTAGTTACCTGGACTCATCATATGATCAAAATAGCATATGGAAATATGAGCAACTCGATGTGGTTCTGTTATACCTGTTTTTTCAAGCTTACAAAACCAGGTGATGGGTGGATCCCAAGTTTGGGAAAGTGTACATAATACCACAACATCATTACATTCTGTCCATTTGAAGTCTTGACTCTTGACTCTCTTGACTGAACCTGGTAATTCATTTGAATGTTAACATTCAAATAATATTAAATGTGTTTTCTGTGTATTTTTACGGGTTACTATACAATGTAATTCCTTGAGTACTGCATGTAGCTGCATTATATTCTAAACTTGTTGTATCTATGAACTTACTACAAAGTGATAACAATGTCTTAGTCATAGCACAAAACAAGGTACTATTATTTGGGAGTTGGGGCTTTCTTTTTTATGGCCTTTGAACTCAAATGTGTCTCTGTATATGTGGGTGTAACGAGTTTTTCTAATTTTTAGTCATCAATCTTGTATATTTGGTTACCGAGCATCATCATCTGAGAGAAATAACAAGAACCTCTATGAACTAATTTAGTTTTGTTTCCAGAAATTTAATCATGGAAGTCCTTTTCTTAATAAGACGTGAGGCGAAAGGACTTCTAACTAAGTTGGTTAGGTGGTATAAGTAGCACTCTTCAGGTCCTGAGTTTGACTCCCCATAAGAGCGAATTTTCAGGCTGTAGTTTAAAAACATTCTCTCACCTGTGCAAAAGCACCAAAGCACAGGTCTAAGGCCCGGCCTCGATCTTGGTCGTTTATCACATGGGCTACGATGTTGCTGTGTATTGGTGACATAGGGGTTTTCTCAACCTGTATGCGAAGGTCTCATTCTTAATATAATACCTGGGGCTGTCTTACCCCTTCCCCGCCCGCCCGCAGGTCGAGTTTTTTTAATAAGACATGTGATGGAGCAGTATATGGAGTAGAAGAAAGACCTACATATGGTGCTCATTAATATGGATAAGTCTTATAATAAAATACCAAGGAACGTTATATGTTAGGCTTTAAACAAATATAAAGTTCTAACGAATCATGTTGGACTCATTAATTATATGTACAACGATAATGTGACTAGTGTTCGCTTAAGTTATGGGAACATAGATGACTTTTTGATTAGAAAAACTACATCGAAGGTCAACTTTTGAGCTCTTACTTTTTTTTCCTTGGTGATGGATAAAACCATAAGAGATATAAGAGGATATCGATGAAAGACGAGCAGGAGTAAATAGAAAACTAGAGTTATGTCAGAAGATTTTAGAGTCCAAAGATTTTAGACTAAATATAACTAAAATCAAATACACTAGACGTGACTTCGACACTAAGACTGAACCCAACTTGGTTATGCATCGTGCGAGGCACAGTGTTTTTGCCTCTTCGCTTGGCACTGTCCACAGTGAATCACGGTTCCAATACAGGAGGCATACAAGAGAGGCATTTTGCATTGCCCGTGAAAATGGATACCCTCTCTCTCCTCAATGCTCGCCTGTGCGCGCCCATGGGAGCAACAGACCGTACTTAGAATCATTTAATACACACTAGCAGACAGAGAGGGGCAGCGCCAACGGTGCCATTTGGTTGCCCAAATGAATGTCCGATTGAAAGCTCTATCCTTTTGCGTGGCCATCCAACATTGTAGCACGAAGCAACGGTACCATTTGTCTGTCGATTTTTTTTTCGAAAGGACCATTTGTCTGTCGATTTGTGTGTGACCTTCTGGGGTCAGTCTAAGGAAGTAGATGTTATTTTAGAAAGTCAAGGCCCAAAAAATACCTTTTGATATTTAGGATCAATGATAAAGGGAGATAGGGATATTGATAAAGATATTAGTCATAAAATCAAAACGGGATAAAGTGACGCCAAAGCATATGGCGTTTTATGTGACAAGAGGTACCACAAAAGCTGAAAAGCAAGTTTTATAGGATGCCAATTAGACTTGCTATGTTATATGGTGCAGAATGTTGGCTTGTAAAAAGACGTAATATTTGGTAGATAATTGTTGTGAAAATATATATGTTATGTTAGATTTGTGTCCATAAAGATGGGATTGAATCTAAAACGATGATATATGTGATAGGCTAAGGATATCATCAATTGAAAAAAAGCTTGTCCAATACCGATTGTGATGGTTTTGACATGTATAATAGAGACCTCCAGATACACCACAACGTAGTGGGATCTTAAGGAGCAATAGAGACCTCCAGATACACCACAACGTAGTAGTGGGATCTTAAGGAGCAATAGTAATAGGAAGAGAGGTAGGAGAAGGCCAAAGTTAATATAGAAAGAGGCAGTAAATAGAGACTTGAAAGAATAGAATGTATCCAAATATTTAGTGTTCTATCCACGTGTCTGAACCTTGATATATGGCTTCTGTCGGGTTTCGACTCTAGTCTATCCTAATTTGCTTGGGACTAAAAAGCTTTGTTGTTATTGTGGTTGTTGTAATATTGTATATTTGGATAAATATTATTAGTCCTGTAATTTTAAATGTACAGTCATCAAAATTTGAAGTTAAATGTCTTCCACTTTCTGTGATAACTATAACTCTTTATGAGACTGCTAATATAAGTCGTCCTCAAAATAATTGGCTATGTCCACTGGCTCCATGTATGGTGTATATTTTATATAATTTGATGAGAAAATATGGAAAAATAATAAAATTGTCATGTTTAAGCATGCTGAAGAAGTCAAAACATTGCAAGGAATGCTAGTACTATGTTTCAACGGAGTTCAACATTGTGTCACTAATCTTCCTGGCCCATCCAAATGACCAAATGGGTACAATGTTGCAAACATTATAACCTTACCTTGATGATGCTATCTTTTCTGAATTGCTATTGCTCTGTATATTAATTTTTTGGCTCTGGGTCTCTTTCCCTGTATAGCAAAATAAAGGAAATATCATGTTACAGAATTGTAGTCTATCTTTTTAAACTGTATATCTCATATTAACTTGCTATATATTCCCCATTTTTAGAAGAACATATATATGGTCATCAAATATGAACTAATTACAAAGACACATTCATCAGAGTTTCTTTTTCCTTTTTTCCATTCCCAATGTTGATTCATAGGTCTTGCTGCATATATAGGTCGAAATATTAACTTGAACTGTCTTGCAGCATAGGATTATGTTAATTTTGTCCAATGTAAATTTACATAGGAGCAGAGGAGCCTAATGATATGCACTTCATTTCATTGCAAACTGATATTTGCTTATGCTTAACTAAGAAGAAATTAGCATTCTGATCATCATCAGGCTGTCCTGCTGCCTAAGCCTGACATAATGAACGATCTGAATTTTATGTCTAGATGCTTGTGATGTAACTATCAGAAATCCGGCTCCTCGTTTCCCTTCTCATTTACGATGTCAATATGATGTCCCTTCATAAAAAAATCATTGTGAATTCTTTAAACTAGTCATCATGTGATTTTCTTTACTTGTAGTCCACATCAACAAATCCTGGAATAATTATTGCTTTTGGCAATACTGTGATGACATTTTTTGTGTATAAAAAGATAGGATGATTCTGTTTGTAGATGATAATTATTCTGATTGTGACCCTTTATTTGCACTGAAATGTTCGTCCTGTTCTTATTTCTCATTTTGTCTCATGTGCTTATGCGGTGGAAACATTATTTTTATGAGCCAAAAATACAATTATTACTTGTGCTCATACTGTTAATAATTAATATGTGTTCTTCTTCGTACTAAATATGATCTTATGAAAATTCCTATTTCGTCTGCTGATCAGAATGCAAGTGGTAATGTGTTTCAATGTACTGCATCAATATTATGATAAACATATTGTAAAGCTGAATTCCCGAAAGCATTGTCTACCTGTCAGGTCTTACCTTTTATTTTTCAAAACTGATGTTAATTAGGTGGCTGCAGTGGCCAAATTTATGTTCAGTTAAAAAGACCTTAACTAGTACATATGTTTGTTTCTCACTGTCCCCAGATCATCCATTATCTGGTAATTCCTAAAGCAGTTCTGACAGAATTTATTTTCCTATTCAGGGAAATTGGTGCCACGAATACAGGAAACTGAAGGCCAAAATTGAGACCATACAAAAATGCCACAAGTAATAACATTTGATGGTGATTTGGATTTTGAATAATTTGGAACTAGAATCATCCTGTTACTGTACTTGTTGTAAACAAACTATCAAGTAAAAACAATTTGTGCCTTGCAGGCACCTGATGGGAGAGGATCTAGAGTCTTTGAATCCCAAAGAGCTCCAGCAACTAGAGCAGCAGCTGGAGAGCTCACTGAAGCACATCAGATCAAGGAAGGTAGTAACTGTAGTTTTGCTCAATTTATAACTAGGAATCTCTTCTTCTGTTTGCTCTATAGCCAATGCTTGTGTTACTGCTCTAAATGGTTTGCTGCTGTAAGATTGGGTACTAACAACAAGATCCATTTTTTGGATGTGCAGAGCCACCTTATGGCCGAGTCTATTTCTGAGCTACAGAAGAAGGTAACTAAAGCTGAAAAAACTTTCAAGGCAGTTGCACTCAGGCTTACAAAAGAAAACAGCACTTGAGTTTGAGTGGCCATTTACCTGCTGATGATTTGTGGTTCAGAATGCTCTGCATCTGAACAGCCATCAACAGTAGATTGATCATTGCAGAAATGACTGTTGGTACTGCTGTGGTGTGCAGGAGAGGTCACTGCAGGAGGAGAACAAGGCTCTGCAGAAGGAAGTAAGCTGCCAGAGACTGACTGCACCCTAAACCATTGCATTGGCAACAGAAGGGTTTGATGTGTGTCTCCTCTTTTTGTGTAGCTTGCGGAGAGGCAGAAGGCCGTCGCGAGCCGGCAGCAGCAGGTGCAGTGGGACCAGCAGACACATGCCCAGGCCCAGACAAGCTCATCATCGTCCTCCTTCATGATGAGGCAGGATCAGCAGGGATTGCCGCCTCCACACAACATCTGGTACACTTTTATGCCCACTTCTACCTAGTTCTTTGCCTCAATTATATATGGTCAACGCCATTATCATGATACATCCTGCCTGCTTGCTGGTGTTGTATGCATGCATCAGCTTCCCGCCGTTGACAATGGGAGATAGAGGTGAAGAGCTGGCTGCGGCGGCGCAGCAGCAGCCACTGCCGGGGCAGGCGCAACCGCAGCTCCGCATCGCAGGTCTGCCACCATGGATGCTGAGCCACCTCAATGCATAAGGAGAGGGTCGATGGATCATGACGTACGCGTACCATATGGTTGCTGTGCCTGCCCCCATCGATCGCGAGCAATGGCACGCTCATGCAAGTGATCATTGCTCCCTGTTGGTTAAACCCTAGCCTATGTTCATGGCGTCAGCAACTAAGCTAAACTATTGTTATGTTTGCAAGAAAGGGTAAACCCGCTAGCTGTGTAATCTTGTCCAGCTACCATGTATGCTTGTTACTGCCCAGTTACCCTTGAAATCTAGGGGCGCTTTTGGTGAGAGGGTGCAGTTTACTTTAAACATGGTTCGTGACTTGCTGTAAATAGTAGTATTAATCGATTTGGGCATCTAGTAAGTAAATTAAGGGTGTGTTTGATTTGGCTTTTACTCTCTAAAAGTTAAAAGCTAAATTAAAGAGCTGGATCTAGAAAATAGACTTTTCTAAAAGCCGACTTTGTGATGGTGCAAAATTGAAAGCGTCTTAGCTTTTGGCTAAAGAGTTGTTTGGTTTGACTCTTTTGTCCTCTAAAAACCAAAAGTCAAACCAAAGAGCTAGATCTAAAAACACGTTTTTTTTTCTTTCTAAAAATCGTCTTTCTCATTTGGACCTACTTTTAGTGTCTTTTAAAGCATCTTTGGACCTACTTTTTACGGCTTTTAATGGTTTCACTAAATGGTTTTTAACTTTTTAACAACTCACAATCTACATCAATTTTTTTTTCATAGCTTGTAGTCTACAACAACATTTTTTACAACCTACAATCTAACCAAATAGACCCTAACTAATGGGAGAATGAAAAAAAAATCGCTCGATCTTATGCTATTGATGCATGACATGTGAAACCATGAGGCTCATTTTTGAACGATTGGATACATAAACCTAGCGATGCTTCACTGTGACATCCGGCGCATATCTGTATGTTTAGTGTACTTTGTTTCTGTAGTTTTTCCTTAAGTGTAGTGCAACTTCTTATCTGGTGTTTTATTCGGTGTATCGTTGTAATCATCTAGTAACTAAATTAACTAATGGGAGAATGAATAAGTCTCTCTTGTGCTACTGATGCATGATATATGAGACCATGAGCCTCATTTTTGAACGATTTCATAAATAAATCTAGCGGTGCTCGAGTGTGACGTCCGGTGCATATCTATATGTTCAGTGTACTCTGTTTATGTAGTCTTAACTGTAGTGTAACTCCTTATCTGGTGTTTTATTCAATGTATTATTGGAATCATCTCATGTTGCTGAGTTGACTATTTTTCTCCGTTTCTTTGTCTCTTCGTTCGAGTTTTTTCTATCTTATGTTTTTTATACTTTTGTATAATGTTTGCAGGTCTCCAATGAGTCTTCTAATGTCTTGTCCGAGGTGTTGATTTTCTTGTCTTCACTTTGCCTTCGTATAAGTTCATGGTGCATCCTTGAACTATATCAATAAACACTAACAAATAATATTAGTTCAAACGATTATATTGATCATCAAACATTAAAAAATTATAACCAAATGGACATCGATCCATTTTCCTTACACAAGTGCTAATGTAAGCGATCTAACCAACCTAAGCATTTTACTAAGTACCTACATTAATCACTGAGTGATCTTTGAGCGCTTGGATGTTTAGAGCTACTATAGTATGTTTCTTAGTGTCGGGGACCATAATTAGGGGTACCCCCAAGACTCCTAATCTCAGCTGGTAACCCCCATCAGCACGAAGCTGCAAAGGCCTAATGGGCGCAATTCAGGTCAAGGCTCCGTCCACTCAAGGGACACGATCTCGCCTCGCCCGAGCCCAGCCTCGGGCAAAGATAGCCGATCCAGGAGGATTCACGTCTCGCACGAGGGTCTCCTCAAGCAACGGGCGCACCTTCGACTCGCCCGAGGCCCAGCTCGGGCAGGCTTCGCGGAGAAGCAACCTTGGCCAGATCGCCACACTAACCGACCGTATCGCAGGAGCATTCAATGCAAGGATCGTCTGACACCTTATCCTGACGCGTGCTCCTCATTCGACAGGGCCGAAGTGACCGCAGTCACTTCGCCGCTCCACTGACCGACCTGACAGGAAAACAGCGCTGCCTGCCCTGCTCCGACTGCTGTGCCACCTGTCAGGGTGAGGCTGACAGTAGCCAAGTCCAGCCTCGGACGCCATAGGAAGCTCCGCCTCGCCCGACCCCAGGGCTCGGACTCAACCTCGACTCCGGAAGACGGCCTCCGCCTTGCCCGACCCTAGGGCTCGGACTCAACCTCGACTCCGGAAGATGGTCTCCGCCTCGCCCGACCCCAGGGCTCGGACTCCACCTCGACCTCGGAAGACGGTCTCCGCCTCGCCCGACCCCAGGGTTCGGACTCAACCTCGACTCCGGAAGACGGTCTCCGCCTCGCCCGACCCCAGGGCTCGGACTCCACCTCGACCTCGGAAGACGGTCTCCGCCTCGCCCGACCCTAGGGCTCGGACTCAACCTCGACTCCGGAAGACGGTCTCCGCCTCGCACGACCCCAGGGCTCGGACTCAGCCTCGACCTCGGAGGAATCACCGCCTCGCCCGACCTTGGGCTCGGACCGACCACGCTACAGGGGGGCCCATCATTACCCTACCCCTAGCTAGCTCAGGCTACGGGGAACAAGACCGGCGTCCCATCTGGCTCGCCCCGGTAAACAAGTAATGATGGCACCCCGCGTGCTCCATGATGACGACAATTCTCAGCCCCTTACGGAAGCAAGGAGACGTCAGCAAGGATCCGACAGCCCCGACAGCTGTGCTTCCACAGGGCTCAAGCGCTCCTCCGACGGCCACGACATCACATGAACAGGGCAGCAACACCTCTCCAACAGCCACGACGGCATGTAAATAGGACTCTGGCTCCTCTCCGCTAGACACGTTAGCACATTGCTACGCTCCCCGTTGTACACCTGGACCCTCTCCTTACATCTATAAAAGGAAGGTCTAGGGCCCTCAGACGAGAAGGTGGCCGCGCGGGAGAACGGGCCGACGCACAAGGCTCTCTCTCTCTCTCCCTCGCGAACGCTTGTAACCCCCTACTGCAAGCGCATCCGCCCTGGGCGCAGGACAACACGAGGCCACGGTTTCCCCTTACTGTTTTCCCCCTTGTGTTCCGTCTCACGCCGACCCATCTGGGCTGGGACACGCAGCGACAATTTACTCGTCGGTCCAGGGACCCCCCCCGGGGTCGAAACGCCGACAGTTGGCGCGCCAGGTAGGGGCCTGCTGCGTGTTGATGAACAGCTTCCCGTCAAGCTCCAGATGGGTAGTCTCCAACAACCTCTCTAGCCCGGGACGCTGCTCCGTTTCGGGAGTCTTGAGTTCATGTCCCTCGACGGTAGTTACGACATGATAATCCTTCCTCCGCCGCGCGACAACGACAATGGCGGCCGTCAGCCCGCCCGCCGGCGGCGGAATCGACGACGTCTTCCCCACGTGGCGGAAGAGCAACATCCGGGTCTGTCCCGTCACCTTCCCCACCGATGGAGGAGGAGGCGAGGCAGCCATGGCCAAGCAGGAGGCGACACCTCGTTGGCTGTCGAGCGAGTCGACGACACCGGCGCCCCAGCTGTGGACACGTCGGGCGTTGACCTCGCGTCTGAGACGAAGACAAGCGTCGTTTCCCCGCAACACGCCAACCCCAAGCAGACGGACGACGCCAGCACGCTCGCGAAGGGCTTGCTGGGCGTTAGCCTCGTACCTGAGATAACGGTGCAGTCCGTCCCTGACGCGACTTCGTCACCATCCATCGATCAAGAGGTACCATCCGTTTCCCATCCTGTGCCTCTTAGATTCAGCTTTGACCCACCGAGCAATCCCGCTTCGGTGGACGCTTTCATAAAGGCATATCCAAACCTTCCGGGGTACCATATATGGTCAACCTGGGACCGACTGACGGCCGTCTCGACCTACGGGCCCCCGGGTTCCAAGGAAGATGACGAGCCCGACTCTGGTTGGGATTTCTCTGGGCTCGGTGACCCCAGTGCCATGCGGGACTTCATGACCGCATGTGATTACTGCCTCTCCGATTGCTCTGATGATGGCCACAGCCTTGACAACGAGGACTGTGGCCCAAGTCGCGAATGTTTCCACGTCGATCTAGGGGGTCTCGACGAAGGCAACCACCTTGGTATGCCGGAGGACAGCAATCCCCCTAGGCCTGCGCCTCGCGTTGACATCCTTCGGGAGCTAGCTGTGGTCCCAGTCCCTGCGGGGGGTCAGGACGCACAGCTCGAGCAAATCCGCGAGATGCAGGCCAGGCTCGACGAGGAAGCAGGACAACTTGTGCAGCTCTGGCAAAATATCGGGCAGGAGTGGGCAGGCCGAGCACCGGCCGGAGAAGCGCGTCATCTGGCCCAGGACGTCCAGCACCGCATCATCGACGATGCCAGGGCAAGGCTACCCCCAGCTTCCAGTGGGGTCGGCCAGAACCTGGCTGCAGCAGCAATACTACTCCGAGCGATACCGGAACCATCCACCACCGAGGGGCGGCGTATCCAGGGAGAGCTCAAGAATCTCCTGGAGGATGCCACGGTCCGACGGGCCGAAAGCTCTGCCTCCCGAAGGCAAGGGTACCCCCCGGAGCATCACGTCGTGACTTCCCGATTCATGCGGGAAGCCTCGGTCCACACCGGGCGCACGCGGGACACAGCGCCTGCGGCCCCGGGTCGCCTCGGCAACGAGCACCACCGCCACGACCGTCGAGCCCACCTCGACGAGAAGGTGTGCCGAGGCTACCACCCCAGGTGTGGGGGACGCTACGACAGCAGGGAGGATCAGAGCCCCTCGCCCGAACCACCTGGTCCACAAGCTTTCAGCCGGGCCATACGACGGGCGTCGTTCCCGACCCGGTTCCGAACCCCGACTACCATCACCAAGTACTCGGGGGAGACAAGGCCGGAACTGTGGCTCGCGGACTACCGGCTGACCTGCCAGCTAGGTGGAACGGACGATGACAACCTCATCATCCGCAACCTTCCCCTGTTCCTCTCCGACGCCGCCCGAGCCTGGCTGGAGCATCTGCCTCCTGCGCAGATCCCCAACTGGGACGACCTGGTCAAAGCCTTCACCAGCAACTTCCAGGGCACATACGTGCGCCCTGGCAACTCTTGGGATCTCCGAAGCTGCCGCTAGCAGCCGGGAGAGTCCCTGCGGGACTACATCCGGCGATTTTCGAAGCAGCGCACCGAGCTGCCCAACATCACCGACTCGGATGTCATCGGCGCGTTCCTTGCCGGCACCACTTGCCGCGACCTGGTGAGCAAGCTGGGTCGCAAGACTCCCACCAGGGCGAGCGAGCTGATGGACATCACCACCAAGTTCGCCTCTGGTCAGGAGGCGGTCGAGGCCATCTTCCGGAAGGACAAGCAGCCTCAGGGGCGCCAGCCGGAAGACGTCCCCGAGGCGTCCGCTCAGCGCGGCACGAAGAAGAAGGGCAAGAAGAAGTCACAAGCGAAACGTGACGCCGCCGACGCAGATCTTGTCGCCGCCGCCGAGCACAGGAACCCTCGGAAGCCTCCCGGAGGCGCCAACCTGTTCGACAAGATGCTCAAGGAGTTGTGCCCCTATCATCAGGGTCCCGTCAAGCACACCCTTGAGGAGTGTGTTATGCTTCGGCGCTACTTCCACAAGGTCGGGCCCCCGGCGGAAGGTGGCAGAGCCCACAACAACAACAATAAGGAGGATCACAAGGCAGAGGAGTTCCCCGAGGTCCACGACTGCTTCATGATCTACGGTGGGCAAGTGGCGAACGCCTCGGCTCGGCACCGCAAGCAAGAGCGTCGGGAGGTCTGCTCGGTGAAGGTGGCGGCGCCAATCTACCTAGACTGGTCTGACAAGCCCATCACCTTCGACTAGCGCGACCATCCTAACCGTGTGCCGAGCCCGGGAAAGTACCCGCTCGTTGTCGATCCCGTCATCGACAACGTCAGGCTTACCAAGGTCCTCATGGACGGAGGCAGCAGCCTCAACATCATCTACGCCGAGACCCTCGGGCTCCTGCAGATCGATCTGTCCTCGATCCGGGCCAGCGCGGCACCCTTTCAGGGGATCATCCCCGGGAAACGCGTCCAACCCCTTGGGCAACTCGATCTGCTCGTCTGCTTCGGGACTCCCTCCAACTTCCGAAAGGAAACCCTCACATTCGAGGTGGTCGAGTTCCGAGGAACCTACCACGCAGTGCTGGGGAGACCATGCTACGCCAAGTTCATGGTCGTCCCCAACTACACCTACCTCAAGCTCAAGATGTCGGGCCCCAACGGGGTCATCACCGTCGGCTCCACGTACCGACACGCATATGAATGCGACGTGGAGTGCGTGGAGTACGCCGAGGCCCTCACCGAATCTGAGGCCCTCATCGCCGACCTGGAGAGCCTTTCCAAGGAGGCGCCAGATGCGAAGCGCCATGCCGGCAACTTCGAGCCAGCAGAGGCGGTTAAGTCCGTCCCTCTCGACCCCAGCAACGACGCCTCCAAGCAAGTCCGGATCGGCTCTGAGATCGACCCCAAATAGGAAGCAATGCTCGTTGACTTTCTCCGCGCGAACGCCGAGGTTTTTTGCGTGGAGTCCCTCGGACATGCCTGGCATACCGAGGGATGTCGCCGAGCACTCGCTGGATATCCGAGCTGGAGCCCGACCCGTGAAGCAGCCTCTGCGCCGATTCGACGAAGAAAAGCGCAGAGCCATAGGCGAGGAGATCCACAAGCTGATGGCCGCAGGGTTCATCAAAGAGGTATTCCATCCCGAATGGCTAGCCAACCCTGTGCTTGTGAGAAAGAAAGGCGGGAAATGGCGGATGTGTGTAGACTACACTGGTCTAAACAAAGCATGTCCGAAAGTTCCCTACCCTCTGCCTCGCATCGATCAAATCGTGGATTCCACTGCTGGGTGCGAAACCCTGTCTTTCCTCGATGCCTACTCAGGGTATCACCAAATCAGGATGAAAGAGTCCGACCAGCTCGCGACTTCTTTCATCACACCTTTTGGCATGTACTGCTACGTTACTATGCCATTCGGTTTGAGGTATGCGGGTGCGACATACCAAAGGTGCATGAACCACGTGTTCGGAGAGCACACTGGTCGAACAGTCGAGGCTTACGTCGATGACATCATAGTCAAGACGAGGAAAGCCTCCGACCTTGAAACGACATTCAAGTGTCTCAAGGCGAAAGGCGTAAAACTCAATCCCGAGAAGTGTGTCTTCGGAGTCCCCCGAGGCATGCTCCTAGGGTTCATCGTCTCCGAGCGGGGCATCGAGGCCAACCCAGAGAAAATCACGGCCATCACCAACATGGGGCCCATCAAGGACTTGAAAGGAGTACAAAGGGTCGTGGGATGCCTTGCGGCTCTGAGCCGTTTCATCTCGCGCCTCGGCGAAAGAGGCCTACCTCTGTACCACCTCTTAAGGAAGACCGAGCGCTTCACTTGGACCCCCGAGGCCGAGGAAGCCCTCGGGAACCTAAAGGCGCTCCTTACAAGCGCGCCCATCTTGGTGCCCCCCGCTGCCGGAGAAGCCCTCTTGATCTACGTCGCCGCTACCACTCAGGTGGTCAGCGCCGCGATCGTGGTCGAGAGACGAGAAGAGGGGCACGCATTGCCCGTCCAGAGGCCGATCTACTTCATCAGTGAAGTACTGTCCGAGACCAAAATCCGCTACCCACAAATCTAGAAGCTACTGTACGCGGTAATTCTGGCGCGGCGAATGTTGCGACACTACTTCGAGTCTCATCCAGTGACTGTGGTGTCATCCTTCCCCCTGGGGGAGATCATCCAGTGCCGAGTGGCCTCGGGTAGGATTGCAAAGTGGGCGGTGGAGATCATGGGCGAGACAATCTCGTTCGCCCCTCGGAAGGCCATCAAGTCCCAAGTCTTGGCGAACTTTATGGCTGAATGGGTCGACACCCAGCTTCCAGCAGCTCCGATCCAACCGAAACTCTAGACCATGTTTTTCGACGGGTCGCTGATGAAGACAGGAGCGGGCGCGGACCTGCTCTTCATCTCACCCCTCGGGAAGCACCTCCGCTACGTGCTGCGCCTCCATTTCCCGGCGTCCAACAATGTGGCCGAGTACGAGGCTCTGGTTAACGGGTTGCGCATCGCCATTGAGCTAGGGGTCCGGTGCCTCGACGCTCGTGGCGACTCACAGCTTGTCATCGACCAAGTCATGAAGAACTCCCATTGTCGTGACCCGAAGATGGAAGCCTACCGCGATGAGGTTCGGCGCCTGGAGGACAAGTTCTACGGGCTTGAGCTCAACCACATCGCCCGACAATACAACGAGACTGCGGACGAGCTGGCTAAGATAGCCTCGGGCGGACAACGGTTCCTTTGGACGTCTTCTCCTGAGACCTACATCAACCCTCAGTCAAGGCCGACGACACGCCCGAGCCCGAGAAGGCCTCGGCTCAGCCCGAGGCACCCTCGGCTCAGCTCGAGGCACCCTTGGCCCCCGAGGGTGAGGCACTGCGCGTCGAGGAAGAGCAAAATGGGGTCCCGCCTAATCGAAACTGGTAGATCCCGTATCTGCAATATCTCCACCGAGGAGAGCTACCCCTCGACAAAGCCGAAGCTCGGCGACTGGCGCGGCGCGCCAAGTCGTTCTTCTTGCTAGGTGACGGAAAGGAGCTCTACCACCGCAGCCCCTCAGGCATCCTCCAGCGATGCATATCCATCGCCGAAGGCCAGGAGCTATTGCAAGAAATACACTCGGGGGCTTGCGGTCATCACGCAGCGCCTCGAGCCCTTGTTGGAAACGCCTTCCGGCAGGGTTTCTACTGGCCAACCGCGGTGGCCGACGCCACTAGGATTGTACACACCTGCCAAGGGTGTCAATTCTACGCAAGGCAGACGCACCTACCCGCTCAGGCCTGCAAACAATACCCATCACCTGGCCATTTGTTGTGTGGGGTCTGGACCTCGTCGGTCCCTTGCAGAAGGCACCCGGGGGCTACACGCACCTGCTGGTCGCCATCGACAAATTCTTCAAGTGGATCGAGGTCAGACCCCTAAACAGCATCAGGTCCGAACAGGCGGTGGCGTTCTTCACCAACATCATCCATCGCTCTGGGGTCCCGAACTCCATCATCACTGACAACAGCACCCAGTTCACTGGCAGAAAGTTCCTGGACTTCTGCGAGGACCACCACATCCGAGTGGACTGGGCCACCGTAGTTCACCCCATGACGAATGGGCAGGTAGAGCGTGCCAACGGCATGATTCTACAAGGACTCAAGCCAGGGATCTACAACAACCTCAACAAATTCGGCAGGCGATGGATGAAGGAACTCCCCTCGGTGGTCTAGAGTCTGAGAACGACGCCAAGCCGAGCCACGGGCTTCACGTCGTTCTTTCTAGTCTATGGGGCCGAGGCTATCTTGCCCACAGACTTAGAATACGGATCCCCGAGGACGAGGGCGTACGACGACCGAAGCAACCGAACCGACCGAGAAGACTCACTGGACCAGCTGGAAGAGGCTCGGGACATGGCCTTACTACACTCGATAAGGTATCAGCAGTCCCTGCGACGCTACCACGCCCGAGGGGTTCGGTCCCGAGACCTCCAGGTGGGGGACTTGGTGCTTCGGCTACGACAAGACGCCCGAGGACGCCACAAGCTCACGCCTCCCTGGGAAGGGCCATTCATCATCGCCAAGATTTTGAAGCCCAGAACATACAAGCTGGCCAACAGTCAAGGCGAGGTCTACAGCAACGCTTGGAACATCCGACAGCTATGTCTCTTCTACCCTTAAGATGTTTCCAAGTCATTCATACACCTCGTTTACATACGCAAATAAAGTCTAACCATCAAGGAAGGGTCAGCCTTGCCTCGGCAAAGCCCGACCCTCCCTCGGGGGCTAGAAGGGGGGAACCCCCTCTGCGTCAAAATTTTCCTCGGAAAAAGTCTTCCGCCAAAACAACTTTCGTGTTTTCCGGCTATATCAGTAACAGAACCTCGAGAAATGAATAAGAGTGCATGTAAACGGCAAGGCGACCGAGCCGAGGGACTCCTACGCCTCCGGGATACGGATACCTCACTCGTCACCTACCACGAAAAATAACTCTTACTTGGGTAAGCGATCCTGCTATTGACGAACAAGTCCGGATACGTGAAACAGGAGGAAAAGAGACACAACTTTATATCACGACGACAAAGTGTTCACGCCTCGGCGGCCGCGAAAGACACATACATATTCAAAATAAACTGCTCCGGCAGAATCAGGCATCACCCGGGGGAGGAGCTGCACCCTCGGCTTCGTTTCCACCCTCGGCGAGATCCACCCCGCCCTCGGACGACAGCGCAAGCGGAAGGATCTCCGCCTCGAAAGTGGACGCCAACACCACGCTTGGGCTAGTGGCGGCCGCATCAAGCCTCTGAACTTCGGCCAGGGCAGCTTCATCTTCGTCGGGAAGGCAGTACCCCTCGCTGACCCGCTCCAGATCCACATCGTAGTGGGAAGCGAGCACGGCAAAGGCCCGCCTAACGCCGTGACGCAGCGCCTCGCAGAGTCTGCCGCGCGCGTGGTCACCCAAGGCCTGCAGGCGACTCTAGGGGGAGCTCCCCGAGGGGACGTCGTCAAGACCAAAGATCTGGCAGAAGGCTGAGACAGCCTTGGACATGGCCACGCGGTCGACCTCCTTCTGCTCATCCGCCTGGGCAAGTGCCTTGGCGGACTCGTTGAGGGCAGACTCGAGCTCTGCAAACAGCCAAAGCAGAAGTCTTCAAACACGAGTTGAAAAATGAAGCTGAATCAAAATCTCAAAACAGCCAAGACATACCTTCGGCCCGGGCACGCTGCTCCGAGGCTGCGGCTTGGGTGGACTGAGCAGACCCGACGGCCACGACCAGGTCCGCCGCAAGGGCTCCGGCCCGAGCAGATGCCTCGGCTAGCTGGCCTCCAAGGGCCTCAGCCCGGCTTTCGGCCTCGGCGGCCCAGCCCCGAGATTGGTCCCGCTCACCGATGACCTGGCCAAGCTCCAACTGCCGCCGCTGCGCCTCTGCGCGTGCCGCCGCTGCCTCTGCCCCTAGCTCGTCACAGAGCAACCGAAGGTCTGCCGCCTCGGCGCACCGTTGGGAGAGGCGCTTGGTAGCCTCGGCAAGCGTGGTCCTCAGGAACCGCAGCGAACCCCAGACGTCGGCCTCGCGGCGGATGTACGACGACTTGGCGGTGCTCAGATCTGTCAGATCCTGAGGAAGGGAAGCGGGGCGTCACAAAGAATGCCTTGATCACATGAAAGGTATGCCTGAAATCCTTACCTAGAGGATCCTGGGAACGTCCCTGGAAAGGACCTCCAGGGTCGACCGAAGCGACCCCACCGTTGCCTCGGCACACTCACGAAGCTCGTCCCAAGCCTGCTCCTCTCGCTCATCGTCAAGAACAAAGAGGGGTTTCGAGGCACCACGGGTCCAGAACCGGAGCCTCTCCCCACGCCGTTCATTGGGACCTCGTTGCGCGAGGATGAGGTCGCCGCTCCCCAGAATGGGCCGCGGTTCTGCGCCCCCCTCCAAGGCGTCGGCACCCCCTGCGGTCGGCGCATCAAGTACCTCCTCGACTAAGGGGGAAGGCCTCCGATCACCGGCCTCGGGTAGCAGCGCCTCAGCCATCTCAGCATCGGCGGCGACGGATGGCCCCACGGGCAGAACGGCAACAGCCTCGGCGGAGGCTGGTGCCGGCATCGGCAACACGTCAGGTGGTGTGAAGGCCGCGGCCGCGCTAGTAGTCTCCCCCGGCACGACGGCCGCCTCAGCAGAGGGGTCAGCCTAAGGAGCCCGCCCCACGGCAACTCGTGCCGCCTGAGCCCCTCGCTTTGGGGCATCTTGTGAGGAGGTCAGCCGACCGGCGAGGCCCGGTGCGGCACTGGCTGCAGAAGCCGACGCTGCCTTGAGGACCTTCCAGGGAGCCAGACCGGTTGAGCCGTGCCTCCGTTTGCTGGGAGGAAAAGGAAAGGCAGAATCAGAACATACGAAGAAGGAACCGGGACAGAGGTATCCTCAGACACTTACCCACTCCGAGCCACGACCAATCGTGCCTGCGGGGAGGCCCCTCGAGCCTCGGTCCCCGTGGGCACCACCAAGGTTTGCCCCGCTGTCGGCTTCGGCACCATCCCTACCTCGGGTGCCCGGGGCGCCGAAGGGACGGTCCGCTCAGGCGCAGACACAGCGACCTGAGGATCAGTCTCCTGTGCTGCCGGCACAGGCAACGGCTCTTCAGGGACAGGCGGGTCGGCCTGACTCCCCGGGGTCACCTCAACCACCTCGGCCAAGGGGTCAAGTACCCCCTCGGCCTGCCCCTGTTCTTCGGACCGGGACCCTGATGCCCTGGCCCTGGATACTGATGGCGCCAGCCCACTTGGGGGCTGGCTCGACGACCCCGGGCCCAGCCGCAGATCTGGGCTGAGGCCGAGGCGGGCCGCCATGTCATCGTCCTCGTCGTCATCGTCATCGTCGTCGTCGTCGTCAGGCGTCTCCGGCGACGGCTCCCTCGGGAGCCCGTCCCTCTCCTGCCGCCGACGACGCTTCTCCAAGGCATCCCGAGCCCGCGTCCGCTCACGGGCCCGAGCTTTCTTCGCGTCCTTCTTCTCCTTCCTCTTCTCCGCAGCAACCCTCCGCGCGGCTCGGTCCACCGCGTCCTCCGGGACCGGTGGCAGGGAAGGCTTGTGAAACCCCACCTCCTGGAGACGGACGAAAAGTCTCGGCTGTGAGAACCAAGGGCAATCTGACACAAGAAGGAAGAAGGAGCGGACACTCACCAAGGACATACACCCGCGCTCAAGACGCATCGGGAGCTGGGTAAGGGCGCCGGCGTCTAGCCTCCCTACCGTGCCAGCTACCCGCCTGTGGAGGTCATTGGCGGGGAGGGGGACCGAGGACATCTGCGAACCCTCCAAGTCGACCCCCGGCGTCATCTCCGAAAGCAGCAGCCGCCGCTCCGTCAAGGGGAGCACCCTCCGGCGATGGATGGCGGCGACCACCCCCGCGGCGGTAAGCCCTCCGTCTCGCAGCTCCTGCAAGGCCTCTAGAAGGGGCTGGAGATTCTTCTGTCTGTCGCGCGGGGCCCCATAGCGCCAGTTGCTGCCGGCGGTGGTCACCACTCGTTGAGAAAACGATGGGAGCCTCCCATCGTCGTTCCGAAGGTAAAACCATCGGCGCTGCCACCCCTTGTTTGAAGACACAAGGATGGCGGGGATGTACTGTTGCGCACGCGCCTGCCTCAACTAGAGGATGCAGCCATCGGCCCGCACCACCATGCGAACTCTCCTTTCCCCCATCGTCAAGGCAAAGGGCTCCGCGGAGAAGAGATGGGTCCACAGATCCCAGTGGGGTCAATCCCCAAAAACCCTTCGCAAACCGCCGCGAAGATGGCTGCTTGCGCGATGGAGTTGGGGTTGAGATTGTGCAGCTCCACCCTGTAGAAATGCAGAATCGCCCGCATGAAACGACTTGCTGGCACTCCGAACCCCCGCTCGTGGAAAGAGACGAAACTCAGCACATACCCCGGCGGCGGGGACGGGGCGGCTCCGCTCGGGGGAGCAATCCACTCCGGCTGCGGGTCACCGGAGAGGGGATGAAGCAAGCCATCGGCAACAAGGGCCTCCAGATCGTCCGCCGTGACGGTGGAGAAAGGCCACGGGTCGCGCGACGGAACGACAGTTACCCGATCGGTCATCACCAAGCGAAGGAGGTGGCGGGGGAGCGGACAAGGTGCGCGGTTTTCTTTCTCTAGCTATTCCCTCAGGTTGCGGAAACCTAAGCGGGAGGCGAGTAGCAGAGTAAAGAACCACCACCGGTCCCTCTTCCGAATATATAAAGGCCCGGGCAAGACCCGTTCAACACTCCGCCCGAACCCGCCGAAATCCAAAACTCGAAGGCGAAACGACTGTTCCTCAAACGGCTCGCACAATGACTGCCCCGCGAAACACTCGTCCCATCGCATTAACTCTGTGGCAGGGCAGGCGACACCTTTGGCAGGCGAAGCGAGCGACGCTTCACCTCCGCCATGATGACCGCGTCAAAAAAGGTACGCCACGTGGTTCAATTTCGTATCCTTTTCCTCTTCCCCTTTCTCTCTCTTGCTACAGGGACCGGGAAAGGGGATACTCCAAAAGGGATCCTTCTCCGCGAAGGATGCGGGCCCCGAGCCCCCTACTGATCAGAGGTTCGAAGGCTGGCCCCTCGGAAGGGTTCGACAACCGCCTCAGAGCACTCGGGCTCCGCGCCCACTACTGGTCAGAGGTTCGAAGGTTGGCCCCTCGGAAGGGTTTGACAGACGCCTCAGGCCACTCGGGCTCCGCGCCCACTACTGATCAGGGGTTCGTAGGCTGGCCCCCGAAGGGTTCGACAGCCGCCTCAGAACACGCAGAGCGAGGGATGACTCTGGGTACGTCCGATACATGGCCGAGGCTCGGGCTACGCTCCCGAGGTACCCTAGGACATTTCTGAGACCAGCAGGAGCGATTCTGTAACGGAATCCCATCAGAGGGAGGCATCAAGCCCTCGGACCCTATCAAACGGGACCGGGACCGGCAAATCACCTGCAGGTACTTTTGGAGCGCGCCTCTGGGCCACTAGCCGACCCTTATCGAACGGGGCACGGGCGTCCACTCGGATCACCCGTTAGCAACTCACTGGAGACACCATGTTCGACGCCCTCTGAGGGCAACATGGCGCTCCCCCCTCTCCTCCCTGCGGAAAGGCGACGAAGGGGCGTATGATAAAAGCCGAGTCAGTCCTTGACCGTCCTCTCGCTCTGTGCGGAGGCTCGGGGGCTGCTCTCGCAAACCCGGCTCCGGCCAAACCGTTGACAGCGTCAACATACCAGCCCGAGAACTCGGAACCTAACTATGCACCCGGCAACGACCAGTTCGCATGAGGGAACAACCAGACTGGCCGAGGCATCACGAAACGCGCTAAGACCTCGGAGGAGTCAAACCACTCCTCCGAGGCCTCGGGGGCTACACCCGGCGGGTGCGCTCGCGCGCACCCACCGGAACGAAATGCAACCAAGAAAGGTCGGTCCCCTTGCAAAAAAGTGCGACAAAAACCTCCAAGCGAGTACCAACACTCCCTTCGAGGCTCAGGGGATACTGTCGGGGACCATAATTAGGGGTACCCCCAAGACTCCTAATCTCAGCTGGTAACCCCCATCAGCACAAAGCTGCAAAGGCCTGATGGGCGCAATTTAGGTCAAGGCTCCGTCCACTCAAGGGACACGATCTCGCCTCGCCCGAGCCCAGCCTCGGGCAAAGATAGTCGACCCAGGAGGATTCACGTCTCGCCTGAGGGTCTCCTCAAGCAACGGGCGCACCTTCGACTCGCCCGAGGCCCAGCTCGGGCAGGCTTCGCGGAGAAGCAACCTTAGCCAGATCGCCACACCAACCGACCGTATCGCAAGAGCATTCAATGCAAGGATCGTCTGACACCTTATCCTGACGCGCGCTCCTCAGTTGATAGGGCCGAAGTGACCGCAGTCACTTCGCCGCTCCACTGACCGACCTGACAGGAAAACAACACTGCCTGCCCTGCTTCGACTGCTGTGCCACCCGCTAGGGTGAGGCTGACAGCAGCCAAGTCCAGCCTCGAGCGCCATAGGAAGCTCCGCCTCGCCCAACCCCAGGGCTCGGACTCAACCTCGACTCCGGAAGACGGCCTCCGCCTCGCCCGACCCCAGGGCTCGGACTCAACCTCGACTCCGGAAGACGGTCTCCGCCTCGCCCGACCCCAGGGCTCAGACTCCACCTCGACCTCGGAAGACGGTCTCCGCCTCGCCCGACCCTAGAGCTCGGACTCAACCTCGACTCCGGAAGACGGTCTCTGCCTCGTCCGACCCCAGGGCTCGGACTCCACCTCGACCTCGGAAGACGGTCTCCGCCTCACCCGACCCCAGGGCTCAGACTCAACCTCGACTCCAGAAGACGGTCTCCGCCTCGCCCGACCCCAGGGCTCGGACTCAGCCTCGACCTCGGAGGAATCACCGCCTCGCCCGACCTTGGGCTCGGACCGACCACGCTACAGGGGGCCCATCATTACCCTACCCCTAGCTAGCTCAGGCTACGGGGAACAAGACCGGCGTCCCATCTGGCTCGCCCCGTTAAACAAGTAATGATGGCACCCCGTGTGCTCCATGACGACGACAACTCTCAGTCCCTTACGGAAGCAAGGAGACGTCAGCAAGGATCCGACAGCCCCGACAACTGTGCTTCCACAGGGCTCAAGCGCTCCTCCGACGGCCACGACATCACATGAACAGGGCAGCAACACCTCTCCAACAGCCATGACGGCATGTACATAGGACTCTGGCTCCTCTCCGCTAGACACGTTAGCACATTGCTACGCTCCCCGTTGTACACCTGGACCCTCTCCTTACATCTATAAAAGGAAGGTCCAGGGCCCTCAGACGAGAAGGTGGCCGCGCGGGAGAACGGGCCGACGCACAAGGCTCTCGCTCCCTCTCTCTCCCTCGTGAACCCTTGTAACCCCCTACTGCAAGCGCATCCACCCTGGGCGCAGGACAACACGAGGCCGCGGTTTCCCCTTATTGTTTCCCCCTTGTGTTCCGTCTCGTGCCGACCCATCTGGGCTGGGACACGCAGCGACAATTTACTCGTCGGTCCAGGGACCCCCGGGGTCGAAACGCCAACACTTAGTTTCCACACATCACAAATGGTTGGTTTAAGGTCCTATGAATAACCTCAAGGATAGATATAGTTGTTTCACCCTCAACAACCAACTATGTGCATCGTTGAACCGTCTGACAATGACACTATTGAACCATTGAGCATGATCTGAAGTCTCACAACAACTATTGTGTCAGAACTAGCCAACCATTGGGTATGCCTCCATTCAACACCTACCATCAGATCAATTCGACGCTCCATTTCTTTATTTGGAACCTTCCCACATAAATGTTGGACTATGTCGCAATGGTCTGACCCCTGCTAAATAGTCATAGCCTGAGGCCAACATGAGATGAACAGTGCAACTGTATGGTCCAACGCACTATAGCTAATTGGTCCAAAGATCGCATACGACCACCGGACAGCTATTGTTCATGTCCGGTGCACGATTTCTTTCCATACGGAGAACAGTCGACCGTTGCAGCTTTAGGTGCGTTGGCGCATCGGACAGTCCGGTGCCCACTGCCGACCGTTGGCGCGACCACGTGTCGCGCGAAGATTGCGCGGCCGACCGTTGGCGTGACCACGTGTCGCGCGAAGATTGCGCGGCCGACCGTTGGCGCTGGCGACCGTTGGCTCACCGGACAGTCCGGTGCACCACCGGACAATCCGGTGAATTATAGCCACGCCGCCCCTTTGCTTTTCCCGAGGGCGACGAGTTCGCCGCGGATGACTCACCGGATAATCCGGTGCACCACCAGACGGTCCGGTGAATTATAGCCGTACGCCGTCGTCGAGTCCCGAGAGCGGCCTTTTCAAGCGGACCAGCCTCCGGACCAGCCTCCGGTGTGCCAAGCCGAGCTGGAGTTGGCTGCTCAGAGCCAAGTCTTTTTCCAATTCTTTTCTCCCTGTTTCTAGCACTTAGACAAAATATGTTAGTACTCAAAACAATGTACTAAGTCTAGAAATGTACATTTTTCTTTGATTTGCACTTCTCGCTTGTTTGGCACATAGCAACTCACTTATTATGTGTTGTACACTTAATCACCAAAACATTATAAAAATGGCCCAAGGGCACATTTCCCTTTCAATCTCCCCCTTTTTGGTGATTTATGCCAACACATCCAAAATTACCAAAAGAAGTGCAACATCAATGTAATTGAGGACCAAATTGTTTTTGACTATAATTTGGCATATTTGGATCATTCTTTGCCACCACTTGGTTTGTTTTTGTAAATCAAATCCTTTTTCCTATCTCTTAGTCAAACACACTTGTTTGGGCAAACCAAGAGATATTCCAATGAAAAATTGATCAAGTACCAAAAACTCCCCCTTTTCCCATAATAAAAAATTCTCCCCCACAAGAGACTAAATTTTGCAATAAGAGTATTTTGGACAAATCAAAAGTTCTAACTCTATTGTTTTCAAAAATCACAAGTGGTAGCTGATCCATTTGCTTTTGCCTTAATTTCTCCCCCTTTGGCATTAAGCACCAAAACGGGATCATTCTTGGCCCTTCCCCATTGCCTCACCAAAAAATTCAATTAAGAGCAAAAGGCAATGAGAGCATAAGTATGAACTTGGAAGTGAGTACACTAATACCGGAGTGCAGTGGAAGTCTTTGCTTTGTCCAAGTCCATTTTCCCTTTCAGTGCACCTTTGAGACTACATCAAGTATACTCAAACAAATAGATTAGTCTCAAAGGGTCAAGTTGTAGCACATCTCTCCCTAAATATGTGCATCATTCACACATGGACTTGTGAGGTCCGGGGATCCCTTGCACAACTTGAGCACCATAAATAAGCAACAAATCATGTAAATGCTCAAAGTAACATGATCAGAGGCATAGACTACATGTATGCTATAGATCAATCCAAGTTACACGAATCTAAGACATTTAGCTCACTACGCAACCTGCAAAAGGTTTTCTCATCTAACAGCTTGGTAAAGATATCGGCTAGCTGGTTCTCGGTGCTAATGTGGTACACCTCGATATCTCCCTTTTGTTGGTGGTCCCTCAGAAAGTGATGTCGGATGTCTATGTGCTTAGTGCGGCTGTGTTCAACAGGATTATCCGTCATGCGGATTGCACTCTCATTGTCACATAGGAGTGGGACTTTGCTCAGACTGTAGCCAAAGTCCCGAAGGGTTTGCCTCATCCAAAGTAGTTGTGCGCAACACTGTCCTACGGCAATATACTCGGCCTCAGCGGTGGACAGGGCAACGGATGTCTGTTTCTTGGAACTCCAAGACACCAGGGACCTTCCTAGGAATTGGCATGTCCCTGATGTACTCTTCCTATCAACCTTGCATCCAGCATAATCGGAGTCTGAATATCCAATCAAGTCAAAGGTAGACCCCTTTGGATACTAGATCCCGAAGCAAGGCATAGCAACTAAATACCTAAGAATTTGCTTAACGGCCACAAGGTGACATTCCTTGGGGTCGGATTGAAATCTAGCACACATGCATACACTAAGCATAATGTCCGGTCTACTAGCACATAAATAAAGCAATGACCCTATCATAGACCGGTATGCCTTTTGATCAACAGACTTACCTCCTTTGTTAAGGTCAACATGCCTGTCGGTTCCCATCGGTGTCTTCGCGGGCTTGGCGTCCTTCATCCCAAACCTCTTGAGAAGATCTTGAGTGTACTTTGTTTGGGAGAGGAAGGTGCCGTCCTTGAGTTGCTTCACTTGGAACCCAAGGAAGTAGGTCAACTCGCCCATCATTGACATCTCGAACTTTTGTGTCATCACCCTGCTAAACTCCTCACAAGACTTTTGATTAGTAGAACCAAATATTATGTCATCGACATGAATTTGGCGCACAAAAAATCACCATCACAAGTCTTAATAAAAAGAGTGGGATCGGCTTTCCCAACCTTGAAAGCATTAGCAATTAAGAAATCTCTAAGGCATTCATACCATGCTCTTGGGGCTTGCTTAAGTCCATAGAGCGCCTTAGAGAGCTTGAACACATGGTCGGGGTACCTGTCATCCTCAAAGCTAGGGGGTTGTTCCACGTATACCTCCTCCTTGATTGGCCCATTGAGGAAAGCGCTCTTCACATCCATTTGAAACAACCCGAAAGAGTGGTGAGCGGCATAGGCTAATAATATTCGAATAGACTCTAGCCTAGCCACAGGAGCAAAAGTCTCCTCGAAGTCCAAACCTGCGACTTGGGCATAACCTTTTGCCACAAGTCGAGCCTTGTTTCTTGTTACCACACTGTGCTCGTCTTGCTTGTTGCGGAACACCCACTTGGTTCCCATAACATTTTGCTTGGGACGTGGCACCAGGCTCCAAACTTCATTTCTCTTGAAGTTGTTTAGCTCTTCCTGCATGGCCAACACCCAGTCCGGATCCTGCAAGACCTCTTCTACCCTGAAAGGCTCAATAGAAGAGACAAACGAGTAATGCTCACAAAAATTAGCTAAACGTGAGCGAGTTGTTACTCCCTTGCTGATATCACCCAGAATCTGATCGACGAGGTGATTTCTTTGGATTGTCACTCGGACTTGAGTTGGAGGGACTCGTGGTGCTTCTTCCTCCATAACTTGTTCTTGTTGTGCTCCCCCTTGATCACACGCCTTTTCTTGAGGAACCTATCCATCATCTTGAGTTGGGGGATGCACTATCATAGAGGAAGATGGCTGATCTTGCTCTTGTTGTTCCTGTGGTCGCACATCACCTATCACCATTGTGCGCATTGCGGGCGTCGGAACATCATCTTCATCTATGTCATCAAGATCAACTTGCTCTCTTGGAGAGCCATTAGTCTCATCAAATACAATGTCGCTAGAGACTTCAACCAAACTCGATGATTTGTTGAAGACTCTATATGCCTTTGTATTTGAGTCATATCCTAGTAAAAACCCTTCTACTGCCTTGGGAGCAAATTTAGAATGTCTACCTTTCTTCACCAGAATGTAACATTTGCTCCCAAATACACGAAAGTAAGAAACGTTGGGTTTGTTACCAGTAAGGAGTTCATACGAGGTCTTCTTGAGAAGGCAATGTAGGTAGAGCCGGTTTATGGCGTGGCAAGCTGTGTTCACAGCTTCCGACCAAAACCGCTCGGGCGTCTTGAATTCTCCAAGCATCGTTCTCGCCATGTCGATAAGCTTCATGTTCTTTCTCTCTACC
The DNA here is from genome assembly GCF_902167145.1 of Zea mays. NCBI lineage: Eukaryota > Viridiplantae > Streptophyta > Magnoliopsida > Poales > Poaceae > Zea > Zea mays. The sequence continues at coordinate 242,257,121 of NC_050097.1, read as the reverse complement.
ACACCGTTTTGCTGTGGTGTGTAGGGAGCGGAGAACTCGTGCTTGACGCATTCTTCCTCAGATACTCCTCCACTTGCAGATTCTTGAACTCGGACCCATTGTTGCATCTTATCTTTTTCACCTTGAGCTCAACTTCGTTTTGAGCCCTCCTTAGAAAGCGCTTTACGGTCCCTTGGGTTTCTGATTTATCCTGCAAAAAGAACACCCAAGTGAAGCGGGAAAAATCATCAACAATTACAAGACCATACTTACTTCCCCCGATGCTAAGGTAGGCGACGGGTCCGAAGAGGTCCATGTGAAGAAGCTCCAGTGGTCTTGATGTTGTCATCACATTCTTGCTGTCATGAGTGCTTCCCACCTGTTTCCCTGCCTGACAAGTTGCACAAGGTCTATCTTTCTCGAAACATACATTGGTTAGTCCTAACACATGTTCTCCCTTTAGAAGTTTATGAAGGTTCTTCATCCCAACATGTGCTAGACGGCGATGCCACAGCCAGCTCATACTAGTCTTAGCTATTAAGCATGCATCTAGATTGGCCTCCTCTTTCGAAAAATCAACTAAGTAGAGTTTGTCGTCTAATGCACCCTTAAACGCTAATGAACCATCACTCCTTCTAAAGACAGATACATCAACATTTGTAAACAAACAATTGTAGCCCATGTGGCACAATTGACTTACAGACAGGAGGTTGTACCCTAATGACTCTACTAAAAATACATTTGAAATAGAGTGCTTGCTTGTGATGGCTATCTTTCCCAAACCTTTGACCTTGCCTTGGTTCCCATCTCCAAAAATAATTGTATTCTGGGAATCCTTGTCCTTGACGTAGGAGGTGAACATCTTCTTCTCCCCCGTCATGCGGTTTGTGCATCCGCTGTCGATTATCCAGCTAGATCCCCCGAATGCATAAACCTGCAAGGCAATTTAAGCTTGGGTTTTAGGTACCCAACTCTTGTTGGGTCCTACAAGGTTAGTCACAATAACTTTTGGAACCCAAATACAAGTCTTGTCTCCCTTGCATTTGGATCCCAATTTCCTAGCCACTACTTTTGCATTCTTACATGTAAGAACAAATGAAGTGTTGCAAGCACGGAAAACAGTGGTAGATTCATTACACATTATCCTAGGCACATGATGCACAACATGATTTCTCCTAGGCCTACTTCTACCGTGAACAAAAGTAGAACTAGAGGCAAACATAGCATGTGAATCAAAAGCATCATGAACATAACTCCTATTATAATTGGAATGACTAGCAATTTTCCTATTATAAATGAAAGCATGATTCCTTTGAGTATTACTAGCCATAGGGGCCTTCCCTTTCTCCTTGGTGAGAATGGGAGCCTTTTGGCTTGTTAAGTTCTTGGTTTCCCTTCGAAAACCAAGTCCATCCTTAATTGAGGGGTGTCTATCAACGGTGTAGGCATCCCTAGCAAATTTTAATTTATCAAAATTAATTTTTCAAGTCTTAAGTTGAACATTAAGACTTGCCACCTCGTCATTTAATTTGGTAATAGAAATAAGGTGTTCATCACAAGCATCAACATCAAAATCCTTGCATCTATTACAAATAACTACATGTTCTACATAAGATCGAGTTGCATTTGCCTCCTCTAGCTTAGCATTTAATTCATCATTTAAATTCTTTTAACTAGAGACAAATTCATGGCATGCGGACAACTCAGAGGATAGCATTTCATTTCTTTTAATTTCTAGAGCAAGAGATTTTTGAACACTAACAAATTTATCATGTTCTTCATTCAAAATATCCTCTTGCTTTTCTAAAAGTCTATCCTTTTCATTTAGAGCATCAATTAATTCATTAATTTTTTCTACCTTAGCTCTATCTAAACCTTTAAATAAACTAGAGTAATCTACTTCATCATCAGAAGATTCCTCATCACTAGAAGAACAGTACTTAGGTGTATCTCGAATACTTACTTTCTTCTCCTTGGCCATGAGACACGTATGGTGTTCGTTAGGGAAGAGTGAAGACTTGTCGAAGGCTGAGGTGGCCAGTCCCTCATCGTCGGAGTCGGATGAGGAGCAGTCAGAGTCCCACTCCTTTCCAAGGTGTGCCTCGCCCTTCGCCTTCTTGTAGTTCTTTTCTTCTCTTTCTTGTCGTGTCTTTCTTGTGCATGGTCATTCTCATTATCGGGACATTGAGCGATAAAGTGACCAGTCTTACCGCATTTGAAGCAGGAGCGCTTTCCCCTTGTTTTGTTCTTGTTGGGGTACTCCTTGCGTCCTTTAAGTGCGGTCTTGAAGCGCTTGATGATAAGCACCATCTCATCCTCGTTGAGGCCAGTAGCCTCCACTTGTGCCACCTTGCTTGGAAGCGCCTCCCTACTACTAGTTGCCTTAAGAGCAACATGTTGAGGCTTGTAGACGGGTAGTGGACCGTTTAGAGCATCATCCACATATCGAGCATCCTTCACCATCATACGCCCGCTTACAAACTTTCTAAGGATCTCCTCGGGCGTCATCTTTGTGTACTTGGGGTTTTCATGAATAAGATTCACAAGATGGGGGTCAATTACAGTAAATGACCTTAGCATGAGTCGGACGACATCATGATCCGTCCATCTTGTGCTTCTGTAGCTTCAAATCTTGTTGACCAGGGTCTTGAGCCTGTTGTAAGTCTGAGTTGGCTCCTCTCCTCTGATCATGGAAAATCTCCCCAGCTCGCCTTCCACCAGTTCCATCTTGGTGATCATGGTGGCATCATTTCCCTCATGTGAGATCTTGAGGGTGTCCCAGATTTGCTTGGCGTTGTCCAAGCCGCTAACCTTGTTGTATTCATCCCTGCACAATGGAGAGAAAATAGATGGCTACACATTTAATGACTCCAAAATGAGTAATCCTCTCCATCAAAGTGTGGGGGTTTTCCAAGAGGAATAGAAAGTAAATGGGCATTTGAATTGTACGGAATACGGGAATAATCAAAGGAATAGTTTTGATTAACCGTCTTTTTCTTTGACGAAGATTCATCGTCGTCGTCGTCTCTTGGTGAAGAAGAAGATGCATCACTGTCGTAGTAGATGATCTTCTTGATGCGCCTCTTCTTCTTCCCGTCCTTCTTCTTGTGACTCGAGCCAGAGTCAGTGGGCTTGTCATCTCTTGGTTCGTTGAAGATGGACTCCTTCTCCTTGTCGTTGACCACCATCCCCTTTCCCTTAGGATCCATCTCTTCGGGCGATTAGTCCCTTACGTGAAGAGTACGGCTCCGATACCAATTGAGAGCACCTAGAGGGGGTGAATAGGTGATCCTATAAATTCAAACACTAATAGCCACAAAAACTTAATTTAAAGTGTGAGTACGGCTAAGTGGTTGAGAGACGAGTTCTTGTGGACAAAACAATCACAGAGAAAGCGATCACAAGAGACACACGATTTTTATCCCGTGGTTCGACCAAGTAACACTTGCCTACTTCCACGTTGTTGCGTCCCAATGGACGAGGGTTGCACTCAACCCCTTTCAAGTGATCCAATGATCAACTTGAATACCATGACTTTCTTACTTATAGTCTTCTTCCCGTTTGCGAGGAATTTTCACAAGTTGGAGCCTCTTGCCCTTACAATATCGATCACAAAGAACGCACAAGAGTAAGGTTAGGAAGAGAAACACACACAAGACTCGAATACGCAGCACAACCACGCACACAAGTCACGACTTGAGCTCGAAACACAACGCACGGAGTTCACAACTCAAATGGAGCTCAAATCACTATCACAAAGAATCGAATGCATGAAGTTGGAGTCTTGGAGTCTCAGGATGCTTAGTGATGCTTGTGTGTCTCCTCCATGCGCCTAGGGGTCCCTTTTATAGTCCCAAGGCAACTAGGAGCCGTTAAAGACAAACTTGGAAGGCCATCCTTGCCTTCTGTCGTGTGGTGCATTGTAGCATCCCAAAAATTCAAATATTGAAAATTTCTCAAACTTGCTCTAAATTCAAAATGAATTTCAAATTTCATTTCAAAATGTTTGTTTGCGAGTTGATATCAACAAATAAAATTATAGTGGTCTATATTATCTCCAAAATCCTCCTCAAAATATCCTACAAATATTTTCTGAGTGATCCCCCTCAAATTCTTTCCAGAAATACTGCCCAGATATTTCCCTAGTGATCCCCTTCAAGTTCTTTCCAGAAATATTGCCCAAATATTCCACCGATATATCTCCAAGTATTTTCCTCTTGAGAAATACCTTCAGAATCATTTTTCAAGTCCCTACAAATATTTTCTTCATAACTTTCCTCATGCTCATACGTATACGTATGCCTCCAGTGTCATACGATGAGCTCTACAAGCTAATTACACTTATACAAGACAAATACATGCTAATCTCCCACTAATCCTCTCATCCTCCCACTAATCCTCTCATCCCTCCCCCTAATCCCCCCACCATGGCTATAAATAGAGGGGCAAGGGCCTCCTCTCATCCCACCCCAAGCCATTTCATGGCAACTCTCTCCCCCCCCCACACACACCCACTCCATGTTCCACACAAGCACACACTAGCACAAGGATCGTTCGATCGTTCTTCGATCGTTCGTCCCCTGTTCTTAGTTTGTTTGTTCGTTCGTCCGATCGTTCGATCGTTCGTCCGATCGTTCATGGTTCGTTCGTTCGTTCGTCCGATCGTTCGATCGTTCGTCCGTCCGTTCGTCCAAATAATCTTTTTCCTGCCGTTATGCTGCCGAAATTCCGATCGTTTGTTTGTTCGATCATTCGATCGTTCATCGTTCGTTCATAGTCCCTATTCATCGTTCATTGTTCGTTCATAGTCCCTATTCATCGTTCTTCCAGATAATCTTTTTCCTGCCGTTATGCTGCCGAAATTCCGATCGTTCGTTTGTTCGATCATTCGATCGTTCATCGTTCGTTCATAGTCCCTATTCATCGTTCATCGTTCGTTCATAGTCCCTATTCATCGTTCTTCCAGATAATCTTTATCCTGCCGTTATGCTGCCGAAATTCCGATCGTTCGTTTGTCCGATCATTCGATCGTTCGTCCGTTCGTTCGTCCAAATAATCTTTTCCTGCCGTTATGCTGCCGAAATTCCAATCGTTCGTTCGTCCGATCATTCGATCGTTCGTCCGTTCGTTCATAGTTCCTATTCATCGTTCATCGTTCGTTCATACGAACTATTCACCATTACTATTCACCATCACTATTCACCATTACTATTCACCATCACTATTCATCATTACTATTCACATACACTATTCACATACACTATTCATCATCGTTACTATTTACCATTACTATTCATCATCGTTACTATTCATCGATGATATCTATAATTTCTTTTCTATCGCCACTATTCATCGTTACTAATCATCGTTACTATTCATCGGTCATCTAGTCATCCCAAATTTCAACTACTCATACATCATGCTGTCCAGTCCATCTAAGACCAGCCAGACCCATATTCCAGTCATACGAACTTCGGTGACTGTGATTTTCCTTCCAGTGGGAACTTCCCATCTGGTCACCCATCCCAGGTTTCTCCAAGTTGAGCACGCTTAACTTTGAGATTCCTTCAAACCAGGCTCCCAAACTCAGATTCTAATAATTCTTGTTTCTAAATTCTTATCAAATTATTCCCTATCCAACCATGTCATCCCTTAAGCATGGTTCATATTCTAGAAAACTCCCAAAATACTCTTGTCCCATATTCTGCCTATAACTCTCCTGTTCATACTAAGTCAGACGATTCATTCGTCACTATTCTCACCAACAGTGAACTTCACTGTGCTACACCACATACACCCAGCTATAAATACACCCAGCTACCCTCTCCCTCTCCACACACACTCAACACCCTCAGCCAAGGCAAACACCCCACCCACTCAGTTACTCTGCTCTGCCGGCTACACGCATAGTGTCGCTTCGCCTCCAGTCCACCCTCCTGGTAAGCACCTCCGCTCCACCACTAGTAGTATCTCAACACCACATGACACAGATTCTACTCAAGACTCTACCCATCCATATATCGCTTTTCTGACCACTATACTAAATATTTGTTGGTATACTTGCTGGTTTGTATGTTTGCTTGTTCATGTTGCATAGTTATCGGAGCGTTCGTGTCGTCTCGTGGAGGCCAGATCTGCAAGTCTACGCCAGGCAGTGGAGCTAGAAGCCAGTTCCGCGAGCTCCCCTTCCCCCTTCGCCGAATAAGCACGGCAAGCTCACTGGATCCCTTTGATGCATAAATTACCTATGATTTTTCAGCCACAACCCTCAGCCTGTTATTTTATGCATGATATGATTTTGAGACAAGTTATTATGGCCACCCAGCCGCTTGCCGCAATCAATCCCTGATATATATGTTCCAAATGATTTGAGAAAAGGTGTGAGTTTTCAAAAGAAAATGATTTTCAAAATGTGTATGATGAAGGGTTTTCACCCTTATCACCTTGTGAGTGGGATAATCAGGGACTCCCTGGTTTAAGGGAGGGCCTAAGGTGTTGGCTCAGCTGGTTTAGGCGTGAGCAGAAGGATTGTCCCCTCATATAAGGACCGGTTTGTCATCTTCACTACCTGTACTCTTTAATAGTACAACCACTCGAGACTGTGTGGGCAGTCACTCAATCTGAACTCGTACGGTCCAACCCCAGGGTTATGAAGGCTGGGGAGCACCGGGAGGATAAGGAGGGGGAAAGTTTTGTCCGGTTTGGACATGGTGGTGGCCTGACTCCTTCCGGATAACCGTTAAGGTTAGGACGTGCGGGGAAAGAAAGAGAGTCGGATTCGGGTCTCACTAGCTATGAGATCGCAGAGCCGGACTAGTGGGTAAAGTGTACACCTCTGCGCAGAGTTTGAAAACCTATTCGAATAGTTTGTGTCCACAGGAATGGACGAGTCTGGTATGGTATGGCAATTAATGTTTTGTTTTCCAAAAAAAGAGATGGTTTTGAGAAAAGTGGTTTTTAAAAAAGGTTCGGCGGTTGAGCCGTGAGCTATGGTGGACGGGAAGTCCAGTAGCTGTTTTTGAAAATGAAAACCAGTGGGAAACTACTGAGATACCTGGATGGTTTAGTCCAGGGGATTTTGTTATAATACTGAAAAACTTCCTGCTCCTTTTGGAGAGGATGCGCTTTGCAAAAATACAAAATGTTTTTTCAAAACAACTCTGCATAAAATATTGCTGTTTCTGCAAAATATCCTGAGCTCCACATATTCCATGCATTATATCTGATTTCCCCATTCCGCGGGTGAAGGTGGGCTGCTGAGTACGTTTGTACTCACCCTTGCTTATTTGTTGTTTTTTCAGAAAAAGGAGATCGGGTAAGAGTTACGACTGTTCCCAACCTTGCCTGTGGCTGTTGGACCGCTGATTTGCTTCACTGCGTATATCGGGCTGCTTCAGCCCCACTCTGATGATATGTCCTGAGTTGTGGACCAACTCTTAAAGTTGTTCGCCACCTTTGTAGGTTTGTCTCGTTTAAGCAGATTTGGTATCATCTGATGTATAAATGTGTTTACTAGCCTCCTGGGACTAGTAATTGTATCACATTTGAGTCCCAGAGGATTGGGGACGCTTCAGGTGGTATCAGAGCTGTTAGGTTGGCCGCAGGACGTAACCCTTAGCCTGATCAAAAGTTTTTGAGTCAAAACTATTTTCTTAAAAAAATTCTTGCTCTCATCCCTTCATTTCAAAAATGTTTTCCCCCTTTCCTTCTCTCAGAAGTCAGATGGAGGTTCAGTGCCAAACCAGCTTGTGCCAAAATGAAGATGGTTTCCCCAAGTTGCTGAGAGCATGCACAGTCCGCCTCGGAATCAGGAGCCAGCCAGAGTATGATGGTCGTGAATTCATCGAGCATGGCAAAGAGAAGTGTGTCGTGACTGTATACATTGGATCCAGTCCGCACCATGTGGAATGGAGTGTCACTACTACTGGGCACAGATTCAAAGACACCTGCCAAGTCGTCGCTCGCAAGGCATTGAGGGCCCTGTGTCAGATCTATGAAGAAGAAGTGGCTGACACCCCGCTCAGATTCTTTCCGCCCTTTCAGAGAGACCGTCCGGTTTGGATGGCCAGGATGCGTGCATTGGAAGGTCAGCAGCTGCTTGAGGACGACCCCTCAGTCGTGTACCTCACTGCATACCTGCTCACCCTAGATGCACAGTATGATTTCTTGGCTCGGCACCACCGTCAGATGATTGCCCGAGCAGAAGATGCAGAGAAGCTCAACCGTAAGCTCCATGTGGATCTCACCACATCTCAAGCCCTTGCAACTGCATTGGAAAGTCGTGAAGTCACTGATGTTGAAGCCATGAAGCAAGCCAAGGATGAGCACGTCCAGAAGTTGATGGAGGCCTACTTGGTAACCCATAACCAACGTAGAGCCCTGCGGATCCAAGAGCCCGCTCCATCCAACCCAGTTCAACCCAGGAGAGCTGAAGATCCCCAGATTCTTGAAGGTCACCCGGTCTCTATCAGAGGAGAGAAGAAGGCTTGGGAACTCCCGGAAGGAGCCATAGTCTTGGAAGGAATTCCAGTCTTCCCTCAGGCTATGGATAAGCAAGAGCACCCTGAGTCCTCCCAAGATCCCCCACCGGAGTTGTTTGAGCCCCTCACCATGAAGAAGATTCCAGCACCATCCCTTGAAGTCAAGGAAGAAGCTGCAAGCACCCCACCAGCACCGCCGCCCTCTAAGGAGCTACAAGAGCCAGTCTCGCTTGAAGAAGAGTTCGACCCCGTCTTACCATCTCAGTTGCCGCCAGAAGAAGTCATCAACATCAGCTCCCTCTTAACCCATCCAGGAGATGTCTCAGATTGAAGTTGTGTGCAAGCCTTGCCAGAAGAGAAGCTGCCAGATCTGAGTTAGTATGCCCAGTCCTCTGCGTGCATTGGGTAGTGAAGTTTTTCTTCACTTTGGCTAGAGCCCTGCATGTATGAAAGGTAATCGTGTAGACTCGTGTTTTGCAACACTCTAATTGTGTGGCCCCCTAGGGCATTTCAAAATGAATTTCGCTTGATGTTTTCTCCTCTTTTGAGTGCATATGTGATGCTTTAACGTTAGTTCTCATAAGTCCTGGTTAGCATAATCCTCAATTCAGGAGCTGAGCAGTAGTAGTTATGCTTAGCCCCCGAATCTGAGTAGTCCGTGCTTTGGAAAAACTCTATTCTTCCCTTATTCAAAACATTTGATTTGTTTGTGCTTATCATTGCTGAGCTTGTGTGTTTTCTTTTCGTTTTTCTTAAAAAGGTTTTCTCTAAAAACATAGATCACAAATTAGAGCTAATCCTTACCTTATGCTTCCATTCTCATCTTAACCCATCTGAAGGGAAAAGTGCCTTACCCAAGAAGATACCGGGAAGCTTACCCTTGAAGCCTGGAACAAGCTACAGAAGAAACCAGTCCAGCCGCTCAGTCAAAAGGACCGACCGTGAGAATCAAAGCACTGCCCCTGAGTCAAAGTAAATAGGAAAAAAGGACAGAAGGAGTTATTACCATACAGAGATGCAAAGATTCTTGGAACCAGAGACCACAAACATCAGGGTCATTGACCCCACCACTCACCCGTGCCCCTCGCACGCGTGCCCGCCTCCATGCGCACTACCACCGCCACCCACCGCCCCCCTTTGCAGCGCACTACCGCCGCCCACGCCACCTTTGCAGCGCACCCACCGCCACCCTCATCGCCGGCAACACCAGGCCCCCCCTCCCCTTATCGCACCCGCTGCCGCGTAGCACCTACTCCATCACCACCACTCTGCAACCAGACACCCCCGCTCGCCTATAAATCTCCCCACCAGCTCCCTCAACTCTCAACTCGCTCAAAGCACACTCCAGATAAACCCCCCTGCCAAATCGCAAGCAACTCCATTTTCCACTCCCTCACCCCTAAGATCACAATGCTTGGTGATTCTTGGGTTGAAGACTGTTGCACATGGTTCATAGTCTTTGGTTTCCTCCTCTGTATGATGGTAATACTCATCGATAGAATCCTCCAGTGGGAAGAGCAAAGAGAAAGAAAGGGTCAGTGAAAAGAAGATAGCGAAGAGAAGATAAGAAGAAGGTTCCCCCAGAATCAACCCTGTGCCAGTCATCCCTCCGCAGCCAGCTCAAGCAGCAACAGCAGCAGAAGGACCCGTAACACCCTTGTTATGAGGTACTTCAAGGAGTTCAAATCCCCAAGATTCAAGAGATCTACCCTCATTCTTTTTAAGTGGGGTAGTATTCCAGTAAGGTTCCTGCTATGGAGAAAAAGAAGAAGGCCTGTAGTAAGCTTGTGGAGGACCAGATCATCGAAGCATATAAGTTTCTAGATGAGAAGTGGTCACCCAAGTTCCGTTGATGAAGCACTAGAAGACCAATCAAAGAAGAAATCCATGTGGAAGTTCGTAAGAGGAAGGTTTGCATGTTGGCATCTTGCTTCTTCAGTAAGCTAGCTGCCAAGCGAAAGCTAGAAACCTGAAGATGATCTTGAGTAGCCAGAATCAGCGTTTGCAATCAGCAGCCAGATGCTTCTCAAAGGCCAGATTTTGTTGAAGTTCCATCTCCTCGAAGAGTTGCAAAGTGAAGATATGTAGCTGAAGTAAAGCTATACCCATAACCCTTCTAAGCCGAATCTCGAGGACGAGATTCCTTTTAAGTGGGGTAGATTTGTAGCATCCCAAAAATTCAAATATTGAAAATTTCTCAAACTTGCTCTAAATTCAAAATGAATTTCAAATTTCATTTCAAAATGTTTGTTTGCGAGTTGATATCAACAAATAAAATTATAGTGGTCTATATTATCTCCAAAATCCTCCTCAAAATATCCTACAAATATTTTCTGAGTGATCCCCCTCAAATTCTTTCCAGAAATACTGCCCAGATATTTCCCTAGTGATCCCCTTCAAGTTCTTTCCAGAAATATTGCCCAAATATTCCACCGATATATCTCCAAGTATTTTCCTCTTGAGAAATACCTTCAGAATCATTTTTCAAGTCCCTACAAATATTTTCTTCATAACTTTCCTCATGCTCATACGTATACGTATGCCTCCAGTGTCATACGATGAGCTCTACAAGCTAATTACACTTATACAAGACAAATACATGCTAATCTCCCACTAATCCTCTCATCCTCCCACTAATCCTCTCATCCCTCCCCCTAATCCCCCCACCATGGCTATAAATAGAGGGGCAAGGGCCTCCTCTCATCCCACCCCAAGCCATTTCATGGCAACTCTCTCCCCCCCCACACACACCCACTCCATGTTCCACACAAGCACACACTAGCACAAGGATTGTTCGATCGTTCTTCGATCGTTCGTCCCCTGTTCTTAGTTTGTTTGTTCGTTCGTCCGATCGTTCGATCGTTCGTCCGATCGTTCATGGTTCGTTCGTTCGTTCGTCCGATCGTTCGATCGTTCGTCCGTCCGTTCGTCCAAATAATCTTTTTCCTGCCGTTATGCTGCCGAAATTCCGATCGTTTGTTTGTTCGATCATTCGATCGTTCATCGTTCGTTCATAGTCCCTATTCATCGTTCATCGTTCGTTCATAGTCCCTATTCATCGTTCTTCCAGATAATCTTTTTCCTGCCGTTATGCTGCCGAAATTCCGATCGTTCGTTTGTTCGATCATTCGATCGTTCATCGTTCGTTCATAGTCCCTATTCATCGTTCATCGTTCGTTCATAGTCCCTATTCATCGTTCTTCCAGATAATCTTTATCCTGCCGTTATGCTGCCGAAATTCCGATCGTTCGTTTGTCCGATCATTCGATCGTTCGTTCGTTCGTTCGTCCAAATAATCTTTTCCTGCCGTTATGCTGCCGAAATTCCAATCGTTCGTTCGTCCGATCATTCGATCGTTCGTCCGTTCGTTCATAGTTCCTATTCATCGTTCATCGTTCGTTCATACGAACTATTCACCATTACTATTCACCATCACTATTCACCATTACTATTCACCATCACTATTCATCATTACTATTCACATACACTATTCACATACACTATTCATCATCGTTACTATTTACCATTACTATTCATCATCGTTACTATTCATCGATGATATCTATAATTTCTTTTCTATCGCCACTATTCATCGTTACTAATCATCGTTACTATTCATCGGTCATCTAGTCATCCCAAATTTCAACTACTCATACATCATGCTGTCCAGTCCATCTAAGACCAGCCAGACCCATATTCCAGTCATACGAACTTCGGTGACTGTGATTTTCCTTCCAGTGGGAACTTCCCATCTGGTCACCCATCCCAGGTTTCTCCAAGTTGAGCACGCTTAACTTTGAGATTCCTTCAAACCAGGCTCCCAAACTCAGATTCTAATAATTCTTGTTTCTAAATTCTTATCAAATTATTCCCTATCCAACCATGTCATCCCTTAAGCATGGTTCATATTCTAGAAAACTCCCAAAATACTCTTGTCCCATATTCTGCCTATAACTCTCCTGTTCATACTAAGTCAGACGATTCATTCGTCACTATTCTCACCAACAGTGAACTTCACTGTGCTACACCACATACACCCAGCTATAAATACACCCAGCTACCCTCTCCCTCTCCACACACACTCAACACCCTCAGCCAAGGCAAACACCCCACCCACTCAGTTACTCTGCTCTGCCGGCTACACGCATAGTGTCGCTTCGCCTCCAGTCCACCCTCCTGGTAAGCACCTCCGCTCCACCACTAGTAGTATCTCAACACCACATGACACAGATTCTACTCAAGACTCTACCCATCCATATATCGCTTTTCTGACCACTATACTAAATATTTGTTGGTATACTTGCTGGTTTGTATGTTTGCTTGTTCATGTTGCATAGTTATCGGAGCGTTCGTGTCGTCTCGTGGAGGCCAGATCTGCAAGTCTACGCCAGGCAGTGGAGCTAGAAGCCAGTTCCGCGAGCTCCCCTTCCCCCTTCGCCGAATAAGCACGGCAAGCTCACTGGATCCCTTTGATGCATAAATTACCTATGATTTTTCAGCCACAACCCTCAGCCTGTTATTTTATGCATGATATGATTTTGAGACAAGTTATTATGGCCACCCAGCCGCTTGCCGCAATCAATCCCTGATATATATGTTCCAAATGATTTGAGAAAAGGTGTGAGTTTTCAAAAGAAAATGATTTTCAAAATGTGTATGATGAAGGGTTTTCACCCTTATCACCTTGTGAGTGGGATAATCAGGGACTCCCTGGTTTAGGGGAGGGCCTAAGGTGTTGGCTCAGCTGGTTTAGGCGTGAGCAGAAGGATTGTCCCCTCATATAAGGACCGGTTTGTCATCTTCACTACCTGTACTCTTTAATAGTACAACCACTCGAGACTGTGTGGGCAGTCACTCAATCTGAACTCGTACGGTCCAACCCCAGGGTTATGAAGGCTGGGGAGCACCGGGAGGATAAGGAGGGGGAAAGTTTTGTCCGGTTTGGACATGGTGGTGGCCTGACTCCTTCCGGATAACCGTTAAGGTTAGGACGTGCGGGGAAAGAAAGAGAGTCGGATTCGGGTCTCACTAGCTATGAGATCGCAGAGCCGGACTAGTGGGTAAAGTGTACACCTCTGCGCAGAGTTTGAAAACCTATTCGAATAGTTTGTGTCCACAGGAATGGACGAGTCTGGTATGGTATGGCAATTAATGTTTTGTTTTCCAAAAAAAGAGATGGTTTTGAGAAAAGTGGTTTTTAAAAAAGGTTCGGCGGTTGAGCCGTGAGCTATGGTGGACGGGAAGTCCAGTAGCTGTTTTTGAAAATGAAAACCAGTGGGAAACTACTGAGATACCTGGATGGTTTAGTCCAGGGGATTTTGTTATAATACTGAAAAACTTCCTGCTCCTTTTGGAGAGGATGCGCTTTGCAAAAATACAAAATGTTTTTTCAAAACAACTCTGCATAAAATATTGCTGTTTCTGCAAAATATCCTGAGCTCCACATATTCCATGCATTATATCTGATTTCCCCATTCCGCGGGTGAAGGTGGGCTGCTGAGTACGTTTGTACTCACCCTTGCTTATTTGTTGTTTTTTCAGAAAAGGAGATCGGGTAAGAGTTACGACTGTTCCCAACCTTGCCTGTGGCTGTTGGACCGCTGATTTGCTTCACTGCGTATATCGGGCTGCTTCAGCCCCACTCTGATGATATGTCCTGAGTTGTGGATCAACTCTTAAAGTTGTTCGCCACCTTTGTAGGTTTGTCTCGTTTAAGCAGATTTGGTATCATCTGATGTATAAATGTGTTTACTAGCCTCCTGGGACTAGTAATTGTATCACATTTGAGTCCCAGAGGATTGGGGACGCTTCATGCATCGGACAGTCCGGTGCACCACCAGACAGCTACTGTTCATGTCCGGTGCACGATTTCTTTCCATACGGAGAACAGTCGACCGTTGCAGCTTCGAGTCCGTTGGCGCACCGGACAGTCCGGTGCCCCCTGCCGACCGTCGGTGCGACCACGTGTCGCGTGAAGATTGCGCGGCCGACCGTTGGCGCTGGTGACCGTTGGCTCACCGGACAGTCCGGTGCACCACCGGACAGTCCAGTGAATTATAGCCACGTCGCCCCTTTGCTTTTCCCGAGGGCGACGAGTTCGCCGCGGATGACTCACCGGATAATCCGGTGCACCACCAGACGGTCCGGTGAATTATAGCCATACGCCGTCGTCGAGTCCCGAGAGCGGCCTTTTCAAGCGGACCAGCCTCCGGACAGTCCGGTGTGCCAAGCCGAGCTGGAGTTGGCTGCTCAGAGCCAAGTCTTTTTCCAATTCTTTTCTCCCTGTTTCTAGCACTTAGACAAAATATGTTAGTACTCAAAACAATGTACTAAGTCTAGAAACGTACCTTTTTCTTTGATTTGCACTTCTCGCTTGTTTGGCACATAGCAACTCACTTATTATGTGTTGGACACTTAATCACCAAAACATTATAGAAATGGCCCAAGGGCACATTTCCCTTTCAAGCTTGCTATGATTGATGAATTGGCTGCTCTTGAATGCACTGGCACATGGGATATAGTTCCTTTACCCTCGCATGTTGTTCCTATCACTTGTAAATGGGTCTTCAAAGTTAAGACAAAATCAGATGGTTCTATTGAGAGGTATAAAGCTCGTCTTGTGGCTCGTGGTTTCCAACAGACTCAAGGACTTGACTATGATGAGACTTTTGCACTAGTTGCCCATATGACCATTGTACGAACCTTGATTGCAGTTGCAGCCTCATCCTCTTGGACTATCTCCCAGATGGATGTCAAGAATGATTTTCTCAATGGTGATCTACATGAAGAAGTTTATATGCATCCTCCTCCGGGGGGTTAATACCCCCGCAGGGCATGTTTGTCGTCTTCGTCGCGCATTGTATGGTCTGAAACAAGCTCCTCGTGCTTGGTTTTAGAGATTCATCTCTGTCATCACAGCTGCTGGTTTTTCTTCGAGTGAACATGATCCTGCTTTATTTGTTCATGTCTCTCCAAAAGGCCGCACTTCACTTTTATTATATGTGGATGATATGCTGATTACAGGTGACAACTCAGACCATATTTCTCATGTCAAGAAGCATCTTAGTAAGGAATTTCAGATGTCTGATTTGGGTCCTCTTAGCTATTTCTTGGGCATTGAAGTTCAGCAGACTCCAAAAGGATTTTACCTATCTCAGTCCAAATATATACAAGATCTTCTTGATCGCTCTAGACTTACTGATACAAGCACAGTTGCGACACCAATGGATATTCATTTACAACTTCGTCCGAAGGATGGTACACCACTAGCAGACCCAACTCGATATCGCCATATTGTGGGTAGCCTTGTGTATCTCAGCATCACCAGACCTAATATTACTCATGTTGTTCATATTTTGAGCCAATTTGTATCCACACCGACCTCAGTTCATTATGGTCATTTGCTCCGTGTGCTTAGATACTTACGCGGGACAAGATCAAGATGTTTACTCTATGCCTCTGATAGCCCACTTCAGCTTCATGCATATTCCGATGCCACATGGGCAAGTGATTCTGTTGATTGTTCTTCTACTACAGGTTATTGTATTCTTCTTGGATCCTCACCTATTGCCTGGAAATCCAAGAAGCAAGCAGCCATATCTCGTTCTAGTGCTGAAGCCGAGCTCCGGGCTCTTGCTACTACCACTGCTGAAATTATTTGGTTGCGCTGGCTCTTGAATGATCTTGGTGTCTCTTGTGACACTCCTACACCTTTGTTATGTGATAATATGAGTGCTATACAAATTTCTCATGATCCAGTGAAGCATAAACTTAATAAACACATTGGTGTCGATGCATCCTTTACTCGATCTATCTCATTGTTAGTAGAAGACTATTGATCTTAAATATGTACCCTCAGAATCTCAGTTGGCAGATTTCTTCACCAAAGCACAAACAAGAGCACAACATCAGTTTCACTTGATTAAACTCAAAGCTTCAGATCCTCCATTTCCACCTTGAGTTTGAGGAGAGGTGTTAAGTCCCATTAGGCGGCCCAGGCCCACTGCCTATATATATATATATATATATATATATATATATATATATATATATATATATATATATATATATATATATATATATATATATATATATATATATATATATATATATATATATATATATATATATATATATATATATATATAATATATATAATATATACTATACTTAAAGCACCAGTTTCAACGGTCGTCATACGTCAATATTTTACAAAAAAAACCCTCACTTCTCTTTTAATCAACCCGTGCTCCCAGCCGTCATTTGCCCCGTCATCCTCGGGTCCGCCCCACACCCGCCCCGCATGCAACAACCTCTGCTCGAGATGGCGCCTCGCGTGCAACGGCCTCCGCTCGCGATTGTTGAATCTGCAACCGTCGCGAGCCCCCCCCCCCAACAAATATAAACTTCATGCCGTCGGGCGGCGGCAGAGCAGGTAGATGGCGTGCTCGCGCAGCCACGGCTCGACACAGGTGGTGTGGAAGCAGTGCATGCACGCCTCCGGCACCCCTCACTTTTTTGCCGCCGGCCATCTCCGACAGGCGCATGGAGCACGTCGTCTCCGCTCACCCGTCCGCCATCCGGAATGTGCACTCCAGCATGAGCACCTGCACCACCAGCTCCACGTCGTCCACTGCAGGCGGTGCCGCCGCCACGTCGTCCCGCCGCGTGCGCTTCGTTGCGGTTGCTCCGCCCTGCACGGCCACCATTATTCCTGCCGCCGATCCCCTGCCACGTCTCCATCGTGGCAGAATTTGAGGCGGATGTAGCAAAAGATGGCGAGGGTCACGATCTAGAAGACGACGAGAAACACCACGATCGTTTATACGAAGATTCATCACAACCTGGGAGCTTGTGTCGCTGGGATGGTCCATTCCTTTGCCAGAGCTGTTAGTAAAAAAAGAGGCAATGGAGGGAAACCGTCGTTCACGAGGTCTTATTTGGAGACCTGTTATTTATATCATGAAGCAGGAAAATGCCTTTTCTTATACTATCTACCACCATGAATATTCTGCAGATTCATCAAGAGGGTCAAGTAAATAGTTGACATGTGTAGAGTGATCAGGTAACTACTGACCAGCAACACCCCAACACCACCATTTTGCATCATTTCTTTTATTCTAGAACTTCCTTGATCGCATTCAGATGTAATGTCTGGGAGTTCTGATCTAGAACTAAACTGAAGTATTGAATTTCTATTGTGGAGGTGGCTGTTGTTTATAGCTCTCATCCCAAGTGAGGAGCATGCCTTGTCCTCATCAAGGTTCTTGCCCAGGAATGTGGGCACTTTACTCAGCCCTTGGACCTTGATGCCACATACAGGTTGAAAGCTAACGATGCCAAAATGATATTGCATGTATATTACTATATTCTAAGGTCAACTGCTGCAATGAGAATTACTCTTGTTATAGAATTCTGACAAATAGTTATGGCACTGTTTCTGAACTAGAACTAGGCGCTTACATCAATTATTCCCCGTTCAAGCTGGAGACTCGGGCTCCCACAATGGCGACATCCTGCTACTCGCCACACGTGAAAATCGCTGAGGCCTGCGATGTCGCGCCCCAGTGGGCTCCTTGCTTCGCGCGTCATGGCGCCGTCGTGGCAGTTTGTGACAGGTTCCACGCGATTGACTCCATCGAACTTGCCGAGGAGCGAGGTTAGTATAAACATCATGCTTATGCTAATTAAAAACCCTGTATGTATGGAGAAAGTTGGATTTAGGACTAAGTTATGTGTGTTGTATCTTGTATGATGCTACTTGCGTGTAAAGGAATTTGTGAATCAAAATATACTTTCTTTTGCTTTTAGTTGCTCTTCCTCGTTTTGGCTTCTCGTGTTCCTTTCTTGGCTTGTCAGTTGTCACTTGGCATTGCGTCGGTGAGGAGAGCAAGTAACAAATCAAAATCAAAAGAATAAATCACTTAGTATTAGGTGTGTTCTATGCTGCTACTTTTGCCTTGTTTGTAGTAGGTGGTCCTGAATTTGTAGTTGGTGGTCCTGAATTACTAATCCCCTATGTAATTCCAATGGTGTACTCTCAATTTTTTTGTAGTTAAGCATAGAACCTTTATAACTAACCAGGTCTAAGAAAGTCACTGAGGTCCCATTTGTTTCTTTTCATTTTAAGGAATTGGAGTCTTACTATGGAATAGGCTTTTTTTTAGAATGTGACATTACATCACTTTCCAAAATTATCATATAAACCTATCTCAAATTTATGAGGTGATAGATGAAAATTGATTATATAGATTTACATGCTATTTTTTCGATGCACAACTTATAGCACACTCTTTTACTTGCTTCGTTATAACATAAATGTAGTATATAACTATCTTTCTCATATGATTTAGGATAATATACAAATATATCATATATATAAATATAAATATATGAACTTAATTAGTTTTGTCTAAATTATAATTATTAAAATGGAATTCAATTCCAATGAAACAAACGAGGCCTTAATTCCCTGTTCACAAGACTGTTGCCTTGAATTTTGAGGAGAGCATAATTCTCTGTTAGTCAGGTCATCGAAGGTCGAGCTATTTTTCACATTCTCAGTTATATAATGGTTTCAGGTGGTTAACATGGACTTATCATTTTCTAATTTCGAACAAAGCAGGTTGATGAATTTAGCGCAAGGCTGCTAGAAAGTCATGATAAAATGATGTCGATAACTAAGGAAGAGGTGAGTAAAATGTTTCTTATCAGCCTCTATTTCAATTCTGACCTATAGGAAATGCTTCTTTCAAACTCTATCTTGTTTTTTTTATCTAGCCACGGATATGTGTCCGATACACTTTTAGGATATACACTTAGGATTGCACCGGTTGAACTATATGTTGGATGATAAAACCAATTCACTACTTTAAATTGAAAACTCCAGGAGATATTATTTTGCACTAGACACTGAGTTCATTTTATGTCATGTCTGACGATGGGTACATTAGCTTTCAACACACGATTCAATATAATTAATTCCAATGATCTCATGTAACTGTCTCTATAGCTATTTGAATGGATAGCATATAGTTTTGTGTGCTTTGTTCTGCTTTGTTGGCTAATATTTTTTTTATTCAAATATGCTCCAATTACAAGTGAATCTTTTTTAACAATGGATAATACTTTTATCATATAAAACTGATTTCTGAATCATCTTCATGGACGCAGACCTAACATTTGTTGGCATATAAATCATATAAAGCTAGATTTTCAGAAAATAACATATAGTTCATAACGTATTTCAACTGATGAGTCTTTTAGAGTTCTGTTATCATAATATACTGCCATTGATTGTTGCCAGGGTGCATGCCTTTTATTTCTAGGTATGGCGCATAAAAAAAGTAGGAACCATAATTGGATTACAATGCTGCTCAGTGTGCATATGTTCTGTATGCTTTGATCTACTTTGCTCTGAATGTTCATAGCCCTTGTACTCCTCATTCACCCACCTTGTTGGCATTTGGATAAGAGAATCGAACGTGTCAGGATATGTACCCATGGAAATTATCGTAAAGTGCACACAATTATATGTATGGTTGTTTAGAATTGGCCAAAATTAGGTTTGTTCAACCGGAGTAGTGATTTATGAAGCCTACTGAAATGTACTATATGTAGCATTCAAGTTTGCTGGTTTTTAATTCAACCTTCTTTACAATATTTGTAAGTTGCTTTAAAATTGAGTGGTCAACAGAGATGTATCAAAATATTTCTTATCCAGAGCGAGCTCGTATACTATATTTGTTTCATGAACTTAATTTTGTTGTTTTATGACTATCACAAAGTTTTAGAGATTAATTTTGATAACAGCACAACATCGCCATACATATGGCTACGTTGCAACGCACGAGCACTTATCTAGTATATATATATAGTCCTTAGGGACTGTCAGATTAACCGTCAATTCTCAGGTTAGTCACAAAGGGAAAGTAGCCCCCAGGAGCAAACGGACAAACATTTTATGACAAATATCTTAGGTGCCGTTTGGTTCACATATTTATAACGTAATGGGTAACTGATAACGTTAGATCATGTTTGTTTTAGTCCAACCGTAATCAAATAACACACTAAAAATTGATATCAGCCTATTCAAATTTGTTACCGCCAGTAATCGAGCGTAAACCATTACCATTACCATTTGTGTTACATTTCTTGAACCAAACAGCACCTTACATGAACAATCATTAATATACCATGTTCGCAATCACGTCCCAAACCTCACAACTCCTCGAGGAGGTTACGTTACGTACAGTACAGGCTCTACCGCTATTGTTTATTTTCTGCCAAGTGACCCAACGGCTACTCATCTCATACAACCTGACTGACTGATAAAAGAGCAGATGGTCTTCGCTCTTTGCCTGTCACGCTCGCGTCCTGCTGTTCTCAGCGGCTCTCACTTGTTGGAAGTACGGGTGCGTCTGCAACAATATAAAACGACAAGGCATCACAATCCACACCTCCCAAAACAATTAAAACTAGCACTGGGAAATTCACCATAGCTTCAAGTGCAGTAAGCCTCTCCTGATGATCATAACGCAAAAGCTTGTCAAGGAAATCTATGGCCTACAGAGATAAACAAAGGGATCCTGTCAGGAGTCGAGAGCCATCAATCAAATGCTAGTTACGCCTATTTAAAATACAAGAGAGACATTAGCACACACCTCAGGAGACACTAGGTGCTGGTTATCTGCGTTCATAAACTTTAACCAGGGTTTCCTGCTATGCCTGCATCCCCCCAAAAAAACAAGATTCTCCTTATATTAATGAAAAATGCGGCAAAGGCGCGCCACCAAAAAGTCTAGTGAGCAGTGGCGTGCTATACCTTCCAACGAGGGCTTCAAGCTGAGGGTCAAGCTCAATTCTGTACTTGTTCAAATAAACATTCAGCCCATCTGTCCCAAGTACCTGATAAAGGATGTAACAATAATCAGCACTTGCAAGCTACATGACATTGCAAAAGTAAGCAACATAGCTAGCTAAGCAGTTCATTGCAAACAACAAGCAGGCTGAATTGATAACCTTGGCTATCTTAACAAGTTGATCATGGTTGTCATGCCCGTAGAAAAATGGTTCCTTACGAAAAATCTGCAATCAGAACAGCAAATCAGTACCAGTTATTTCTATAAGAAACCGTCAGAGATACCAAAGGAGGATATCAGGATATGGCAGCAAATAGGTGGAATAGTAATGTGGGTAAATACCATCCCAGCAAACATGCAGCCCAGACTCCACATGTCCAAAGAGTAATCATAATCTTGCAAGTCAACAAGAAGCTCAGGCCCCTTGAAGTACCTGAATTAACTGCTGTTAGCCATTGAACCAACAATGAGAGTTTTTAGTATATCTGCAGCTACCTGGATGCAACACGGACATTATATTCCTTGCCAGGATGATAGAATTCAGCAAGACCCCAGTCTATCAGCCGGAGTTTCCGAAGCTCATGATCTATCATAACATTGTGGGGCTTCACATCTCGGTGCATAATACCTTGTGAATGGCAGTAATCTAATGCCTGTATATCCAGAAAACAGAAACAGTTAATGCAACCATAGTGAAATTCCCACTCAATTGCAAACACAGGTTCCTTGATAATTAGGGAAAAAAAAACTGCTGTGCAATCAAGCTTCCCGTTCAATTGCACAGAAAGATTGATTGCATATCAGTTTTTTGCTGATAATTAGTTTATGACTAGATAAACAGTAACTTGGTGCGGTCATTAGTTTCATATACAAAGGAGTTATTATTTCGTTATAACATGCCTAAATGCACAAACAGAAACCTGTGTGAACACTGGAACTTAAAAATAGATAGATATCAATACTTTGAAATTGCCAAGACTTCAATAGCAGCAACCAAGCCTTTTTAGTTCCAGCAAATTGGGTTACCAACAAGGTTACATTAGGTGCTAGGCGCTCTCTAGGTGGTGACCCACAGCCTAGAGCCTAAGCGAGCCTAGGTGTTTTATACACATATATAACCTTAAATTACCATAAGTAAAGGAAGAAATATAAGACCTGTGGACCTAAAGTTGGAACAAAGGGCCATCAAGGGTGTGTTTGGTTGAATGTACAAAAAGGGATGGAATGAGACGGCCACGTTTTTTATAGTGTTTGGTTAAGAGTCAACCGGGGGCAAGATGAACATCGGAGTGATTTTTGGGGGCGGCGTGATCCCAAAAAATCGAGCGAACGGTGGCGCCCCCGACTCATCCTACTTTGACCTCAAACCAAACACACCCCAAAAGAGCTCAGCCCACCTTACCCACCCCACCTTATCCATCCTCCACCCAGCCGCATGAACCAAACTCTGCTTTCTCCACCTCCCTCCCGTGATTCCGTCTCTGCCGCCGCACGCCTTCTCCCTTCCGTCTCTGTCGACACCTGCCTCCTCCCTCTCCTTCTCCGGCGCCCTCTCCTTCTCCAGCGCCGTTCGCTCCTCCTGGCTGCGACTGTCGTCTCCGCTGCCGTCAGTACCATTGACCTTTGCCTCCCGACATCCAAACCTCCCCAGCGCCTGCTGTCCATGCCTCCTCCCTCGTGGGAGCTGCTATTCCCACCTCCAACCCTGCCGCTCAGCATCCAGGAACAACTTGTCTGGCCACTGCGGCCAACAAGCACCACCTAGGTCCTGCCTATCCCCCTAGGCTCCATGGTACCCGGTCACCTAGCGCATAAATGTGCCTAGGCAGCCGCAGAATGCCGCCTTGTCAAACACTGGTTACAAAGACTTCTTTAAAGAAGAAAATATACCAGCTGTTTACACAGAGTGACAGATGTAACAAAAATATGAGAATTTACCTTGAGTAACTCGTAGATGTAATACCGAATGTCATAATCTGTTAATGTTGGGTACAGCACTTTGAAATCTGTGTTGTTAACATATTCAAAGATCAAGCTGGGCGTTTTCGAATGCTGATCTCTAACAATATCGAGCAGCTTCACAATGTTAGGGCCTCCACAAAGATTCTGAAGAATTTTAATTTCTCTTTTGATCTACACCAGCACGAGGCATAGGTTAAAATCAATTGAAATTATGAAATTTAAACATGTGTGGAATGAAAACAGTAGCCTGTCATTGGTAAAATAGTAGGTTCAGGGGATAACAAGTTACAAAGGGCAGGTGATATAGTTCATAGTCTACCTTCTTTTTCTTCACAGGCTTGAGGATCTTGATGATGCATTTCTCATTATTGTTAACATTAATACCTTCAAATACTTCACTGTATTTTCCTCTCCCGACCTTCCTGACAACTTCATAGTCATCCTGCTCACTGATCAAAGAGATATGATACTTGTCAGAAACCCAAAATGTAATGGGTTTGGGAAAATATAACTGCACGTTTAAAGTTGTCAGTCACACGACGGCTATCCAAAGGCTAGGAGTAATAACAAAATGATTTAAAGAAGAAAATTGCAGGAAGAGAATAGAGCTATCATTGTGAGGCAGAAATGTCCACAGTTTCCTGCTTAAAATACATGTGATAAAATAAACTAGTTTAGTTTCTTCAGGCACGGGGTTTTCTTTCATATCTGGGACTTGGATGATGCAGAGAGAAGAGAAAACATCAGTACTTGATTCCTAAGTGTGATATTTCCTTGCATATTTGGCATACCCCACAACCCACGTCTATTATACATACAGCTATTTTAGACTCTGTTCTGTTAAGTATGTATGATATCAAAGCTATAAGAAAAAAGGCCAAGCTCAACGCCAATTGCGTAGACACAGCAGTCAAATAGAGAACATCAAAGATCTATGGACATGGTAAATATCAAGTGTTGATTACAACCTTAAATCAACTTTTAGCTAAGCGCATTTAGTAATCCAAAAACCATGGGTATTGCAGTAGATTCCATGCACCAACTGGGTTTTATTTATTTCATGTAGCTCTACTTAGTGGTTGATGGAGCTGAGAAAGAGTTGTAGATTGGCCAGATAGACATGGATGTTGTTTTGAATTGTCGTTTCGCATTTAAGAGTACAATGAATCAGTAGGATCTGAGAACTCATAGGATATAACCATATATCGCTCCAGAACCAAGTTAATAATAACTGAATTTGACTACCAATCCAAACGTTTTACAAATTATGCCTGCCAAACCAATATACAAAATGAGAAATCAAGTTAAGGAAAATGGTATCTCGCAAAAATCACGAAACTAATTCAGCTTCGTGATGAAATTAAACGAGGAAAGCAATACATTCAGTCATTCAGAACATATGTGGCGAAGCTTCCATTAAATTGATCTCAAATACTTCTTAGCTCATAATTGCCGCTACAAATCATATTAATCAGTTGCCTAATGGTTTAATCGAGGTATCAAAAAATGGATGGATTAGTAGGAGCAATCAATGAGCCTAATGGTGATGTCGAGGTATCGCAAAACAGAAGGATTAGCAGGAATAATAATGAGCACTTATTATATCATCAGGAGAGCAGCCTAACTAGCTAGCTCATGGCCAAACAGTTGCCAACAAAACTATAGAACAGATGCACCAAACAAACGGCAATACCCAGTCGAGCTAAGCATGGGGACTATCACATGTTGGAACTCCACCTGAATAGCATGTGTACAACCCAAACGACACTACCAATCCAAGCTAAGTTACAGGAGTTCCGCCTGAACACTGTACCGAGCCCAGCCTTACGAGCCGATCAAACGATTCGTCATACAGGCACGCTCGTAGCACTGCGAAACCGAAGCTTGAGGTAGGGTTATGCGCAGGAGGGGCGGAGGACGCGAGAGGAGAGCGCGCGAGATAGCACTCACCCCCATTGAACGGTGAGCGCCTCGTAATCCCAGTACTCCTTGGGGCGCAGCACGTTGACGTCGGCGTAGACCCTGGCCTTGGACATGGCGCCGACCGATCCGGCGTGCCGGCGGCGAGGCGGGGCTAGGGTTTCGACGATGGGGAAGGGAAAAGGGGGCAAGGAATCTCCGTTTTTCTCTTTTTCTCTTTCCAGGGGAAAACGTTTTGGGAATAAAGCTAGGTGGTGGGGGTGCTGTGGTCAGACAGAGTGGCCGACGTGTGGGCCCTCTTCCTGTTCGGGCGGGGGGCAGGCCATGTAACTTTTGTCCGCCGGCGGGATGGGGTCCTCACCGCACCGGAGCCGGAGGAGATCAGATATCTCGCTGGCTGACAACCTCAACCTGTCGAGCTCATTTCCGACCAACCAAGAAGATGGCGATCTCAGCCTAGTTGTCAACTTGTCATCAGATGCTCATGCATGCCACGTAATCCGTCGTCTAAATCCACTACTCGATCGAAACACTTCTGGCATAATTCATACACTTTTGTCGGTCTCAGTCTCAGTGGAGGCATGCAGGGAGTGCAAACAAGATTATGTGGTGACGGATAGGTATAGGTGCTTTATCTTCTACCTCCCGTCACTGTACGACCCCGGCCGCCGGACGGTAGCATATATCATCGTCATCACTTCACCACTTGCGTCACACCAGCTGCACAGCACAGATATAGCAAGCATGGGAGGTCTCAGCTGTGGTCCAGCAAGAACCTGATGAGGCTTTCAGCGGCGGCGCTCCTGCTGGCGCTGGCCGCGTCGGGCAGACGACTCGCTGCTCGGCGCAGCAGCTCCACGTAACCGAGATGGGCCTGCAGAGCGGAATGGGCCTGCTAGCGTCGGACCAGGTGCTGTACACGGACCCCAGGTCTAGGCCCGGAGTAACGTGGCCTTCGGACGGGCCTTTGTGGAGGGGTATGACGAAGATGGGCCAGATCAGGGTCAAGACGGGCGCCCAAGGGAACGAACATCCGACGTAACCGAGGTGTTTGTTGAATTGTGGCTCTGCACTTGTACTATTGATGAACAAATTTGCCATGTGTTTATCCGTGAACAAATTGTTGATGTTGACGCCTTTTTGGAGGCGTCAATCACTCAAAAGAACCAGCGGCGGTGCTCTCTAGTCAGGCGCGGACGGTTCGCGGCCAGGGGCCGGACGGTCCGCGACCTGGCGTGAGGCGGAGGTGCTCTCTGGTCAGGCGCGGACGGTCCGCGGCACAGGGCCAGACGGTCCGCGACCTGGTACAGGAGCCCGGGTTCCCTGCCTGACGGCCGGACGGTTCGTGCCCTGGGGCCGGACGGTCCGCGCGTGCGCAGGGGCGGCGGAGGATCGCTGACGGCGCCTGGATCTCGCTCCCGGGAGGGACCCCGTCGGGGAGGAGAGATCCTATGAGTTGTCTAGGCTCGGGCAGGCCGACCTAGACTCCTCTAATCGACGTAGAGTCGAGGAGAGGCGGAGAATTTGGGGATCGAGAGGCTAAACTAGGGCTAAACTAGAACTAGACTAGAACTACTCCTAATGCATAAGTTAAAAAACGAGTAATAGACTGGATTTGATCGATTGTTGGGGGTTCAATCGACCGTAGCCCTTCATCTATATAAAGGGGAGGTCTGGATCCGTTTCCAACTGTTTCCCGAGTTAATCCCGCGGTTTTAGGTAACAAATCCCACGAGAAACTAGGAACCCTAACTGACTCTGCGCGCGCGCGGACCGTCCGCGCCACCACCGCGGACAGTCCGGACCGTCCGCCGGCTCTTTTTAGCCTTCAACATATGCCCCCCTGCTTTTTGGTGCAGTTTGACGAACCAAAAGCATATGAACTAAACCTGATGTAAGTCATCGGCTTTTCAAAATAGAGATCATTCAATAAAGCACCAATGTATAAAGGTCGTTTTGGATCGTGTCTTTCTCGGCCATGACCATTTGATCAATGGATCAAAATGAATAGAATGGAGGTGCCCCCCAGCCTGGATAGACAAAGGGACTATACATGTACCATGAATTCATCGTCATGCTATTCCACATCTGGGTAGGACAATATACCGACGATGAATAAACGGGTAGAAAGTACCCTGGTCTCATAGGATGAACAGACGATGCTTGTCGCGTCGCCTTTTGGGCCGTTTTGTTCGGCCGTTTCGTTTTAGTATGTGACCGGGGTTTCTTTGTTGACCGATCACGTGGAACGGTCTTTTTGCTAGCATTTTTGGAGAGCAACTGATCAAAAGTAGGGTCGGCTTTGATCAGCCGACTATATGTGCTTTGACCTTGCGTCTTTTTCCTTGCTTCGTGTAGAGGTTGACGCCTTTGGTCATAGGTGGACTGTCCGGCTGAGTTAGCCGGACCGTTTGTCTGAGCACCGGATTGTCCGCACGTAAGTGCCGGACCATCTACGATGCTCGGGCTAGGCTGATGTGTTTGGTTCATTGACTGTGCCTGCCCCCCGGCGTCTTCGGACTTTTTAGCCTTCTCGTCCGAAGCCTTTCGAGCAATCTCCTTTTATGATATATCTGTCATGCGAGGATCACCAATGACGATGCCCTTGCCTTTGCCTTTATCGGCCATTTCGGGCCGAACCAAGACCCTTTTGCATGTGAGTTCTATTGTATTAACAGGAAAGGGTTGTGTGTCTACTTGCATCTCCTGAAAAGCCAATTGACCCTCATTTATGGCCGATTGTATCTGTCGACGAAAAACATTACAATCATTGGTGGCATGAGAAAAGAAATTATGCCACTTACAATGAGCATGCCTCTTTAATTCATCAGGAGGAGGAATAGTATGAGTTAATTTAATGTTGCCGTTTTTCAGTAACTCGTCAAATATTTTATCGCATTTGGCAACATTAAACGTAAACTTAACTTCTTCTTGTCGATTCTTTCGAATCGACTGTAAAGCAGAACACGGTGAAGGTTTAGCTTGCCCTGGCCAAACCAGTTCAGCGGTGTATACATCCGTGGATTCATTGTCCGAGTTATCGTATCCCACTAGATGCATCTTATGGCTAGCCGATTTTGATGTTTCCTTACTTCGGCTTTCACAGGTCATAGCCCGCTGGTGCAAGTGCACTAGCAAAAAGAATTGGGTGCCATCTAATTTTTCTTTTAAGTAGGGTCGCAACCCATTGAAAGCCAACCCTGTTAGTTGTTTTTCTGCGATATGGATTTGAAAGCATCGGTTTCTAGTATCCCGGAACCTCCGGATATAATCATTAACCGATTCTTCAGGCCCCTGTCGGACTGAGGCTAAGTCAACCAATTCTAATTCATGTTCTCCTGAGAAGAAGTGTTCATGAAATTTCTGCTCTAATTCTTCCCAAGAGTTAATAGAGTTTGGTGGCAAGGCTGCGTACTGAAAGGGAATTAGGCTTACACCTAGTTCCTAAATAATTTTGGTGGTTGAAATGCCCAACACAAATTATTGGACTAACTAGTTTGCCCAAGTGTATAGATTATACAGGTGTAAAAGGTTCACACTCAGCCAATAAAAAGACCAAGTTTTGGATTCAACAAAGGAGCAAAGGGGCATCCGAAGGCACCCCTGGTCTGGCGCACCGGACTGTCCGGTGTACCACCGGACATGTCCGGTGCACCAGGGGGACTCAGACTCAAACTCGCCACCTTCGGGAATTCCCAGAGGCGACTCGGCTATAATTCATCGGACTGTCCGGTGTACACCGGACAGTGTCCGGTGCGCCAAGGGAGGTCGGCCTCAGGAACTCGCCTGCTTCGGGAAACTCCAACGGCTAGTCCACTATAATTCACCGGACTGTCCAGTGCGACTCCGGAGCAACGGCTACCTCCGCGCCAACGGCTCTCTGCGGTGCAATAAATGCGCGCGCAGCGCGCACAGATGGCAGGCGTGCCCATACTGGCACACCGGACAAGGAACAGTAGTTGTCCGGTGTGCACCGGACACCTTGGAGGGCCCACAAGTCAGAAGTTCCAACGGTCAGAATCCAACGGCAGTGATGACGTGCAGAGGGCACCGGACTGTCCGGTGTGCACCGGACTGTCCGGTGCGCCATCGAGCAGACAGCCTCCCAACGGCCACTTTTGGTGGTTGGGGCTATAAATACCCCAACCACCCCACCATTCATTGCATCCAAGTTTTCCAACTTCCAACCACTATACAAGAGCTAGCATTCATTGCAAAGCACACCAACAAGAGATCAAATCCTCTCCCAATCCCATTCAAAACCCTAGTGACTAGAGAGAGTGATTTGTAGTGTTCATTTGAGCTCTTGCGCTTGGATCGCTTCTTTTCTTTCTTGATTCTTTCTTGTGATCAAACACTCACTTGTAATTGAGGCAAGAGACACCAATTGTGTGGTGGTCCTTGCGGGAAGTTTGATTCCCAAGTGATTTGAGAAGAGAAGCTCACTCGGTCCGAGGGACCGATTGAGAGAGGGAAGGGTTGAAAGAGACCCGGCCTTTGTGGCCTCCTCAACGGGGAGTAGGTTTGCAAGAACCGAACCTCGGTAAAACAAATCCGCGTGTCACACTCTTCATTTGCTTGCGATTTGTTTTGCTCCCTCTCTCGCGGACTCGTTTATATTTCTAACGCTAACCCGGCTTGTAGTTGTGATTATTTTTGAGAATTTCAGTTTCGCCCTATTCACCCCCCCTCTAGGCGACTTTCAATTGGTATCAAAGCCCGGTGCTTCATTAGAGCCTAACCGCTCGAAGTGATGTCGGGAGATCACGCCAAGAAGGAGATGGAGACCGGCGAAAAGCCCACTACAAGCCACGGGAGCACTTCATCGGAAGAGTCCCGCACCAAGAGGAAGGAGAAGAAGAAAGACTCCTCCAAACGGAAGGAGAAAAAGTCTTAATCTTCTCACCACAAAGAGAAGAAGGAAAAATCGTCTTCCCACAAGCCGCATCGGAAAGGCGACAAGCACAAGAGGATTAGGAAAGTGGTCTACTACGAGACCGACACTTCATCAACATCGACCTCCGACTCCGATGCGCCCTCCGTCACTTCTAAGCGCCAAGAGCGCAAGAAGTATAGTAAGATCCCCCTACATTATCCTCGCATTTCTAAAAATGCACCTTTACTTTCCGTCCCATTAGGCAAACCACCAACTTTTGATGGTGAAGATTATGCTAGGTGGAGTGATTTAATGCGATTTCATCTAACCTCACTCCACAAAAGTATATGGGATGTTGTTGAGTTTGGTGCACAGGTACCATCCGTAGGGGATAAAGATTATGATGAGGATGAGGTGGCCCAAATCGAACACTTCAACTCTCAAGCGACAGCAATACTCCTCGCCTCTTTAAGTAGAGAGGAGTGTAACAAAGTTCAAGGGTTGAAGAGCGCCAAGGAGGTTTGGGATGTGCTCAAAACCGCGCACGAAGGAGATGAGCTCACAAAGATCACCAAGCGGGAGACGATCGAGGGGGAGCTCGGTCGGTTCCGGCTTCGCAAAGGGGAAGAGCCACAACACATGTACAACCGGCTCAAGACCTTGGTGAACCAAGTGCGCAACCTCGGGAGCGTAAAGTGGGACGACCACGAAATGGTTAAGGTTATTCTAAGATCTCTCATTTTCCTTAACCCCACTCAAGTTCAATTAATTTGTGGTAATCCTAGATATACTAAAATGACCCCCGAGGAAGTTATCGGGAATTTTGTAAGTTTTGAGTGCATGATCGAAGGCTCGAGGAAGATCAACGAGCTTGATGATCCATCCACATCCGAAGCTCAACCCGTCGCATTCAAGGCGATGGAGGAGAAGAAGGAGGAGGCTACACCAAGTCGACAACCTATAGACGCCTCCAAGCTCGACAATGAGGAAATGGCGCTCGTCATCAAGAGCTTCCGCCAAATCCTCAAGCAAAGGAGAGGGAAAGACTACAAGTCCCGCTCCAAGAAGGTTTGCTACAAGTGTGGTAAGCCCGGTCACTTTATTGCTAAATGTCCATTATCAAGTGATAGTGACAGGGGCGACGACAAGAAGGGGAGAAGAAAGGAGAAGAAGAGGTACTACAAGAAGAAGGGCGGCGATGCCCATGTTTGTCGGGAGTGGGACTCCGACGAAAGCTCTAGCGACTCCTCTGACGACGAGGACGCCGCCAACATCGCCGTCACCAAGGGACTCCTCTTCCCCAACGTCGGCCACAAGTGCCTCATGGCAAAGGACGGCAAAAGGAAGAAGGTTAAATCCAACTCCTCCACTAAATATGAGTCTTCTAGTGATGATAATGCTAGTGGTGAGGAAGAAAATTTGCGTACTCTTTTTGCCAATCTTAATATGGAACAAAAGGAAAAATTAAATGAGCTAATTAGTGCCATCCATGAGAAGGATGATCTCTTGGACTCTCAAGAGGACTTCCTAATCAAGGAAAATAAAAAGCATGTTAAGGTTAAAAATGCTTATGCTCTAGAAATTGAGAAATGTGAAAAATTATCTAGTGAGCTAAGCACTTGTCGAGAGATGATTGACAACCTTAGAAATGAAAATGCTAGTTTAAATGCTAAGGTTGATTCACATGTTTGTAATGTTTCAATTTCCAATCCTAGAGATAATAATGATGATTTGCTTGCTAGGATTGAAAAATTAAACACTTCTCTTGCTAGCCTTAGAATAGAAAATGATAATTTGATTGCTAAGGCTAAAGATTTTGATGTTTGCAATGTCACTATTTCTGATCTTAGAGATAAAAATGATATATTACGTGCTAAGATTGTTGAACTTAATTCTTGCAAACCCTCTACATCTACTATTGAGCATGTATCTATTTGTGATAGATGTAGAGATATTGATGTTAATGCTATTCATGATCACATGTCTTTAATTAAACAACAAAATGATCATATAGCAAAACTAGATGCTAAAATTGCCGAGCACAACTTAGAAAATGAGAAATTTAAATTTGCTCATAGCATGCTTTATAATGGGAGACGCCCTGGCATTAAGGATGACATTGGCTTCCAAAGGGGAGACAATGTCAAAATTAGTGCCTCTCCTAAAAGATTGTCAAATTTTGTTAAGGGCAAGGCTCCCATGCCTCAGGATAACGAGGGTTACATTTTATACCCTGCCGGTTATCCCGAGGACAAAATTAGGAAAATTCATTCTAGGAAGTCTCACTCTGGTCCTAATCATGCTTTTATGTATAAGGGTGAGACATCTAGCTCTAGGCAACCAACCCGTGCCAAGTTGCCTAGAAAGAAAACTCCTAATGCATCAAATGATCATACCATTTCATTTAAGACTTTTGATGCTTCTTATGTGCTTACTAACAAATCCGGCAAGGTAGTTGCCAAATTTGTTGGGGGCAAACACAAGGGGTCAAAGACTTGTGTTTGGGTACCCAAAGTTCTTGTGTCTAATGCCAAAGGACCCAAAACTGTTTGGGTACCTAAAGTCAAGAACTAAAATTGTTTTGTAGGGTTATGCATCCGGGGGCTCAAGTTGGATACTCGACAGCGGGTGCACAAACCATATGACAGGGGAGAAGAAGATGTTCTCCTCATATGAGAAAAACCAAGATCTCCAAAGAGCGATCACATTCGGGGATGGAAATCAAGGTTTGGTCAAAGGTTTGGGTAAAATTGCTATTTCACCTGACCATTCCATTTCCAATGTTTTTCTTGTTGATTCATTAGATTACAACTTGCTTTCTGTTTCCCAATTATGTCAAATGGGCTACAACTGTCTTTTTACTGATGTAGGTGTCACTGTCTTTAGAAGAAGTGACGATTCAATAGCATTTAAGGGTGTGTTAGAGGGTCAGCTATACTTAGTAGATTTTGATAGAGCTGAACTCGACACATGCTTAATTGCTAAGACTAACATGGGTTGGCTCTGGCACCGCCGACTAGCCCATGTTGGGATGAAGAATCTTCATAAGCTTCTAAAGGGAGAACACATTTTAGGATTAACAAATGTTCATTTTGAGAAAGACAGGATTTGTAGCGCATGCCAGGCAGGGAAGCAAGTTGGAGTCCATCATCCACACAAGAACATCATGACGACCGACAGGCCGCTTGAGCTTCTCCACATGGATCTATTCGGCCCGATTGCTTACATAAGCATCGGCGGGAGTAAGTATTGTCTTGTAATAGTGGATGATTATTCTCGCTTCACTTGGGTATTCTTTTTACAGGAAAAATCTCAAACCCAAGAGACCTTAAAGGGATTCTTGAGACGGGCTCAAAATGAGTTCGGCTTAAGGATCAAGAAAATAAGAAGCGACAACGGGACGGAGTTCAAGAACTCTCAAATTGAAGGCTTTCTTGAGGAGGAGGGCATCAAGCATGAGTTCTCTTCTCCCTACACCCCTCAACAAAATGGTGTAGTGGAGAGGAAGAATCGAACTCTATTGGACATGGCAAGAACCATGCTTGATGAGTACAAGACACCGGACCGGTTTTGGGCCGAAGCGGTCAACACCGCCTGCTACGCCATCAACCGGTTATATCTTCACCGAATCCTCAAGAAGACATCATATGAACTCCTAACCGGTAAAAAGCCCAACATTTCATACTTTAGAGTTTTTGGTAGCAAATGCTTTATTCTTGTTAAAAGAGGTAGAAAATCTAAATTTGCTCCTAAAACTGTAGAAGGTTTTTTACTTGGTTATGACTCAAACACAAGGGCATATAGGGTCTTTAACAAGTCCACTGGACTAGTTGAAGTCTCATGTGACGTTGTGTTTGATGAGACTAACGGCTCTCAAGTAGAGCAAGTTGATCTTGATGAGATAGGTAATGAAGAGGCTCCATGCATAGCGCTAAGGAACATGTCCATTGGGGATGTGTGTCCTAAGGAATCCAAAGAGCCTCCAAATGCACAAGATCAACCGTCATCCACCACGCAAGCATCTCCACCAACTCAAAATGAGAATGAGGCTCAAGTTGATGAAGGGCAAAATCAAGAAGATGAGCCACCTCAAGATGATGGCAATGATCAAGGGGGAGATGCAAATGATCAAGAAAAGGAGGATGAGGAAGAACCAAGGCCGCCACACCCAAGAGTCCACCAAGCAATCCAACGAGATCACCCCGTCGACACCATCCTCGGCGACATTCATAAGGGGGTAACTACTAGATCTTGAGTTGCTCATTTTTGTGAACATTACTCTTTTGTTTCCTCTATTGAGCCACACAGGGTAGAGGAAGCTCTCCAAGATTCGGATTGGGTGGTGGCGATGCAAGAGGAGCTCAACAACTTCACTAGAAATGAGGTATGGCATTTGGTTCCACGTCCTAACCAAAATGTTGTAGGAACCAAATGGGTCTTCCGCAACAAGCAAGATGAGCATGGTGTGGTGACAAGGAACAAAGCACGACTTGTGGCCAAGGGATACTCCCAAGTCGAAGGTTTGGATTTCGGTGAAACCTATGCACCCGTAGCTAGGCTTGAGTCAATTCGCATATTATTGGCCTATGCTACTTACCATGGCTTTAAGCTTTATCAAATGGACGTGAAAAGTGCCTTCCTCAACGGACCAATCAAGGAAGAGGTCTATGTTGAGCAACCTCCCGGCTTTGAAGACAGTGAGTACCCTAACCATGTATATAGGCTCTCTAAGGCGCTTTATGTGACACCCACTTTGTAAATTGCTAGGATAATGCCAGTAGAGGAACAATTTCTCCTTATGTGAGTTTGACCTTTATGTACCATCACATGTGAACACCATATTTAAAAACAAATAACTGTTAAGATATATGCTACCAAAACATGCATCATGCTGGGTTTTCATGTTGTGTGCATTTTGTGACAACATAAAAAAATGTGACAAGAAATATATTAAAAATCCCAAAAGTGGAATTTAAGTTCTAAAGGAAATTTAGAATTTGAGAAAAGAGAAGAAATACTATACAAATGAGATAAAATAGATATATAAAATAACTAGATGTGGTTATTTAAATTTAACCTAAGTATGAACTCCCCAAATATAAACTCAAATTTTGAATTTGAATTTGAAAAGGAAAGAGAAAGAGAAAAGAAAAATAGAAATGAAAAAGGAATTGAAAAAGGGAAAATAAAAATAAGGGAAAACCTCATCTGGGCCAAAACCCATTTGTCTCGGCCCACCAAACCCCGCATGCGCCAGTCCACTACTGCCCTCATCCACTGGTCGATGGGGCCGCTCAGCAGACCAGCCAGCACTTCCTGTGTTTGCTTCACTGGCGCGTGGGCCCCTCCTATCAAGTTTATCCCCTTCCCCTGTCCGGTCCGGTGTTGAGCGAATTCCTCCGTGGATCTCTCCGGTCATTCCGCCACCGCCTTGGTTGTTGGATCGACCGAGTTTCTTGCCACCAAATTCTGTGAAATCCACTGCTCCAGTGAATAACTACCGTGTCGGCTGCCTTCCCCAGTTCCCCTCCTCTCCATTTCTCCCCTTCTGACCACCCATGGCGCTCGGCACCCAGTGTCTCTGCTCACCCTTGGCGACCGAACAGGTGAACCACCCACTCCTTTCCGCCGTCCTCTAAGGGCCATCCAGTTGCACCTACGCGTGAGCTCTCCCTTCAACACTCCAGTGCCCGAGCTCCCTCCCCTGTGGCCTCCGCTCGGTGCGCCCCTCTCTGCTCCTCTGCCGTGTCCCTGCTAGCGCCTGCCGTCAACCACCCGCCGTCCGAGCAGACACCGGGCGCCAGCAAACTACGTGGAGGAATCGCTATGCCATACTGTGGTCGTGGGGTTCCTCAACCACGCTCTTCGTCGCCGCGACGCGTAGGCCACCGCCCGCCATTGTTGCCCCGTTCCTGCACCGACGTTCGGTGGTCGGGATTGGGTCTTGGGCGCTCTACGGCGTGTGTGGATTGTGTGTGTGGAGTGCCCAATGTGGGGAGCGACCCGAGCCCCTGGAATTCCTCGTCGTACCTCACCGCCGCTGCAACTCCGCTCCGCGCGGTGGACTGGGTACCTTCGCGGCCAAATCCCTGGTGAGCCATCCCCTATCGCACTCGCGCTAGCTGTAATTTCATTTTTTTTGCACATCACCGTAGGTTAGCTTCACCGGATCGACGGATTAGGTGGCTCTCCGGTGAGCGTGCCGCCGTGGGGGATGACGGCCCGCTGTGGCGAGTCCCGGGTTAGGAAGAAGCACGTGCACGCGTCAGATCTTGACGGACGGTCAGGATTAGATCGTGGCATATCGGTTTGCGTAAATGCGATCTGGATCGTTGATGCGGACGTGAACGGCTTAGATCAATATTGGTGCGTGGTTGTCCTTTGTGCGTTGAGATCGGATCTAACGGTCGGAGCGGATTATACGTGTTCATGACACGTGGGTTTAATCTGGAGCGTCGGTGGTCGATTGTGTGGACCAGATCGCTCCATACCCCTTCGGTCCACATTTCACAAAAGAACCCCTGCGTCTTTCTAAAATAGAACCCGTCGTCCTGGGGTAGTGTGCACTGGGTCTTAGGAATTTTATCCCCGTGACCCCTGCGCTTCCCATTAATTGAGGCCCAGTCCAGAGATGTTTAAAAACAGAGAAATAATTATAGAAATTTATTTTTAATACAAAAACAAATCTAGAAACTTGTAAAATGCATAGAAAATTCATTTTAACTCCAAATTGAACCATTCCAATTTCTAAAATTTTGTAATAATATTCTCTATCATTTAGTGTCACTGTTTTGACATGAATTCTGTTAGAAAATTTATTTATCATTTAATCCTATTTCAAGCACATTAAATCTTAGGAAATCCATAACTTGAAATCTATAACTCCAAATTTAATGATTCCAGTTCCTATGATCTCATTTTAATGTGTAGATTTTTATTGTGTATTTTATTCACATGTTTGGTGCAATGTTAATTTTTGTTATACTATGTATGTATTGTGTTGATGCGAGTAGACGAGCAAGCCACCGTGGAAACTGAGGTTCAACAAGTAGAGATAGCTGAGCAGGAGCTCATTGAAGGCAAGTTGTGCCCTTGATCACTTACTTTTTCCCAGCCATGTTCTTATTAATTTTAATGATCTGCATAGGATAATTTTGATGGGAGCCTTTATGTTACCCCAGTTTTGATTACCTCTATACCTTGTTCACCCCTGAAATATTTTTGGGTAGTACTTGCTATTGCTTTATGTGGATTGGGTATGGAGATACACTATTCATGATTATTCTGTTATTAACTTGTTACTATTATTGTTCATGTTAAGATCATTAAATTAATGGGAACATGGAGCGACCACCCGGGAAAACAGTGCTACCACAAGGGTATAATGGGACGCCCTTGGCTGACTAATTAGGAAAGCTAGTGGAAGACTACCTTACCCGAAAGGGGCAAGGGCAGTAGGGGAGAGGTCAGTGCGGGGAGGTCTCTGGTTGATTTTGCTGCGATGGCTGTCAGCCAGGAACCCTGTACTGGATCTTCCTATAAACTGTAGCGGGTTTTCGGAAGCTAGTGGAACTTTGTAAAGGCCTCGTAGTGGATCCCTAGCCATTCACCTCGGTAGTGTCTAAGGGCCTTGCAAACCCAGGCGACATGGGATACACGACTTGTGGGTAAAGATGCGCAACCTCTGCAGAGTGTAAAACTAGTATACTAGCCGTGCTCACGGTCATGAGCGGCTCGGACCCTCACATGATTAATTATGGAACTTAAATTTAATTTGACATCTGCATTGCATTTGGGATTATTTTACTATTACTTTTCTTTATTATTATTAAGAATTGGTATTTACTTACACTTAGTAATTGCTAATAAAATTTTGACCAACTTATAAAAGCAATGCTCAGCCTCAGCCTTTATTCCATTGATTAGCCTTACACTACATGAACTCCCACCTTTGGTGAGTTCATGCCACATTATTCCCCACGACTTGTTGAGCTATGAACGTATGTGAGCTCACTCTTGCTGTCTCACACCCCCCCCCCCCCCACAGGAGAAGAACAGGTGGTTCAGGAGGAGCCACAAGGCGAGGAGTTTGATCTGATCTAGGTGGCGTTTCTCAGTCGACATTGGCGCCAACGATCCTTAGTTCGTTTTATATTTATCTTTATTTTGTAATAAGTCTTCCGCTATGTAATAAATACTCTGATGTTTTGTGACATTTATCTCTATACACTCTGTTATTATATATGTTGTCTTCTTGGCGCATGTATGAGATGCACCCGGCTTTGTTCCTTAAAACCGGGTGTTACAGAAGTGGTATCAGAGGAAATGTTGACTGTAGGACGAAACCTAGATAGAAATGGACAAAACCCTTATCTACTTATCTTACTCTGATTCATTCCATACTTACCTTATCTTGATCCTATCTCACCTTCTACTGTTCTACTCTGATCATTCTTACCTTTTCTACTCTTAGACAAGATGGATTTCACACCTTGGAATCCTACATTTATAACCTTTTTAAGAGATAGGAGACCTAAAAAAAAAGAAATTAAAAATTATTTTCTCTATTAAAAATGTTGGTTGATTGTTCTGCTGATCAATGCCTGATTTGCTTCTTTGATTGATTGAAATAGTATAGTTGGGCATCTTAGCATGTACCACCATAAGGTAATGTATTAGCTTTAGTGGATAACACACTAATCTACTTAGCTAATAAATCCCCCGCAGTAACATTTCTCGTAATTACTCGCCTTGTCTACAATTCTTCCTTTCTTACCCTGTGTTCCTAACCCAGATGGGCGACCCCTATAGTGTTAGAAGAGAACACTATAGATGTGATCCTTGGTATGTCGTGGTTAAGAAAGGTAAAGGCAGTTTATACATTGTGCTAAAGGAACCATAGAAGTCACCAGTTCCAAAAGAGAAAGATTTAAAGTTGGAATTGCAGTAACTACCGCCACCAAACAAGCGGCATTCTTGGTCGATGGGAAGTTTGTTGGTGACAACATCCGTGTGGTTAAGGATTTTCTGGATGTCTTTCCAGAGGAGTTATCAGGGATGCCACCAGATACGGAAGTTGAGTTTGTCATAGATCTCTTACCTGGAACTGCTCCTATTTCTAAATGGCCATATAGGATGTGTGTACAAGAGTTAAAAGAACTCAAGAAGCACTTAACGGAGTTGCAA
The DNA here is from genome assembly GCF_902167145.1 of Zea mays. NCBI lineage: Eukaryota > Viridiplantae > Streptophyta > Magnoliopsida > Poales > Poaceae > Zea > Zea mays. Next base: position 242,217,858 of record NC_050097.1, on the reverse strand, counting down.
GAGGCTGGTTACATTCGTTCGAGTCTTCACCTTGGAGAGCACCGGTTTTGTTTGTACAGAAGAAGGATGGATCACAGCGGATGTGTGTGGATTATAGATCTCTTAATGATGTTACGGTGAAGAACAAGTATCTGTTACCCCGTATTGAGGATTTATTTGATCAGATGAGAGGAGCCGGGGTATTCTCGAAGATTGATCTCCGATCGGGATACCATCAGATGAAGATTAGACCATCGGATATTCCCAAGACATCTTTCTCGACTCGATATGGATTATATGAGTTCTTTGTTATGTCGTTTGGATTAGCTAAGGCACCAGCTTATTTTATGGATCTGAAGAATAAGGTGTTCATGATTTGGATAGATTCGTCGTGGTTTTCATCGATGATATTCTTATTTATTCCAAGAGTGATAGTGATCATGAGAAATATCTGAGATTGGTGTTACAGAAGCGACGAAATAATCAACTCTACGCCAAGTATAGCAAATGCGAGTTTTGGATTGGCGTGGTGCCCTTTCTTGGACATATCATTTCTAATGTAGGGATTTCAGTGGATCCTGCTAAAGTAAAGGAGATAATGGAGTGGAGAGTGCCCACTACAGTTACTGAGGTCCAGAGTTTCTTGGGACTTGCAGGATATTATTGGAGATTTATTGAAGGACTTTCTAAGTTTGCTAAGCCTATGACCTCACTTTTGGAGAAAGGAAGAGAATTCAAGTGGGATGAGAAATGCCAAGAGAGTTTTGATCAATTGAAGGAGAGATTGATGTCTCCACCAGTATTGATTATGCCAGATCTGCAGAAGGGATTTGACATTTACTGTGATGCATGTGGCCAAGGACTTGGATGTGTGCTTATGCAAGATGGTCATGTGATTGCCTATGCATCTCGTCAGTTGCGCAAACATGAGTTGAACTACCCCACTCATGACTTGGAATTGGCTGCCGTTGTGCATGCACTTAAGATTTGAAGACACTATATCATGGGGACCAAATGCCAAGTGTATACAGATCATAAGAATTTTAAGTATATATTCACTTAGAAGGATCTCAACCTTAGGCAACGCCGTTGGTTGGAGCTTGTTAAGGATTATGATTTGGAGATTCACTATCACCCGGGCAAGGCAAATTTGGTTGCAGATGCCTTTAGTCGCAAGGAGCATGTTCATTCAGCTATTGTTGCCCAGTTACCCGATGAGATTGTTGAGGATTTCAGGAGACTTAACCTGGGGATAGTTACTCATACTGAAGGAGTTACTATTGATGTGGAACCTACTTTGGAGCAAGAGATCCGCAAAGGACAAATTGGTGATGCTAAAATAAAAGAGATTAAGGATCTGATTACTGAAGGTCGAGTTCCGGAATTTACGGAAGATGAGCAAGGCACGATATGGTTCAAGAATCGGATTTGTGTTCCCGATACTAATAGTCTTCGGGAAACCATATTAAAGGAGGCCCATGACTCAGATTATTCTATTCATCCTAGTAGTACCAAGATGTATCAGGATTTGAAGCAAAAATGCTAGTGGTATGGATTGAAGAGAGATGTGGCTACACATGTGGCTATGTGCGATGTGTGCCAAAGAGTTAAGACCGATCACCAAAGACTAGCTGGACTATTACACCCACCAAAGATGTCCAAGTGGAAGTAAGAAGAGACTGATATGGATTTTATTACTGGATTGCCTCGCACCCAGAAAGGATATGATGCTATATGGGTGACTGTGGATAGACTGACCAAAGTGGCTCATTTCATTCCGGTCAAGACTACTTATAAGGGATCTCAATTGGCAGAGTTATATATGGCTCAGATTGTGTGATTACGTAGAGTATCAAAGGAGATCATTTTGGATAGAGGATCACAGTTTACCCCCAGATTTTGGAAAAGTTTTCATGAGAGAACGAATGCGAAGTTGAATTTTAACACAGCTTACCATCCTCAGACCGATGGACAAACTAAAAGGACTAATCAAGTATTGGAAGACATGTTGAGAGCTTGTGCCCTTCAGCATGGTAGTAGTTGGGATAAGAGTCTACCGCATGCGGAGTTCTCATATAATAATAGTTACCAGGCCAGTCTGAAGATGTCACCGTTCGAGACCCTATATGGCAGGAAATGCAGGACTCCTCTATATTGGATCAGACTAGGGGAAGACAATTCTTTGGACCTGAACTTATTCAAGAGGCAGAAGAACAAGTCCGTATAATTCGGAAGAATTTAAGGGTAGCTCAGACCAGATAAAGGAGCTATGCTGATAATAGAAGGAGACCACTGGAATTTGAGGAAGGTGATCATGTGTACCTCAAGGGGTCACCACTTCGTGGAATGAGGAGATTCAAAGTCACGGGCAAATTGTCCCCTCGCTTTATTGGACCATTCGGAGTTTTTAGGCAAGTTGGAAAGATGGCCTATTAACTCGAGCTACCTGATAGTCTATCTGATATGCATAATGTATTCCATGTGTCTCAATTTAAGAAGTGTCTCCGTGTCCCTGAGAAACAGATACCAATGGAAGAGCTCAGTGTTCAAGGTGATTTGACTTACACGGAGTACCCGATCAAGATTTTGGATACTTTGACTCGGGTTACGAGAAATAAGGTGATAAAGATGTGCAAAGTTCAATGGAGCCACCACGGTGAAGATGAAGCAACTTGGGAAAGAGAAGAAGAGCTTCGTATAGATTTTCCCCACCTTTTCTCTAGTTCTTCTTAAATCTCGAGGACGAGATTATTTTTAAGGGGGGTAGGATTTGTGACACCCACTTTGTAAATTGCTAGGATAATGCCAGTAGAGGAACAATTTCTCCTTATGTGAGTTTGACCTTTATGTACCATCACATGTGAACACCATATTTAAAAACAAATAACTGTTAAGATATATGCTACCAAAACATGCATCATGCTGGGTTTTCATGTTGTGTGCATTTTGTGACAACATAAAAAAAATGTGACAAGAAATATATTAAAAATCCCAAAAGTGGAATTTAAGTTCTAAAGGAAATTTAGAATTTGAGAAAAGAGAAGAAATACTATACAAATGAGATAAAATAGATATATAAAATAACTAGATGTGGTTATTTAAATTTAACCTAAGTATGAACTCCCCAAATATAAACTCAAATTTTGAATTTGAATTTGAAAAGGAAAGAGAAAGAGAAAAGAAAAATAGAAATGAAAAAGGAATTGAAAAAGGGAAAATAAAAATAAGGGAAAACCTCATCTGGGCCAAAACCCATTTGTCTCGGCCCACCAAACCCCGCATGCGCCAGTCCACTACTGCCCTCATCCACTGGTCGATGGGGCCGCTCAGCAGACCAGCCAGCACTTCCTGTGTTTGCTTCACTGGCGCGTGGGCCCCTCCTATCAAGTTTATCCCCTTCCCCTGTCCGGTCCGGTGTTGAGCGAATTCCTCCGTGGATCTCTCCGGTCATTCCGCCACCGCCTTGGTTGTTGGATCGACCGAGTTTCTTGCCACCAAATTCTGTGAAATCCACTGCTCCAGTGAATAACTACCGTGTCGGCTGCCTTCCCCAGTTCCCCTCCTCTCCATTTCTCCCCTTCTGACCACCCATGGCGCTCGGCACCCAGTGTCTCTGCTCACCCTTGGCGACCGAACAGGTGAACCACCCACTCCTTTCCGCCGTCCTCTAAGGGCCATCCAGTTGCACCTACGCGTGAGCTCTCCCTTCAACACTCCAGTGCCCGAGCTCCCTCCCCTGTGGCCTCCGCTCGGTGCGCCCCTCTCTGCTCCTCTGCCGTGTCCCTGCTAGCGCCTGCCGTCAACCACCCGCCGTCCGAGCAGACACCGGGCGCCAGCAAACTACGTGGAGGAATCGCTATGCCATACTGTGGTCGTGGGGTTCCTCAACCACGCTCTTCGTCGCCGCGACGCGTAGGCCACCGCCCGCCATTGTTGCCCCGTTCCTGCACCGACGTTCGGTGGTCGGGATTGGGTCTTGGGCGCTCTACGGCGTGTGTGGATTGTGTGTGTGGAGTGCCCAATGTGGGGAGCGACCCGAGCCCCTGGAATTCCTCGTCGTACCTCACCGCCGCTGCAACTCCGCTCCGCGCGGTGGACTGGGTACCTTCGCGGCCAAATCCCTGGGGAGCCATCCCCTATCGCACTCGCGCTAGCTGTAATTTCATTTTTTGCACATCACCGTAGGTTAGCTTCACCGGATCGACGGATTAGGTGGCTCTCCGGTGAGCGTGCCGCCGTGGGGGATGACGGCCCGCCGTGGCGAGTCCCGGGTTAGGAAGAAGCACGTGCACGCGTCAGATCTTGACGGACGGTCAGGATTAGATCGTGGCATATCGGTTTGCGTAAATGCGATCTGGATCGTTGATGCGGACGTGAACGGCTTAGATCAATATTGGTGCGTGGTTGTCCTTTGTGCGTTGAGATCGGATCTAACGGTCGGAGCGGATTATACGTGTTCATGACGCGTGGGTTTAATCTGGAGCGTCGGTGGTCGATTGTGTGGACCAGATCGCTCCATACCCCTTCGGTCCACATTTCACAAAAGAACCCCTGCGTCTTTCTAAAATAGAACCCGTCGTCCTGGGGTAGTGTGCACTGGGTCTTAGGAATTTTATCCCCGTGACCCCTGCGCTTCCCATTAATTGAGGCCCAGTCCAGAGATGTTTAAAAACAGAGAAATAATTATAGAAATTTATTTTTAATACAAAAACAAATCTAGAAACTTGTAAAATGCATAGAAAATTCATTTTAACTCCAAATTGAACCATTCCAATTTCTAAAATTTTGTAATAATATTCTCTATCATTTAGTGTCACTGTTTTGACATGAATTCTGTTAGAAAATTTATTTATCATTTAATCCTATTTCAAGCACATTAAATCTTAGGAAATCCATAACTTGAAATCTATAACTCCAAATTTAATGATTCCAGTTCCTATGATCTCATTTTAATGTGTAGATTTTTATTGTGTATTTTATTCACATGTTTGGTGCAATGTTAATTTTTGTTATACTATGTATGTATTGTGTTGATGCGAGTAGACGAGCAAGCCACCGTGGAAACTGAGGTTCAACAAGTAGAGATAGCTGAGCAGGAGCTCATTGAAGGCAAGTTGTGCCCTTGATCACTTACTTTTTCCCAGCCATGTTCTTATTAATTTTAATGATCTGCATAGGATAATTTTGATGGGAGCCTTTATGTTACCCCAGTTTTGATTACCTCTATACCTTGTTCACCCCTGAAATATTTTTGGGTAGTACTTGCTATTGCTTTATGTGGATTGGGTATGGAGATACACTATTCATGATTATTCTGTTATTAACTTGTTACTATTATTGTTCATGTTAAGATCATTAAATTAATGGGAACATGGAGCGACCACCCGGGAAAACAGTGCTACCACAAGGGTATAATGGGACGCCCTTGGCTGACTAATTAGGAAAGCTAGTGGAAGACTACCTTACCCGAAAGGGGCAAGGGCAGTAGGGGAGAGGTCAGTGCGGGGAGGTCCCTGGTTGATTTTGCTGCGATGGCTGTCAGCCAGGAACCCTGTACTGGATCTTCCTATAAACTGTAGCGGGTTTTCGGAAGCTAGTGGAACTTTGTAAAGGCCTCGTAGTGGATCCCTAGCCATTCACCTCGGTAGTGTCTAAGGGCCTTGCAAACCCAGGCGACATGGGATACACGACTTGTGGGTAAAGATGCGCAACCTCTGCAGAGTGTAAAACTAGTATACTAGCCGTGCTCACGGTCATGAGCGGCTCGGACCCTCACATGATTAATTATGGAACTTAAATTTAATTTGACATCTGCATTGCATTTGGGATTATTTTACTATTACTTTTCTTTATTATTATTAAGAATTGGTATTTACTTACACTTAGTAATTGCTAATAAAATTTTGACCAACTTATAAAAGCAATGCTCAGCCTCAGCCTTTATTCCATTGATTAGCCTTACACTACATGAACTCCCACCTTTGGTGAGTTCATGCCACATTATTCCCCACGACTTGTTGAGCTATGAACGTATGTGAGCTCACTCTTGCTGTCTCACACCCCCCCCCACAGGAGAAGAACAGGTGGTTCAGGAGGAGCCACAAGGCGAGGAGTTTGATCTGATCTAGGTGGCGTTTCTCAGTCGACATTGGCGCCAACGATCCTTAGTTCGTTTTATATTTATCTTTATTTTGTAATAAGTCTTCCGCTATGTAATAAATACTCTGATGTTTTGTGACATTTATCTCTATACACTCTGTTATTATATATGTTGTCTTCTTGGCGCATGTATGAGATGCACCCGGCTTTGTTCCTTAAAACCGGGTGTTACACTTTATGGGCTCAAGCAAGCCCCAAGAGCATGTAGGCCTGCTAATGGCAAAAAATCCAATCCACTCCCACCCATACCCAAATCTAATTACTTTGATATCCATCCCACACCCAACCAAAAATACTAGAGGGAAGTTAAACCCAACCCATCCAATAACATTATTGATCCCAAACCAACCCGTAATTGGGTGGAAACCCATGGAAAACCCGTGGGTTTAACTTATTGTCTCACATCAAGCCAACTGCATATACATTTTAAAAATCACATTTTAAAGCAGTAAATTAATTCAAATGAAAAAGTTTTCAACTATAAATTTGTATAACTCATCATGATGTACATTTTATATTTTGAACATTTCTTCATATGATAAACTAAAAATAAATTTGTTCATAAAACCTATATCTCTCTCATAATTTATGGAACTACAAGAGATATGTATAGAATTTGTGCATATTGTTAGAACTATCATGTGAGATGAACAAATGATCAAACAACCAAAATAAACTTTGTAGATCTTAAAAAGTTATAGAAGTTTGTAGTTGACAACTTTTTTATTTGAAGTCATATTGTCAACGAAAACTATGCCTGAATTTAAAAAATTTAAAATTTGAATTTTGAAAACAACCTCGAAAGAAAAAACCATCAACATGAAAGTTGTAGGTATTGAAGAGTTATGAAACTTTGTAGTTGACAATGTTTTGGTTTGAAATCATCTTGCCATGCAAAACTATGTTTGAATTTTGAATTTTAAATTTTTCAAACTACCTCGGATGGAAAAACCACCAAAATAAAAGTTGTAGGTCTTGAAATGTTATGAAACTTTATAATTGTCAACTTTTTTATTTGAAATCATCTTATCATTGAAAAATTCGTGTGAAGTTTTCAAATTTAAAATTCAAATTTTGTAAACGGTCTCGGATGTAGAAACTATTAAAATAGAATTTGTAGATATCAAAAAGTTATGCAACTTTATAGTTGGTCACATTTTTAAATAAAATTGTACTGATAAAATGGTATAGTATAGTGTGTTGTGTGTGACTAAAGAAATCAAAGACTTCTCTAAACCTGAAATAAAATGGTACTGATTAAGGTGGTAGTCTGATTGGTGAATACCCATGGAAACTCATACCTATACAAATCCATCTATACCCATGGGTATCCACCATTTTGACCCGCAATATAAAATAAACCCACCCAACCCAACCCGTTAATAATTAAAACACATCACAACCCACCAAAACAAAACCATTTCTTAAACCCACCTAAAATACCCATTTACACCCACCCCATTTGCAGGCCTAAGAGCATGGTATGAATGCCTAAGAGATTTCCTTATTGCTAATGGCTTCAAAGTCGGCAAGGCCGATCCTACACTCTTTACTAAAACTCTTGAAAATGACTTATTTGTATGCCAAATTTATGTTGATGATATTATATTTGGGTCTACTAACGAGTCTACATGTGAAGAGTTTAGTAGGATCATGACTCAGAAATTCGAGATGTCAATGATGGGGGAGTTGAAGTATTTTCTAGGATTCCAAGTCAAACAACTCCAAGAGGGCACCTTCATCAGTCAAACGAAGTACACTCAAGACATTCTAACCAAGTTTGGGATGAAGGATGCCAAGCCCATCAAGACACCCATGGGAACCAATGGGCATCTCGATCTCGACACGGGAGGTAAGTCCGTGGATCAAAAGGTATATCGGTCGATGATTGGTTCATTACTTTATTTATGTGCATCTCGACCGGACATTATGCTTTCCGTTTGCATGTGTGCAAGATTCCAATCCGACCCTAAGGAATCCCACCTTACGGCCGTCAAACGAATCTTGAGATATTTGGCTTATACTCCTAAGTTTGGGCTTTGGTACCCTCGGGGATCCACATTTGATTTGATTGGTTATTCGGATGCCGATTGGGCGGGGTGCAAAATCAATAGAAAGAGCACATCGGGGACTTGCCAGTTCTTGGGAAGATCCTTGGTGACTTGGGCTTCAAAGAAGCAAAATTCGGTCGCTCTTTCCACCGCCGAAGCCGAGTATATTGCCGCAGGTCATTGTTGCGCGCAACTACTTTGGATGAGGCAAACCCTGCGGGACTATGGTTACAAATTAACCAAAGTCCCTTTGCTATGTGATAATGAGAGTGCAATCAAAATGGCCGATAATCCCGTCGAGCATAGCCGCACTAAGCACATAGCCATTCGGTATCATTTTCTTAGGGATCACCAACAAAAGGGAGATATCGAGATTTCTTATATTAACACTAAAGATCAATTAGCCGATATCTTTACCAAGCCTCTTGATGAACAAACTTTTACCAAACTTAGGCATGAGCTCAATATTCTTGATTCTCGCAACTTCTTTTGCTAGATTGCACACATAGCTCATTTATATACTTTTGATCATATCTCTTTTATATGCTATGACTAATGTGTTTTCAAGTCTATTTCAAACCAAGTCATAGGTGTATTGAAAGGGAATTGGAGTCTTCGGCGAAGACAAAAGGCTTCCACTCCGTAACTCATTCTTCGCCATCACTCCAAGAAAAGGACCTTGTCTTTGGGGGAGAGAGTAAAAGCCCAAAGCAAAAGGACCGGACCTCGTCTTTGGTATAATCTTAACTCATTCATTTATGACCAAAGGGGAAGAAAAGCACTTCTAGGGCTCTAATAATTCCGTTTTTGGCGATTCATGCCAAAGGGGGAGAGAGTATGAGCCCAAAGCAAAAGGACCGCACCACCACCAATTTCAAAAACTTAGTGCTTTCCAAAAGTATTTTTCAATTGGTATCCTATTGTGTTCAAAAGGAAAAGAAAATTAGTTTTTCAAAAATGTATGTCAAAATCCTCTTGAACACTAAGAGGTGGATCTCCTTTAGGGGGAGTTTTGTTAAGTCAAAGGAAAAGCATTTGAAACAGGGGGAGAAAATTTCAAATCTTGAAAATGCTTTGCAAACTCTTCTTCATTTACCTTTGACTATTTGCAAAAGAACTTTGAAAAAGATTTACAAAAGAGTTTGCAAAAACAAAACATGTGGTGCAAGCGTGGTCCAAAATGTTATATAAGAAAGAAACAATCCATGCATATCTTGTAAGTAGTTACATTGGCTCAATTCCAAGCAACCTTTACACTTACATTATGCAAACTAGTTCAATTATGCACTTCTATATTTGCTTTGGTTTGTGTTGACATCAATCACCAAAAAGGGGGGAGATTGAAAGGGAATTAGGCTTACACCTAGTTCCTAAATAATTTTGGTGGTTAAAATGCCCAACACAAATTATTGGACTAACTAGTTTGCCCAAGTGTATAGATTATACAGGTGTAAAAGGTTCACACTCAGCCAATAAAAAGACCAAGTTTTGGATTCAACAAAGGAGCAAAGGGGCATCCGAAGGCACCCCTGGTCTGGCGCACCGGACTGTCCGGTGTACCACCGGACATGTCCGGTGCACCAGGGGGACTCAGACTCAAACTCGCCACCTTCGGGAATTCCCAGAGGCGACTCGGCTATAATTCATCGGACTGTCCGGTGTACACCGGACAGTGTCCGGTGCGCCAAGGGAGGTCGGCCTCAGGAACTCGCCTGCTTCGGGAAACTCCAACGGCTAGTCCACTATAATTCACCGGACTGTCCGGTGTACACCGGACTGTCCGGTGCGACTCCGGAGCAACGGCTACCTCCGCGCCAACGGCTCTCTGCGGTGCAATAAATGCGCGCGCAGCGCGCACAGATGGCAGGCGTGCCCATACTGGCACACCGGACAAGGAACATTAGTTGTCCGGTGTGCACCGGACACCTTGGAGGGCCCACAAGTCAGAAGTTCCAACGGTCAGAATCCAACGGCAGTGATGACGTGGCAGGGGGCACCGGACTGTCCGGTGTGCACCGGACTGTCCGGTGCGCCATCGAGCAGACAGCCTCCCAACGGCCACTTTTGGTGGTTGGGGCTATAAATACCCCAACCACCCCACCATTCATTGCATCCAAGTTTTCCAACTTCCAACCACTATACAAGAGCTAGCATTCATTGCAAAGCACACCAACAAGAGATCAAATCCTCTCCCAATCCCATTCAAAACCCTAGTGACTAGAGAGAGTGATTTGTAGTGTTCATTTGAGCTCTTGCGCTTGGATCGCTTCTTTTCTTTCTTGATTCTTTCTTGTGATCAAACACTCACTTGTAATTGAGGCAAGAGACACCAATTGTGTGGTGGTCCTTGCGGGAAGTTTGATTCCCAAGTGATTTGAGAAGAGAAGCTCACTCGGTCCGAGGGACCGATTGAGAGAGGGAAGGGTTGAAAGAGACCCGGCCTTTGTGGCCTCCTCAACGGGGAGTAGGTTTGCAAGAACCGAACCTCGGTAAAACAAATCCGCGTGTCACACTCTTCATTTGCTTGCGATTTGTTTTGCTCCCTCTCTCGCGGACTCGTTTATATTTCTAACGCTAACCCGGCTTGTAGTTGTGATTATTTTTGAGAATTTCAGTTTCGCCCTATTCACCCCCCCTCTAGGCGACTTTCACGTACCATGCGAATGCAGTATCAGTAAGGGACAACGAGAATAAACGAACGCGGTAGGCTTCCCCATCAGCCAATTCTCCCAAGTGTGCTATGAATTGGCTTATATGTTCGTGTGTGCTTTTCCCACCTTCACCAGAAAACTTAGAGAAGTCTGGTATTCTAGTTCCCTGTGGGTATGGCACGGTGTCGAATCGGTGGCTATAAGGCTTCCGATACGATTGCCCTGTACCTGACACACTAACACCGAGTTTGTCCCTGAACATCCCGGCTACCTCGTCTCTGACCCTCTCCGCCATGTCTGGCGACCATCCATTGAGTTTGTGGGTGGAGATTTCAGGTTGCCTGACATTACTCTGTCGGCTTTCCTCCCAGGGATGTTTGAGGTGTGTGTTAGGTGTCCTATTAATGTCACCATCTCCTGCCCTATACCCCTCAGGCTCTCTTGTGGCCGAATAGTATTCAGCCCTATGTCCATGAGGTGGTATGGCATGATTATAATGTGTTGCTGGTGGGGCACCATAATGTTGCTGCGATGAATGTGGGAACTGTGCGTATTGCGCAGCTCTCGGCTCTGCGTATGCATATCCGGATGGTCCGGCGTAAGAGGCCGAATGGTCCGCGACCTGGCCAAATGGTCCGAAGGTATATCCGGATTGTCCAGCCGTATATGGTGCTACGTGGGTAGTCTCGTACCCAGACCGTCTGTCGTAAAGAACTAGACGGTCCGCGATCGGGCCGAATGGTCCAGGGCTGTACCCGGACTGATCGGCCATATATGGTGCGACTTGGGCAGTCTGCGCATGGACTCGTGTAGAGTCGGATGGTCCAGCATAGTACGTCGGCCGGTTCATGCCATATCCGGACGGTCCGGCGTAAGATGGCGGACGGTCTGCAACATATCCGGACGGTCCGGCGTGATGCACCGGACGGTCCGTGATGGGGACGAAGTGTTCAGGGTTGTACCCTGATGGTCCGGCCATGTACGGTGCGACCTGAGTGTTTTGTGTGCGGGCCTGCATCTGGTCGGACGGTCCGGCGAAATACGCCGGACGGTCCGCGGTATAACCGGACTGTATGAGATGATGCTCGGATGGTCCGGTCGCGTCCAGTACCTGCCGCGTGCCTAGTGGTTGCGGCTGTGATGGTGACACGAAAGCGTGCATCGGCATACCATATGATGGCTGGGTCAAGGGTGACCCGTTTATAGCCGATGTGTTTGACGTGGGTGGCACTGTATTAGACTCTCGTGATGGAAAGTTAGGAGCAGCTGATTTCTCGTATGCACGTAAATGCATTTTAATAGATTCATCTACATATTGCTTTAACTGATCTCCTCATTGATCCATGAAAGTCGTAAGAGATAGGTCTGGAGTACTTACAACGGGACCCTGAAGTGGAGGTAGGAGAGATTCCATATCGATCTCCCCTTGACGGACGATCTTCTGGTGGCGATCTACCGTGAAGTGTGACAAGTACTTGTCCGCCGCCTCCTTGCGCCGTTCGGAGAGTTTATGCAGCAGTTCCGCCTCTTCCTTGTCGCGTTGTTCGTTCCATTGCCGCATCACCTCCTTCTCATCGCGCATTACGAGGTCTTCAAAGGGCCTTTGGTCATCAGCCGGGAGCACCTCCATGGCCGGCTTGATGATGTTCGTACTGGAGATCTTGGTGTGATCCTTAGAACCGGCCATTTATGGGCCGATTTTTAACAGATCTAGACACCTAGTCCCCAGCGGAGTCGCCAAAAAGTATGTTGACGCCTTTTTGGAGGCGTCAATCACTCAAAAGAACCGGCGGCGGTACTCTCTGGCCAGGCGCGGACGGTCCGCGGCACAGGGTCGGACGGTCCGCGACCTGGCGCGAGGCGGAGGTGCTCTCTGGTCAGGCGCGGACGGTCCGCGGCACAGGGCCGGACGGTCCGCGACCTGGCGCAGGAGCACGGGTTCCCTGCCTGACGGCCGGACGGTCCGTGCCCTGGGGCCGGACGGTCCGCGCGTGCGCAGGGGCGGCGGAGGATCGCCGACGGCGCCTGGATCTCGCTCCCGGGAGGGACCCCGTCGGAGAGGAGAGATCCTAGGAGTTGTCTAGGCTCGGGCAGGCCGACCTAGACTCCTCTAATCGACGTAGAGTCGAGGAGAGGCGGAGAATTTGGGGATCGAGAGGCTAAACTAGGGCTAAACTAGAACTAGACTAGAACTACTCCTAATGCATAAGGTAAAAAACGAGTAATAGACTGGATTTGATCGATTGTTGGGGGTTCAATCGGCCGTAGCCCTTCATCTATATAAAGGGGAGGTCTGGATCCGTTTCCAACTGTTTCCCGAGTTAATCCCGCGATTTTAGGTAACAAATCCCGCGAGAAACTAGGAACCCTAACTGACTCTGCGCGCGCGCGGACCGTCCGCGCCACCACCGCGGACCGTCCGGCCTCAGGGCCGGACCGTCGGCCGGCTCTTTTTAGCCTTCAACAGTTGACGAAATGGATCTATGACCTAATAAACGACACACTTGTCAATGTAGGCAAGACAAGAAACTGATATAGCAAGTGTGTTTTTTCAGTAACGCCAAAGGGCCAAAGTCACTTTATCTCAAATGGAGGAGGCATGGAGACAGGGCAAACGTACGTATGGGTCTGGTCACTTGTAGTAGTAGTGTACAGGTCGAGTTGTCATTGTCAGTAAACGTTTGGCACTTTTAGTCAAGAGCAAGTATAATAATGGGCTCTAAACCTAATTACATGGCATTTTTGTTTATGTGGAAGGGAGAGGCATCAAAAAGTAAAAGGAGTTGGCTCTCATGAGTTAGATGATACATGGGCTTTAAGACAAAATGTGAAAATGATAAAAGAGGGAGACAAGAGATTTATCTAAAAGCTAAACTTAGAGCCAGCTTTATTATATAAGTGTGTTTATTGTTGGCTCTAATTGACATGGTAAGGAGTTAGAGCCAACAATAGGCTCTATTATTAAATCAGAATGATGAATTTAATTACCTTCACTTTTCTCAATGTCCACTCTCCTATAGGCAATTAATGTGGATGCTAGTGCTTGGCGTGGGTATCAGTCACTCTCAGTTCCAGTTCACTGTCACACTCACACAAAGCAGCTCCGGTGAATCTCTGTCTGCAAATAGTGTGTATATATATATAGGAAGCTGTGACAGCTCGATTTCTTGTTGTCACATGCAGAAATAAATAAAGGCATATGCGACAATGACTATAGAAACATGTAAACGACAGGCTCACAAGTCCAAACAGAAACCAAGCACAAGGAAGAACAGCATACCATCTTGTTCCAAGAGCACTGTTCTTTCTATCTATACCATCATATAACACACATCACCGCTTTAAATTTTGCAAAACTCACTCGATCAACGTACCAAATCACCCGACACGCACTCATAACCTCCGTTAAATCCACAAAACAAATTGCACTTAGAATAACGCAACATCAATATTTAAAAGTGAGAAATCAAAGCTCCTCGTCTTTGCAGTCGTCTAGCGCCAAGAAGCAAGGATAACGTTCTAGCTTTGGGACATAGGCCGTTGAAGATATGATCGATCAGACGGGGCCTAGATCTAATCTAGCTAGCTAGCAAGTGACCATATCTTATCCTTTGTAGCCAGTACCCACCATGCCGCCGCCATGCGTAATGTGGCGTCGACGTCACAATATATAGGGTAGCCCACCAGCTAGCCTCCGGTCGTGGCACGCCGGCCGGCCGGCCATTGTTCGTTGGCAGCGAGAGTTGGAGCGACGGGCAAGCCAATCCAGCATGGGCGGCGGCGGCGGCGTGCATCGGCGAGCGGCGGCGCTGCTCTTCGTGGTGGTGCTAGCCGCGGTGGATCAGGCCGGCAAAAGCGTCTGCGAGGCGCAGCTCCGGCGCGGGTACTACGCCGGCGTGTGCCCCGACGTGGAGTCCATCGTCCGCGGCGTGGTGGCCAGGAAGGTCCAGCAGACGGCAGCCACAGTCGGCGCCACCGTGCGCCTCTTCTTCCACGACTGCTTCGTCGAGGTAAATATATTATATATACCGACGTAACGACCGGGCATGCATCATGCATCCGGCAGCCGGCCGTGACATGCATACGTCGACGACCTGTACGTACGTACGTAGGGCTGCGACGCGTCGGTGATGGTGGCGTCGACGGCGAACAACACGGCGGAGAAGGACCACGTCATCAACCAGTCCCTGGCCGGCGATGGCTTCGACACGGTGATCAGAGCCAGGGCGGCCGTGGACGCCGTGCCGGGGTGCCGCGGCAAGGTGTCCTGCGCCGACGTGCTCGCCATGGCCACCAGGGACGCCATCGCGCTGGTACACGAACACCGCCTGCAGTGCAGTACTTAATTACTATAGCAAGCGAATTACTAGAATATTGGAAGGTGAACGAATGCGCGCAGGCCGGCGGGCCGTCGTACGCTGTGGAGCTTGGTCGGCTGGACGGGCTGAGGTCGACGGCCAGCAGCGTCAACGGGAGGCTGCCGGCGCCCTTCTTCAACCTGGACCAGCTGAGCCAGATGTTCGCCGCCAACGGGCTGTCGCAGGCCGACATGATCGCCCTCTCAGGTGCATGCATTGCATGGCCGGCCATCAATCGAGTATACTAGCTAGCTATTAGGCTGGAGCCGGATCGGACTGACGACGAACGACCACTGCTGGTCCACTGCATGCAGCCGGGCACACGGTGGGGCTGGCACACTGCGGCACGTTCTCGGGACGTCTGCGGGGGCCGTCGGCGCCGGACCGGACGCTGGACTCGGGGTACGCGGCGCAGCTTGCGGCGTGGTGCCCGGCCGGGGTGGACCCGCGGGTGGCCGTGGCCATGGACCCCGTGACGCCCGTCGCCTTCGACAACCAGTTCTTCCGCAACCTGCAGGCCGGGAAGGGCCTTCTGGCGTCGGACCAGGTGCTGCACGCGGACCCTAGGTCCAGGCCCACCGTCGACGCGCTGGCCCAGAGCAGCGTGGCGTTCGAGCGGGCCTTCGTGGAGGCCATGACGAAGATGGGCCGCGTCGGCGTCAAGACGGCCCGGGACCGGCAGGGCAACGTCCGCCGCGACTGTGCCGTGCTCGGCTGATTAATTAATAATACAGACAGGCCTTTCGATGTTTTTATTCAGTTTGCTCCGGACTTTTTAACGTACGTGCGTACGCACGGCGGATTGCCACATGCATGCACTGATACGTATCTATACGTATCGGATCGTGTCGTCTACTACTACAGCTGGGTACGTACGTCACTGGTGAATTGAAGTTTACACGTAGCTAGATTGATTGATTAGGTCCTTTGGCATTGGGAAGGAACGAAACAACCTACCACACTAGTCTCACCTAATACTGATTCTAGCGCGTCCGTATATCTAATCTAACGACTTTATACGCAAAAGAAATGTTATGGATTTATGGCCATCCTAGGACCGATGTACGTTTTAATTAATTTACAAAAGGTTTCGAAAGACATTGGCTAATATATAGCTAGTAGTTTAGAGATGAGCGTAATATATGCCGTGTGCATATACATGTACACGTGGACCGGTCTGGCCCGGCACGGCACAGGCCCACAAAAGCACGGCCCACAAAGGTACGGCCCACAAAAGCACATATCTAATTATGGGCCGTGCCGTGCCAGCACGTGTGCCCAGTCATCGGCCTACGGCACGACCCACAATTAGTTATGTGTGCCAGGCCGGCCCAAATAGCCCAAAATACCTTAATATGCCAGACCGGCCCATATACATACAACAGTAATACATCAACAAAAAGTATAATATATATATATATATATATATATATATATATATATATATATATATATATATATATATATATATATATATGACCAAAATAAAACTAAGATGTTTTGTGGATGCACATTATAAACCTTTGGTCAGAAAGAAAAAAATATTACAACTAGCTCATAAATTCTCTGTTTAGTGTTTAATTGAGTACTATACATCCATACAGAATACATATACAATGATCATCACTATTCACTATCCATATCTAGGTATTGGTTCTCGATGGCTTATTGAAGCTCTAGATTCTCCAAGTTATGCTAGTCATGTGGGCTTTGATGAACCTTAGTTAAATACTGAGTCTATATTTAGTGGGCCTCGGTGGGCCTTAGTTAAATGGGCCGTGCCAGGCCGGCCCGTGGGCTTGACATGAGGTCCAGGCACGGCCCACAATGTGGGCCGTGCCAACCCAGGCCCACAATTAGGTTGGGCCGTGCCAGATATGGGCCGTGCCAGAAATTGTGTGCTTTGGGCCGGCCTATTAGGCACAGCACAAATGTACACCTATACGTGTGCATCATCAGACCTTCAATTCTCGAGACCATAATTCAAAATATGTCCAAACGGTGATGAATCAGAACATCGTTGTGGTCAGTAAGATTAACTTTGCTATATAATATAAATTTTCTTAAATTTTAACAGTGTTTTGTTGCCAAACTGGATTCTGGGTCTGGAAGATCGAGACGCACGTACGTGCACAAGATGGAGCCTATAAATAAACAGTAAGCATCTCAGCCCATGCATTGACCTACTGCCAGCAACGACGATGCCACCCACATCGGTGGACGCCACCGTGGCCACGCCTGCGCTGGAGCCGCCCGCCCGCCGCCGCCCCGCGCAGCTCCCCAACGCAAGCGCCGGCTACGTCGCCGCCACGGCGCGGGGGGCCAAGGCCAAGGCCGTCGCCTCCCGCTACCTCACCCCTCCTTCCAAACCGACCTCCATCTCCAGTTCCTCCCCTGCCAAGTCGCCAGCACCGAAGACGCCCGCCTCCACCGGCGGGAGCGCCACCACGACGACACGGACGCTCGTGGTCGCGTTCCAGACGCCGACCTACTCCATGGAAACCGGCAGGGCAAGCCCCGCCTCCGCGCCGGAACCCCCAAAGAGGTCCGCGCCGCGCGCCAAGGTGTCCGACGCGAGCCAGAACACGTACCGGTGGCCGCCACCGTCTGCGCCGTGCGGCTCCAGGAGCGTGGAGTTCTCCGCCTCGAGCAGGAAGGAGGCTCAAACGATTGCCGCCGCGCCGTCGACGGCGCTCCGCGGGACGCCGCGGCGCGCGTCGGTGGACGGCGCCAACGAGTACCTGCTAGAGCTGTCCTCCGACACGGACAGCGCGTCGTCCGGCGGGGACGGCGGCGCGACCCGACGCAGCGCCGTCGGCTCGGCCCCGCGCCCGTCGCCGAGGGGCGCCATGAGCGCCTCCGCGCGGTTCACGCGCGACGCCACGGGGACCCGCTCCGAACGCTTCGCGTACTACCAGTACCAGGTCATGCCATCGCCGTCACGCGCGCCTGCCTCGTCGACTCCAGCATCGGCGCCAGTGAAGAAGAGGTCACTGTTCACCGGCTTGCTGTCTTCGCCGTTCAGCAGGGCGTCTCTGAAGCAGCCGTCGCCGAGCAAGCCAGTGGCCAGTGCGTTTAGGAGGAGGGGCGCGGACGACTCGTCGTCCCCGCCGGTCCGGCGCTCCACGGAGGTGCCTGCCTCCGCCGGGAACACGCAGGGCAAGGCTTGTCCTACTGGCTGTGGCGTGGACGGTGACGTGAAGCCGAAACTCCTGGCGGCGATCAAGGCCGAGGAGGAGCACCAGCTGAGACTACTCTACACCAGGGAGTCGCAGTGGCGGCTCGTGAATGCGCAGGCTGGAGCTGCCATCTCGTCGCAGACCGCGGGTGCAGAGGTGAGTGGCTGGCCTCCGTTCTGTTCGTATCAGTTGATTCAGTTCAATTCATCATTTGCATTTCGGTAACACAGCAGCTGATGGTTCTAAATGTTTATGACAGAAAAAATTGTGTGGCGCATGGATTTCCATCCTGAGGATGCGCAAATCCGTCGCCATTAGAAAGATGCAGCTCCAGCTGCTTCAAAACAGGTGCAAACTCATGGCGATTCTGAGAGGACACGTACGAAGATCATACGCTGATCCTTTGCTTCCTTTATACAGCTCAATTCTCCATCTGTTCCACAACACTGACAACCCATCTCACTGATAAAACGGACTTCATACTAGCTTGCAAATTAAAATGGCCATGACATGGTTCATGAAGATGCAACTATAATTGCTATCTTAAAGGTTAAAGCTCGTACACCCAGTTTGCCGCGCTGGAGTAACTAATCGCTAATTTATGACACTAGATTCGTTCTGAGTACACATTGTCCGCACAAAATCTGATAAAATTACAATATGCAGATGAAAGTACAAGCTATCTTCTTTTTATTCCTACGTATGTATTTACATTAACCAGTAGGGGTCGGGTCATTGACTGACCCCTCCTCCTGACTTCCTGGGGCTAAAAAACGCAGATGAAATACCTGGAAGAATGGCCCTTCTTGGAGAGGGGCCATGCCCATTCTTTGTCAGGAACTACACAGGCTCTGACTGCCACCGTCCTGCGCCTTCCTGTCTCCGATGGAGCAGTGGTTGGTGTTCCATAAACCAGGAACTAAGTTTCGTCAATCTGTTGCTTCTCATCTTGAAATACTGAGACCTCATGTTTTCAGGCAGATATTCAAGGGATAAGAAACGCTCTTAGCTCTGCGGTTGATGCCATGCACACCATAGGGAACTCCACGAGAGCCCAGCTGCCTAAGGTGCTGCCGTCATACAGAACTTCTTTTTCCAGTTAGTTCTCTTTGAATCACATGACATTTACACAGACTGGATGCATGCTGCCAATATCACAAAATCTCTAAGATGACATGCTGCTATTTTCCAGTCTGAACCGTCTTCCATCTTCTGCAGTTGGCTCGGACAGATGTCTTTGCGTCCCAGCTCTCCAGAGTTTTCATTCAAGAACACAGTCTGATGATGCAGTGCAGAGATTTGCTGTCCACACTAGCATCAATGCACGTAAGCAGTACATCCAGACCGGCAAAGCCCGGTTCTAGTCTGTCAGCATTGTTGATGTGCTAACTGTTTTAGATTCACAAAAATGTTGCTGACACAGGTGAGGTACAACAGCCTACAAGGGCAGAGGATACAACTGATTAACTGAACCAAATAACGCATCAGTAGCTTAGCTTCAGTAGTCTCTTCAGGCAACCTTCTCCAGTATCCAACCCAGGTGCAGCTGTTGCCAGTAATAATGAGATTTTGCCAAGTGCGATAGTTGGAGCAAACAATGTATTCTTCCTGTAGCCCAACTTGGCAGGAACCTATATACAGAATACATGAGTGATGACACACAAGTTAAAAACTGAAGATGAATGAGTTCTGCAACATTCAAACCCTTGCTATCAGGAGTAGCGTGACTCCTGTCAAGATGTCCACTTGGTCCACTGATGAGCTTTTTTCCCTGCATTCTGATACTCAGGGAGTGTTTGAATACACTAGAGCTAATAGTTAGTGACTAAATTAGCTAGAGACATCTAAACACCCTACCTAATAGTTCAGCTATTAGCTATTTTTAGTAAATTAGTTAATAGTTAGCTACCTATTTGTTAGCTAGCTAATTCTACTAGCAATATTTTAGCCAACTAATTATTAGCTATAGTGCATTCAAACATCCCATCAATCATAGGTTTCAGTATTCCGCACGGAATTCACAAGTTTTGGTATTTTTAAAGACCACACTTGTTTTCAGATAGAAATATGTTGAATAGAACAAGTGTTAACTAAAACACACAAAATTAGCAATCACCATGGCATGAGCAAGCATCATACAGCAGGACCTGTGAATGAAGATGCCCCATATATACGAATTTCATCTTAAGACAATTGTACACTATTTTGATACTAAATATCTGTCACATTACATATGATCTCTGCACTCTTTTACTTTCAGAATAACAGGACAACTTCATAATAGTTCATGGCTCCACAAACAAATGACCAGCTGAACCTGTGAATGTTGCCCCATGCATATGTACAAATTTCATTCATTGACACATATATAGCAACATTACTCACATGCTATTACAATTTCAATCTCTTTGTTCTCACTTGGAGCAGTGCTTGCGCTGGGACTTGCGAGTTCCACATTTTGACCTAGATATGCTTGTTGCCGAATCATCATCCTCACTGTTGAAAAGAATACCTAACTCATATTAGAGAAAATGCATGAGCGATCTTTGAACTTATCATGAGGTGCTACTTAGAACACAAGACACATGATACATTTTTGCTTTCAATGTTTCATTTTCTTTTAAAATAAATCCTTAATGACTTTTTTCAATGGGTTTTAATTAATCAGCTTATTATGAGAAATTCTTCGCTAGTTTGAGAAAGAAGTCATAATATAAAAAACTAAGCTCCGGAGGGATTAGTATATTCATTTTTAGCTCTGAAAATTCAGGTTTCTAAAAAATTATTGTCAAAATATCTGTGACTTGGCGTTACCAAAAGCCATGGAAACGTGGAAGGCAATATGGAAAATGTAATGTTGATGTAAAATTGTAGACTGGTTATTTCATAGAATCAGTGTGCCTGTTTCTAAAAGGGAAAAAACTGAACACTCCTTTTATGTCAGAATATAGATATTTATGTCATTCAAATTTTGTCCCAGCATACAGCCATTGACCCATTTCTGATTATAATAGAGGTTCCAAGGGGCAAAATGTCCCTCATGCTATCTTTTCTGTCTCGGCATGCAAGTGCAAATATGGCAAGCAAGGCAAACAAATATGCAGATTTCCTTTTTAAATTTAGCGGCATTATGCAAACAGACATGGTAGGATAGGCTGCCCATGCCACCAAATGCACTCACGCATGTAATATAATGAAGGCAAAATTAGACTTTTAAGCACTCTCCTTAATCTAACTGAAAAGAACTCAAAAGTCAGCTGTATTCTAGGATGCACAGAGTACACTTACCTTGCTCACAGTTTCCACGTATTGCTGGTTTAATCGTGGCGCTGGTGGCTAAGGTAGCAGCTTCTCTACACTTGCTAATGTAGGAGTTCGCACGACGAAGCCTTAAAGCAGCACCATATGAAATCTCTCCAGGATAATGCCTGTCAGTCTTAGCATCTTCTATGTCTCCGACATTCATTTCAATCACTAGTGAAAAGAATAGCAATAGTTTAAGGAAAGACGAATCATCTCTTGCATGCTCACTTCAGCCTATTTGGAAAAGAGAAAAAAGGGAAACACTTACGTTGCACAGTACGGTCCCCAGCCATTGGCTGTTGATTTGTGGCACAGGCTGCAGCTGCAGCCTGAGTTGTAGATGGGCAACCATATGATGATGATCCTTCCCATTGATTTTCTATGTCATTGTTGACATTCCTTGGAGCCCTCTCTAGAATGCCAGCGTGGGTGAGCAATGCCCACCAGTGTGTTATAAACTCCCCTCCATTTGCCAGTGCCTCGAAATGCTCATTCACATTTTCCGAAGGCGCGATATAGAGCAACATCTCTGCCCAGAAATCCGCAAGCACCTTCCAACACTTGTCACATTCCATCTCCTCGAGCTGCCTCGCCAACTTCATCCCCCTCTGTAAGATGGAGGTTTCTGTTGATACAGGCAAACTTCTCAAGGCTTCATACTTGTCTTCCACTTTCTGCAGAAACTGTGCAGCTTCCACTGCTACTGCATCAAACACAAGGCTAGAATCATAGTAGTTCCCAGGAAGCAACTTCGGTGCTGAGACCACCAGGTATGCACAGTACTTTGACAGTATGGTTGCGATGTCAAGATGTAACTTGAGTGCCCCCCCAACTCTAGGATAAAGGCATTTCAATGTTTGCACCTCGCAGTAACACGTTGCAATGTGCCAAGTCAAAATGATGTGTGTCTGATTCTCCTTGTCCAGGTAACAGTTGGTGCCTGGGTCTGAGAGCATATTGTGCCTGCAAGCCCATAAGAGGTCATGCACCTCATTGTACACTAATGACGATTCTCCATTCGCTAGGACACCCTGTGTACGCTGGAGGGAATGGACAACTGCCTTTTTTACTTCTACTGGTATCTTGATAGCTGCAGGTTTCACATGTTTCTTGCGGATACGTTGTGCGTGAATAAAGTCTTTGTTTGTATTACAAAGGTACCCAAAGTCTGGAGCCACTATAAGACTACAATATCGATGCATAAACCTGTGAAACCATACCTTACGTGGACTCTGCTTGTACTTGCAACTAATCACTGATTCAAGCAAGGAGTATTGCCCAAGTTTATTTTGGTAGTAGTATTCGCTTGACCTTGACCTGGTGATACCAATAGCCATGTTAAGAATAATCTCCCTGAATCTCATGCAGCAGAACTTTTGAAACAGTTTCATGCAGAAGCCTCTCCTTGTGTTCGTTGCTTGTTCTCGAACATAATGGCAAACAAATGATACTCTGCACCAAATGGTGCTAAAAAAAAGTAATACTTGGATAAACTCAAGCAAAACAATGCATGCTACTATCAGTATTGTTACAACAACATCAGATGTTGTTGTAACATCAGATGTTGTTGTGCCCACGAATTCAGACCGATTCTGGTTAGAAAGAACACTTTCTATCAGCTTGTAGATTGTCACAGACATGAAGCTGGCTGATGCCAGGGACCAAATTGCTGAAACCTTTTTAGATCCATAGTAAAGAACAGCATACTTGGTGAAGAAGAAATCATACATAAAAGCTAACTCAACCTCAATCAACCTGAAGATCCTGTCGTAATTGAGGGTTCCGTCCTGATTCTTTGACAAAACCCCCTTGAAGACAAAATCATGTGTCTTTCGCTGTGAAGCTTCAACGCAGACAAACCCAAAGAAGCGCCTTCTCAGCAGAAGAAAAAGAGAGAAGGAAAGGCATACATCCTTCAGCTCGGAGCTTAGTTCACTGCACATAAATATCCTCTCTATGTCAATGATCTGTGCATCATCCACTGTTAATTCCTTTGCATATGACATCCTTGCTTCCAGTTTTGACTCATCCAAGGGCCAATCAACTAAGTAATGATAACCTTTCATGCTGGTTGGATCATAAGATGAGCCACTTCTGGATTGTTCCTCATACATGTAGTCAGCAACCATTTTGTTCAAATTCCATGATCCGGTGGCCAGCTGGTATGCCCAGAATCGTTCCATAAATTTAAAAGCAGCTACCGAAAAAACTAGAGAGCCATTAGAATCAGATCCATTAGTTATTTGGCTGACATATATTTGGAAAAGAAGAAACAAAATAAGCTGTTCCTTTTGTTGATTGTTGCCATTGAGACAATAAGATGTAATAGAGTCCGCAGAACAAAAGAGGAGATACAGGGATGAGGCCCAAATGGGATACATGCTGCTCTTTACTGCAGATGAGTACATTGAACCAAGTGTGTATGATATCAGGGACGAGGACAAAGTGTATGCAACCATGAAACCATTCTGTACAAACGAGTTTCTGCTCCGGCGGCGCAAGGGCCCAAAGGTGGTCATGAACAACAGGCTGATGGCAGACAATACGACAAGTACCTCATTGCGGATCACTGTTGCCCTAGAAGTGCTCCAAAGGTACTTTGCACAAGCTGATAAGCTATGCATATCCCTGAGATCATGATGATCCTTAGCCTTCAAAGCGATGCAATAGGCCTGCAATGGGTGGATGTGCGGTAAGGTAATACACAACTACACAAGCTCCTATAAACCAAAATGATGGGGCAGTGGGGCATAAGCAAGCACAAGAAGAGATTTAAATTCTGAAACTCTAGCAAGAGCAACCATGGCAAGAAAGCATCAATTATTGCAGGAGAACATAATCGTTTTTTTTTATTTTTAATTTCATAGAGGGCAAACAAGAGATGTAATTCCCTTTGGTCAGTCGAAGCTTCATACCGTGTAGTTAGCCATCCCCTGGATGGATCGACGAACTGATATCCCTTCCTCCCTCCCCCTAAAGCCTAAGTGTGCTCCAGATAAGGCAGATGACATGTGCCCTCTGGCTTCGTAAAGGACACACTTTATACAAGCACCTAGTGCAGCAGACACACAAAGTCAAGTCAGCTGCTCCAAGGGTATGCCAAGACGATAGGGATGTGCCTTTGTACCATTCACCTAGAAAGCAAGATTTTCGTTGTTTAGTTTTGGCACCATTGTGTGGAAATAAGAAAGGAATTATCAAATAAAACTCAATTGATTAATCAGTAGAGAAATACTAGCAAACTAAACTCCTATTTGAATCCTAGCAAGTCTAGATTGGGCAGATCTATTCGGTGAAACTGACCACGACAAGTCGACAACCTTGGAGCCAGCGACTATTACCGACACTCAAGTTGATTACTCGAATTGTCATCATGTCTACATGTCTAGTAATTCAGGAGAAGCTTCCTGCATCACTGAATCTGAATCCATCTACATCACTGTTGTGTTGCTCCCCTGTCGTCGACTGGGCTGGGCGTATCCGTCGGGGAGACGGGGACAGCGTGCAGGACGTGGGCAGCTTAGCTCCACCCGCACAGGCAAAGAGATAACCGATGCAAATCCAGAAAGGCTGCGATTTTTCCGCCATGGAATGGAAGCAGCCAAAGAAGCGGCATTCCAAACAGAAACAGGACAGACAGCAATCGAGGGGTGAGTTGGGTGTTCGCTCGGGAGGAGTGAGGGCTTTGGAGTCTGGACCAGCAGCGGGAGGGCATGGCGGCGGCGGCGTGCATGGAGGCAGCCTTGGACGATGAGAGGGGGGCGGCGGCGACCGGCGAGAAGGAGCGACGGGCT
Organism: Zea mays; assembly: GCF_902167145.1. Classification (NCBI taxonomy): domain Eukaryota; kingdom Viridiplantae; phylum Streptophyta; class Magnoliopsida; order Poales; family Poaceae; genus Zea; species Zea mays. The sequence continues at coordinate 242,192,384 of NC_050097.1, read as the reverse complement.
GCGCCCTCCGGATGGATGTGAGGCTTTGCCGGGGCTGGGCTAGTGGGCTGAGTCATACAAAAGGCCGAATTTCTTACTCAAATGGCCTGCTCTAGCCTAATGCAGTGACCCAGTTACGTACTCCCTCGACTATACAAAAAGGGAATAGTGCCTCCTACAAAAAAACTAGCATCCGAACAAGCAAGCAAGGAACTCTTATGTATTGTCATCATTGTCAAAATTTATTTCGTTGCCTAGTAATAATCATTTATTGCCTGTTTTCTTAAGCTATATAATTTATTGCGTCAATAATCATGCCTTTGTTGTGTTGTTTTTTTGTTTCATCATGTGGGTGCGTGCATTGTTTGCCTCTTGAACCACACGAAAGGGCCATGTATAAGTCAGCGTCTGTAGTAGACAGACAGCAGGCTAACAGAACATGCATGCATGTTCAGATCATCACCATAATACGTACTCATACTACTGTATTATATTGTATTGTATTGTATTAATATTGTATTGTATTATTACGAGATGTTAATCAGATTCCCTTGGTCGCTGGACAAGTTGATCGTACATGCATAGATCAGGGGTGGTTATATATAAAGTAGCTTATTAGAGCAGTGCATGGAGAGGAACCAGCTAGCCAGCAAAAGCAGGCAAAGAAACGAGATATATAGAGAGATACGATGGCTGTAGGTAATAAGGCTGTGGCGGCTGTGGTTATGGTCGTGACGATCCTGTCATCGGCGGCCGCCGTCCATCTGGCTCCGCCCACGCCCACGGCGGTGATCAGAAAGCTTCTGCAGCAGGAGGAGGACGACTGCTTGCCACCCATGATTATTGGCAGTTGCTGCACCGGATGCGGTCTTTTCCCTTTTCATGGTCCTGTAGGACGCTGCTGTGATCCTGATAACAACGTCTGCACGCTGGTGCCCGGCGATGGCAGCGATTTCGAAGCTTGCGTGCCTCGTGATATGTGCGCAGGAATCACATGCTAGTAGCTAGCTAGCTTAATTTAGCTGCTCTTTTAATTCCCTGTTCCTTTTGGCTTTTGCTTGCATCTTGACTTGAATGATGTGTACTCGGGATCTAGCTACTAGATGCTATGATCTTCGATTGTTGTTTCATTTACAAAAATTAATATAAGCTTCCTTTTATATATACTCGATCATTAGATTTAAAAATGCATGCACATCTTGTGATTCGACTAGCTCTTTATAGCAATTGTTAGGAGAATGAATACTTAGACTTGGGGTCTCTTTGTTTCAGCAGTAAATTTCTGAAAATCTGGCACCACACAAGAATAAATTCCATCCCACCTCCAATCCAAGAAAAATGTTTGCTCAGAGAATCCGGCACCACCATTTCACTGAAAACGACTCCGCGCTTGCCGTTTAGCTCAGGAGACTAAACGTCATGTGCCAGATTCGCCACTGCTTGCTAGGATCCATCCAGTGGGAACCATTTTTCTATAGAAGAAGATAGGGACGTTTCTACAAACAAAGTAGCTTCGCCCCTGTGCTTGCTATAGGATCCAAATAACACCCTTGGAGCAGCTGACTTGACTTTGTGTCTGCTGCAGTAGGCGCTTGTATAAAGTGTGTCCTTTACGAAGCCAGAGAGCACATTGCTATCTGGAGCACACAGGGCTTTAGGAGGTAGGTAGGAAGGGAGATCAGTTCGTCGACCCATCCCGGGGATGGCTAACTGCACGGTATGTAGCTGTGACTGACCAGAGGAAATTACATCTCGATCTTGTTTGCCCTCTAAGAAAAAGAAACGATTATGTTCTTCTGCAATAATTGATCGTGATGAGGGAAGCTGCTTTCTTGCTACAGTTTCGGAATTTAAATTTCTTCTTGTGCTTGCATATGCCTCTTTCTTGAAACTACCGTTTCCTGTGTTTCTTTCTCTTGAATGAAACGACGCCATTCAGTTCTGTAACTGTGTTACAGAAGTGTGTGATAGCTCTGTCTGTGAGACCACCAACTCTATTGTTTGGAACATGTCTATCTTTGATAGGAGTTAATACTGAAGCTAGGTGGTTTAAAACATTGCTCCAGACCTTTTTTTACTCATGAAGTTAAACATGCGGTCCATTTTGTTCTGCAGTGTTCATTTGATTATATATCAAACGTTGGGGTAGCATTGGCATTCTGTCTGATGAGCTCTAAAACACAAAATCAAATATGCACCGTTCGAGAGTGAAACCCTAACCCTAATTAGGCAGGAGATATATTAATATATGGCAAAGTATATGGGCCAAGGCCCATGTAACGCACATAATACACTAACATCCCTGCAGTCACAACTCTATTTTGTACAAATATGAGACTAGATCGAAACTCTGACAACAATATGGATGGGAGCCCCTCAGTAAAGATGTCGGCAAACTACGAATTTGTCGGGACACGCAGAGCACGGACATTGTCGACAGTGGCACGCTCGAGGACAAAGTGGAGGTCCATCTCCACATGCTTCGTGCGCCGGTGCTGCATATGATTGGTGAAGAGGTAGAATACGTGAAAATTACCTAGAAGGGGTGAATAGGCGAAATACAAAATTTACAAATTTAAGCACAACTTCAAACCCCGAGGTAGCGTTAGACACTACACCAAAAACATACACTTCCTACGGTTTTTTAACTTCCTACAGCTTTTATAACAAACCGTAGGAAATAAATAACTTCCGAAAGGCAACTGGTAGCTTTTATTCGTCGATATTGCAGTCTTGTAGTGGCTCCAGACTTTGGGTACCTCTGTGACACAAACAAAGATAGTGTTCACGCACAACGTATCCGCAAGGTACATGTGAAACCTGCAGCTATCAAGATACCAGTAGAAATAAAGAAGGCAGTTGTCCATTCCCTCCAGCGCACACAGGGTGTCCTAGCGAATGGAGAGTCGTCGTTAGTGTGCAATGAGGTGCCTGACCTCTTGTGGGCTTGCAGGCACAATATGCTCCTCTCAGACCCAGCAGGCACCAATTGCTACCTGGACAAGGAGAATCAGACACACATTGGAATGTCTTTCTCCTAGAGTTGGAGGAGCACTCAAGTCGCACCTTGACGTCGCCACCATACTGTCCAAGTACTGTGCGTACCTGGTGGTCTCAGCACCAAAGTTGCTTCCTGGGAACCACTATGACTCTAGCCTTGTGTTTGATGCAGTCGCAGTGGAGGCCGCGCAGTTTCTGCGGGGAGTGGAAGACGGGTATGAAGCCTTGAGAAGCTTGCCTGAATCAACAGAAACAGAATTATCCATCCTCCGGAGGGGGGTGAAGCTGGCGAGGCAGCTCGAGGAGATGGAGTGTGACAGGTGTTGGAAGGTGCTCGCGGATTTCTGGTCAGAGATGTTGCTCTACATCGCGCCATCGGAGAATGTGAAGGAGCACATCGAGGCACTGGCAAATGGAGGGGAGTTCATAACACACTGGTGGGCGTTGCTCACCCACGCTGGCATTCTAGATAGGAATGTCCACAGTGCGTGACATAGAAAATCCATCTACAAACTCAGGCCACAAATCAACAGCCAATGGGAATATCTGAGGTATCATATATAGATCGATACATTATTTGTGTGTTCTCATGTATTTATATATACTCCCTCCATCTTGAAGTATATATATGGTATCCAAGTAATTTTATGACATATTATATTGGAAACACAAATGCTCCATACAACTGTCTTGTTATCATATTTAGGTTGGTGATATACATTATATTAATGTTCAGAAACCTTCACGTTAGAGAGAGATGCAAGCAGCAAACCGCGGCTTCGGAGACGAGGAGAAGAGCAGGGTAGGGTAGGTGTGCTTGTGACAAGAGCTGAAGGCTGCAATGCACATGCTCTCTGCTGAAGCAGCAAACCGCGGCGAGGTAGCAGGGATATGGTGGCTTCAGTCGGCGGCGATGGTTGGGTCGTCTGCAGGAGATTACGACATGGTCGATCGTCTAAGGTAAGTACTCCCGTTCGTGTTGCAGGCAGTTCTGCGTCTTCGTCAGGGCTTCGGCCTTGGATCGCTTCCAAACAGTGGATCGTCGGGCTTTGCGTGGTCGGGGCCCCAGACTTGATCGTGGTCGCGGCTCATGGCGTGGCCGTGGTGGGCGCTTTGGTGGGCGCTCGTTTCTGGAATCTGATAGAAGAGTCATCCGAGACATGCCTGAATCGAGCAGAGGGGTCGTGTCATCCAATGCTTTTGATGAAGATGCTAAAAAGAGAGCAGCAGACACAGTAGATGACGGCGCCCTGGCTGATGGCAAGGGCAAGAAACGCCGTGAGGATCTCTGCTGTGAGATTTGTGAGGGAGACCATGTGCCGCTTGACTGTCAGGTATACAATGGTCCTAAACCCCATGCCATTCTTTGCGGTTTTGGGAGTGGTGAATCTGGGTTCTTTCAAATTCCCAACTTTGGTTCAAAGGGGTTGATCCCGCTGAAAGAAAGTTCAACTGCTTTTATCACTGCCAAGGAAGGCACCATTACGGCAGAGTTAGTAAAGTCTGAGTTGGCTCGTCTCATTCCGGTGAGATGGACTTGGGCTGTCCAAAGTCATGCGAATGGTTTCGTTGTACCTTTTCCGTCCAAAGTCGAATTACAACGGATGGTGGCCATGAAATTTGTTCATGCTGTAGATGGTAAAAGCATAATGGTCATTCAAGAACTTGAGCAGAAAATAGAGCCCGTTCAACATTTGGAAAAGGCTTGGGTCAATATCTACGGAGTGCCGTATGAAATTCGATCTTTTCTTCCTCTTTGGGCGGTGGGCACCATTATAGGTGCTACCCAGAAAGTCGATCTAAGATATACAAAACAGATGGGTGTTGTTCGGCTCTTAGTTGGTGTAACAAACGTCGACAAGATCCCAGAATCGGTTGACATAGTGGTCGGGGAAGGCTTGTATGAAATTTTCTTTAAAATTGATAAGGTTTGCAAAGATGGAGTTTGGTCAGAATATTATTACCCTTCTGATAAGAAAGATGATGATTTTGAATCCAAGGATGAGGATTTTGATGGGCTCGATGATATCCAGCCTAAGTTTGATGATACCACCAGGGACACTGTGATGAAAGATGTGTCCGGTAGCAAAGTTGATAATTCTTCTAATGTCCAACATGCTACTCAGCAGAATTGTGATATTCGTCAAACCGGTGTGCCTTCTGACTTTGGTTCTTTGGCTCAAAGTACTGAAAGTTTTATTCCTCATATTAATACATCTTCTCTTGATTGCTCAGATGCGCTAGAAAAATGCTTAGTTGCTGTTAATAGGTCTTCAGTTTTTAGGGAGAATGTTGCAGCACCAACTGCTGTTGCGCATGGGGTCGTTTATGATAATAAGTGGACAGAGGCTGAAGGCACAATTATTCTGAACGCCAAGCAAACTGCACAAAAGAGAGGTGAATTTTCTAGGACCGGTGGGCCTTCTTCTTACTTGGCTTCTATGGTTCAACTTAATGAAGGTAGTAATTCTAATATTAATTCGCATTCTCTTCATTGCTCAGATATGCCACAGATTTACCCAGTTGCTGCTCCTAGGGCTGCAGAGTCTAGAAAAAATAATGATGTACCTTTTGATGTAGTGAGCAGGACTGTTGGTAGAGAGGGGCATGTAGATGCCGATGCATTTAACCTGAACACCATATGCCATGAATCTGGGAAAAAGGCAGCTGCACCTTTTGTTGTAGTGTGCACAGCTGATGCGAGTGAGGGGTCTGTTGATGCCAATTCAATCTGCCTGAATTCCTTTCCTGGTGTTCCTGCGAGTGCAGCAGCTGTTTATCCAATTTCATTGGAAGACATCAACACAGACCTCAACAGTGTGGCGATTGAATTTTCGCCAGCAACAAATATTCATGCAGCTATTCCAAATGTATCAGTTGAGCAGATACATGAGCATGTCCGGGGAGCTGAGCACTCGGTGGCTCAGCTCACCTCTCCCGGTGGTGCAGATGGGAGTGGGGCTCTTGTTGAAAATTTCTCACTCCAAGGTAAAAATCTATTTAATGGTGATGTTATTTTTAATCACGACAATGTTGATCCATTCCTTTATACTTCTAGACATGGAGACTTTAATATCGTGCATACATGCATGGACCATGGTGGTGGTACCTTCAATATGATAACTTCTTTGTCAGAGGTACCGAGAGTTACTTTACAACATTTATGCAAACAATTTAAGATTAAAGCTAATATAAAAAATGATGAAATGGTACAGGCGCTCAATCAGTTGGCCCAGTCAAATGACCAAATCTTGATTTCTCTTCAAGATTATTTTAAATCAAAATCTCTTTCTCAAAGACCAATGGCCCGAGAAGATCTTACTCAGGTCTTGGGCAAGCGGGTGGTTTCTGATGAGGACACTTTAAGCAAGGCTCAGCGTCTTGCGGCAAAGCGCAATTTAGAAATCAGTGAGTATTCATTTCTTCCTTTTAAGCCTAAAGTTATTGCTACCAAGTTAAATAATGTTGGGATTCGCTTGGGCAGAAATGATAAAGAGGTTCTTACCTCAGCTATTTCTATTAAGAATATAGAGGTCGATCGACTCATGGCTTCTAGTATTTCATCCCCATCCATTCGTCGTGCTGTTTTAAATGAAGAAGATGATAATGACATTGATGAACATCTTTCACATGCTATTAAGCGATGGGATGAAAATTCTGAGCATGATGATCTAGAGTGGGGATACGACCTTAGTGCTGTTCCATGCCGTAAGAAGGCGAATCACTTTACTTATGCATGGAGGGTTCCTCGGCCTTCTAAAAAACCCATCACACCATCTAAAATTAGTTTAAAATGAAGGGAATTTTTTGGAATAGCAGAGGTCTCGCTGACTTGGCTAAACATAATTACCTTGCGTCGTTATCTAAAAAATATCGACTTGACTTTTTAGCGATCTTTGAGACGGGCAGGGACTTTTTCTCGGAGTCCACTTTGCGCCATTTAAGTGGTGGTATAGATTTTCTTTGGCATACTATGCCACCTAGAGGGAGATCTGGTGGTATGATTTTAGGTGTAAATCCAGCTGTTTTAGACGTTGGAGCTATCGATGAGGGGGATCATTACTCTAAATTTCTCCTTAGAAATAAATCAGATGATTTTAAATGGTCCCTTTATGCAGTGTACGGCCCGACTCAGGACAATCTCAAGAATGCTTTTTTAGCAGAGATGGTTAATGTAGCTGGTGCGGAACTGAACCCTTTTATTATAGGGGGAGATTTCAATATAATGAGGCGGCCAGAGGATAAAAATAAAGATAACTTCAATCCCCGATGGCCTAATCTATTTAATGCTGTCATAGAGAGCCTTGAGATAAAAGAAATTGAATTAAAGGTCGTCAATTTACTTGGTCAAACAACTTAGACCCTCCAACACTTGAAAAACTAGATAGAGTTTTTATGAGTATCGATTGGGAACTAAAATACCCTAATGCCACTGTTGAAGCGCTTCATAGATCACGCTCGGGCCATACACCATTATTACTCATCGACAAGATTGCCTCACAATTTGGCACTCGATCGTTGTTTAAATTTGAGTTAGGATGGCTTATTAGGGATGGGTTCCATGATATGGTTGCATCGATTTGGCAGCAGCATACGAGGGGATATTCAGCGATGGAGAAATGGCAATGCAAAATTAGATCCTTGCGTCAATACCTTCGAGGCTGGTCTAAGAATACAACCGGAACTCTTCGAAAGGAGAAGTATCAACTTACTCGGAAGCTTGATGAGTTGGACAAAAAGGCAGAGACTTCTCATTTGTCACCTAATGAGTTAACAATGAAAATTTATATGGAACAAAGGCTTACTACAATATTAAGGGAAGAGGAAATCCGTCTCTTCCAACGGGCAAAAGTTAAGCATCTTCTTGAAGGAGATAATAACACTAAATACTTTTAGTTAGTGGCCAATGGAAAACATCAAAAACAAAGAATTTTTAGCCTTGAGGATGATGAGGGTAACCGTATAGAAGAAGTAGATCTCAAACACCATATCACCAATTACTATAAAACCCTGTTTGGGAAGACAGACCACAACTCAGTAATAATGGAGGAATCAATTACTTATGATATCCCCCAGGTTACAGATATTGAAAACACGATTCTAACTGCACCATTCACTATGGATGAGGTTCGCAAGGCTGTTTTCCAAATGGAACGTAATAAAGCTCCTGGTCCAGATGGTTTTCCGGCGGAGTTCTATCAGACTTTCTAGGAAGTAATAAAGGATGATTTACTAGCCTTGTTTGCGGATTTTCACAATGATACCCTGCCAGTTTATAGCTTGAATTTTGGGGTTATTAATCTTCTACCTAAGCAATTTAATGCCTCAAAAATCTAGGAGTATCGACCTATTTGCTTACTTAATGTTAGTTTTAAGATTATTACTAAAGTCCTAACAAACAGAATAGGGGTGGTTGCAGATAAGCTTATTAATCCCTCGCAGACCGCATTCATGCCTGGTCGCAATATCCTTGAAGGTGTAATCGTGCTTCACGAGACTATCCATGAGATGCAAAGGAAAAAATTGAGTGGCCTGATTCTAAAACTTGACTTTGAAAAAGCCTATGATAAAGTAAATTGGTCGTTCCTACAACAGGCTTTGCGAATGAAAGGTTTCTCACCGAAATGGTGTGCTTGGATTCAATCTATTGTTTCTGGGGGGCATGTCGGGATTAAAATTAATGAAGTTGGGCCTTTCTTTACTACACATAAGGGCCTTCGACAAGGTGATCCCCTTTCTCCTATTCTCTTTAATATAGTTGTGGATATGTTGGCGATACTCTTTTCAAGAGCGAAAGAAGATAACCAATTCGCGGGAGTGGTTCCTCACCTAATGGAAGGGGGACTTTCTATCCTTCAATATGCGGACGATACTGTTGTTTTTATGGATCATAACTTGGAACATGCGCGTAACGTGAAATTACTCCTGACCGCTTTCGAACAAATGTCGAGTTTAAAAATCAACTTTCACAAAAGCGAGCTTTTTTGCTATGGTTTAGCTAAGGAGTATGATCTAAATTACTCTCATCTTTTTGGTTGCGGGATTGGTTCATTACCTTTCAAATATCTCGGGATTCCTATGACCCATCGTAGGTTGCGAAATAGTGATGGCAGAGTGTTATTGATAGATTCGAAAAAAGATTAAGTTCCTGGAAAAGTAAATTACTTTCTTCTGGTGGACGTCTTGTGCTAATTAATTCAGTTTTGAGCAGCCTACCCATTTTCATGATGTCCTTTTTTGAGGTGCCGGCGGGGGTGTTACAAAAATTAGATGCCATTCGTTCTCGCTTCTATTGGCAAGGCGGCCATTCGAAAAAGAAATATAGACTAACAAAGTGGAAGACTATTTGTCAACCTAAAGAGATCGGTGGTTTGGGGGTTGCCAACCTTGCCATTAAGAATGTTTGTTTACTTAGCAAATGGCTCTTTAAGTTACTAAATGAGAACGGTAAATGGCAGGAAATTTTGAAAAATAAATACTTCGGATCCAAATCACTTACTCAAATAGTGAGAAAATCTAGAGACTCGCATTTCTGGTCTGGACTCATGAAAATTAAAGAAAGTTTCTTGAGCAGGGGGAGGTTCAATGTAGGTGACGGTCAAATGACTAGGTTCTGGGAGGATAGATGGATCCTCGATAGGCCACTTAAGGACCATTGTCCGAATCTTTTTAATATTGTGCGTAAAAAGAATGTTTTAGTCAATGATGTTATGAATGGAAATATACCCAACCTATCCTTTCGTAGATCTATTATTGGAGTGAAGCAGGTTGAGTGGCATAATTTATTAAATTTGATGGCAACCGTTTCTTTAGAAGAACCGAGAGACAAATTCATTTGGGGGGCTCACAAAGATGGACTTTTCTCAGTTCGCTCAATGTACTTTCTTTTAATGAATTCTCCCCCTGTAAATCGCAATATACTTTGGAGTCTAAATCTTCCTCTGAAAATTAAGATTTTCTTGTGGTATTTAGGCAGGGGAGTTACTCTCACCAAAGACAATTTAGCTAAGCGAGGTTGGAAAGGTTGTTTAAAATGCAGATTTTGTAATCAAAATGAGTCTATTCAACATCTGTTTTTTGATTGTTACCTTGCTAGAAATATTTGGAGAATTATTTACTTTGCCTTAAATATAGAGAGACCGAACAATATTAATCATATAATTGGGTCCTGGATTGCTAACAAGGGAACAACACATAGAAAAAATCTTCTAATTGGAGTGGCGGCAATGTTTTGGTCTATTTGGCTTTGTCGCAATGATGTTGTTTTTACTTTTAAACCAAAACCATCAATTATGCAGGTTCTTTTCAGGGCAACATACTGGCTCATATTCTGGAGATTGTTGCAGAAAGAACAACCTCAACACGAGATCCTTGCGGTATGTCAATCCTTAGAGGTGGTGGCTATGGAGATCTTTGCAAGCCATGGATGGAGGTCCAATGCTAGATTAGAAGGAGCTTGATTTGTTGATGTTTTATTTCAAAGAATGTTTACGATGGATGATTGTTTTTTTCGATTTGTAAGGCCGTATGTAAGAGATTGCAAAAGGCTGGAACATTTTGTTTCCATAATCAAAAAAAGTAATGCTTGTGATTATTGTTGATATTTTTTTTGTATTTGTCGACATTGGAATTCTTGTAATTTGATACAAATCTTAAACTATATATGGATCTATCCGTCGACTGCACTGCACGCTGTTCCTCCGGTCGATGCCACACCTGATGATAATAGAAAAGCATTGGAGAATTAGGTGGCCAATGCAACCTTCTGCACTTGAACAAAGCTTCGTTCCATTCTCTCCTCTCCTACACCTGTGCTGGGTTTGTTATCCATCTTCTTCCTGAGGGGTGAAGGAGCTAGGATCCCTAATGGAGATTTTCCTCTCTGCACTCCTAGGCGACCTCGCCTCTAGATCCATAAATCTGCTCATCAGCACAAGGTCCAGGCCGACGGCGCTGGACGTGGGAGACAGCCTGCAAAGCGCAATCCTCCGAGCGCAGGTCATCGTCGATGAAGCTACGGGGCGGCACATCACAAACCAAGCCATGCTCCAGCAGCTGGACATGCTGAGAGACGCCATGCACCAGGCCTGCTACGTCCTCGACACCTTCGGAATACGTATATTTGGTACTAAATAAACGGCCTTCGTTGGCTAAACCCTATGTCTTGGTACTCTACCCTCCCATTCATAAGAGAGTGGTAGTTGTCACTGGAAGCAGGTGTGAGTTGAGTAAGTCTTGTCAACAACGCTTCGCACAACTAAATACTAACACACCGTTTACTTCTGTACTTCTCCACCGCCAAAACACAATGACCGATGTAATTCATACAGGCGCGAGCGAAAAACGAGCCGAACGAGTGATCAGGTGCTTCGACCTCTCTTTCTACGGTTGATTTCTGACATCGATCGAGATTCAACATTAAGTAGGTTTGCTTTGACGAGTTAAAGGTGGAAGCTTCGAAGCATCAATGAAGAGAGTGATCCGGAGCCCATCCTTCATGTACGTATTTCTGCTTTATTTTGAAAAGCAGCACGGGGACTTCATCTGCCCATGATTGATCCGGCTTTTTTTTTGAAAAAGGACACGCCAAGAGCTTTGCCATGGCCAAAAAATTATTAGAAAGAGACACTTACAAACATTGGAAAGGAAAAACAACACTAGGGGAGAGGGGACAAAGAAAAGAAACGAAGCACTAGCAAAACAGCCCACTAGAAACCCAGCACGCCATACAAACAAAACGCTAAAACGCTAAAACTAACTAGAAGCTCTTTGCGGGTTGAAATCTTCTTTGACGAAATTGGCCACTTCTCGCTCGCTCTTCTCAAGACCATGAAAGATTCTTCGATTTCTTTCTTTCCAAATCTCCCACCAAAAGTAAATACAGAGACCATCGAATTCCTTGCGAGCAATTTTCTCTACTTTTAGTCTGCACTTCCGCCACCATCCATAGACCGACGAGCACTGGTCCAACTTTGGCACAAAGGAGAGGTTGTACCACGAGCTGAGCCAACTCCAACACGATTTTGTGAATATGCAATCTTTTGCTAGATGACCCACCGTCTCCTATTCTCGCTTACAAAGCTTGCAGATAGGATCATTATTCCAACCTCGCTTCTGAAGATTATTGGTCGTTAGAATTTTTTTATGGAGGAGGGTCCATGCAAAGAACCGACACTTAGGCTCCGTCTTCGCCTTCCAAACTAGAGAAAGTTTGAGCTTGGCAAAACTCCCGTGAAACTGAGCCAGGTAAGCACTCTTGGTAGAGTATTCGCCATCTGATTTTGTCTACTTCCTCAATATTTATATGGACTTCATGGATGGCTTCCCAAAGTCTCACAAATTCAATTATTCCAGTTTCCCCAGAAACCGGAGAAATAAGAGAAATCCATGTATTATCGAGCAGGGCCTTTTGTACCTTAATGTTTTTGCGCTTTGCTTAATGAAGAGATTGGGGGCAATGAGACGCGTCGTCGTGCCATTAATCCAATTGGAGAACCAGAAAGAAGCAAGGGTCCCATTGCCAACTGTCACCGAAGTTGAAGCATGAAAAAAGTATCTATCTTCTTTGGTACATGGGGTGTCAAGCCCCGTCCAGGCCCTGTCCCAGTCTCTCCATTGGAACCACATCCAACGGATTCGAAGAGCTCGAGCAAAGCATTCTAGGTCTACCACTCCAAGACCACCAAGATTTTTAGGGTGTGAAACCGTTGGCCAGTTCACAAGGCAAATGCCACCACTCATTACTTTTGGTTCCTCGCCTTTCCAAAGAAACCCTCGTCTAATTTTGTCAATTTGCTTCAGTAACCATCTCTGGGCGGGAAATACCGTTAGGTGGTATATTGGTTGAGAGGACAGAACTGTGTTAACAAGAGTCAATCTACCTGCTTTGGAAAGCAATTTTCCTTTCCATCTTGGAAGCCTTGCACGAATTTTGTCAACCAGAGGCTGCATCTCAATTCTTCTAGGTTTTCTAGTGTGAAGGGGCAGACCAAGATATTTTCCAGGGAAAGAGGCAATCTTTCCGGGGAAGCAGTGAAGCAGAGCCTCAACTTCACCAAGATGACACCGAATAGGGTACAACTCTGTTTTACTCATATTAAACTTGAGGCCAGAACAATCACTAAAGGTCTGGAGGATGCGCCTTAAAGCATACAGGTCAGTAGCCGATGGCTTTGCAAATAGTCCAGCGTCGTCAGCATAGAGTGAGCAGTTAAAGTAGTCGGCTTAGGAAGGACATGAGAGAGGACGCTCGAATGAATAGCACGCTCTATAATTCTCTGAAGTGGATCGATAGCCAAGATGAACAACATCGGAGATAGAGGATCTCCTTGACGAAGGCCACGCTTATGAACGATTTTTCTTCCTAGTCTGCCATTCATGAAGATACGCGACGAAGAGGAAGCAAGGATAGCTTAAATCCATTTTCTCCATTTTCTACCGAAACCAAATGCTTCAAGTACCTCCAAAAGATATGCCCAACTAACAGAGTCAAAAGCTTTTGATATGTCCAACTTGATGAAGAGAGATGGCTTCTTGGATTTGTGCAGCTTCTGGATTACTCTTTGGACATATAAAAAATTGTCATGAATGCACCTTCCCTTGATAAAGGCATTTTGTAAGCGAGATACTAGTTGTCCCAGTTTTGGAGCCAATCTCTCAGCCAGTACCTTTGTGATTATTTTTGCTAGGCTATTGATCAAGTTGATCGGCCGAAAGTCCGTAAGGTGCAAAGCATTCTCTTTTTTGGGAGGAGCACAATATTGGCCTCGTTCGCTAGGTGCAGCTTGTTAGTGCGTAAATTGTAAAACCCACAAAGCGCCTCGGACAGATCGCTTCTTATAATGTCCCAGCATTTCTTATAAAATAGCCCAATGAAACAGTCTGGGCCCAGAGCGCGTTGCGAAGGCATGAGATGAATAATCCTCTTAATTTCGTTTTCTGAAAAAGGAGCTTTGAGGTCTGAAAGGTCGGTTTGCTCATATCCTAAAACTGTCCAATCCAAGGAGGAATTTCTGGCTGGGGGACCCCTAAGATGGAATTATAGAAGTTAAATATTGCTTCCTCCTTGTCCTGTTGTGTCATGACAATGCCTGTTTCTGATTGTAGCTCTTTTATGAAATGCTGATTACGTCGAATATTAGCATGCAAATGGAAGAATTTAGTATTTGCATCACCTTGTTTGATCCATTTCAATCTCGAATGTTGTTTTGCTCTTGATTTCTACATGGCATCTAGCCCCAAAGATTTAGCCTTCAAGGAGCGGAGCAGGTGAAGTTCAATCTCAGAGAGTTGTCTCCGCTCTTGCGCTTTTTCTAAGCAGAGAAGGACGACCTGAACAATGGCTAATTGTAGCTCAATGTTACCAACTTGTTGCGCTTTCCAAATTTTTATTGATGTGGCCAAACGTCACATCTTAATATGTAGCCTTAGGATTGCGTCTCTCATATCTACGGACTGGCTCCAAGATGCTTGCACCATCTCTAAGAAACCAGGAAGGGTAGACCAGAATGCTTCAAAGCGAAAACCTTTATAGAAGTTATAATTAACATTACCCTGTAGGAATAATGGAGAATGGTCTGAGCCCATGGACGCTATCGCTTGAAGGTCCAAATTTGGGAAGAGATCAAGCCACTCTGTTGTAGCAAAGAAATGATCTATTCTGGACAACGTAGGTGAATCTTGCCCATTGCTCCAAGTGAATCGTTTGTCGTTGAGAGCGATCTCCATAACTTGCAGGTCGTCTAAAGTTCTATTGAACCGCTGGATCATGTTCATGCTAATTCTATTGTTGTTTTTGTCTTGTGCCGAGCAAATTAGATTAAAATCACCAAGTAACAGCCAAGCCGGTTTTACTGTAGTTTTAAGCAAGGAGAGCTCAGCGAGGAAGTTTATTTTGTCTTGCTCTGTCTGTGGGCCATAAACTGAAGAAATTGTCTAGCAAGTGCCATCCGCTCTAAAGACAATGTTAGCAGAAACAATGTGTGGCGTAGACGGGAGACTTTGTAAGGCGAAAAAGCGATCGGAAGCAGCGACAATAATTCCCCCGGACGCCCCTGTTGCTGGAATAAACACCGAGTGATTTGCTAGGTTTGGTCCTAGAGTTTCCTTTAGGAGGATGTCATTCCAGACTGAGATTTTGGTCTCCTGGAGGCAAACAATCAAGGCTCTTGAGGAAATAATTAGATTGCGTACACTTGCCCGTTTTGCTGCTGCATTAAGACCTCTAACATTCCAGCAAAGAATCTTACAGTCTAAAGCTGACATTTGATAAAAGAGCAATCGCTAAGAACTTTGGAGGAATATGAGGTAACAATCCGAGGAGAGGGCGGCGTGCTGGGTGAACAAGCCCTAAACAAAGCAGGCCAAACCCAAGTCCGTACACTAAATGTAGACCACACAGCCAACAGCAGCTAAGCCACAAACTGGAGTGACTAGAACACATCCGACAATCAGAAACTTTAAAAAAGACCACTGCAACACATTGATTAAACATGATGAAACCCAAAGACGCTAGTAGAGTGGACTCAAGGCCTAAGCCACCTCCATCTCAAGCGATGCTGGAGCCACAGATCCTCTAGCATGGAGTTTCTTCTTCATCTTGCCCTTGCTTTGCTTGCCATGGTTCACTAGAGTGATGATCGCCTCTGCTTTCCTCTCGGATAGGGGCTGTTCAAAATGCTGCGCAAGCTGTTCCACAACATCAAGATCTGTCAATATCTTTTTGGGGGAAAGAGCATTCAATTTTTTAACTAAAAGATCTTCTGCAATTTGAATAGGCCCTTTGCCGGTTCTGCTTTCAGCTTTTTTAGCTAGCTTGGAGCTTCTACGCTGCTTTTGCATGGGAGAGCTGTGATTAGTATTGTCTATGTTATGATGCATGTGGCTCTGGCTGTTTGGAGTGTGGTTAGGAAAATCATTGATGTGTTCAGCATTTCTAGAATTGTCACCTGGTGGTTGCTCTGTAAGCAATGGTACTGGGATAGGTTTAGATATGGAAATCAGGAAATCATCAATGCCGTGTACCTCTGAATTAGGCCTGATTTCCTCCTACATGGACGCCACCGAAGGGGCAGGCCCTATCACCTGCACAGTTTCCACCTGGATGTTGTGCTCCATGGTAGCTTCACTGTTCAGCCCTGGAAGAGCAGCTAGCATGTACTCCCTGTCCTCCGCTGAATGGATCAACTGCATAATCTTGGATGCACGTAGTGCTTGCGCTTCTGAAACAGCAACACCATATAGCACTTCATCAAGCATTGGGTCATTACGTGGATGAAAGGTAGAAACAGCAAGAGGGAGAATACCAGAAGCTAGATCAACGCTGGGCAACAGCTGCACAATGGGGTTCACTCCCAGGACCACAGCCAAAGGGCTGGCGAAGGAGACACGCTTGCCGGAGGGCTTCCTCTTGGGGCGCCTTATGAGCTTAGTGCTCAACGCCTGCGCACCATGTCCCTAGGCAAGGTGGGGGGCTCGAAGGGGCGACGCCAAAAAGGGGTGGGAGTGCGATTCCAGCGGCGCCTACTAGAGGAGACGCAGTCCTCCGCCTCACCATGGCAGAGGGCCCCCCGCTCCCACCCCGAGCGGCTGCGATGGCGACGGTGCCCGCGACCGTTGCAGTCGTCATCATGGTCTTTCTAAAAAATCTTCGCTTCAAAAGCTTTCATTTCATTTTGCCGCCAGAGATCATCAGGTCGTGAACCATTCTCCGTCTCTGCTGCCAGGACTAACTTCTCTTAAAGGAGTGATCTATGGTGCTTCCGATAGAAAGACGCCACTGCCGCTTCTTTTCTTCTGGAGCAGCTGCAAGAGTCGCTTCGGAACTTGAGCTCTATGATCCTTGACGCGAGTGAGCTAGTCGTGTTCTTCAGGCAAGATCATTCAAATGAAAGAATGGGTGTTCTAGCAAAAACCTTCAATTTGTGAGTCAAACAACTTAGAATCATTTATTCCTAAGATGTAGCTTCGCAAAAAGATGCTGGGAAATTATTGGAATCACGACAACTCGATCTCCGAAGCCACACATTGCAGTACGGGTATGAGAAGGAAACTTGCACAACCTTGGTCCATAAAATAATTATCACAATGTAGAAATGGTTGGGTCTTCAAAAACATCTCTCCAACCACTCAGTGGTGCAAAAACATCTTCGCTCAAGAGATGATTCTTAATAGCTATAAGATGCGGGAAACAATAACTGAAAATGTTAGACGATGGATATAATCGTTGTAATTTGGTGAAAATGTAATATGTAAAATATACATAGGAAAGTAATAAAAAGAATACTATATAGGAGCTAGGGCTGGACAAAATACTCATGGCTCAATAACTCGCTCAACTCGGCTCATTTTAATTTTGTAGCGAGCCAAGCTGGCATTCTAGCTCGGTTCTCTAATGAGCCAGCTCGGGTTAGCTCGTGAGCTAGCTCGCGAGCCAAATGAGCCAAGCTACAACACAAGTTTGTCTAGTCGTTGGTGTTGTCTCCTCTCATAGTCTTGTGTTCTCGTAGTTATGATCTGTGATATGGACATGTGTGGATGTGCCATGTGCTTAAATATTTGCATTATTGCATGGCTACATACCTACATTGCATATTTAATATTTGATTATTGGTTATGGTTTTGTGAACTTTGTTTTCTAGTTAGTGTTGTGCAATGAAATGTTACATATTTGTGGAATAGATGATGAATTGCTTTATAATGATACTTGTTGCTATCTTATTATAATAAAAGGGTTTATAAATATGTAAGTTAATACATATTTGGTTATTTAATTTAATATTGAAAGTTAGAAGCTAGCATGACAATATAATAATAATATTATAAAGGTCATTGTAGAGTTAAACACTTAAATATGATTTTTCGGTTATATATATTTATGTACATAGATCTTTCTATTTAGTTGTGTGGCTCGCGATCCTAACGAGCTGGCTCGAGCTCCCTAACGAGCCAAGCTGAGTCAGTTGTTTAGCTTGTTAGTATAACGAGCCAGCTTACAGTAACTCAGAGCACCTAGAGGGGGGGTGAATAGGTGATCCTGTAAAACTTGAAACTTAATGCCACAAAACTTGATTAGGAGTTAGCACAATAAAGCCAAGTGGCTAGAGAGGAGTTCTTGCAAGACACGATAACCACAAGAAGATCAATCACAGATAGACACAGTGGTTTATCCCGTGGTTCGGCTAAGTTCAACACTTGCCTACTCCACGTTGTGGCATCCCAACGGACGAGGGTTGCAATCAACCCCTCTCAAGCGGTCCAAAGACCCACTTGAATACCACGGTGTTTTGCTTTGTTTACTATATCCCGCTTGCGAGGAATCTCCACAACTTAGAGCCTCTCGCCCTTACAATTTGATGTTCACAAAGAAGCACGGAAGTAAGGCTGGGATGGGAAACGCACACAAGACACAAAAATAGAGCACAAACACGCACACAAGTCACAACTCGAGCTCACAACACAACACAAAGAGTTCTCTACTCAAATGGAGCTCTAGTTGCTATCACAAAGAATCGAATGCGCGGAATTGGAGTCTTGGTGCTTAGGAATGCTTAGAGAATGCTTGGTGTTCTCCTCCATGCGCCTAGGGGTCCCTTTTATAGCCCCAAGGCAGCTAGGAGCCGTTGAGAGCATTCCAGAAAGGCAATTCTTGCCTTCTGTCGTCTGGCGCACCGGACAGTCCAGTGCACCACCGGACACTGTCCGGTGCGGATTTCTTTCCTTCTTTGGCGAAGCCGACCGTTGGAGATCCAGAGCCGTTGGCGCACCAGACACTGTCCGGTGCACACCGGACAGTCCGGTGCCCCCTTCTGACCGTTGGCTCTGCCACGCGTCGCGCGCGGATTACGCGGCCGACCGTTGGCCGGGCCGACTGTTGGCTCACCGGACAGTCCGATGCACCACCGGACAGTCCGGTGATTTATAGTCGTACACCGTCGTCGAAGTCCCGAGAGCAGCCAGTTGACAGACGTCAGCCTGGCGCACCGGACACTGTCCGGTGCACCCAGACCGAGCAGTCTGTTGGCTGTACACAGCCAACTTCTCCACAATTGTTTCTCCTGTTTCTAGCACTTAGACACAATACATTAGACTTCAAAACAATGTACTAAGTCTAGAAACATACCTTTATTCTTGATTTGCACTTCTTGAGTCCTTGGCACAATTTAACACTTAGGCACTTGTGTTGGACACTTAATCACCAAAATACTTAGAAATGGCCCAAGGGCACATTTCCCTTTCAATCTCCCCCTTTTTGGTGATTTATGCCAACACAATAAAAAGCAACTAAAAGAAGTGCAACATCACTGCAAATGAAAACTCAAATTTGTTTTGATTCAAATTTGGCATATTTGGATCATTCTTTGCCACCACTTGGTTTGTTTTTGCAAATCAGACTCAATTTCCTATCTCTAAGTCAAACACACTTGTTGAGACATAAAGAGAGTTGTTCCAAGAGAAATTGATCACAGATTTCAAAAACTCCCCCTTTTTTTCATAATCAACCATTCTCCCCACAAGAGGCCAACTTTTGACAAAAGAGACTGAAAGGGAATTAGGGTTACACCTAGTTCCTAAATGATTTTGGTGGTTGAATTGCCCAACACAAATCTTTGGACTAACTAGTTTGCTCTAGTGAATAAGTTATACAGGTGCAAAAGGTTCACACTTAGCCAATAAAATGACCAGGTGTTGGGTTCAACAAAAGGGCAAAGGAGCAACCAAAGGCTCCTCTGGTCTGGTGCACCGGACTGTCCGGTGTGCCACCGGACAGTGTCCGGTGCACCAGAGGTCTTCAGCTCAAACTCATCGCCCTCGGGAATTTCCAGAGCCTGCGCGCTATAATTCACCGGACTGTCCGGTGTACACCGGACAGTGTCCGGTGCTCCATAGAAGACGCGGCTCAGGAACTCGCCAGCCTCGGGTTTTCATTCCAGCCGCTCCGCTATAATTCACCGGACTGTCCGGTGTGCACCGGACTGTCCGGTGCATCTGCGGAGCAACGGCTACTTCAGGCGCCAACGGCTACCTGCAGCGCATTTATTGCGCGCCAGCGCGCGCAGGGGTCAGGCACGCCCATGCTGGCGCACCGGACACCCTACAGTGCATGTCCGGTGCGCCACCGGACATCAAGGCGGACCCAGAAGTCAGAACTCCAACGGTCGATTTCCAACGGCACTGGTGACGTGGCAGGGGCACCGGACTGTCCGGTGTGCACCGGACTGTCCGGTGTGCCATCGAACAGACGGCCTCCACCAACGGTCATGTTTGGTGGTTGGGGCTATAAATACCCCAACCACCCCACCATTCATTGCATCCAAGTTTTCCACTTCTCAACCACTTACAAGAGCTAGGCATTCAATACTAGACACACCCAAAGAGATCAAATCCTCTCCAATTTCACACAAAGCCTAAGTGACTAGTGAGAGTGATTTGCCGTGTTCATTTGAGCTCTTGCGCTTGGATTGCTTTCTCTCTTTCATTCTTTCTTGTGATCAATACTCACTTGTAACCGAGGCAAGAGACACCAATTGTGTGGTGGTCCTTGCGGGGAGGTTTTGCTCCCGGTTGATTTGAGAAGAGAAAGCTCACTCGGTCCGAGGGACCGTTTGAGAGAGGGAAGGGTTGAAAGAGACCCGGCCTTTGTGGCCTCCTCAACGGGGAGTAGGTTTGAGAGAACCGAACCTCGGTAAAACAAATCCGCGTGTCTCACTTCATTATTCGCTTGCGATTTGTTTTGCGCCCTCTCTCGCGGACTTGATTATATTTCTAACGCTAACCCGGCTTGTAGTTGTGATTATTTTTGAGAATTTCAGTTTCGCCCTATTCACCCCCCCTCTAGGCGACTTTCAATTGGTATCAAAGCCCGGTGCTTCATTAGAGCCTAACCGCTCGAAGTGATGTCGGGAGATCACACCAAGAGGGAGATGGAGACCGGCGACAAGCCCACTACGAGCCAAGGGAGCACTTCATCGGAAGAGTCTCGCACCAAGAGGAAGGAGAAGAAAAAGGACTCCTCCAAGCGAAAGGAGAAAAGATCTTCCTCTTCTCACCACAAAGAGAAGAAGGAAAAATCTTCTTCCCATAAGTCACATCGGAAAGGTGACAAGCACAAAAGGATGAGGAAGGTGGTCTACTATGAGACCGACACTTCATCGACATCTACCTCCGACTCCGATGCGCCGTCCGTCACTTCTAAGCGCCAAGAGCGTAAGAAGTATAGTAAGATCCCCCTACGCTACCCCCGCATTCCTAAACATACACCTTTACTTTCCGTCCCATTAGGCAAACCACCAACTTTTAATGGTGAAGATTATGCTATGTGGAGTGATTTAATGCGATTTCATCTAACCTCACTCCACAAAAGTATATGGGATGTTGTTGAGTTTGGTGTACAGGTACCATCCGTAGGGGATGAAGATTATGATACGGATGAAGTGGCCCAAATCGAGCACTTCAACTCCCAAGCCACAACCATTCTCCTCGCCTCTCTAAGCAAGGAGGAATACAACAAAGTGCAAGGGTTGAAGAATGCAAAGGAGATTTGGGACCTACTCAAGACCGCGCACGAGGGTGATGAACTCACCAAGATCACCAAGCGGGAAACGATCGAGGGGGAGCTCGGTCGCTTTCGTCTTCGCCAAGGGGAGGAGCCACAAGATATGTACAACCGGCTCAAAACCTTGGTGAACCAAGTGCGCAACCTCGGGAGCAAGAAATGGGATGATCATGAGGTGGTTAAGGTTATTTTGAGATCACTTATTTTCCTTAACCCCACTCAAGTTCAATTAATTCGTGGTAATCCTAGATATACTCAAATGACCCCCGAGGAAGTTATCGGGAATTTTGTGAGCTTTGAATGTATGATCAAGGGCTCAAGGAAAATCAACGAGCTTGACGAACCCTCCACGTCCGAGGCGCAACCGGTGGCATTTAAGGCAACGGAGGAGAAGAAGGAGGAGTCTACACCAAGTCGACAACCTATAGACGCCTCCAAGCTCGACAATGAGGAAATGGCGCTCGTCATCAAGAGCTTCCGCCAAATCCTCAAGCAAAGGAGAGGGAAAGACTACAAGTCCCGCTCCAAGAAGGTTTGCTACAAGTGTGGTAAGCCCGGTCACTTTATTGCTAAATGTCCATTATCAAGTGATAGTGACAGGGGTGACGACAAGAAGGGGAGAAGAAAGGAGAAGAAGAGGTACTACAAGAAGAAGGGCGGCGATGCCCATGTTTGTCGGGAGTGGGACTCCGACGAAAGCTCAAGCGACTCCTCCGACGACGAGGACGCCGCCAACATCGCCGTCACCAAGGGACTTCTCTTCCCCAACGTCGGCCACAAGTGCCTCATGGCAAAGGACGGCAAAAAGAAGAAGGTTAAATCTAAATCCTCCACAAAATATGAATCCTCTAGTGATGACAATGCTAGTGATGAGGAGGATAACTTGCTTACCCTTTTTGCGAACCTTAACATGGAACAAAAAGAAAAATTGAATGAGCTAATTAGTGCCATCCATGAAAAGGATGATCTCTTGGACTCCCAAGAGGACTTCCTAATCAAGGAAAATAAAAAACATGTTAAGGTTAAAAATGCTTATACTCTAGAGGTAGAAAAATGTAACAAATTATCTAGTGAGCTAAGCACATGCCATGACACTATTAACAACCTTAGAAATGAAAATGCTAGATTAACTACTAAGGTTGATTCTCATATTTGTGATATTCCCAATCTTAGAAATAATAATGATGATTTGCTTGCTAAGATTGATGAATTGAATGTATCTCTTGCTAGCCTTAGAATAGAAAATGAAAATTTAATTGCTAAGGCTAAGGATTTTGATGTTACTATTTCCAACCTTAGAAGTGAGAATGATATATTACATGCTAAGGTTGTTGAAATAAAATCTTGTAAACCCTCTACATCTACCGTTGAGCATGTTTCTATTTGTACTAGATGTAGAGATATTGATGTTGATGCTATTCATGATCACATGGTCTTAATTAAACAACAAAATGATCATATAGCAAAATTAGATGCAAAAATTGCCGAGCATAACTTAGAGAATGAAAAATTTAAATTTGCTAGAAGTATGCTTTATAATGGGAGACGGCCGGGCATCAAGGATGGCATTGGCTTCCAAAGGGGAGACAATGTCAAACTTAATGCCCCCCTAAGAACTTGTCTAACTTTGTTAAAGGCAAGACTCCCATGCCTCAAGATAACGAGGGTTACATTTTATACCCTGCCGGTTATCCTGAGAGCAAGATTAGGAAAATTCATTCTAGGAAGTCTCACTCTGGCCCTAATCATGCTTTTATGTATAAGGGTGAGATATCTAGCTCTAGGCAACCAACCCATGCCAAGTTGCCTAGAAAGAAAACTCCTATTGCATCAAATGATCATGCTATTTCATTTAAAACTTTTGATGCATCATATGTTTTAACTAACAAATCCGGTAAGGTAGTTGCCAAGTTTGTTGGGGGCAAACACAAGGGCTCCAAGACTTGTGTTTGGGTACCCAAAGTTCTTGTTTCTAATGCCAAAGGACCCAAAACCGTTTGGGTACCTAAAATCAAGAACTAAAATTGTTTTGTAGGTTTATGCATCCGGGGGCTCAAGTTGGATACTCGACAGCGGGTGCACAAACCACATGACAGGGGAGAAAAGGATGTTCTCCTCATATGAGAAAAACCAAGATCCCCAAAGAGCGATCACATTCGGGGATGGAAATCAAGGTTTGGTCAAAGGTTTGGGTAAAATTGCTATATCTCCTGACCATTCCATTTCAAATGTTTTTCTTGTTGATTCATTAGATTACAATTTGCTTTCCGTATCCCAATTATGTCAAATGGGCTACAACTGTCTGTTTACTGATATAGGTGTCACTGTCTTTAGAAGAAGTGATGATTCAATAGCATTTAAGGGAGTGTTAGAGGGTCAGCTATACTTGGTAGATTTTGAAAGAGCTGAACTCGACACTTGCTTAGTTGCTAAGACTAACTTGGGTTGGCTCTGGCATCGTCGACTAGCCCATGTTGGAATGAAGAATCTTCATAAGCTTCTAAAGGGGGAACACATTTTAGGACTAACCAATGTTCATTTTGAGAAAGACAGGATTTGTAGTGCATGCCAAGCCGGGAAGCAAGTTGGCACTCATCATCCACACAAGAACATTATGACAAGTGACAGGCCACTGGAGCTCCTTCACATGGATCTATTCGGCCCGATCGCTTACATAAGCATCGGCGGGAGTAAGTACTGTCTAGTTATTGTGGATGATTATTCTCGCTTCACTTGGGTGTTCTTTTTGCAGGACAAATCTCATACCCAAGAGACCTTAAAGGGATTCTTGAGACGGGCTCAAAATGAGTTCGGCTTAAGGATCAAGAAAATTAGAAGCGACAATGGGACGGAGTTCAAAAACTCTCAAACAGAAGGCTTCCTTGAGGAGGAGGGCATCAAGCATGAGTTTTCTTCTCCCTACACCCCACAACAAAATGGTGTAGTGGAGAGGAAGAATCGAACTCTATTGGACATGGCAAGAACCATGCTTGATGAGTATAAGACTTCGGATTGGTTTTGGGCCGAGGCGGTCAACACCGCTTGCTACGCCATCAACCGGTTGTATCTACATCGAATCCTCAAGAAGACATCCTATGAACTCCTAACCGGTAAAAAGCCGAATATTTCATATTTTAGAGTTTTTGGTAGCAAATGTTTTATACTTGTTAAAAGAGGTAGAAAATCTAAATTTGCTCCTAAAACTGTAGAAGGCTTTTTACTAGGGTATGACTCAAACACAAGGGCATATAGAGTCTTTAACAAGTCCTCAGGACTTGTTGAAGTTTCTTGTGACGTTGTGTTTGATGAGACTAACGGCTCTCAAGTAGAGCAAGTCGATCTTGATGAGATAGGTGAAGAACAGGCTCCATGTATAGCGCTAAGGAACATGTCCATTGGGGATGTGTGTCCTAAGGAATCCGAAGAGCCTCCACATGCACAAGATCAACCATCCTCCTCCACGCAAGCATCTCCACCAACCCAAGATGAGGACGAGGCTCAAGATGTTGAACAAGAAGATCAAGAAGATGAGCCACCTCAAAATGACAGCAACGATCAAGGGGGAGATGCAAATGATCAAGAAAGGGAGGATGAGCAAGAACCAAGGCCGCCACACCCAAGAGTCCACCAAGCAATCCAACGAGATCACCCCGTCGACACCATCCTCGGCGACATTCGTAAGGGGGTAACTACTCGATCTCGGGTTGCACATTTTTGTGAACATTACTCTTTTGTTTCCTCTATTGAGCCACACAGGGTAGAGGAAGCACTTCAAGATGTGGATTGGGTGATGGCGATGCAAGAGGAGCTCAACAATTTCACAAGGAATGAGGTATGGCATTTAGTTCCACGTCCTAATCAAAATGTTGTAGGAACCAAGTGGGTCTTCCGCAACAAGCAAGACGAGCATGGTGTGGTGACAAGGAACAAAGCTCGACTCGTGGCCAAGGGGTATTCACAAGTCGAAGGTTTGGATTTTGGTGAAACCTATGCACCCGTAGCTAGGCTTGAGTCAATTCGCATATTATTAGCCTATGCTACTTACCATGGCTTCAAGCTTTATCAAATGGACGTGAAGAGTGCCTTCCTCAATGGACCAATCAAGGAGGAGGTTTATGTTGAGCAACCTCCCGGCTTTGAAGATAGTGAGTATCCTAACCATGTCTATAGGCTCTCTAAGGCGCTTTATGGGCTCAAGCAAGCCCCAAGAGCATGGTATGAATGCCTTAGAGATTTCCTTATTGCTAATGGCTTCAAAGTTGGCAAAGCCGATCCTACTTTATTCACCAAAACACTTGATAATGATTTGTTTGTATGCCAAATTTATGTTGATGATATTATATTTGGGTCTACTAACAAATCTACATGTGAAGAATTTAGTAGGATCATGACACAGAAATTCGAGATGTCTATGATGGGGGAGTTGAAGTATTTTCTAGGATTTCAAGTCAAACAACTCCAAGAGGGCACATTCATTTGCCAAACAAAGTATACTCAAGACATTCTAAGCAAGTTTGGAATGAAGGATGCCAAGCCCATCAAGACTCCCATGGGAACAAATGGGCATCTCGACCTCGACACGGGAGGTAAGTCCGTGGATCAAAAGGTATACCGGTCGATGATTGGTTCATTGCTTTATTTATGTGCATCTCGACCGGACATTATGCTTTCCGTGTGCATGTGTGCAAGATTCCAAGCCGACCCTAAGGAATCACACCTTACGGCCGTAAAACGAATCTTGAGATATTTGGCTTATACACCTAAGTTTGGGCTTTGGTACCCTCGGGGATCCACTTTTGATTTAATTGGTTATTCGGATGCCGATTGGGTGGGGTGTAAGATTAACAGGAAGAGCACATCGGGGACTTGCCAGTTCTTGGGAAGATCCTTGGTGTCTTGGGCTTCAAAGAAGCAAAATTCGGTTGCTCTTTCTACCGCCGAAGCTGAGTATATTGCCGCAGGCCATTGTTGCGCGCAATTGCTTTGGATGAGGCAAACCCTGCGGGACTACGGTTACAAATTAACCAAAGTCCCTTTGCTATGTGATAATGAGAGTGCAATCAAAATGGCCGACAATCCCGTCGAGCATAGCCGCACTAAACACATAGCCATTCGGTATCATTTTCTTCGGGATCACCAACAAAAGGGGGATATCGAGATTTCATACATTAACACTAAAGATCAATTAGCCGATATCTTTACCAAGCCACTTGATGAACAATCTTTTACCAGACTTAGGCATGAGCTCAATATTCTTGATTCTAGGAATTTCTTTTGCTAAACTTGCACACATAGCTCATAAGTATACCTATGATCATATCTCTTTTCTATGCTATGACTAATGTGTTTTCAAGTGTATTTCAAACCAAGTCATAGGTATATTGAAAGGGAATTGGAGTCTTCGGCGAAGACAAAGGCTTCCACTCCACTCTACTACTCATCCTTCGCCGTCGCTCCGCATCACTCTTCAACGTTGGTATAATCTTCACTCATTTATTTTATGACCAACGGTTGAAAAAGTCATTCAAAGGGCTCTAATGATTCCATTTTTGGCGATTCATGCCAAAGGGGGAGAAAATATGAGCCCAAAGCAAAAGGACCGCACCGCACCACCACCACCACCCTAATTTTAAAATTAATGATTTTCAATTGGATGGAAAATTTCAAAATTGGTATCTCTTTGTGTTCTAAAGGGGGAGCAAGTAGTATTTTCAAAATTGATGTCTTAAAACCCTCTTGAACACTAAGAGGAGAATTTATTTGAGGGGGAGTTTTGTTTAGTCAAGGGAAAAGCATTTCAAGCAAAAGGAGAAAATTTCAAATGCTTCTCGAAATTCTTGTTCATTTACCTTTGACTATCTTGCAAAAAGACTTTGAAAAGAATTTACAAAAGGATTTGCAAAAACAAAACATATGGTGCAAATGTGGTCCAATATGTTAAAAACAAAGAAACAATCCATGCGCATCAAGTAAGTATTTATATTGGCTCACTTCCAAGCAACCTTTGCACTTACATTATGCAAACTAGTTCAATTATGCACGTTTATATTTGCTTTGGTTTGTGTTGGCATCAATCACCAAAAAGGGGGAGATTGAAAGGGAATTAGGGTTACACCTAGTTCCTAAATGATTTTGGTGGTTGAATTGCCCAACACAAATCTTTGGACTAACTAGTTTGCTCTAGTGAATAAGTTATACAGGTGCAAAAGGTTCACACTTAGCCAATAAAATGACCAGGTGTTGGGTTCAACAAAAGGGCAAAGGAGCAACCAAAGGCTCCTCTGGTCTGGTGCACCGGACTGTCCGGTGTGCCACCGGACAGTGTCCGGTGCACCAGAGGTCTTCAGCTCAAACTCATCGCCCTCGGGAATTTCCAGAGCCTGCGCGCTATAATTCACCGGACTGTCCGGTGTACACCGGACAGTGTCCGGTGCTCCATAGAAGACACGGCTCAGGAACTCGCCAGCCTCAGGTTTTCATTCCAGCCGCTCCGCTATAATTCACCGGACTGTCCGGTGTGCACCGGACTGTCCGGTGCATCTGCGGAGCAACGGCTACTTCAGGCGCCAACGGCTACCTGCAGCGCATTTATTGCGCGCCAGCGCGCGCAGGGGTCAGGCACGCCCATGCTGGCGCACCGGACACCCTACAGTGCATGTCCGGTGCGCCACCGGACATCAAGGCGGACCCAGAAGTCAGAACTCCAACGGTCGATTTCCAACGGCACTGGTGACGTGGCAGGGGCACCGGACTGTCCGGTGTGCACCGGACTGTCCGGTGTGCCATCGAACAGACGGCCTCCACCAACGGTCATGTTTGGTGGTTGGGGCTATAAATACCCCAACCACCCCACCATTCATTGCATCCAAGTTTTCCACTTCTCAACCACTTACAAGAGCTAGGCATTCAATACTAGACACACCCAAAGAGATCAAATCCTCTCCAATTTCATACAAAGCCTAAGTGACTAGTGAGAGTGATTTGCCGTGTTCATTTGAGCTCTTGCGCTTGGATTGCTTTCTCTCTTTCATTCTTTCTTGTGATCAATACTCACTTGTAACCGAGGCAAGAGACACCAATTGTGTGGTGGTCCTTGCGGGGAGGTTTTGCTCCCGGTTGATTTGAGAAGAGAAAGCTCACTCGGTCCGAGGGACCGTTTGAGAGAGGGAAGGGTTGAAAGAGACCCGGCCTTTGTGGCCTCCTCAACGGGGAGTAGGTTTGAGAGAACCGAACCTCGGTAAAACAAATCCACGTGTCTCACTTCATTATTCGCTTGCGATTTGTTTTGCGCCCTCTCTCGCGGACTTGATTATATTTCTAACGCTAACCCGGCTTGTAGTTGTGATTATTTTTGAGAATTTCAGTTTCGCCCTATTCACCCCCCCTCTAGGCGACTTTCAGAGACAATAAGAGATTTTTGACAAACCAAAAGCTCTATTCTACTATTTTCAAAATTCTCAAGTGGTAGCTGATCCATTTGTTGCTTTGGCCCTTATTTTCTCCCCCTTTGGCATCAAGCACCAAAACGGGATCAATCGTGGCCCTTAAACATCATTGCCTAACCAAAATTGTCAATTAAGAGCAAAAGGCAATAAGAGCATGGAGATGAACTTGGAATAAGTTACCCTTTCATCGGAGTGCAGTGGAAGTCTTGCATGGTCCAAGTTCACCTTTTCCCTTTCAATTCACCTTTGAGACTAAATCAAGCAAACTCAAGCACATGGTTAGTCCCAAAGGGTCAAGTTGTAGCATAACTCCCCCTAAATATGTGCATCACTTGCAAATGGACTTATGAGGTCCGGGGAGTGCTTGTACAACTTGAGCACCATACATAAACAACAAAATGCATAAGTGAAAGCTCTCTTGTGAGTTTTGGTGTTTGGATGACAACTCAATTAAAGGACTAACAAGTGTGCTAAGTGTTGAACAGGTGCTTAAAGTAAAGCCTACAGGGTTCAACACAAGTGAACAAATGTGATGGTCCAAGAACTGGATTATGGATACATAATGGACATCACAAGTAAGATGGACATTGCAAAAGTGAGACTCGGGTGCGTAGCTCGGAGACAACTGATCAAGCCAAGGACGAAGGCAAGAAAAGCTTCGAGGTACCAAGTGCACGGGAGAAGGTCAAGGAGGCTGAGGAACCCAAAGCCAAGGGTGAAGAAGAAGGCTTGCAAAGTCAAGGGTGATCGAGTTGAGAACAGCTTTGGCACATCAAGGATCACTACATAAGGACGTGACTTACAACCAATGAGGTAACAGCTACAGTTATGTGGTGTAAGTCATAAGGCTCAAGACCAAGCTCTAAGAAGGAGATCAAGGTCACTAGAAGGAGAACAAGTGTCAAAACCAGAACTGGAAGCAGCCCAAAAGAGCTAAGTTCACCTTGATCTTTAGTTTGGGTTGTTCCTATGTTTGGAGATGTTCTATGTGACCTTTACAGGATGTTGGAGCCAAGTGATGTCAATCTAGATCAAGTCAAGCCGACTTGATGATTTATGAGTCCAACATCAAAGCTGAAGCATTTGGAATACTATAGATTTAATGATTAAGAGAAGGTATGTTTCTATACTTAGTACATTAGTTTTGTGGACTAATATACTTGTCCAAGTGTTAGAAACAGAAAGAAGAAGAAAAGAAGAGAGGTGCAAAGGGCTTGGCTATGTACAGCCAAGGCAGCTCAGTCTGGCACACCGGACTGTCCGGTGGTGCACCGGACAGTGTCCGGTGGTGCACCGGACAGTGTCCGGTGCGCCAGGCTGAACTCGAGCAAACTGGCCGCTCTCAGGAATTGGCTGACGGCGTACGGCTAAAATTCACCGGACTGTCCGGTGTGCACCGGACTGTCCGGTGAGCCAACGGTCGGCCGGGCCAACGGTCGGCCGCGCAATCTGCGCGGGACACGTGGCCGAGCCAACGGCTAGATGGAGGCACCGGACTGTCCGGTGTGCACCGGACATGTCCGGTGCGCCAACGGCTCCAAGACTGCCAACGGTCGGCTTCGACACAGAAGGAAAGAAATCGGGCACCGGACAGTGTCCGGTGTGCACCGGACTGTCCGGTGCACCACCCGACAGAAAGCTGATATTGCCTTCCAAATGAAGTCCAACGGCTCCTAGGCCCCTTGGGTCTATAAAAGGGACTCCTAGGCGCCTCCAAGAGAGCAGAAGTGTAGCCAACAAGTGTAGACTTCACTGGAATCAATTCTCGCTCTCCCTCTTGTGTGTAACTCCCTAGTTTGTGTAGAAGGCACAGCTATAAGCCTTTAGAGAGAGGAGTAGTGCTGCTAAGAGCTAGAGCAAGGTCTTGAGCGTATCGTTACTCTGCCGGAGTGCTGCCGAGAAGTTTGTAAGCAGCCGCGGTTCTGTTGTAACCCCACTCAATAGTAAAAGGCTCTATCTGTCATACTGACAGATCTGAGCAAACGGAGGAAGGAGTTGAAATAGACTCCAAGCCCAGGTGTGGCTAACTCCAACGAGGACTAGGCAAGCATTTCAGGCTTGGCCGAACCTCGGGATAAACCCTTGCGTCTGTGTGCTCTGTTCTATCCTGACTCTCTGCCTTACTCGTTTTTATATCTGCACTTCAATACTTATCTGTGTTATAAGCTTGATTTGAAGTGCAGGACATATTGAGACAGGATCTTCCATTCCGCTGCAACCTACTCGAAGAGTCTTCTCACTCCACTGTGTACCAAGTCTTCGAGTAGAGTAAGAATTTAAGTTTTAAAGTAATAAGTTTTATTCGCCTATTCACCCCCCCCCTCTAGGCGACATCTAGATCCTGTTCCCGGGCCAAAGGGAACTTTCAATTGGTATCGGAGCTAGGCCTCTCCAGTGTGGGCTTAGCCGTCCGGAGATAACGATGTCGTCACAAGAGGTAACTGTAGAACTTCTCTTAGGCGATGGTTCTAATTACAAATCTTGGTCTGTCTCTATTTATAATGCTTTCATGAGTGTTGATCCTGATTTGAGACAGATCTTTAGTAGAAATATTTTTCCATCTAATATTAGTAAAAATCCTTCCAATGAAGAACTAAGATGTCTAACTCTAAATCACCATGCATGCAACATCTTAGTTGATTCTCTATCTAGAGGTGCCTATTTTGCCATCATGAGTAGTAATAGTGATCTATTTGTTGATGCTCATGATTTATGGAATAGGATTAAAGAAAAATATTTTGTAGCAAACTGTGATGCTCCTACTCCCTATATTACTTGTGATACTAACCATTCAAAGGGAGAAGAACAAGAACGATGGCACCCAAACGATGAATCCACCTCGTCGACAGGTTTGTTCTCCACTAATAATAAGTGTTTTATTGCTAACAATGACGGTGGAGACAAAAGCCATGATGAGGAGGAGTATGAGTATGATAGCGAGGGTGAATCTTCATCATCACAAGGTACATTTTTCTATATTGCTTCCATTGACGTTAATGACAGGGAAAATGAGACCGATGATGTGGAAGAAGAGGAGATTCGCCGTTCTACAACCATCTCAACAAAGCAGACAAAGCTCTCTTGGTTAAGTTGTTGAGAAGGAACAAGGAACAAGGCGAGACGCTTCTCAGGCTAGAGGAAACTCTCATCAAAACAAACAACAGCCTGGAGAAGATGACCAAAGATCATGAGGAGCTGAGGTGCTCTCATGATGTCTTGGTCCAACGGTATGATTCAATGTTAATTGAGCAAAGTAATAATTATGACGCTCTATCTAATGTTGCTCAACTTAAAACTGAGAATTCTATGCTTAAGAGTCAAGTAGAAATGATAAATTTAGAAAAACTTGCTCTAAGTGAAAAATATGATATGCTATCTCATTCTCATAATGAATTAGTTGATGACCATATCATGCTTAATGTTGCTCATGAGGTTGTAATTTCAAACTTAAATTCATGTGAACCTCATTCTCGCACGTGTGCGCATTTGAATTGTATATCATCATGTGCTAACCCCTGTTGCTCAAAAGAAAGCCAATCATTGATTGAGCAACAAGTTTTAGGGTCACAAAAGAAATTCTGTGGGAATAAGAAGCAACGACAACTGAAGAGGAGACGCTTAGCTCAAATCTCTCAAGATATCCACGGGCGCGTGGTGAAGAAGCTTGAGAAAGGAAAAACTGCAGCAAGTGTTAAGCTCAATAAGAAGAATGTTCACAAAGCTATAAATGAAGAAATCAACATGAACGAAGAAAAAGGTAAAAATTCAATTAGTCATGTTGTTTGTACTAATCATCTCTCCATGTCCTTCAAGCACAAAAAGGGAAGAGGACAAAGGAGGTGTTTCAAATGCAAGGAGATAGGCCACCTCATCGCGTCTTGTCCATACAAAAACAAGGATGAAGGGACAAGAAGTTGTTTTGGATGCAACAATAAGGACCACACGATCACTTCATGTCCGGTCATGAAGAATCAAAGATGTGCATCATCCAAGGTGACCCTTGAAAGGGAAATGTGCCCTTGGGCCATTTCTAAGTATTTTGGTGATTAAGTGACAACACAAGTGCTTAAATGTAAATCAATGCCCATGGTTGAACAAAGTGCAAATCTGCAGCAAAGGTATGTTTCTAAGTCTTAGTACATTGGTTTTGTGTACTAATATATTTGTCTAAGTGTTAGAAACAGAAAGAAGAAGAGAAGAGAAGACTTGGCTGTGTGCAGCCAAGGGGCTGTTTCGGTCTGGGGCACCGGACTGTCCGGTGGTGCACCGGACAGTGTTCGGTGCGCCAGGCTGCCTCGGCCGAAGAGGCCGCTCTCGGGAATTTGCTGACGGCGTACGGCTAAAATTCACCGGACTGTCCGGTGTGCACCGGACTGTCCGGTGAGCCAACGGTCGGCCGCGCGATCAGCGCGGGACACGTGGCCGAGCCAACGGTCGGAAGGGGGCACCGGACTGTCCGGTGTGCACCGGACATGTCCGGTGCGCCAACGGCTCCCGCATCTGCAACGGTCGGCTTCGCCATTTAAGGAAAGGAATCGGGCACCGGACACTGTCCGGTGTGCACCGGACTGTCCGGTGCGCCCGACGACAGAAGGCAAAGATGGCCTTCCAGATTTGTTCTCAACGGCTCCTAGCTGCCTTGGGGCTATAAAAGGGACCCCTAGGCGCATGGAGGAGAACACCAAGCAACTCTTGAGCATCCCTGATCATCCACACTAAGTCTTTGCGCATACGTTTGTGATTCTAAGTGATTCGAGCTCTGTTCTTGTGAGAAACTGTGAGATAGTCTTTGAGCTCGAATCTTGGCCGTGTGTGTGCGCGTTTCGCTGTGGATTTGTGTGTGTTGCTTCCCTCCCTTACTCCGTGCTTCTTTGTGAATCTTAATTGTAAGGGCGAGAGACTCCAATCTGTGGAGATTCCTCGCGAGTGGGATAAAGATAAGCAAGGCAAAAACACCGTGGTATTCAAGTGGGTCTTTGGACCGCTTGAGAGGGGTTGATTGCAACCCTCGTCCATTGGGACGCCACAACGTGGAAGTAGGCAAGTTTTGTACTTGGCCGAACCACGGGATAAATCTCTGTGTCTTCTCTGTGATTGTCATATTGTGCAAGATCTCCTTCCTAGCCACTTGGCAATTATTGTGCTAACCTCTAACAAGTTTTTGTGGCTATAAGTTAAGTTTTTACAGGATCACCTATTCACCCCCCTCTAGGTGCTCTCAATTGGTATCGGAGCAGTTCTCTTCACAAAGGGACTTACCGCCCGAAGAGATGGATCCTAAGGGGAAGGGAATAGTGATCAACGACAAGGAAAAGGAGTTCTTCGTCAACGACCCAAAAGATGACAAATCCAACGACTCCGGCTCGGGGCATAAACGGAAGGAAGGGAAGAAGAAGAAGACAAGGCGCATCAAGGAGATCATCTACTACGACGATAGTGATGAGTCTACTTCTTCCCAAAAGGATGATGACAACGACTACAAAAAGACGGTCAACTCGAACTTTTCATTTGATTATTCTCGTATTCAACATAGTTCGAATTCGCATTTGCTTTCCATTCCTCTTGGCAAACCTCCACACTTCGATGGGGAGGACTACGGATTTTGGAGTCACAAAATGCGTAGTCACTTATTCTCTCTCCATCCAAGCATATGGGAGATTGTAGAGAATGGAATGAAGTTTGATAGCTCAGATAGCCCTATGCTTATAAATGAACAAATTCATAGAAATGCACAAGCTACTACTGTTCTCTTAGCATCTTTGTGCAGGGAAGAGTACAATAAGGTGAGCGGCTTGGACAATGCCAAGCAGATATGGGACACCCTTAAGATCTCTCACGAGGGGAACGACATCACCATGCTCACCAAGATGGAGTTGGTGGAGGGCGAGCTTGGACGATTCGCCATGATAAGGGGAGAGGAGCCAACTCAAACTTACAACCGGCTCAAGACCCTTATCAACAAAATAAGGAGCTACGGAAGCACGCGTTGGACGGATCACGACGTCGTCCGCCTACTGCTCAGGTCATTTACCGTTCTTGATCCTCATCTCGTGAACAATATTCGTGAGAATCCCAGGTACACGAAGATGACGCCCGAGGAGGTACTTGGAAAATTCGTGAGCGGGCGGATGATGATCAAGGAGGCAAGATACGTCGACGACGCGTTGAACGGTCCACTCCACGAGCCTCAACCCATTGCTCTAAAGGCAACAAGGAGCAAGGAGTCGCTACCCAGCAAGGTGGCACAAATTGAGGCTGCCGGTCTTAATGATGAAGAGATGGCCCTCATCATTAAAAGATTCAAGACGGCGCTAAAAAGTCGAAAGGGACAGCCAAGCAAGGCCAAGACCAAGGGAAAGCGATCATGCTTCAAATGCGGTAAGCTTGGTCATTTTATTGCTAACTGTCCCGAAAATGATAGTGACCAGGAGCAAGGGAAAAATGGGAAGAGAGAGAACAAGAAGGTTTACAAGAAGGCCAAAGGTGAAGCACACCTTGGAAAGGAGTGGAATTCGGATTGCTCTTCGTCCGACTCCGACGACGAAGGGCTTGCTGCCACTGCCTTCAACAAATCGGCTCTCTTCCCCAACGAGCATCACACTTGCCTCATGGCAAGGGAAAAGAAGGTAATCACTCGTAATGCTAATACGTATGATTCTTCTAGTGATGATGAATCTAGTGAGGATGAGATTGATTACTCTAGTTTATTCAAGGGACTGGATAGAACTAAGATAGCTAAGATTAATGAGTTGATTGATGCCTTAAATGAAAAGGATAGAATCTTAGAGAAACAAGAAGACCTGTTATATGAAGAACATGATAAATTTGTTAGTGCACAAAATTCACTTGCTCTAGAAGTTAAAAGAAATGGAATACTTTCTTGTGAACTTTCTACTTGTAATGAAACCATTTCTTCTTTAAAAGGTGAAATTAATGTTTTAACTGCTAAACTAGAAGTAGCAAGTAACTCGTGTGTTGAAAATATTACAATTTGCACTAGGTGTAAGGATTTTGATGTTAATGCTTGTAGTGAACACTTAGTTTCAATTTCAAATCTAAATGATGAAGTGGCTAGTCTTAATGCTCAACTTAAGACTAGCAAGAGTGAAGTTGATAAAATAAAATTTGCAAGGGATGCCTACACAGTGGGTAGACACCCCTCAATTAAGGATGGGCTTGGCTTCAAGAGAGAGGCCAAGAACTTAACAAGCCATAAAGCTCCCATCTTCGTCAAGGAGAAAGGGAAGGCCCCTATGGCTAGTAGTGCTAAAAGGAACCATGCTTTCTTGTACTATGATAGGAGACATGCTAGAAATGCTTATAATGATTTTGATTCACATGCTTATGATTCTTATGCTATGACTGCTTCTAGTTCTCATGTTGTGCATATGCCTAAGAAAAATTTTGCTCATGTTCCTAGAAAAGTTGTGAACAAACCTTCTACCATTTATTATGCTTGCAATGCTTCCTTTGCTATTTGTAGAAAGGGTAAGAAGGTAATTGCTAGGAAATTAGGGGCAAAATGCAAGGGTGACAAAACTTGCATTTGGGTCCCTAAGGAAATTTGTACTAACCTTGTAGGACCCAACAAGAGTTGGGTACCTAAGTCCCAAGCCTAAATTTGCCTTGCAGGTTTATGCATCCGGGGGATCAAGCTGGATTATCGACAGCGGATGCACAAACCATATGACGGGGGAGAAGAAGATGTTCACTTCCTACGTCAAGAATAAGGATTCCCAGGATTCAATTATTTTCGGTGATGGGAATCAAGGCAAGGTAAAAGGGTTAGGTAAAATTGCAATTTCTAATGAGCATTCTATCTCTAATGTATTTTTAGTAGAGAGTCTTGGATATAACTTGCTATCTGTTAGTCAATTATGTCATATGGGGTATAACTGTCTATTTACAAATGTAGATGTGTCTGTCTTTAGAAGAAGCGATGGTTCATTAGCTTTTAAGGGTGTATTAGACGGCAAACTTTATTTAGTTGATTTTGCAAAAGAAGAGGCCGGTCTAGATGCATGCTTAATAGCTAAGACTAGCATGGGCTGGCTGTGGCATCGCCGCTTAGCACATGTGGGGATGAAGAACCTTCACAAGCTTCTAAAGGGAGAACACGTGATAGGTTTGACTAACGTGCATTTCGAAAAAGATAGACCTTGTGCAGCTTGTCAAGCAGGTAAACAAGTGGGAGGAACGCATTACAGCAAGAATGTGATGACCACTTCAAGACCCCTGGAGCTGCTGCATATGGACCTCTTCGGACCCGTCGCCTATCTGAGCATAGGAGGGAGTAAGTATGGTTTAGTTATTGTTGATGATTTTTCCCGCTTCACTTGGGTGTTCTTTTTGCAGGATAAGTCTGAAACCCAAGGGACCCTCAAGCGCTTCCTCAGAAGAGCTCAAAATGAGTTTGAGCTCAAGGTGAAGAAGATAAGGAGCGACAACGGGTCCGAATTCAAGAACCTTCAAGTGGAGGAATTTCTTGAGGAGGAAGGGATCAAGCACGAGTTCTCCGCTCCCTACACACCACAGCAAAATGGTGTGGTAGAGAGGAAGAACAGGACGCTAATTGATATGGCGAGGACAATGCTTGGAGAATTCAGGACCCCCGAGTGTTTCTGGTCGGAAGCCGTGAACACGGCTTGCCACGCCATCAACAGGGTCTACCTTCATCGCCTCCTCAAGAAGACTTCGTATGAGCTACTAACCGGTAACAAACCCAATGTATCTTACTTTCGTGTATTTGGGAGCAAGTGCTACATTCTAGTAAAGAAAGGTAGAAATTCTAAGTTTGCTCCCAAAGCTGTAGAAGGGTTTTTGTTAGGTTATGACTCAAATACAAAGGCGTA
The DNA here is from genome assembly GCF_902167145.1 of Zea mays. NCBI lineage: Eukaryota > Viridiplantae > Streptophyta > Magnoliopsida > Poales > Poaceae > Zea > Zea mays. The sequence goes on along the minus strand of NC_050097.1, from coordinate 242,154,555 downwards.
TAGAGTCTTCAACAAATCATCAGGTTTGGTTGAAGTCTCTAGCGATGTTGTATTTGATGAGACTAATGGCTCTCCAAGAGAGCAAGTTGTTGATTGTGATGATGTAGATGAAGAAGATGTTCCGGCGGCCGCTATACGAACCATGGCGATTGGAGAAGTGCGGCCACAGGAACAAGATGAACGAGATCAACCTTCTTCCTCAACTATGGTGCATCCCCCAATTGAAGATGACGAACAGGTACCTCAAGTGGAGGCGCTTGATCAAGGGGGAGCACAAGTTGATCAAGTGATGGAGGAAGAAGCGCAACCGGCACCTCCAACCCAAGTTCGAGCGATGATTCAAAGGGATCATCCCGTCGATCAAATTCTGGGTGACATTAGCAAGGGAGTAACTACTCGATCTCGATTAGTTAATTTTTGTGAGCATTACTCCTTTGTCTCTTCTATTGAGCCTTTCAGGGTAGAGGAGGCCTTGCTAGATCCGGACTGGGTGTTGGCCATGCAGGAGGAGCTTAACAACTTCAAGCGCAATGAAGTTTGGACACTGGTGCCTCGTCCGAAGCAAAATGTTGTGGGAACCAAGTGGGTGTTCCGTAACAAACAGGACGAGCACGGGGTGGTGACGAGGAACAAGGCTCGACTTGTGGCAAAAGGTTATGCCCAAGTCGCAGGTTTGGACTTTGAGGAGACTTTTGCTCCTGTGGCTAGGCTAGAGTCAATTCGTATCTTGCTAGCATATGCCGCTCACCATTCTTTCAGGTTGTATCAAATGGATGTGAAGAGCGCTTTCCTCAACGGGCCAATCAAGGAGGAGGTGTACGTGGAGCAACCCCCTGGCTTCGAGGATGAACGGTACCCCGACCATGTGTGTAAGCTCTCTAAGGCGCTCTATGGACTTAAGCAAGCCCCAAGAGCATGGTATGAATGCCTTAGAGACTTTTTAATTGCTAATGCTTTCAGGGTTGGGAAAGTCGATCCAACTCTTTTTACAAAGACATGTGATGGTGATTTGTTTGTGTGCCAAATTTATGTCGATGACATAATATTTGGTTCTACTAACCAAAAGTCTTGTGAAGAGTTTAGCAGGGTGATGACGCAGAAATTCGAGATGTCGATGATGGGCGAGTTGAACTACTTCCTTGGGTTCCAAGTGAAGCAACTCAAGGACGGTACCTTCATCTCCCAAACGAAATACACGCAAGATCTGCTAAAGCGGTTTGGGATGAAGGACGCCAAGCCCGCAAAGACTCCGATGGGGACCGATGGACACACCGACCTCAACAAAGGAGGTAAGTCCGTTGATTAAAAAGCATACCGGTCAATGATAGGTTCTTTGCTTTACTTATGTGCTAGTAGACCAGATATTATGCTTAGCGTATGCATGTGTGCTAGATTTCAATCCGATCCTAAGGAGTGTCACTTAGTGGCGGTGAAGCGAATTCTTAGATATTTGGTTGCTACGCCTTGCTTCGGGCTCTGGTATCCAAAGGGGTCTACCTTTGACTTAGTTGGATACTCAGACTCCGACTATGCTGGATGTAAGGTCGATAGGAAGAGTACATCGGGGACGTGCCAATTCTTAGGAAGGTTCCTGGTGTCATGGAACTCTAAGAAACAAACCTCCGTTGCCCTATCCACCGCTGAGGCCGAGTACGTTGCCGCAGGTCAGTGTTGCGCGCAACTACTTTGGATGAGGCAAACCCTCTGGGACTTTGGCTACAATCTGAGCAAAGTCCCACTCCTATGTGACAATGAGAGTGCTATCCGCATGGCGGAGAATCCTGTTGAGCACAGCCGCACAAAGCACATAGACATCCGACATCACTTTTTGAGAGACCACCAGCAAAAGGGAGATATCTAAGTGTTTCATGTTAGCACCGAGAACCAGCTAGCCGATATCTTCACTAAGCCTCTAGATGAGAAGACCTTTTGCAGGTTGCGTAGTGAGCTAAATGTCATAGATTCGCGGAACCTGGATTGAATTGTAGCATACATGTACTTATGCTTTTGATCATGTTCCTTTTTGCATTTTGTTGCTTTATTATGGTGCTCAAGTTGTAAAAACACTCCCTGGACCTCACAAGTCCGTTGCAAAGTGATGCACATGTTTAGGGGGAGATGTGTTACAACTTGACCCTTTGAGACTAACCATGTGCTTGAGTTTGATGATTTAGTCTCGAAGGAGGATTGAAAGGGAAAAGGTGGACTTGGACCATGAAAGACTTCCACTGCACTCCGATGAGAGGGTAACGTTTTCCAAGTTCATCTCATGCAATCTTATTGCCTGTGTATTCTTATTGAAGATCTTGGTAAGGCAATGGGGTTCGTAGGCCAAGATTGATCCCGTTTTGGTGCTTGATGCCAAAGGGGGAGAAAATAAAGGCCAAAGTGATAAATGGATCAGCTACCACTTGAGAGATTTTGAAAATAGTAGAATAGAGTTTTTGTTTTGTCAAAAGCTTTTATTGTCTCTTATTGTCTCTATTGTCAAAAATTGGCTTCTTGTAGGGAGAAGTGTGAAATAGGGGGAGTTTTTGAAATCTTTGACAATCTCTTTTGGAATGACTCTCTTTATGCTTCAACATGTGTGTTTGACATAGAGATAGAGATTTGAGTTTGATTTGCAAAAACAAACCAAGTGGTGGCAAAGGATGATCCATATATGCCAAAATTGAATCAAAACCAATTCGAGTTTTTATTTGAAGTGATTTTGCACTTGTTCTATCTACTTTATGTGGTGTTGGCATAAATCACCAAAAAGGGGGAGATTGAAAGGGAAATGTGCCCTTGGGCCATTTCTAAGTATTTTGGTGATTAAGTGACAACACAAGTGCTTAAATGTAAATCAATGCCCATGGTTGAACAAAGTGCAAATCTGCAGCAAAGGTATGTTTCTAAGTCTTAGTACATTGGTTTTGTGTACTAATATATTTGTCTAAGTGTTAGAAACAGAAAGAAGAAGAGAAGAGAAGACTTGGCTGTGTGCAGCCAAGGGGCTGTTTCGGTCTGGGGCACCGGACTGTCCGGTGGTGCACCGGACAGTGTCCGGTGGTGCACCGGACAGTGTCCGGTGCGCCAGGCTGCCTCGGCCGAAGAGGCCGCTCTCGGGAATTTGCTGACGGCGTACGGCTAAAATTCACCGGACTGTCCGGTGTGCACCGGACTGTCCGGTGAGCCAACGGTCGGCCAGGGCCAACGGTCGGCCGCGCGATCAGCGCGGGACACGTGGCCGAGCCAACGGTCGGAAGGGGGCACCGGACTGTCCGGTGTGCACCGGACATGTCCGGTGCGCCAACGGCTCCCGCATCTGCAACGGTCGGCTTCGCCATTTAAGGAAAGGAATCGGGCACCGGACACTGTCCGGTGTGCACCGGACTGTCCGGTGCGCCCGACGACAGAAGGCAAAGATGGCCTTCCAGATTTGTTCTCAACGGCTCCTAGCTGCCTTGGGGCTATAAAAGGGACCCCTAGGCGCATGGAGGAGAACACCAAGCAACTCTTGAGCATCCCTGATCATCCACACTAAGTCTTTGCGCATACGTTTGTGATTCTAAGTGATTCGAGCTCTGTTCTTGTGAGAAACTGTGAGATAGTCTTTGAGCTCGAATCTTGGCCGTGTGTGTGCGCGTTTCACTGTGGATTTGTGTGTGTTGCTTCCCTCCCTTACTCTGTGCTTCTTTGTGAATCTTAATTGTAAGGGCGAGAGACTCCAATCTGTGGAGATTCCTCGCGAGTGGGATAAAGATAAGCAAGGCAAAAACACTGTGGTATTCAAGTGGGTCTTTGGACCGCTTGAGAGGGGTTGATTGCAACCCTCGTCCGTTGGGACGCCACAACGTGGAAGTAGGCAAGTTTTGTACTTGGCCGAACCACGGGATAAATCTCTGTGTCTTCTCTGTGATTGTCATATTGTGCAAGATCTCCTTCCTAGCCACTTGGCAATTATTGTGCTAACCTCTAACAAGTTTTTGTGGCTATAAGTTAAGTTTTTACAGGATCACCTATTCACCCCCCCCTCTAGGTGTTCTCAACCCTCACCAAGGAAAATAACACACAGCAAGCGTCATGTCAGGTTGAGCGACGCTTCTGCTACAAGTGTGGTGAGCGGGGTCATCTATCCAAGGTATGTTATAAAGGTAAGATTCCTATGCAAGTGAATTTGTGTCAATCCTATTCGCGAAGGAGACCCAAATCATACACCTGTGCTAGATCTATAACGAGATCACCTAGAACTAGCACAAAAGCAATTTGGGTACCAAAAGCACATTTAGATGATCGTTATGGACCCATTCCGAGATGGGTACCAAACTGTGCTAACTAGACCATGCAGGTGCCTTGAGATGGACTGGAGACCATGGGAGAGCTTAAGACGGTTATCTAAAACTCTATGCTTAAGCTGTTAATTGTTTTGGAGTTTATTGACTCAAAATTGAATTTTTGTGAAACACTAATCCCATGTTCATCTCAAGTAAAATAAGGTGTATAGGTCCTGAATCTTTATTGGTGAATCAAGTAAAGGACCTTGATGAGAATCTACAACCTGCTCTCCAAAGGACGGTACCCGTATATTTTAAGTACATAATTGCAATTTAGTATTGCTCTTAAGTTGGCTTGATGTGCTACCTGTCCTTAAAGTAGTTATGCTTTATGAATGCCTGTGTTGAATGGATCATAATGATGGTTGCTTAATCATGGCTGGTGCTCTATAGGATATATCTTTTGAATCATTCATTGATAGCTCTCTCATTTGTTATATCCACAACGATTAACCCTCTTGGTGTATATGGATAAACCTGTAACTTTTTGTAAGTAATGCTATGTGCAAATATGACATTTTGTTTAGTCCATGATTACCCTAGTTTGGTACTGTGTGAATTTCAAATCCATGTCGTGCCCTTTTGAGCTATGAGGTGCGTAAGCAAACGGAGCCCTGATTCGGTGATAACAAGGGCTCTCATACGGGCAAAGGTATGGAAAATGGAGCTATGCAATTTCATTAAATATTCGTGAAATTCCATTCATTGTGATCATAGCTATGTTCTTGTCTTTGGTATCAGCTTAGGTAATTTATGCCTTTAAAATGTTGTTTCTTTTGTGCATCTAAGAAACCTTCTTAATTATGACATGCTTAGATAATTCGCTTTATACATGATTGTGTTGATCTTAAATTGGTATATGCAATGATAGTTAAGTATGTAGCATGTACAAGTTGCATATAAATGCTATACTTCCTTGAGTATTGAATTGGCTTAGGTGCCACTGAGGCATGCATTGTTGTATTTAGTCAACCTTTCATTTAGCCTTCAATTGGTGTTAAGTGGCGTTTCATTTGATATTCAAATTGGCATCTTTGGGTGATAAAAGTGGTAGAGTATGCCTTGACCAAGGTATGTTGTGATCCCCTCTAGTTCCAAGGAGGCTAGAATGTGCAAAGTGCAAGTCATTCAAATACTTGATGCACAGCTTGAGGGGGAGCACACACAACTTGTGTCTTTTGAGACTAACTGTTTCTTGAGCAATCTTGTATAGCCTCTAGGTGAAAAAGAGAAGATAAGCAAGAAATAGAGCAATCAGGACTTGGGTACCTCTGTAAGTCAAGAAATTGGTATCTCAAGTTGTGAGTAAGTGCATATTTTTTAGATTGCTCATGCTCTATAATATCTGGTGATAATAGATGCTTATTCTGAAATATCATGGAGCCATGATAATAAATGAACTTTGCAATTGGTATGTTTCAATTGGTAGCCGGAATAGTTCGCTTCAATTGACATCTTTTGATATTCATGAGAATAGAAGTTTCTTCTTGTGCCCAATACTATAACTTGTTCTAAGTTTGGTGTCTTAGCAACAAGAAAAAGTTAGGAGAAAGAATCAGGCACAAGTGTGGAGAAGCTCTCAAGAGATTAACTACTTTCAAGATGGGAAGTACACTAAATCATGGTAAAGGTACAAAAGGAAGTATTAATCTTTTTGCATATATCTTACCTAAATGTTGATAGTGCATATGTTCAATAAGTAAGGGGGAGTTTTGATAGTCGTTTTTCCTCCTTAAAACCCTGCTGTCCCTTGACATCATCCTATGTTTTTGCTTGAGTATGGTTTTTGGTGTTTGATGTCAAAGGGGAGAAGTTGTGCATTAAAGCTTATCTCAACCTGAGAGGAAAGCTTATCCTAAGGGGTGATGTGTTAGTTTGAGCGCGATGAATTATTTGGCTTATATAGTGTAATAAATAGTCATGTGGTTAATGATGCTTTAAGATTGCTTTAAATTGGTATCTTAGTTTAAATTGGTATATTAATGGTGAATAGTGGTAAGGTTGATATTCCTGTGATATATCCACTAAATTGAATGATGTTTAACTCTGATTACATGCATTTGTGTGGTATAGCATCATGGTTTGATTTTTGACACAATGCATACTAAAAAGTGCCAAGGTGTAGAAATGTTTCGATTTGCCTAAGTATGTGCAAATTGGCGTCTGAGGCCAAAATTATGTTTTTGAAGTAAGCACTTATTTAGGGGGAGCATTCTATAATCTTAGAATTCAAATTTGTGCTTCAAATCTTATTCTTATGTAAGCTTTAATTGTGTTGCCATCAATCACCAAAAAGGGGGAGATTGAAAGCTCTCTTGTGAGTTTTGGTGTTTGGATGACAACTCAATTAAAGGACTAACAAGTGTGCTAAGTGTTGAACAGGTGCTTAAAGTAAAGCCTACAGGGTTCAACACAAGTGAACAAATGTGATGGTCCAAGAACTGGATTATGGATACATAATGGACATCACAAGTAAGATGGACATTGCAAAAGTGAGACTCGGGTGCGTAGCTCGGAGACAACTGATCAAGCCAAGGACGAAGGCAAGAAAAGCTTCGAGGTACCAAGTGCACGGGAGAAGGTCAAGGAGGCTGAGGAACCCAAAGCCAAGGGTGAAGAAGAAGGCTTGCAAAGTCAAGGGTGATCGAGTTGAGAACAGCTTTGGCACATCAAGGATCACTACATAAGGACGTGACTTACAACCAATGAGGTAACAGCTACAGTTATGTGGTGTAAGTCATAAGGCTCAAGACCAAGCTCTAAGAAGGAGATCAAGGTCACTAGAAGGAGAACAAGTGTCAAAACCAGAACTGGAAGCAGCCCAAAAGAGCTAAGTTCACCTTGATCTTTAGTTTGGGTTGTTCCTATGTTTGGAGATGTTCTATGTGACCTTTACAGGATGTTGGAGCCAAGTGATGTCAATCTAGATCAAGTCAAGCCGACTTGATGATTTATGAGTCCAACATCAAAGCTGAAGCATTTGGAATACTATAGATTTAATGATTAAGAGAAGGTATGTTTCTATACTTAGTACATTAGTTTTGTGGACTAATATACTTGTCTAAGTGTTAGAAACAGAAAGAAGAAGAAAAGAAGAGAGGTGCAAAGGGCTTGGCTATGTACAGCCAAGGCAGCTCAGTCTGGCACACCGGACTGTCCGGTGGTGCACCGGACAGTGTCCGGTGGTGCACCGGACAGTGTCCGGTGCGCCAGGCTGAACTCGAGCAAACTGGCCGCTCTCGGGAATTGGCTGACGGCGTACGGCTAAAATTCACCGGACTGTCCGGTGTGCACCGGACTGTCCGGTGAGCCAACGGTCGGCCGGGCCAACGGTCGGCCGCGCAATCTGCGCGGGACACGTGGCCGAGCCAACGGCTAGATGGAGGCACCGGACTGTCCGGTGTGCACCGGACATGTCCGGTGCGCCAACGGCTCCAAGACTGCCAACGGTCGGCTTCGACACAGAAGGAAAGAAATCGGGCACCGGACAGTGTCCGGTGTGCACCGGACTGTCTGGTGCACCACCCGACAGAAAGCTGATATTGCCTTCCAAATGAAGTCCAACGGCTCCTAGGCCCCTTGGGTCTATAAAAGGGACTCCTAGGCGCCTCCAAGAGAGCAGAAGTGCAGCCAACAAGTGTAGACTTCACTGGAATCAATTCTCGCTCTCCCTCTTGTGTGTAACTCCCTAGTTTGTGTAGAAGGCACAGCTATAAGCCTTTAGAGAGAGGAGTAGTGCTGCTAAGAGCTAGAGCAAGGTCTTGAGTGTATCGTTACTCTGCCGGAGTGCTGCCGAGAAGTTTGTAAGCAGCCGCGGTTCTGTTGTAACCCCACTCAATAGTAAAAGGCTCTATCTGTCATACTGACAGATCTGAGCAAACGGAGGAAGGAGTTGAAATAGACTCCAAGCCCAGGTGTGCCTAACTCCAACGAGGACTAGGCAAGCATTTCAGGCTTGGCCGAACCTCGGGATAAACCCTTGCGTCTGTGTGCTCTGTTCTATCCTGACTCTCTGCCTTACTCGTTTTTATATCTGCACTTCAATACTTATCTGTGTTATAAGCTTGATTTGAAGTGCAGGACATATTGAGACAGGATCTTCCATTCCGCTGCAACCTACTCGAAGAGTCTTCTCACTCCACTGCGTACCAAGTCTTCGAGTAGAGTAAGAATTTAAGTTTTAAAGTAATAAGTTTTATTCGCCTATTCACCCCCCCCTCTAGGCGACATCTAGATCCTGTTCCCGGGCCAAAGGGAACTTTCAATAAGGAACATGATCAAAGGCATAAAACACATGTATGCTATAAATCAATCCAGGTTCCGCGAATCTAAGACATTTAGCTCACTACGCAGCCTGCAAAAGGTCGACTCATCTAGAGGCTTGGTAAAGATATCGGCTAGCTGGTTCTCGGTGATAACATAAAACACTTCGATATGTCCCTTGGATCGGATTGAAATCTAGCACACATGCATACACTAAGCATTATATCCGGTCTACTCGCACATAAATAAAGTAAAGACCCTATCATAGACCGGTATGCCTTTTGATCAACGGACTTACCTTCTTTGTTGAGGTCGACGTGTCCGTCGGTTCCCATTGGAGTCTTTGCGGGCTTGGCGTCCTTCATCCCAAACCTCTTTAGCAAGTCTTGCGTGTACTTCGTTTGGGAGATGAAGGTGCCGTCCTTGAGTTGCTTCACTTGGAAACCAAGGAAGTAGTTCAACTCGCCCATCATCGACATCTCGAATTCCTGAGTCATCACCCTGCTAAACTCTTCACAAGACTTTTGGTTAGTAGAACCAAATATTATGTCATCGACATAAATTTGGCACACAAAAAGATCACCATTGATAGTCGCCTAGAGGGGGGGTGAATAGGGCGAAACTGAAATTCTCAAAAATAAACACAACTACAAGCCGGGTTAGCGTTAGAGATATAAAAGAGTCCGCGAGAGAGGGCGCAAAACAAATCGCAAGCGAATAATGAAGTGAGACACGAGGATTTGTTTTACCGAGGTTCGGTTCTCTCAAACCTACTCCCCGTTGAGGAGGCCACAAAGGTCGGGTCTCTTTCAACCCTTCCCTCTCTCAAACGATCCCGCGGATCGAGTGAGCTTTCTCTTCTCAAATCAAAAGCCGGGAACAAAACTTCCCCGCAAGGGCCACCACACAATTGGTGCCTCTTGCCTTGATTACAATTGAGTGTTGATCACACGAGCAAGTGAGAAAGAAAGAAAGCGATCCAAGCGCAAGAGCTCAAATGAACACGGCAAATCACTCTCACTAGTCACTTAGGGTTTGTGTGGAATTGGAGAGGATTTGATCTCTTTGGGTGTGTCTAGAATTGAATGCCTAGCTCTTGTAAGTGGTTGAGAAGTGGAAGACTTGGATGCAATGAATGGTGGGGTGGTTGGGGTATTTATAGCCCCAACCACCAAACTTGACTGTTGGCTGGAGGCGTCTGCTCGATGGCGCACCGGACAGTCCGGTGCACACCGGACAGTCCGGTGCCCCTGCCACGTCATCACTGCCGTTGGATTCTGACCGTTGGAGCTTCTGACTTCTGGGCCCTCCTGGGTGTCCGGTGCACACCGGACATGTACTGTTTGATGTCCGGTGCACCGGTATGGGCATGTCTGACGTCTGTGCGCGCTGCGCGCGCATTAAATGCACCGCAGGGAGCCGTTGGCGCCGAAAAGAGCCGTTGCTCCGCTGGTACACCGGACAGTCCGGTGCACACCGGACAGTCCGGTGAATTTTAGCGGAGCGGCTGCCGCGCGAACCCGAGGCTGGCGAGTTCCGGAGACCGCGCTTCCTTGGAGCACCGGACATGTCCGGTGCACACCGGACAGTCCGGTGAATTATAGCGCGCCGGCTTCCGAAAATTCCCGAGAGCGAAGAGTTGGAGTTGGAGTCCTCTGGGCGCACCGGACACTGTCCGGTGCACACCGGACAGTCCGGTGCCTTCAGCCAGAGGTGCCTTTGGTTGCCTCGTTGCTCCTTTGTTGAATCCAAAACTTGGTCTTTATATTGGCTAAGTGTGAACCTTTTGCACCTGTATAACTTGAGTACTAGAGCAAACTAGTTAGTCTAATATTTGTGTTGGGCAATTCAACCACCAAAATTATTTAGGAACTAGGGGTAAGCCTAATTCCCTTTCAATCTCCCCCTTTTTGGTGATTGATGCCAACACAAACCAAAGCAAATATAGAAGTGCATAATTGAACTAGTTTGCATAATGTAAGTGCAAAGGTTGCTTGGAATTGAGCCAATATATATTTACAAGGTATGCATGGATTGTTTCTTTCTTATATAATATTTTGGACCACGCTTGCACCACATGTTTTGTTTTTGCAAAATTCTTTTGTAAATTCTTTTCAAAGTTCTCTTGCAAATAGTCAAAGGTAAATGAATAAGAGTTGCAAAGCATTTTCAAGATTTGAAATTTTCTCCCCCTGTTTCAAATGCTTTTCCTTTGACTAAGCAAAACTCCCCCTCAAACAAAATCTCCTCTTAGTGCTCAAGAGGGTTTTAAGATATCAAGTTTTGAAAAATACTACTTGCTCCCCCTTTAGAATACAAAGAGATACCAAGTTTGAAAATTTTCAATCAATTGAAAATTATATGTTAAAATTAGGGTGGTGGTGCGGTCCTTTTGCTTTGGGCTCATATTTTCTCCCCCTTTGGCATGAATCGCCAAAAACGGAATCATTAGAGCCCTTTAATGACTATTTTCTCCCCTTTGGCAAATGAAACATAGGAGTGATGATTATACCAAAGATGGAGAGTGATGCGGAGCGACGGCGAAGGATGAATAGTAGAGTGGAGTGGAAGCCTTGACTTCGCCGAAGACTCCAATTCCCTTTCAATATACCTATGACTTGGTTTGAAATACACTTGAAAATACATTAGTCATAGCATATATAAAAGGGACATGATCAAAGGTACATTTATGAGCAATGTGTGCAAATTTAGCAAAAGAAATTCCTAGAATCAAGAATATTAAGCTCATGCCTAAGTCTGGTAAAAGATTGTTCATCGAGTGGCTTGGTAAAGATATCGGCTAATTGATCTTTAGTGTTAATGTATGAAATCTCGATATCCCCCTTTTGTTGGTGATCCCTAAGAAAATGATACCGAATGGCTATGTGTTTAGTGCGGCTGTGCTCGACGGGATTGTCGACCATTTTGATTGCACTCTCATTATCACATAGCAAAGGGACTTTGGTTAATTTGTAACTGTAGTCTCGCAGGGTTTGCCTCATCCAAAGCAATTGCGCGCAACAATGGCCTGCGGCAATATACTCGGCTTCGGCGGTAGAAAGAGCGACCGAATTTTGCTTCTTTGAAGCCCAAGACACCAAGGATCTTCCCAAGAACTGGCAAGTCCCCGATGTGCTCTTCCTATTAATCTTACACCACGCCCAATCGGCATCCGAATAACCAATCAAATCAAATGTGGATCCCCGAGGGTACCAAAGCCCAAACTTAGGAGTATAAGCTAAATATCTCAAGATTCGTTTTACGGACGTAAGGTGTGATTCCTTAGGGTCGGCTTGGAATCTTGCACACATGCAAACGGAAAGCATTATGTCCGGTCGAGATGCACATAAGTAGAGCAATGAACCAATCATCGATCGATATACCTTTTGATCCACGGACTTACCTCCCGTGTCGAGGTCGAGATGCCCATTTATTCCCATGGGTGTCTTGATGGGCTTGGCATCCTTCATCCCAAACTTGCTTAGGATGTCTTGAGTGTACTTCGTTTGGCTAATGAAGGTGCCCTCTTGGAGTTGCTTCACTTGGAATCCTAGGAAATACTTCAACTCCCCCATCATAGACATCTCGAATTTCTGTGTCATGATCCTACTAAACTCTTCACATGTAGACTTGTTAGTAGACCCAAATATAATATCATCAACATAAATTTGGCATACAAACAAGTCATTTTCAAGAGTTTTGGTAAAGAGTGTAGGATCGGCTTTGCCGACTTTGAAGCCATTTGCAATGAGGAAATCTCTAAGGCATTCATACCATGCTCGTGGGGCTTGCTTGAGCCCATAAAGCGCCTTAGAGAGCCTATAAACATGATTAGGATACTCACTGTCTTCAAAGCCGGGAGGTTGCTCAACGTAGACTTCTTCCTTGATTGGTCCGTTGAGGAAGGCACTTTTCACGTCCATTTGATAAAGCTTAAAGCCATGGTAAGTAGCATAGGCCAATAATATGCGAATAGATTCAAGCCTAGCTACGGGTGCATAGGTTTCACCAAAATCCAAACCTTCGACTTGTGAATACCCCTTGGCCACGAGTCGAGCTTTGTTCCTTGTCACCACACCATGCTCGTCTTGTTTGTTGCGGAAGACCCACTTGGTTCCTACAACATTTTGGTTAGGACGTGGAACTAAATGCCATACCTCGTTCCTTGTGAAGTTGTTGAGCTCCTCTTGCATTGCCATCACCCAATCCGCATCTTGGAGTGCTTCCTCTACCCTGTGTGGCTCAATAGAGGAAACAAAAGAGTAATGTTCATGATAGTCGCCTAGAGGGGGGGTGAATAGGGCGAAACTGAAATTTACAAATATAAACACAACTAGAAGCCGGGTTAGCGTTAGAAATATAAACGAGTCCGCGAGAGAGGGCGCAAAACAAATCGCGAGCAAATAATGAAGTGTGACACACGGATTTGTTTTACCGAGGTTCGGTTCTCTCAAACCTACTCCCCGTTGAGGAGGCCACAAAGGCCGGGTCTCTTTCAACCCTTCCCTCTCTCAAACGGTCCCTCGGACCGAGTGAGCTTCTCTTCTCAAATCAAAGCCGGGAACAAAACTTCCCCGCAAGGGCCACCACACAATTGGTGCCTCTTGCCTTGATTACAATGGAGTGTTGATCACAAGAACAAGTGAGAAAGAAAAGAAGCAATCCAAGCGCAAGAGCTCAAATGAACACGGCAAATCACTCTCACTAGTCACTGGGGTTTTGTGTGGAATTGGAGAGGATTTGATCTCTTTGAATGTGTCTAGAATTGAATGTCTAGCTCTTGTAAGTGGTTGAGAAGTGGGAAAACTTGGATGCAATGAATGGTGGGGTGGTTGGGGTATTTATAGCCCCAACCACCAAATGTGGTCGTTGGGAACCTATCTGTTCGATGGCGCACCGGACAGTCCGGTGCACACCGGACAGTCCGGTGCCCCCTGCCACGTCATCACTGCCGTTGGATTCTGACCGTTGGAGCTTCTGACTTGTGGGCCCGCCTGGGTGTCCGGTGCACACCGGACAGGTACTGTTTGATGTCCAGTGCACCGGTATGGGTGTGCCTGACGTCTGCGCGCGCTGCGCGCGCATTAAATGCACCACAGGGAGCCGTTGGCGCCGCAGGGAGTCGTTGCTCCGCTGGCACACCGGACAGTCCGGTGCTCACCGGACAGTCCGGTGAATTTTAGCGGAGCGGCTGCCGCGCGAACCCGAGGCTGGCGAGTTCCGGAGACCGCGCTTCCTTGGAGCACCGGACATGTCCGGTGCACACCGGACAGTCCGGTGAATTATAGCGCGCCGGCTTCCGAGAATTCCCGAGGGCGAAGAGTTTGAGTTGGTGTCCTCTGGGCGCACCGGACACTGTCCGGTGCACACCGGACAGTCCGGTGCCTCCAGCCAGAGGTGCCCTCGGTTGCCTCATTGCTCCTTTGTTGAATCCAACACTTGGTCTTTTTTATTGACTGAATGTGAACCTTTACACCTGTATACTCTATACACTGGGGCAAACTAGTTAGTCCGATTATTTGTGTTGGGCAATTCAACCACCAAAATTATTTGGGAACTAGGTGTAAGCCTAATTCCCTTTCAATCTCCCCCTTTTTGGTGATTGATGCCAACACAAACCAAAGCAAATATAGAAGTGCATAATTGAACTAATTTTCATAATGTAAGTGTAAAGGTTGCTTGGAATTGAGCCAATAAAACTACTTACAAGATATGCATGGAATGTTTCTTTCTTATTTAGCATTTTGGACCATGTTTGCACCACATGTTTTGTTTTTGCAAATCCTTTTGTAAATCCATTTTAAAGATCTTTTGCAAATAGTCAAAGGTAAATGAATAAGAGTTTGCAAAGCATTTTCAAGATTTGAAATTTTCTCCCCTTGTTTTAAATGCTTTTCCTTTGACTTAACAAAACTCCCCCTAAATGAGATACTCCTCTTAGTGTTCAAGAGGGTTTTGATATACCATTTTTGAAATACTGCTTTCTCCCCCTTTTGCTATACCAATTGAAAAATACTTTTGGAAAGTACTAAGTTTTTGAAATTTGTGGTGGTGCGGTCCTTTTGCTTTGGGCTCATTTCTCCCCCTTTTTGGCATGAATCGCCAAAAACGGAATCATTAGAGCCCTCGAAGTGCTATCTTCCTCTTTGGTCATAAATAAATGGGTTGAGATTATACCAAAGGAGAAGTCCTTTTCTTTGATGCTCATTTCTCCCCAAAGAATAGAGAGTTGCTTGGAGTGATGGCGAAGGATGAGTTACGGAGTGGAAGCCTTTGTCTTCGCCGAAGACTCCAATTCCCTTTCAATATACCTATGACTTGGTTTGAAATAGACTTGAAAACACATTAGTCATAGCATATAAAAGAGATATGATCAAAGGTATTCAAATGAGCTATGTGTGCAAGCTAGCAAAAGAAATTTCTAGAATCAAGAATATTGAGCTCATGCCTAAGTCTGGTAAAAGATTGTTCATCAAGTGGCTTGGTAAAGATATTGGCTAATTGATCTTTAGTATTAATGTAAGAAATCTCGATATCCCCCTTTTGTTGGTGATCCCTAAGAAAATGATACCGAATGGCTATGTGCTTAGTGCGGCTATGCTCG
This sequence comes from Zea mays, assembly GCF_902167145.1. NCBI lineage: Eukaryota > Viridiplantae > Streptophyta > Magnoliopsida > Poales > Poaceae > Zea > Zea mays. The sequence continues at coordinate 242,139,372 of NC_050097.1, read as the reverse complement.
ACGGGATTGTCGGCCATTTTGATTGCACTCTCATTATCACATAGCAAAGGGACTTTGGTTAATTTGTAACCGTAGTCCCGCAGGGTTTGCCTCATCCAAAGCAATTGCGCGCAACAATGACCTGCGGCAATGTACTCGGCTTCGGCGGTGGAAAGAGCGACTGAATTTTGCTTCTTTGAAGCCCATGACACCAAGGATCTTCCCAAGAACTAGCAAGTCCCCGATGTGCTCTTCCTATTAATCTTACACCCCGCCCAGTCGGCATCCGAATAACCAATCAAATCAAAAGTGGATCCCCGAGGGTACCAAAGCCCAAACTTAGGTGTGTAAGCCAAATATCTCAAGATTCGTTTTACGGCCGTAAGGTGGGATTCCTTAGGGTCGGATTGGAATCTTGCACACATGCATACGGAAAGCATAATGTCCGGTCGAGATGCACATAAATAAAGCAATGAACCAATCATCGACCGGTATACCTTTTGATCCACGGACTTACCTCCCGTGTCGAGGTTGAGATGCCCATTAGTTCCCATGGGTGTCTTGATGGGTTTGGCATCCTTCATCCCAAACTTGGTTAGAATGTCTTGAGTGTACTTCGTTTGGCTAATGAAGGTGCCCTCTTGGAGTTGCTTGACTTGGAATCCTAGAAAATACTTCAACTCCCCCATCATCGACATCTCGAATTTCTGTGTCATGATCCTACTAAACTCTTCACATGTAGACTCGTTAGTAGACCCAAATATAATATCATCAACATAAATTTGGCATACAAACAAGTCATTTTCAAGAGTTTTAGTAAAGAGTGTAGGATCGGCCTTGCCGACTTTGAAGCCATTAATAATAAGGAAATCTCTAAGGCATTCATACCATGCTCTTGGGGCTTGCTTGAGCCCATAAAGCGCCTTAGAGAGCCTATAGACATGGTTAGGGTACTCACTGTCTTCAAAGCCGGGAGGTTGCTCAACATAGACCTCTTCCTTGATCGGTCCGTTGAGGAAGGCACTTTTCACGTCCATTTGATAGAGCTTAAAGCCATGGTAAGTAGCATAGGCCAATAATATGCGAATTGACTCAAGCCTAGCTACGGGTGCATAGGTTTCACCGAAATCCAAACCTTCGACTTGTGAATACCCTTTGGCCACGAGTCGAGCTTTGTTCCTTGTCACCACACCATGCTCATCTTGCTTGTTGCGGAAGACCCATTTGGTTCCTACAACATTTTGGTTAGGACGTGGAACTAAATGCCATACCTCGTTCCTCGTGAAATTGTTGAGCTCCTCTTGCATCGCCACCACCCAATCCGAATCTTGGAGAGCTTCCTCTACCCTGTGTGGCTCAATAGAGGAAACAAAAGAGTAATGTTCACAAAAATGAGCAACCCGAGATCTAGTAGTTACCCCCTTATGAATGTCTCCGAGGATAGTGTCGACGGGGTGATCTCGTTGGATTGCTTGGTGGACTCTTGGGTGTGGCGGCCTTGGTTCTTCCTCATCCTCCTTTTCTTGATTATTTTCATCTCCCCCTTGATCATTGCCATTATCTTGAGGTGGCTCATCTTCTTGATTTTGCCCTTCATCAACTTGAGCCTCATCCTCATTTTGAGTTGGTGGAGATGCTTGCATGGAGGAGGATGGTTGATCTTGTGCATTTGGAGGCTCTTCGGATTCCTTAGGACACACATCCCCAATGGACATGTTCCTTAGCGCGATGCATGGAGCCTCTTCATTTCCTATCTCATCAAGATCAACTTGCTCTACTTGAGAGCCGTTAGTTTCATCAAACACAACGTCACATGAGACTTCAACTAGTCCAGTGGACTTGTTAAAGACTCTATATGCCCTTGTGTTTGAGTCATATCCTAGTAAAAAGCCTTCTACAGTTTTAGGTGCAAATTTGGATTTTCTACCTCTTTTAACAAGAATAAAGCATTTGCTACCAAAAACTCTAAAGTATGAAATGTTGGGCTTTTTACCAGTTAGAAGTTCATATGATGTCTTCTTGAGGATTCGGTGAAGATATAACCGGTTGATGGCGTAGCAGGCGGTGTTGACCGCTTCGGCCCAAAACCGGTCCGGTGTCTTGTACTCATCAAGCATGGTTCTTGCCATGTCCAATAGAGTTCGATTCTTCCTCTCCACTACACCATTTTGTTGAGGTGTGTAGGGTGAAGAGAACTCATGCTTGATGCCCTCCTCCTCAAGGAAGCCTTCAATCTGAGAGTTCTTGAACTCCGTCCCGTTGTCGCTTCTTATTTTCTTGATCCTCAAGCCGAACTCATTTTGAGCCCGTCTCAAGAATCCCTTTAAAGTCTCTTGGGTTTGAGATTTTTCCTGTAAAAAGAATACCCAAGTGAAGCGAGAATAATCATCCACTATTACAAGACAATACTTACTCCCGCCGATGCTTATGTAAGCAATCGGGCCGAATAGATCCATGTGGAGCAGCTCAAGCGGCCTGTCGGTCGTCATGATGTTCTTGTGTGGATGATGGACTCCAACTTGCTTCCCTGCCTGGCATGCGCTACAAATCCTGTCTTTCTCAAAATGAACATTTGTTAATCCTAAAATGTGCTCTCCCTTTAGAAGCTTGTGAAGATTCTTCATCCCAACATGGGCTAGTCGGCGGTGCCAGAGCCAACCCATGTTAGTCTTAGCAATTAAGCAAGTGTCGAGTTCAGCTCTATCAAAATCTACCAGGTATAGCTGACCCTCTAACACTCCCTTAAATGCTATTGAATCATCACTTCTTCTAAAGACAGTGACACCTACATCAGTAAAAAGACAGTTGTAGCCCATTTGACATAATTGAGAAACAGAAAGCAAGTTGTAATCTAAAGAATCTACAAGAAAAACATTGGAAATAGAATGGTCAGGAGATATAGCAATTTTACCCAATCCTTTGACCAAACCTTGATTTCCATCCCCGAATGTGATAGCTCGTTGGGGATCTTGGTTTTTCTCATATGAGGAGAACATTCTTTTCTCCCCTGTCATGTGGTTTGCGCACCCGCTGTCGAGTATCCAACTTGAGCCCCCGGATGCATAAACCTACAAAACAATTTTAGTTCTTGACTTTAGGTACCCAAACTGTTTTGGGTCCTTTGGCATTAGAAATAAGAACTTTGGGTACCCAAACACAAGTCTTGGAGCCCTTGTGTTTGCCCCCAACAAATTTGGCAACTACCTTGCCGGATTTGCTAGTAAGCACATAAGATGCATCAAAAGTTTTAAATGAAATGGCATGATCATTTGATGCATTAGGAATTTTCTTCTTAGGCAACTTAGCATGGGTTGGTTGCCTAGAACTAGATGTCTCACCCTTATACATAAAAGCATGATTAGGGCCAGAGTGAGACTTCCTAGAATGAATCTTCCTAATTTTGCTCTCAGGATAGCCGGCAGGGTATAAAATGTAACCCTCGTTATCCTGAGGCATGGGAGCTTTGCCCTTAACAAAGTTGGACAATCTCTTAGGAGGGGCACTAATTTTGACATTGTCTCCCCTTTGGAAGCCAATGCCATCCTTAATGCCCGGGCGTCTCCCATTGTAAAGCATGCTACGAGCAAATTTAAATTTCTCATTTTCTAAGTTGTGCTCGGCAATTTTAGCATCTAGTTTTGCTATATGATCATTTTGTTGTTTAATTAAAGTCATATGATCATGAATAGCATTAATATCAACATCTCTACATCTAGTACAAATAGTGACATGCTCAATGGTAGATGTAGATGGTTTGCAAGAATTAAGTTCCACAATCTTAGCACGAAGTATATCATTCTTATCTCTAAGATCGGCAATTGTAACTTTGCAAACATCAAAATCTTTAGCCTTAGCAATCAAATTTTCATTCTCTAATCTAAGGCTAGCAAGAGAAATGTTTAATTCTTCAATCCTAGCAAGCAAATCATCATTATTATCTCTAGGATTGGGAATTGAAACATTACAAACATGTGAATCAACCTTAGCATTTAAACTAGCATTTTCATTCCTAAGGTTGTCAATCATCTCACGGCAAGTGCTTAGCTCACTAGATAACTTTTCACATTTTTCAATTTCAAGAGCATAAGCCTTTTTAACCTTGACATGTTTTTTGTTTTCTTTAATTAGACAATCCTCTTGGGAATCCAAAAGGTCATCTTTTTCATGAATAGCACTAACCAATTCATTCAATTTTTCCTTTTGAGCTATGTTAAGGTTGGCAAAAAGGGAACGCAAATTTTCTTCCTCATCACTAGCATTGTCATCACTAGAGGATTCATATTTAGTGGAGGATTTAGATTTAACCTTCTTTTTGCCGTCCTTTGCCATGAGGCACTTGTGGCCGACGTTGGGGAAGAGGAGTCCCTTGGTGACGGCGATGTTGGCGGCGTCCTCGTCGTCGGAGGAGTCGCTTGAGCTTTCGTCGGAGTCCCACTCGCGACAAACATGGGCATCGCCGCCCTTCTTCTTGTAGTACCTCTTCTTCTCCTTTCTTCTTCCCTTCTTGTCGTCGCCTCGGTCACTGTCACTAGATATAGGACATTTAGCAATAAAATGACCGGGCTTACCACACTTGTAGCAAACCTTCTTGGAGCGGTACTTGTAATCCTTTCCCCTCCTTTGCTTGAGGATTTGGCGGAAGCTCTTGATGACGAGCGCCATTTCCTCATTGTCGAGCTTGGAGGCGTCTATGGGTTGTCGACTTGGTGTAGACTCCTCCTTCTTCTCCTCCGTTGCCTTGAATGCAACGGGTTGAGCTTCGGATGTGGTGGCATCATCAAGCTCGTTGATCTTCCTTGAGCCTTCGATCATGCACTCAAAACTTACAAAATTCCCGATAACTTCCTCGGGGGTCATTTTAGTATATCTAGGATTACCACGAATTAATTGAACTTGAGTAGGGTTAAGGAAAATAAGTGATCTTAGAATAACCTTAACCACCTCGTGGTCATCCCATTTTACGCTCCCGAGGTTGCGTGCTTGGTTCACCAAGGTCTTGAGCCGATTGTACATGTGTTGTGGCTCCTCCCCTTTGCGAAGCCGGAACCGACCGAGCTCCCCCTCAATCGTTTCCCGCTTGGTGATCTTGGTGAGCTCATCACCTTCATGCGCGGTCTTGAGTAAATCCCAAATCTCCTTGGCGCTCTTCAACCCTTGTACTTTGTTATACTCCTCTCTACTTAGAGAGGCGAGGAGTATTGTTGTTGCTTGAGAGTTGAAGTGCTCGATTTGGGCCACCTCATCCTCATCATAGTCCTCATCCCCTACGGATGGTACCTGCGCGCCAAACTCAACAACATCCCATATGCTTTTGTGGAGCGAGGTTAAATGAAATCGCATTAAATCGCTCCACCTAGCGTAATCTTCACCATCAAAAGTTGGTGGTTTGCCTAATGGGACGGAAAGTAAAGGTGTATGTTTGGAAATGCGAGGGTAGCGTAGGGGGATCTTACTATACTTCTTGCGCTCTTGGCGCTTAGAAGTGACGGAGGGCGCATCGGAGTCGGAGGTCGATGTTGATGAAGTGTCGGTCTCGTAGTAGACCACCTTCCTCATCCTCTTGTGCTTGTCGCCTTTCCGATGCGGCTTGTGGGAAGAAGATTTTTCCTTCTTCTCTTTGTGGTGAGAAGAAGATTTCTTCTCCTTCCCTTTGTTGGAGGAGCTCTTCTTCTTCTCCCTCCTTTTGGTGCGGGACTCTTCCGACGAAGTGCTCCCGTGGCTTGTAGTGGGCTTTTCGCCGGTCTCCATTTCCTTCTTGGCGTGATCTCCCGACATCACTTCGAGCGGTTAGGCTCTAATGAAGCACCGTGGCTCTGATACCAATTGATAGTCGCCTAGAGGGGGGGTGAATAGGGCGAAACTGAAATTTACAAATATAAACACAACTACAAGCCGGGTTAGCGTTAGAAATATAAACGAGTCCGCGAGAGAGGGCGCAAAACAAATCGCGAGCAAATAATGAAGTGTGACACACGGATTTGTTTTACCGAGGTTCGGTTCTCTCAAACCTACTCCCCGTTGAGGAGGCCACAAAGGCCGGGTCTCTTTCAACCCTTCCCTCTCTCAAACGGTCCCTCGGACCGAGTGAGCTTCTCTTCTCAAATCAAAGCCGGGAACAAAACTTCCCCGCAAGGGCCACCACACAATTGGTGCCTCTTGCCTTGATTACAATGGAGTGTTGATCACAAGAACAAGTGAGAAAGAAAAGAAGCAATCTAAGCGCAAGAGCTCAAATGAACACGGCAAATCACTCTCACTAGTCACTGGGGTTTTGTGTGGAATTGGAGAGGATTTGATCTCTTTGAATGTGTCTAGAATTGAATGCCTAGCTCTTGTAAGTGGTTGAGAAGTGGGAAAACTTGGATGCAATGAATGGTGGGGTGGTTGGGGTATTTATAGCCCCAACCACCAAATGTGGCCGTTGGGAACCTGTTTGTTCGATGGCGCACCGGACAGTCCGGTGCACACCGGACAGTCCGGTGCCCCCTACCACGTCATCACTGCCGTTGGATTCTGACCGTTGGAGCTTCTGACTTGTGGGCCCGCCTGGGTGTCCGGTGCACACCGGACAGGTACTGTTTGATGTCCGGTGCACCGGTATGGGCGTGCCTGACGTCTGCGCGCGCTGCGCGCGCATTAAATGCACCGCAGGGAGCCGTTGGCGCCGCAGGGAGCCGTTGCTCCGCTGGCACACCGGACAGTCCGGTGCTCACCGGACAGTCCGGTGAATTTTAGCGGAGCGGCTGCCGCGCGAACCCGAGGCTGGCGAGTTCCGGAGACCGCGCTTCCTTGGAGCACCGGACATGTCCGGTGCACACCGGACAGTCCGGTGAATTATAGCGCGCCGGCTTCCGAGAATTCCCGAGGGCGAAGAGTTTGAGTTGGTGTCCTCTGGGCGCACCGGACACTGTCCGGTGCACACCGGACAGTCCGGTGCCTCCAGCCAGAGGTGCCCTCGGTTGCCTCATTGCTCCTTTGTTGAATCCAACACTTGGTCTTTTTTATTGACTGAATGTGAACCTTTACACCTGTATACTCTATACACTGGGGCAAACTAGTTAGTCCGATTATTTGTGTTGGGCAATTCAACCACCAAAATTATTTGGGAACTAGGTGTAAGCCTAATTCCCTTTCAGTTCACAAAAATGTGCAACCCGAGATCGAGTGGTTACCCCCTTATGAATGTCGCCGAGGATGGTGTCGACGGGGTGATCTCGTTGGATTGCTTGGTGAACTCTTGGGTGTGGCGGTCTTGGTTGTTCATCCTCCTTGTCTTCATCAATTGTATCTCCCCCTTGATCGTTGCCATCATTTTGAGGTGACTCATCTTCTTGATCTTCTTGGTCAACATCTTGAGCCTCGTCCTCATCTTGGGTTGGTGAAGATGCTTGCGTGGAGGAGGATGGTTGATCTTGTCCGTGTGGAGGCTCTTCGGATTCCTTAGGACACACATCCCCAATGGACATGTTCCTTAGCGCTATGCATGGAGCCTGTTCTTCACCTGTCTCATCAAGATCAACTTGCTCTACTTGAGAGTCGTTAGTCTCATCAAACACAACGTCACAAGAAACTTCAACAAGTCCTGAGGACTTGTTAAAGACTCTATATGCCCTTGTGTTTGAGTCATATCCTAGTAAAAAGCCTTCTACAGTTTTAGGTGCAAATTTAGATTTTCTACCTCTCTTAACAAGAATAAAGCATTTGCTACCAAAAACTCTAAAATATGAAATATTGGGCTTTTTACCGGTTAGGAGTTCATAGGATGTCTTCTTGAGGATTCGGTGAAGATATAGCCGGTTGATGGCGTAGCAGGCGGTGTTGACCGCCTCGGCCCAAAACCGGTCCGGTGTCTTGTACTCATCAAGCATGGTTCTTGCCATGTCCAATAGAGTTCGATTCTTCCTCTCCACTACACCATTTTGTTGTGGAGTGTAGGGAGAGGAGAACTCATGCTTGATGCCCTCCTCCTCAAGGAAGCCTTCAATTTGAGAGTTCTTGAACTCCGTCCCGTTGTCGCTTCTAATTTTCTTGATCCTTAAGTCGAACTCATTTTGAGCCTGTCTCAAGAATCCCTTTAAGGTCTCTTGGGTTTGAGATTTGTCCTGCAAAAAGAATACCCAAGTGAAGCGAGAATAATCATCCACAATAACTAGACAGTACTTACTCCCGCCGATGCTTATGTAAGCGATCGGGCCGAATAAATCCATGTGGAGGAGCTCCAGTGGCCTGTCACTTGTCATTATGTTCTTGTGTGGATGATGGGTGCCAACTTGCTTCCCGGCTTGGCATGCGCTACAAATCCTGTCTTTCTCAAAATGAACATTTGTTAGTCCCAAAATGTGTTCTCCCTTTAGAAGCTTATGAAGATTCTTCATTCCAACATGGGCTAGTCGGCGGTGCCAGAGCCAACCCAAGTTAGTCTTAGCAACTAAGCAAGTGTCGAGTTCAGCTCTATCAAAATCTACCAAGTATAGTTGACCCTCTAACACTCCCTTAAATGCTATTGAATCATCACTTCTTCTAAAGACAGTCACACCTACATCAGTAAATAGACAGTTGTAACCCATTTGACACAATTGGGACACGGAAAGCAAATTGTAATCTAATGAATCGACAAGAAAAACATTTGAAATGGAATGGTCAGGAGATATAGCAATTTTACCGAAACCTTTGACCAAACCTTGATTTCCATCCTCGAATGTGATCGCTCGTTGGGGATCTTGGTTTTTCTCATATGAGGAGAACATCCTTTTCTCCCCTGTCATGTGGTTTGTGCACCCGCTGTCGAGTATCCAACTTGAGCCCCCGGATGCATAAACCTACAAAACAAATTTAGTTCTTGACTTTAGGTACCCAAACTGTTTTGGGTCCTTTGGCATTAGAAACAAGAACTTTGGGTACCCAAACACAAGTCTTTGACCCCTTGTGTTTGCCCCCAACAAACTTGGCAACGACCTTGCCGGATTTGTTAGTCAAAACATAGGATGCATCAAAAGTCTTAAATGAAATGCTATGTTCATTTGATGCATTAGGAATTTTCTTCTTAGGCAACTTAGCACGAGTTGGTTGCCTAGAACTAGATGTCTCACCCTTATACATAAAAGCATAGTTAGGGCCAGAGTGAGACTTCCTAGAATGAATTTTCCTAATTTTGCTCTCAGGATAGCCGGCAGGGTACAAAATGTATCCCTCGTTATCCTGAGGCATGGGAGCCTTGCCCTTTACAAAGTTAGATAAGTTCTTTGGAGGGGCATTAAGTTTGACATTGTCTCCCCTTTGGAAGCCAATGCCATCCTTGATGCCAGGGCGTCTCCCATTATAAAGCATGCTGCGAGCAAATTTAAATTTCTCATTCTCTAGGTTGTGCTCGGCAATTTTAGCATCTAGTTTTGCTATATGATCATTTTGTTGTTTAATTAAAGCCATATGATCATGAATAGCATCAATATCAACATTTCTACATCTAGTACAAATAGTGACATGCTCAATGGTAGATGTAGATGGTTTGCAAGAATTAAGTTCAACAATCTTAGCACGAAGTATATCATTCTTATCTCTAAGATCGGCAATTGTAACTTTGCAAACATCAAAATCTTTAGCCTTTGCAATCAAATTTTCATTCTCTAATTTAAGGCTAGCAAGAGAAATGTTTAATTCTTCAATCCTAGTAAGCAAATCATCATTATTATCTCTAGGATTGGGAATTGAAACATTACAAATATGAGAATCAACCTTAGCATTTAAACTAGCATTTTCATTTCTAAGGTTGTCAATCATCTCACGGCAAGTGCTTAGCTCACTAGACAATTTTTCACATTTTTCAACTTGTAGAGCGTAAGCATTCTTAACCTTAACATGTTTCTTGTTTTCTTTAATTAGAAAATCCTCTTGGGAATCCAAAAGGTCATCCTTTTCATGAATAGCACTAATCAATTCATTTAATTTTTCTTTTTGTTCCATGTTAAGATTGGCAAAAAGAGCATGCAAATTATCTTCCTCACTACTAGCATTATCATCACTAGAAGATTCATATTCAGTGGAGGATTTGGATTTAACCTTCTTTTTGCCGTCCTTTGCCATGAGGCACTTGTGGCCGACGTTGGGGAAGAGGAGTCCCTTGGTGACGGCGATATTGGAGGCGTCCTCGTCGTCGGAGGAGTCGCTAGAGCTTTCGTCGGAGTCCCACTCCCGACAAACATGAGCATCGCCGCCCTTCTTTTTGTAGTACCTTTTCTTCTCCTTTCTCCTTCCCTTCTTGTCGTCACCTCGGTCACTGTCACTAGATATAGGACATTTAGCAATAAAATGACCGGGCTTACCACACTTGTAGCAAACCTTCTTGGAGCGGGACTTGTAGTCCTTCCCCCTCCTTTGCTTGAGGATTTGGCGGAAGCTCTTGATGACGAGCGCCATTTCCTCATTGTCGAGCTTGGAGGCGTCTATTGGTTGTCGACTTAGTGTAGACTCCTCCTTCTTTTCCTCCGTTGCCTTGAATGCAACGGGTTGAGCTTCGGATGTGGTGGCTTCATCAAGCTCGTTGATCTTCCTCGAGCCTTCGATCATGCATTCAAAACTTACAAAATTCCCGATAACTTCCTCGGGGGTCATTTTAGTGTATCTAGGATTACCACGAATTAATTGAACTTGAGTAGGGTTAAGGAAAATAAGAGATCTTAGAATAACCTTAACCACCTCGTGGTCATCCCATTTTACGCTCCCGAGGTTGGGCACTTGGTTCACCAAGGTCTTGAGCCGATTGTACATGTGTTGTGGCTCCTCCCCTTTGCGAAGCCGGAACCGACCGAGCTCCCCCTCAATCGTTTCCCGCTTGGTGATCTTGGTGAGCTCATCACCTTCGTGCGCGGTTTTGAGTAAGTCCCAAATCTCCTTTGCGTTCTTCAACCCTTGAACTTTGTTATATTCCTCTCTACTCAAAGAGGCTAGGAGTATTGTCGTTGCTTGAGAGTTGAAGTGCTCGATTTGGGCCACCTCATCCTCATCATAGTCCTCATCCCCTACGGACGGTACCTGCGCACCAAACTCAACAACATCCCATATACTTTTGTGGAGCGAGGTTAGATGAAATCGCATTAAATCGCTCCACCTAGCATAATCTTCACCATCAAAAGTTGGTGGTTTGCCTAATGGGACGGAAAGTAAAGGTGTATGTTTGGAATGCGAGGGTATCGTAGGGGGATCTTACTATACTTCTTGCGCTCTTGGCGCTTAGAAGTGACGGATGCCGCGTCGGAGCCGGAGGTAGATGTCGATGAAGTGTCGGTCTCGTAATAGACGACTTTCCTCATCCTCTTGTGTTTGTCCCCACTCCGACGTGGCTTGTGAGAAGAAGATTTCTCCCTCCTCTCCTTGTGGTGAGAAGAAGATTTCTTCTCCTTTCCTTTGTTGGAGGAGCTCTTCTTCTTCTCCTTCCCTTTGTTGGAGGAGCTCTTCTTCTTCTCCTTCCTCTTGGTATGGGACTCTTCCGATGAAGTGCTCCCGTGGCTTGTAGTGGGCTTTTCGCCGGTCTCCATCTCCTTCTTGGCGTGATCTCCCGACATCACTTCGAGCGGTTAGGCTCTAATGAAGCACCGGGCTCTGATACCAATTGATAGTCGCCTAGAGGGGGGGTGAATAGGGCGAAACTGAAATTCTCAAAAATAAACACAACTACAAGCCGGGTTAGCGTTAGAGATATAAAAGAGTCCACGAGAGAGGGCGCAAAACAAATCGCAAGCGAATAATGAAGTGAGACACGAGGATTTGTTTTACCGAGGTTCGGTTCTCTCAAACCTACTCCCCGTTGAGGAGGCCACAAAGGCCGGGTCTCTTTCAACCCTTCCCTCTCTCAAACGATCCCGCGGATCGAGTGAGCTTTCTCTTCTCAAATCAAAAGCCGGGAACAAAACTTCCCCGCAAGGGCCACCACACAATTGGTGCCTCTTGCCTTGATTACAATTGAGTGTTGATCACACGAGCAAGTGAGAAAGAAAGAAAGCGATCCAAGCGCAAGAGCTCAAATGAACACGGCAAATCACTCTCACTAGTCACTTAGGGTTTGTGTGGAATTGGAGAGGATTTGATCTCTTTGGGTGTGTCTAGAATTGAATGCCTAGCTCTTGTAAGTGGTTGAGAAGTGGAAGACTTGGATGCAATGAATGGTGGGGTGGTTGGGGTATTTATAGCCCCAACCACCAAACTTGACCGTTGGCTGGAGGCGTCTGCTCGATGGCGCACCGGACAGTCCGGTGCACACCGGACAGTCCGGTGCCCCTGCCACGTCATCACTGCCGTTGGATTCTGACCGTTGGAGCTTCTGACTTCTGGGCCCTCCTGGGTGTCCGGTGCACACCGGACATGTACTGTTTGATGTCCGGTGCACCGGTATGGGCATGTCTGACGTCTGTGCGCGCTGCGCGCGCATTAAATGCACCGCAGGGAGCCGTTGGCGCCGAAAAGAGTCGTTGCTCCTCTGGTACACCGGACAGTCCGGTGCACACCGGACAGTCCGGTGAATTTTAGCGGAGCGGCTGCCGCGCGAACCCGAGGCTGGCGAGTTCCGGAGACCGCGCTTCCTTGGAGCACCGGACATGTCCGGTGCACACCGGACAGTCCGGTGAATTATAGCGCGCCGGCTTCCGAAAATTCCCGAGAGCGAAGAGTTGGAGTTGGAGTCCTCTGGGCGCACCGGACACTGTCCGGTGCACACCGGACAGTCCGGTGCCTTCAGCCAGAGGTGCCTTCGGTTGCCTCGTTGCTCCTTTGTTGAATCCAAAACTTGGTCTTTATATTGGCTAAGTGTGAACCTTTTGCACCTGTATAACTTGAGTACTAGAGCAAACTAGTTAGTCCAATATTTGTGTTGGGCAATTCAACCACCAAAATTATTTAGGAACTAGGGGTAAGCCTAATTCCCTTTCAACCATCACAAGTCTTAGTGAATAAAGTTGGATCGGCTTTCCCAACCTTGAAAGCATTAGCAATTAAAAAGTCTCTAAGGCATTCATACCATGCTCTTGGGGCTTGCTTAAGTCCATAGAGCGCCTTAGAGAGCTTACACATGTGGTCGGGGTACCGTTCATCCTCGAAGCCAGGGGGTTGCTCCACGTACACCTCCTCCTTGATTGGCCCGTTGAGGAAAGCACTCTTTACATCCATTTGGAACAATCTGAAAGAATGGTGAGTAGCATAGGCTAACAATATGCGAATTGACTCTAGCCTAGCCACAGGAGCAAAAGTCTCCTCAAAGTCCAAACCTGCAACTTGGGCATAACCTTTTTGCCACAAGTCTAGCCTTGTTCCTTGTCACCACCACGTGCTCGTCTTGTTTGTTGCGGAACACCCACTTGGTTCCCACAACGTTTTGCTTGGGACGAGGCACCGGTGTCCAAACTTCATTTCTCTTGAAGTTTTTGAGCTCTTCCTGCATGGCCAATACCCAATCCGGATCTAGCAAGGCCTCTTCTACCCTGAAAGGCTCAATAGAGGAGACAAAGGAGTAATGTTCACAAAAATTAACTAATCTAGAGCGAGTAGTTACTCCCTTGCTAATATCACCCAAAATTTGGTCGACGGGATGATTCCTTTGAATCGTCGCTCGAACTTGAGTTGGAGGTGCCGGTTGTGCTTCTTCCTCCATTACATGATCATCTTGTGCTCCCCCTTGATTACACGCCTCTTCTTGATGAACCTGTTCATCGTCTTGAGTTGGGGGATGCACCATTGTTGAGGAAGAAGGTTGATCTTGTTCCTTTTGTTCCTGTGGCCGCACATCTCCAATCGCCATGGTGCGTATCGCGGCCGTTGGAACATCTTCTTCATCTACATCATCAAGATCAACAACTTGCTCTCTTGGAGAGCCACTAGTCTCATCAAATACAACGTCGCTAGAGACTTCAACCAAACCTGATGATTTGTTGAAGACCCTATACGCCTTTGTATTTGAGTCATAACCTAACAAAAACCCTTCTACAACTTTGGGAGCAAACTTAGAATTTCTACCTTTCTTCACTAGAATATAACATTTGCTCCCAAATACACGAAAGTAAGACACATTGGGTTTGTTACGGTTAGAAGCTCATACGAAGTCTTCTTGAGGAGGCGATGAAGATACACCCGATTTATGGTGTGGCAAGCCGTGTTCATGGCTTCCGACCAAAACCGCTCGGGCGTCTTGAACTCTCCAAGCATCGTCCTCGCCATGTCTATGAGCGTCCTGTTCTTCCTCTCTACCACACCGTTTTGCTGTGGTGTGTAGGGAGCGGAGAACTCGTGCTTGATCCCTTCCTCCTCAAGGTACTCCTCCACTTGAAGATTCTTGAACTCGGACCCGTTGTCGCTCCGTATCTTCTTCACCTTGAGCTCAAACTCATTTTGAGCTCTCCTTAGGAAGCTCTTGAGGGTCCCTTGGGTTTCAGACTTATCCTGCAAAAAGAATACCCAAGTGAAGCGGGAAAAATCATCAACTATAACAAGACCATACTTACTTCCTCCTATGCTTAGATAGGCGACGGGTCCGAAGACATCCATATGAAGCAACTCCAGAGGTCTTGATGTGGTCATCACATTTTTGGTATGATGAGAGCTTCCCACCTGTTTGCCTGCTTGACAAGCTGCACAAGGTCTATCTTTTTCGAAAGTAACATTTGTTAGACCTATTACGTGTTCACCCTTTAGAAGCTTGTGAAGGTTCTTCATCCCCACATATGCTAAACGGTGATGCCACAGCCAGCCCATGCTAGTCTTAGCAATTAAGCATGCATCTAGACTGGCCTCCTCTTTTGCAAAATCAAATAAATAAAGTTTGCCGTCTAGTACACCCTTAAAGGCTAATGAACCATCACTTCTTCTAAAGACAGACACATCTACATTTGTGAATAAGCAATTATATCCCATGTTACAAAGTTGACTCACAGACAACAAGTTATATCCAAGCGACTCAACTAAGAATATATTAGAAATAGAGTGATCGGATGAAATAGCAAATTTTCCTAGTCCTTTCACCTTGCCTTGGTTCCCATCACCGAATATGATTGAATCTTGGGAATCCTTGTTCTTGACGTAAGAAGAGAACATCTTCTTCTCCCCCGTCATGTGGTTTGTGCATCCGCTGTCAATAATCCAGCTTGATCCCCCGGATGCATAAACCTACAAGGCAAATTTAGGCTTGGGTCTTAGGTACCCAACTCTTGTTGGGTCCTACAAGGTTAGTGACAATTGTCTTAGGGACCCAAATGCAAGTTTTATCTCCCTTGCATCTTGCCCCTAACTTCCTAGCAATCACCTTCTTATCCTTTCTACAAATAGTGAAGGAAGCATTGCAAGTATGAAAAATTGTAGAAGATTCATAGTTTACTTTCCTAGGAACATGAACAACATTTCTTCTAGGCATAGCATTTTTCCTAGCCAAATTTCTATCATGCATAATAGAAGAACTAGAAGCAATCATGGCATGAGAATCAAAAGCATCATAACTTCTATAAACATTCCTAGAATGTCTCCTATCATGATACATGAAAGCATGGTTCTTTTGAGCACTACTAGCCATAGGGGCCTTCCCTTTCTCCTTGGCGGAGATGGAAGCCTTATGGCTTGTTAAGTTCTTGACTTCCCTCTTGAAGCCAAGACCATCCTTAATGGAGGGGTGTCTACCAATCGTGTAGGCATCCCTTGCAAATTTTAGTTTGTCAAATTCACTCTTGCTAGTCTTAAGTTGGGCATTAAGACTAGCCACTTCATCATTCAAATTAGAAATTGAAACTAGATGTTCACTACAAGCATCAACATTAAAATCTTTACACCTATTGCAAATTGCAACATGTTCTACACAAGATGTTGATTTATTAGCTATTTCTAACTTAGCATTCAAATCATCATTTATGCTCTTTAAGCTAGAAATAGAGTCATGGCATGTAGACAATTCACAAGAAAGCATTTCATTCCTTTTAATTTCTAAAGCAAGGGATTTTTGTGCCTCTACAAACTTATCATGTTCTTCATACAAAAGATCCTCTTGCTTTTCTAATAACCTATTCTTATCATTCAATGCATCAATTAATTCATTAATCTTATCAGCCTTAGTTCTATCTAGGCCCTTGAATAAACAAGAATAGTCTATTTCATCATCGCTAGATTCTTCATCACTTAAGGGAAGCGTAAGTACTAGTATTATGAGTGCTTACCTTCTTTTCCCTTGCCATGAGGCAGGTGTGATGCTCGTTGGGGAAGAGGGCCGACTTGTTGAAGGCGGTGGCGGCGAGTCCTTCGTTGTCGGAGTCGGACGACGAACAATCCGAGTCCCACTCCTTTCCAAGGTGTGCCTCGCCCTTAGCCTTCTTGTAAGCCTTCTTCTTTTCCCTCTTGTTCCCTTGTTCCTGGTCACTATCATTATCGGGACAATTAGCGATAAAATGACCAATCTTACCACATTTGAAGCATGAGCGCTTCCCCTTCGTCTTGGTCTTGTTGGGATGCTCCTTGCGACCCCTTAGTGTCGTCTTGAAACGCTTAATGATGAGGGCCATCTCTTCCTCATTGAGTCCCGCCGCCTCAACTTGTGCCACCTTGCTAGGTAGCACTTCCTTGCTCCTCGTTGCTTTGAGAGCAACGGTTTGAGGCTCGTGGATTGGGCCGTTCAACGCATCGTCAATGTATCTTGCCTCCTTGATCATCATCCGCCCGCTTACAAACTTTCCAAGTATCTCCTCGGGTGTCATCTTGGTGTACCTAGGATTCTCACGAATATTGTTCACAAGATGTGGATCAAGGACAGTAAAAGACCTTAGCATTAGGCGGACGACGTCGTGGTCCATCCATCGCGTGCTTCCATAGCTCCTTATTTTGTTGACGAGGGTCTTGAGCCGGTTGTACGTTTGGTTTGGCTCCTCGCCCCTGATCATTGTGAATCTCCCAAGTTCGCCCTCCACCAATTCCATCTTGGTGAGCATGGTGACGTCATTCCCCTCATGTGAGATTTTGAGGGTGTCCCAAATCTGCTTGGCGTTATCCAAGCCGCTCACCTTATGGTATTCATCCCTGCACAATGAAGCTAGAAGAACAGTAGTAGCTTGTGCATTTTTGTGAATTTGCTCATTAATGAACATGGGACTATCCGTACTATCAAAGTGCATTCCATTTTCTACTATCTCCCATATACTTGGATGGAGAGAGAACAAGTGGCTACGCATTTTGTGACTCCAAAATCCGTAGTCCTCTCCATCAAAGTGGGGGGGGGGGTTTACCGAGGGGAATGGAAAGCAAATGAGCATTAGAACTTTGCGGAATACGAGAATAATCAAAGGAAAAGTTTGAATTAACCGTCTTATTTTTCTCGTAGTCGTTGTCGTCGTCCTTTTGGGAAGAGGAAGATTTGTCGCTGTCGTAGTAGACTATCTCCTTGATGCGCCTTATTTTCTTCTTCCTCCCGTCTTTTCTTTTGTGGCCCGAGCCTGAGTCAGTAGGCTTGTCATCCTTTGGATCATTGACGAAAGACTCCTTCTCCTTATCATTGACCACCATCCCCTTGCCCTTAGGATCCATCTCTTTGGGCGATTAGTCCCTTTCTTGAAGAGAACAGCTCCGATACCAATTGAGAGCACCTAGAGGGGGTGAATAGGTGATCCTGTAAAACTTGAAACTTAATGCCACAAAACTTGATTAGGAGTTAGCACAATAAAGCCAAGTGGCTAGAGAGGAGTTCTTGCAAGACACGGTAACCACAAGAAGATCAATCACAGATAGACACAGTGGTTTATCCCGTGGTTCGGCCAAGTTCAACACTTGCCTACTCCACGTTGTGGCGTCCCAACGGACGAGGGTTGCAATCAACCCCTCTCAAGCGGTCCAAAGACCCACTTGAATACCACGGTATTTTGCTTTGTTTACTATATCCCGCTTGCGAGGAATCTCCACAACTTAGAGCCTCTCGCCCTTACAATTTGATGTTCACAAAGAAGCACGGAAGTAAGGCTGGGATGGGAAACGCACATAAGACACAAAAATAGAGCACAAACACGCACACAAGTCACAACTCGAGCTCACAACACAACACAAAGAGTTCTCTACTCAAATGGAGCTCTAGTTGCTATCACAAAGAATCTAATGCGCGGAATTGGAGTCTTGGTGCTTAGGAATGCTTGGTGTTCTCCTCCATGCGCCTAGGGGTCCCTTTTATAGCCTCAAGGCAGCTAGGAGCCGTTGAGAGCATTCCAGAAAGGCAATTCTTGCCTTCTGTCGCCTGGCGCACCGGACAGTCCGGTGCACCACCGGACACTGTCCGGTGCGGATTTCTTTCCTTCTTTGGCGAAGCCGACCGTTGGAGATCCAAAGCCGTTGGCGCACCAGACACTGTCCGGTGCACACCGGACAGTCCGATGCCCCCTTCTGACCGTTGGCTCTGCCACGCGTCGCGCGCGGATTACGCGGCCGACCGTTGGCCGGGCCGACTGTTGGCTCACCGGACAGTCCGGTGCACCACCGGACAGTCCGGTGATTTATAGCCGTACACCACCGTCGAAGTCCCGAGAGCAGCCAGTTGACAGACGCCAGTCTGGCGCACCGGACACTGTCCGGTGCACCCAGACCGAGCAGTCTGTTGGCTGTACACAGTCAACTTCTCCACAATTGTTTCTCCTGTTTCGAGCACTTAGACACAATACATTAGTCTTCAAAACAATGTACTGAGTCTAGAAATATACCTTTATTCTTGATTTGCACTTCTTGAGTCCTTGGCACAATTTAACACTTAGGCACTTGTGTTGGACACTTAATCACCAAAATACTTAGAAATGGCTCAAGGACACATTTCCCTTTCAGTAACGAGCCGAGCTGGCTCGATATCCACCCCTAATAGGAACCTCCTACAGTAGAATTTTTTTAAAAAAAATGTTTACTGCATGCCATAACCATGGTATGTTTAGCATTAGTCCAATTCAACAGCTGTTTGGAGATAAAGTATTTCAGTTGTAGTATAGGAGGAGAGGAGACGGTAGTTGCATGCAAGCAAAAAAACTTTGGTCTAGATCAAAGTTTTTTAAACCCCAAAAAATTTTATAAGTAGATTTGATTGGATCGATTGTGGGGTTTTAATCAGCTGTATCACTTCGTCTATATAAAGGGAAGTTCTGGACCTATTACAAGTCGGTTTCTGAGATCCTTTCATCTATATAAAGGGTACATATGTACCTATTACAAGTCAGTTTCCGAGTTTATCTCGTAGGTTTTGCTGACAAATCCCACAAGAAATCTAGAACTCTAATTGATTCTGAGCACACGTGAACTGTCTGCGTCGCTACGACAGACAGTCCAGACCGTGGACCGCCCGCTTGGTCGCATTTGATGCTGGAAACCTTTGGAACAAAAACCAGCAACCCTAAACCCTAAAAGCAAGTAGTACTGTTTTTTTCCATGGTGTGGAAAATGGACATTCCCATCAGAGACTGTCCAAATGCAATGGAGACCTAATTAAGCAGACTAATGCAATCCATTAGAGCAAAGTCATGATTGGCCAATTAATTATTCAAGACGTGTAGAACTGCCTTTCTGCACACGTCGTTGACAATATGCAGGACGATGGAAAATATATGGCCAAGAATAGCTAGGTCCGTCGTCAAGCAACATCCGTCGAATGCCATTGCAACAAATAAAGCTTCGTTCCACTCTATCGGTCTCTCCTAGCTACTCCTACTCCTGCTGCTGCTGGGTTAATATAATTTGTTATCTATCTTCGTGATGGGAGGATCCCTGATGGAGATTTTCCTCTCTGCACTCCTAGGCGACCTCGCCTCTAGATCCATAAATCTGCTCATCAGCACAAGGTCCAGGCCGACGGGGATGGACGTGGGAGACAGCCTGCAAAGCGCAATCCTCCGAGCACAGGTCATCGTCGATGAAGCTATGGGGCGGCACATCACAAACCGAGCCATGCTCCAGCAGCTGGACATGCTGAGAGACGCCATGCACCAGGCCTGCTACGTCCACGACACCTTCAGCTGCCAGCAGTCCCACGCTGAGGAGGACGCCGCCGGAGATCATCTGCAGGTTGTGAATCACTCTCCGTCTCTGCTGCCAAGTACTTCTCTTAAAGGAGTGATCTATGGTGCTTCCGATAGAAAGACGCCACCGCCGCTTCTTCTGAAGCAGCTGCAAGAGTCGCTTCGGAACTTGAGCTCTATGATCCTTGACGCGAGTGAGCTAGCCGTGTTCTTCAGAAGCTACCCTCCTCGCCTCTACTCGCAACCCTACAGCATGCACCTCCTGCTAGGCAACTGCATGTTCGGCTTCCAGTTGGAAACTGAGCTCGTCATGAACTTCCTACTGCACGCAGAACCACCTCCTGGTTCTGAAGCACTAGACGTCCTACCGATCGTTGGCCCTATATATGTCAAATGGGCGGGCCTGGCACGGCTGGGCACGGCACGACATCGTCGTGCCTAGGCACGGCACGCCAGTGTTACGGGCCGGGCCGGGCCGGGCCGACACGTGGGCCAAAATTACTGCGTCACGGCACGCCCACTATTAATCAGGTCGGGCCGGGCCGGGAGCACGGCTAGCCCGTTAGTGCCGTGTCGGGCTCGGGCCCAGTAACCTAATACACATAATACATCAAATTTAATAGAAAACATTACATTCACATCAAAACTGAACATAAATTCAATCCATTATCCAACTAGTCATTCAAATCAACATAGGACAAGGCAAATAGGCTACAAAATAGTCTTTAAATGTTTTGGAGCCTGAGTGCAATGTTGCCTCATTAAAAACCTTCCTAGGTAAAAACTCACGAAGACTCACATTTCGTGAGAAAACCCTAGGAAGAAAAAGAGTACAACCAGCTCCTTAAAGTATTTATAAGTTCATAGTTCAGTGTTCGGTCCACGGTCCATATGAGCATATATTATAGATAAGAGAACATAAATAGGTAGAAACAGAAAGAGAAAATAAGTTCATAGTTCAGTCCTTCTTGAACTCTGTGGTGATGCTTCCTTTCTCTTATCTCCTCCTTCTTGTTCCTTTCTTTTGTTCCCTGGTGATACTCGCTGCTCATCATCTAGGTACATATCCTCAAAGGTTGCTTCAAGGTCTTTGGTTTCCTTCTCCACAGTATGTTGCGCTTGTGCTGGTCAACCAACTCCCAATCCTTGATACAGGAGAGCACTTCCACCATGTCTGTCGTCAACCGTCGTCGTCGCTCCTCGAGCATCCTGCTAGCTAGACTGAAAGTAGATTATGAAGATATTGTAGAAATAGGGACAGTCATAACATCTTTAGCTAGTATAGAAAGAATAGGATAGGTTTGATTGTGGCATTGCCACCACATAAGAATGTTGAAATCAGGCCCAAATCAGGCCCAGCAAAGACAGGTTTCAGAACATCAATAGCAGTTTTGTTAGATGAGGCATTATCAAGCATAATGACAAAAATCTTATCAGTAATGATATAGTCATTTGCAACCATTTCAACACGCTCAGCAATGTTAAGACATGTATGAGCTACCTCTATAGGTCTAACACCAAGCAATCTCTTTTCTAAACACCAATCAGAGTTCACAAAATGAGCAACAACACTTATATAGTCCTCTTTAGCTTTACCAGACCATATATCAGATGTCAAAGCAACAGATGAAACATGTTTAAGGACTTCAATAAGTAGTTCAACACGATGATTAAATAGTCAGATCAAGTCTCTAGCAGTAGTTTGCCTAGAAGATTTAATAAACCTTGGATTATGGGTACGAGTTATATACTCCTGAAAAGCACTAGATTCACCAAAACAAAGTGGCGGGTCTAGCCTAGCTATTAAACGACAAAGCTCAGTTCTAGCATCAGAAGGGGAATACTCTCAGTGATTAACAGATCCATCTGCATTATATTTAAGCAAAGACTGAGTTTTTCCAGATCTATCCTTTTCTTTCTTAGCAAGGCAAACATCCAGGTGTCGGATCAAATGGCCAGTTCCAGATGAAGATTTAGCAGACATGCTATTCTTGCAGTGAAGACAAATGGCAGATACTCTTACCTCCTTACCATTTTGCATCGCAGTTACCTCCTCAAAGTGCAGCCATACCTTAGAGGTCGGACCTCTCCTTCTAGAACGTTTACCGGGCACAGGGATAGAGGTGCTCGCGTCGGCCGTCGGGCTTGTGGAGCCCATGTGCGTCTCTGTTCCCATCGTCCCCGTCCCCGTTTGTGCACCGGCGCCATCCAGATCGATGGCACCAACTGAGGTGGTACCAAGGAGGATGCACCGGGCATCGTCTGCCTCTTTCTGTGCTTCAAGCCTCCGCTCCTCGACCACCGCATTGAGACTGAGCTCGTCGTCAGCCGAGCCCATGGACATGGCCACCGTCTCGGTCGGCTTCTCCGGCTCCTCACCGCGTGTGGCGCACACAAACACGATGCACACCTCAACGAATCGAAGCACAAGATCAAGAACAAGAAGACTAGGACTAGGAGTAAGAGAGAGACCGAGATCAAGAACAAGAAGACCTTACCTGCAACACCGGAGCACCGGATCCACCAACTAGATGGCAGACGGTAGAGGCAGAGGAGCGAGCTTGGCGAAGATTGAGTTTTAGGGTTAGGGTTAGCGAGGGAGAGATGTAGAGAGTTCACAGAGAGGATGGAGCAAGAGATGGGAGGAGAGGAGCAGGACACGAAGACCAGCAATGGCGACTGGCCGGTGTACAGCTTCGTCGACACCGGAGGTGAGGCCGCACGGGAAAGCTCCACCGAGCGCCGAGCCGCCGACACAGGAGACGGAGAGGCCGAGAGAGGAGAACAAAAGCTAGGGTTAATGGGTTATGTGCCGACACGGGAGACGCGAGACGCGGACGGCGTTTATTCGCCTTATTACCGGGCTCCGGGCCGGCGCTGTGCCGCAGGCGTACGCGGGCAGTGCTCGTGCCTGCACCGCGGGCCCACCTGGCAGCCCAAGCACGACATGTGCTCCGGGCTGGGCCGAAACCGTGCTTAGCCGTGCCGAGCGTCGGGCTGCACCACGGGCTGACCCATTTTGGACATGTATAGTTGGTCCCAACAAAGTTGGCAAAACCACCCTTGTCGCTCATGTCTGCAGGAACCAGAGAGTGCGAGATCATTTCTCGGAAATCCTGTTGCTGCAAGATCATGATTTTGCAGGCGACGACGTCTGTAATACCCACTTTGTAAAAAAACTAGAAGGAGGAAAATCATATTCCTTTGATTACTTGTGTGCCATCTCCATCTATCATATCATGTGGGCACATCACTTAAACCAATAAATGACTAACAAAGGACATCACTAAATCTTGCATCATGCTGAGTTTTATTTGATCATGCATTTGTGATTGATAAAATAAATGTGTCATTAACAATATATCAGTGGACCCATGGGATTTAACCTCTAACTTGAAAACAAACCATGAAAATAGAGGATAGAAAGAGATATTACCCGATATAAAATAATAATATAATTAGATAACTTCATCACATGATGGTGTGACCAAATTACTTAGTTAACACGAATTCGAATTTGCACTCAAGTTGGATTCAGAATTTAAAGTTCAAAGGGATTAGAAATAAAAGAAGAAGAAAATAGAAAGAAAAAAAAAGAAAAAAAAAGGAAAACCTCACCTGGGCTGCAGAACAGCATTTCAGCCCAATACACAAACTCACCCACGGCAGCCCATTTCCTCGTTCCCTCTTTTTTCTTTCCTGTGAAGTCACTGACGTCGCGGGCCCGCGAACAGAGTGACCTTGCGCCTGACTGTGGTGCCAATGCGCCGACATGCGGGGTCGGTTGGTCAGACCTCCGGCTCACGCGTTCCGTGGGTGAGGCTGTGCGGTGGGACAAGGTGGTCAGCTCGACCTTCGTTCCCTCCCAACAGAATCGCTGGGTCATTGACGGGCGGGCCCCACCCACGCCGGCTCCTCCGCCATTGACGCGCCCATGGGCGGACCGGCAACCACTGGCGCGAGGATTCCGGGCGCCATGCCGATTCCTGCGGACCTAGCTCCTCTTGAACCTCCCCATAAGAATCACAGGCGCGGCATTCTTCTCTGCTCTTATCTCCTTCTCCCATCGCGAGCTATCCGAACGCTGCCGCGCTAGCTTTCTTCCTCTCGCTCCTTCCGGTGTCGGCAGAGAAGAACTTGGGGCTCGCCAACGGGTGGTGTCTGTGCGCGCTAGTACTTGGGCACTCGGTGCCTCGGTGTGACGGCGATTTCTTCCCCGCGCTCCTCCTCTGCCGTGGAATTGCCCTCGCGTCGTGGTGCGGCTCCTTCACCTCATCGTTGCCGGTAATAAGCACTCTCCTGGGTCCGCCACACTCTCAATTTCTCGTAGCCTTGGGTAATCGTGGTGTGGGCGCTCCGAATCACTCGTTGGGGGGGTCACCGGCGTGCTCGGTCGTCGGGTGGCTGGACGCGCCGCCGTGGCTTGAGGTCAGGGGATGGGGTCGAGTTCATGGCCATTGATTCCCGAATGAACGGTCGGATTAGGTCTAAACCTTCATCCGCTGTGCAACTCGATCGGAGCCGTTGTTCTGATCGGACGGTTCGGGATGGGCTCAAGCGCATAAAATCCAGACCTTTGAACTCCGATCCGAGGGTGGTGATTGCATACAGATTCGTATACATCTGAATTTAATCTGAACCGCAGGATTTAGATCGGGCGGCTCCTAATGCTCAATACCCCTTCGCCATGCCACTTCGCAGAAAACCCCTTATAATTTTAGAGAAACAACCCGCAGTCCGCGCAAGTGGTGCCCTGTGTCTCTGGTTTCTTGCGCAAGAGCCCCTGCGTTTATCAGTATTCGAGGCCCAGTCCAGAGATTGATAAAATCAGGAAATAAATTAGAAAAATGAGTTTTTAATATAAAAACAATTCCTATAACTTGTATAATTCATAGAAAATGCATAGAAACTCCAAATTGGTCCATTCCAGTTCCTAAATTTTTGTAATAATATTGTCTACCCATTAGTGCCTCTGTGTTGACATGACAAACACATTAAAATTATTCTTTCACTTAATCTTGTATTAAATGCATAAAACCTTAGAAAATCCATAATTTAAAATATATAACTCCAAATTTAATGATTCCAATTCATGTGATCTTATTTTAATGTCTAGTTTATTACTGTATATTCTATTTGCATGTTTGATGTGATGTTAATTTATGCTATGCTATGTATGTGTTGTATTGATGCGAGTAGACGAGCAAGCCACTGTGGAATCTGAGGTTCAACAAGTAGAGATAGCTGAGCAGGAGCTCATTGAAGGCAAGTTGTGCCCTTGATCACTTCTTTTACCCATTCATGTTCTTATTAATCATAATGATCTGCATAGGTTAATTTTGATGGGACCTAATAGGTTACCCTAGATTTGACTATCTTTATACCTTGTTTCACCACTGGTTTTACTACTAAATTTTTGGGTAGTACATGCTATTGCTTTATGTGGATTTGGGTATAAAGATATTTATGACTCATGATTACACTTTCTATTATCTGTTCATTATTTTATGTTCATGATAAGATCATTATGTTAATGGGAACATGGAGAACCACCCGGGAAAACAGTGCTACCACAAGGGTTTAATGGGACGCCCTTGGCTGATTAACTAGGAAAGCTAGTGGAGGGCTACCTTACCCGAAAGGGGCAAGGGCAGTAGGGGAGTGGTCAGTGTAGGGAGGTCCCTGGTTGATTTTGCTGCGATGGCAGTCAGTCAGGAACCCTGCATTGGAACTTCCTATAAACTGTAGCGGGTAGTCTGAAGCTAGTGGAACTTTGTAAAGGCCTCGTAGTGGTACCCTGCCTCGCTTCCTAGGTAGAGGTGTATGGAGTCTGATCAACTCCGTGGCAAATGGGTAACACGACTTGTGGGTAAAGATGTGCAACCTCTGCAGAGTGTAAAACTGGTATACCAGCCGTGCTCACGGTCATGAGCGGCTCGGACACTCACATGATTAAATTATGGAACTTAAACTCAATCTGTCATTTCATTGCATCTGGGATTATTTCATTATTACTCTTATTTATTATTTCTAAGGGTTGGTATTTACTTGTACTTAGTAATTGCTAATAAAATTTTGACCAACTTAAAAGCAATGCTCAGCTTCAGCCTCTATTTCATTGATCAGCCTTACACTTCATGAACTCCCACCTTTGGTGAGTTCATGCCACATTATTCCCCACAACTTGTTGAGCGATGAACGTATGTGAGCTCACCCTTGCTGTCTCACACCCCCCCCCCACAGGAGAAGAGCAGGTGGTTCAGGAGGAGCCACAAGGCGAGGAGTTTGATCTGATCTAGGTGGCGTTTCTCAGTTGACATCTGCGCCGACGATCCTTAGTTCATTTTATACTCGTTATTTTTATTTTGTAATAAGTCTTCCGCTATGTAATAAATACTCTGATTATCGTGACATTTATCTCTATACACTCTGTTATTATATATGTTGTCTTCTTGGCGCATGTATGAGATGCACCCGGCTTTGTTCCTTAAAGCCCGGGTGTGACAGAAGTGGTATCAGAGGAAATGTTGACTGTAGGACGAAACCTAGATAGAAAATGGACAAAACCCTTCACTACTTACCTTACTCTGATTCATTCTATACTTATCTCATCTTGATCTTGTCTCACCTTTTGCTTTTCTACTCTGATCATTCTGACCTTTTCTACTCTAAGACATGATGGATTCCACACCTTGGAATCCTACAATTATAGCCTTTTTAAGAGATAGGAGACCTAAAAAAAAGAAATTTAAAAAATTATTTTCTCTATATTTAAAAATGTTGGTTGATTGTTCTGATGATCAATGCCTGATTTGCTTCTTTGATTGAGTGAAATAGTATAGATGGGCATCTTAGCATGTACCACCATAAGGTAATGTATTAGCTTTAGTGGATAACACACTAATCTACTTAGCTAATAAATCCCCCGTAGTAACATTCCTCATAATTACTCGCCTTGTCTACAATTCTTCCTTTCTTACCCTGTATTTCTAACCCAGATGGGCTACCCCTATAGTGTTAGAAGAGAGCACTATAGACGTGATCCTTGGTATGTCATGGTTAAGAAAGACAAAAGCAGTATATACACTATGCTAAGGGAACCGTAGAACTCACCAGTTCCAAAGGAGAAAGATTTGAAGTTGAAATTGCAGTAACTACCACCATCAGACTAGCGGCATTCTTAGTAGATGAGAAGTTTGTTGGTGACAACATCCGTGCAGTTAGGGATTTCCCGGATGTCTTTCCCGAGGAGTTATTAGGGATGCCGCCAGATATGGAAGTTGAGTTGGTCATTGATCTCTTACCTGGGCTGCCCCTACTTTCAAACGGTCATACAGGGTGTCTGTAGAAGAGTTAAAGGGACTGAAGAAGGATGGATCGCAAAGGATGTGTGTGGATTATAGGTCCCTTAATGATGCTATCGTGAAGAACAAGTACCCGTTACCCAGCATTGAGGATTTATTTGATCGGATGAGAGGAGCTAGAGTATTCTCGAAGATTGACCTCCGATCCGGTTACCATCAGATGAGGATTAGACCATCGGATATTCCCAAGACGGCTTTCTCGACTAGATATGGATTATATGAGTTTACTGTTATGTCGTTTGGATTAACCAATGCACCAGCTTATTTTATGAACTTAATGAACAAGGTGTTTATGGAGTATTTGGACAGATTCGTCGTGGTATTCATCGACGATATTCTTATCTATTCCAAGAGTGATAGTGATCACGAGGAACATCTGAGGCTGGTGCTACAGAAGCTACGAGATATTCAACTCTACGCCAAGTTTAGCAAATGCGAGTTTTGGATTGGCGATGTGCCATTTCTTGGACATATCATTTCTAATGGAGGAATATTAGTGGATCCTGCTAAAGTCAAGGAGATAGTGGAGTGGAGCATACCCACTACAGTTACTGAGATTCGGAGTTTCTTGGGACTAGCAGGATATTATCGGAGATTTATTGAAGGATTCTCTAAGATTGCCAAGCCTATGACCTCGCTTCTGGAGAAAGGAAGAGAATTTAAGTGGGATGAGAAGTGCCAAGAAAGCTTTGATCAATTGAAGGAGAGATTGATGTCACCTCCAGTGTTGGTTATGCCAGACTTATAGAAAGGATTTGATATTTATTGTGATGCATGTGGCCAAGGATTGGGATGTGTGCTCATGCAAGAAGGACATGTGATCGCTTATGCGTCTCGTCAGTTGCGGAAACACGAATTGAACTACCCCACTCATGACTTGGAACTAGCAGCAGTTGTGCATGCACTTAAGATCTGGAGACACTACGTTATGGGAACTAAGTGTCAAGTATATACGGATCATAAGAGTCTGAAGTATATATTTACTCAAAAGGATCTCAACCTTAGGCAACGTCGTTGGTTGGAGCTCATTAAGGATTATGATTTGGAGATTCACTATCACCCGGGCAAGGCGAATTTGGTTGCAGATGCCTTGAGTCGGAAGGAGCATGTTCACACCGCTTTTGTCGTCCAGCTACCCGATGAATTAGCAAAAGACTTCGAGAGACTCAATTTGGGAATTGTTACTCACACTGAAGGAGTTACCATTGAGTTGGAACCTACCTTGGAGCAAGAGATTCGTAAAGGTCAGGTATGTGATGCTAAGATCCAAGAGATTAAGGATCTAATCACGGATGGTCGAGTTCCGGAATTCACGGAGGATGAGCAAGGTACTATATGGTTCAAAGATCGGATATGTGTTCCAGAGATCGATAGCCTCCGTGAGGCTATATTGAAAGAAGCTCATGATTCTGATTACTCCATCCACCCTGGAAGCACTAAGATGTATCAAGATTTGAAGCAAAAGTATTGGTGGTATGGACTGAAAAGAGATGTTGCTGCACATGTGGCTAAGTGTGATGTATGTCAAAGAGTCAAGGCCGAACATCAAAGACCAACTGGATTATTGCACCCACTGAAGATTCCTGAGTGGAAATGGGAAGAAATTGGTATGGATTTTATTGTTGGACTACCCCGCACTCCAGCAGGATATGACTCTATTTGGGTAATTGTGGACAGATTGACAAAAGTGGCTCATTTCATACCTGTGAGGACTAATTACACGGGAGCCAAGCTAGCAGAATTGTATATGACTCGGATAGTTTGTCTACATGGAGTACCTAAGAAGATCATGTTTGATCGAGGATCGCAGTTTACTTCTCGATTTTGGAAGAAGTTGCATGAGAGCTTGGATACAAAGTTGAATTTTAGTTTAGCCTACCATCCTCAGACCGATGGACAGACAGAGAGGACTGACCAAGTATTGGGAGATATGTCGAGAGCTTGTGCCCTTCAACATGGTAGTAGTTGGGAAAAGAGTCTACCTGATGCTGAGTTCTCATATAATAGTTACCAGGCCAGTCTGAAGATGTCACTGTTCGAGACTCTGTATGGCAGGAAATGCAGGACTCCTCTATATTGGATCAGACTTGGGGAAGACAGTTCTTTGGACCTGAACTTATACAAGAGGCAGAAGAACAAGTTCGAATGATAAGAGAAAATTTGAGAATTGCACAATCCAGGCAGAAGAGCTATGCTGATAATAGGAGAAGACTACTGGAGTTTAAGGAGGGTGATCATGTCTATTTGAAGGTGTCACCACTTCGTGGTATGAGGAGATTTAAAGTTAAAGGGAAGTTGTCCCCTCGCTTTATTGGACCCTTCCTGATCTTAAAACGAGTGGGAGAAGTTGCATATCAACTGGAGTTACCCAATCATCTGTCAGATGTACATGATGTGTTTCATGTGTCCCAGCTAAAGAAGTGCCTCAGGGTACCTGAGGAGCAGCTACCACTGGAGGACCTCAGTGTTCAAGAGGATTTGACTTATGCTGAGTACCCCATCAAGATTCTAGATACTTTGACTCGAGTTACGAGAAATAAGGTGATAAAGATGTGCAAAGTACAATGGAGTCACCACGGTGAAGATGAAGCTACTTGGGAAAGAGAAGAAGAGCTTCGCATAGACTTCCCCCATCTTTTCCCTAGATCTTCTTAAATCTCGAGGACGAGATTATTTTTAAGGGGGGTAGGATTTGTAATACCCACTTTGTAAAAAAACTAGAAGGAGGAAAATCATATTCCTTTGATTACTTGTGTGCCATCTCCATCTATCATATCATGTGGGCACATCACTTAAACCAATAAATGACTAACAAAGGACATCACTAAATCTTGCATCATGCTGAGTTTTATTTGATCATGCATTTGTGATTGATAAAATAAATGTGTCATTAACAATATATCAGTGGACCCATGGGATTTAACCTCTAACTTGAAAACAAACCATGAAAATAGAGGATAGAAAGAGATATTACCCGATATAAAATAATAATATAATTAGATAACTTCATCACATGATGGTGTGACCAAATTACTTAGTTAACACGAATTCGAATTTGCACTCAAGTTGGATTCAGAATTTAAAGTTCAAAGGGATTAGAAATAAAAG
Source organism: Zea mays (assembly GCF_902167145.1). NCBI lineage: Eukaryota > Viridiplantae > Streptophyta > Magnoliopsida > Poales > Poaceae > Zea > Zea mays. The sequence continues at coordinate 242,108,933 of NC_050097.1, read as the reverse complement.
AAGAAGAAAATAGAAAGAAAAAAAAAAGAAAAAAAAAAGGAAAACCTCACCTGGGCCGCAGAACAGCATTTCAGCCCAATACACAAACTCACCCACGGCAGCCCATTTCCTCGTTCCCTCTTTTTTCTTTCCTGTGAAGTCACTGACGTCGCGGGCCCGCGAACAGAGTGACCTTGCGCCTGACTGTGGTGCCAATGCGCCGACATGCGGGGTCGGTTGGTCAGACCTCCGGCTCACGCGTTCCGTGGGTGAGGCTGTGCGGTGGGACAAGGTGGTCAGCTCGACCTTTGTTCCCTCCCAACAGAATCGCTGGGTCATTGACGGGCGGGCCCCACCCACGCCGGCTCCTCCGCCATTAACGCGCCCATGGGCGGACCGGCAACCACTGGCGCGAGGATTCCGGGCGCCATGCCGATTCCTGCGGACCTAGCTCCTCTTGAACCTCCCCATAAGAATCACAGGCGCGGCATTCTTCTCTGCTCTTATCTCCTTCTCCCATCGCGAGCTATCCGAACGCCGCCGCGCTAGCTTTCTTCCTCTCGCTCCTTCCGGTGTCGGCAGAGAAGAACTTGGGGCTCGCCAACGGGTGGTGTCTGTGCGCGCTAGTACTTGGGCACTCGGTGCCTCGGTGTGACGGCGATTTCTTCCCCGCGCTCCTCCTCTGCCGTGGAATTGCCCTCGCGTCGTGGTGCGGCTCCTTCACCTCATCGTTGCCGGTAATAAGCACTCTCCTGGGTCCGCCACACTCTCAATTTCTCGTAGCCTTGGGTAATCGTGGTGTGGGCGCTCCGAATCACTCGTTGGGGGGGTCACCGGCGTGCTCGGTCGCCGGGTGGCTGGACGCGCCGCCGTGGCTTGAGGTCAGGGGATGGGGTCGAGTTCATGGCCATTGATTCCCGAATGAACGGTCGGATTAGGTCTAAACCTTCATCCGCTGTGCAACTCGATCGGAGCCGTTGTTCTGATCGGACGGTTCGGGATGGGCTCAAGCGCATAAAATCCAGACCTTTGAACTCCGATCCGAGGGTGGTGATTGCATACAGATTCGTATACATCTGAATTTAATCTGAACCGCAGGATTTAGATCGGGCGGCTCCTAATGCTCAATACCCCTTCGCCATGCCACTTCGCAGAAAACCCCTTATAATTTTAGAGAAACAACCCGCAGTCCGCGCAAGTGGTGCCCTGTGTCTCTGGTTTCTTGCGCAAGAGCCCCTGCGTTTATCAGTATTCGAGGCCCAGTCCAGAGATTGATAAAATCAGGAAATAAATTAGAAAAATGAGTTTTTAATATAAAAACAATTCCTATAACTTGTATAATTCATAGAAAATGCATAGAAACTCCAAATTGGTCCATTCCAGTTCCTAAATTTTTGTAATAATATTGTCTACCCATTAGTGCCTCTGTGTTGACATGACAAACACATTAAAATTATTCTTTCACTTAATCTTGTATTAAATGCATAAAACCTTAGAAAATCCATAATTTAAAATATATAACTCCAAATTTAATGATTCCAATTCATGTGATCTTATTTTAATGTCTAGTTTATTACTGTATATTCTATTTGCATGTTTGATGTGATGTTAATTTATGCTATGCTATGTATGTGTTGTATTGATGCGAGTAGACGAGCAAGCCACTGTGGAATCTGAGGTTCAACAAGTAGAGATAGCTGAGCAGGAGCTCATTGAAGGCAAGTTGTGCCCTTGATCACTTCTTTTACCCATTCATGTTCTTATTAATCATAATGATCTGCATAGGTTAATTTTGATGGGACCTAATAGGTTACCCTAGATTTGACTATCTTTATACCTTGTTTCACCACTGGTTTTACTACTAAATTTTTGGGTAGTACATGCTATTGCTTTATGTGGATTTGGGTATAAAGATATTTATGACTCATGATTACACTTTCTATTATCTGTTCATTATTTTATGTTCATGATAAGATCATTATGTTAATGGGAACATGGAGAACCACCCGGGAAAACAGTGCTACCACAAGGGTTTAATGGGACGCCCTTGGCTGATTAACTAGGAAAGCTAGTGGAGGGCTACCTTACCCGAAAGGGGCAAGGGCAGTAGGGGAGTGGTCAGTGTAGGGAGGTCCCTGGTTGATTTTGCTGCGATGGCAGTCAGTCAGGAACCCTGCATTGGAACTTCCTATAAACTGTAGCGGGTAGTCTGAAGCTAGTGGAACTTTGTAAAGGCCTCGTAGTGGTACCCTGCCTCGCTTCCTAGGTAGAGGTGTATGGAGTCTGATCAACTCCGTGGCAAATGGGTAACACGACTTGTGGGTAAAGATGCGCAACCTCTGCAGAGTGTAAAACTGGTATACCAGCCGTGCTCACGGTCATGAGCGGCTCGGACACTCACATGATTAAATTATGGAACTTAAACTCAATCTGTCATTTCATTGCATCTGGGATTATTTCATTATTACTCTTATTTATTATTTCTAAGGGTTGGTATTTACTTGTACTTAGTAATTGCTAATAAAATTTTGACCAACTTAAAAGCAATGCTCAGCTTCAGCCTCTATTTCATTGATCAGCCTTACACTTCATGAACTCCCACCTTTGGTGAGTTCATGCTACATTATTCCCCACAACTTGTTGAGCGATGAACGTATGTGAGCTCACCCTTGCTGTCTCACACCCCCCCCCACAGGAGAAGAGTAGGTGGTTCAGTGAAAGGGAAATGTGCCCTTGGGCCATTTCTAAGTATTTTGGTGATTGAGTGCAAACACAAGTGCTTAAATGTGAAAATATGCCCAAGGATGATCAAAGTGCAAATCACAAGTTAAGGTATGTTTCTAAGCCTTAGTACATTGGTTTTGTGTACTAATATATTTGTCTAAGTGTTAGAAACAGATAGAAGAAGAGAAGAGAAGACTTGGCTGTGTACAGCCAAGGGGCTGCTTCGGTCTGGGGCACCGGACTGTCCGGTGGTGCACCGGACAGTGTCCGGTGGTGCACCGGACAGTGTCCGGTGCGCCAGGCTGCCTCGGCCGAAGAGGCCGCTCTCGGGTTTTTCTCCGGCGACTTCGGCTAAAATTCACCGGACTGTCCGGTGTGCACCGGACTGTCCGGTGAGCCAACGGTCGGCCGGGCCAACGGTCGGCCGCGCGATCGGCGCGCGACACGTGGCCGAGCCAACGGTCGGAAGGGAGCACCGGACTGTCCGGTGTGCACCGGACTGTCCGGTGCGCCAGATCTGCAACGGTCGGCAACGGTCGGTTTCGCCATTTAAGGAAACAAATCGGGCACCGGACAGTGTCCGGTGTGCACCGGACTGTCCGGTGCGCCACGAGACAGAAGGCAAAGATGGCCTTCCAGATTTGTTCCCAATGGCTCCTAGCTGCCTTGGGGCTATAAAAGGGACCCCTTGGCGCATGGAGGAGAATACCAAGCATTCCTTGAGCACTCTTGATCACTCACACATCAATCTCGCGCACTTGTTCGACATTCTAGTGATTTGAGCTCCGTTCTAGTGTGCTAGTCTTTTGAGCTCAAGTCTGGGTCTTGTGTGTGCGTATTCGCTGTGATCTTTGTGTCGTGTGTGAGTTGCTAATCCCTCCTTTGCTCTGTGATTCTCTGTGAACATCTTTTGTAAGGGCGAGAGGCTCCAAGTTGTGGAGATTCCTCGCAAACGGGATTGAGAAAAGAAAAGCAAGAACACCGTGGTATTCAAGTTGATCATTGGATCACTTGAGAGGAGTTGAGTGCAACTCTCGTCCGTTGGGACGCCACAACGTGGAGTAGGCAAGTTTTGTACTTGGCCGAACCACGGGATAACCACTGTGTCATCTCTGTGATTGGATTCTTGTGGTTATTGTGTTTTGACTCCTCTCTAGCCACTTGGCATAAACTGTGCTAACACCTAATCAAGTTTTGTGGCTATAAGTTTAAGTTTTTACAGGATCACCTATTCACCCCCCCCCCCCCTCTAGGTGCTCTCAATTGGTATCAGAGCCGTTCTCTTCAAGAAAGGGACTAACCGCCCGAAGAGATGGATCCTAAGGGGAAGGGAATTGTGATCAACGACAAGGAGAAGGAGTCCTTCGTCAACGAGCCAAGGGATGACAAGTCCAATGACTCGGGCTCGGGCCACAAGCGAAGAGATGGGAAGAAGAAGAAGACAAGACGCATCAAGGAGATCGTCTACTACGACAGCGATGAGTCCTCTTCTTCCCAAAAGGACGACGACTACGACAAACAAAGGAAACCGGTTAATTCTAACTTTTCTTTTGACTACTCTCGTATTCCGCATAGTTCAAATTCACATTTGCTTTCCATTCCACTCGGCAAGCCCCCACACTTTGATGGGGAGGACTACGGATTTTGGAGCCACAAAATGCGTAGTCACCTATTCTCTCTCCATCCTAGCATATGGGAGATTGTAGATAGTGGAATGCACTTTAATAGTTCGGATAGTCCTATATTCATTAATGAGCAAATCCATAAGAATGCACAAGCTACTACTGTTCTTCTAGCCTCATTATGCAGGGATGAATATAATAAAGTGAGTGGCTTGGATAACGCCAAGCAAATCTGGGATACCCTCAAGATCTCTCATGAGGGAAATGACGCTACCTTACTCACCAAAATGGAGTTGGTGGAGGGCGAGCTTGGACGGTTCGCGATGATAAGGGGCGAGGAGCCAACTCAAACATACAACCGGCTCAAGACCCTTGTCAACAAAATAAGGAGCTACGGAAGCACGCGATGGACGGACCACGACATCGTCCGACTAATGCTCAGGTCCTTTACCGTTCTTGATCCTCATTTGGTGAATAATATTCGTGAGAATCCCAGGTACACCAAAATGTCGCCCGAAGAAGTACTAGGAAAATTCGTCAGCGGGCGAATGATGATCAAGGAGGCAAGGTATGTGGACGACGCCTTGAATGGACCGATCAACGAGCCGCAACCTTTTGCTCTCAAAGCCACAGGGAACAAGGAGGCGCTACCCAGCAAGGTGGCGCAAATTGAGGCGGCCGGTCTTAATGAAGAAGAAATGGCCCTCATTATCAAGAGATTCAAGACGGTGCTAAAGGGTCGCAATGGACAGCCGAGCAAGACTAAGACCAAGGGGAAGCGATCATGCTTCAAATGCGGTAAGCTTGGTCATTTTATTGCTAACTGTCCTGATAATGATAGTGACCAGGAAAAGGGGAACAAGAGGGAAAAGAAGAAGCATTACAAGAAGGCAAAGGGCGAGGCGCATCTAGGCAAGGAGTGGGACTCGGATTGCTCCTCATCCGACTCCGACAATGAAGGACTCGCCGCCACCGCCTTCAACAAATCAACCCTCTTCCCCAACGAGCGTCACACATGCCTTATGGCAAGGGAGAAGAAGGTATGTACTCGCAACTCTACCTATGCTTCTTCAAGTGAGGAAGAATCTAGTGATGAGGATGAAGTAGATTATTCATGTTTGTTCAAGGGCTTAGATAGATCTAAGATAGATAAAATCAATGAATTGATTGATGCATTGAATGAAAAGGATAGGCTTTTAGAAAAGCAGGAGGATTTATTGTATGATGAACATGATAAATTTGTAGAGGCACAAAAATCATATGCTTTAGAAGTAAAAAGAAATGAAATGCTTTCTTATGAACTATCTACTTGTCATGAAACCATTTCTACTTTACAAGGTGTTAACAATGATTTAAATGCTAAGTTAGAAGTAGCAAATAAATCTAATTCTTGTGTAGAACATGTTAAGATTTGCACTAGGTGTAAGGATTTCGATGTTGATGCCTGTAGTGAACATCTAGTTTTAATTTCCAAATTAAATAAGGAAGTGGCTAGTCTTAATGCCCAACTTAAGACTAGCAAGAATGAAGTTGATAAAATAAAATTTGCAAGGGATGCCTATACGGTTGGTAGACACCCCTCAATTAAGGATGGTCTTGGCTTCAAGAGAGAGGCCAAGAACTTAACAAGCCATAAGGCTCCCATCTTCGTCAAGGAGAAAGGGAAGGCCCCTATGGCTAGTAATGCTAAAAAGAACCATGCTTTTATGTATTATGATAGGAGAAATGCTAGAAATGCTTATAATGATTTTGATTCACATGTTTATGATTCTCATGCCATGTTTGCCTCTAGTTCTTCTTATAAGCATGATAGGGATATGCCTAGGAGAAATATTGCTCATGTGCCTAGAAAGAATGTTATTCATGCTCCTAGGAAAGTAGTGAATGAACCTTCTACAATTTATTATGCTTTAAATGCTTCCTTTGCTATTTGTAGAAAGGATAAGAAAATTGTTGCTAGGAAGTTAGGGGCAAAATGCAAGGGAGACAAAACTTGCATTTGGGTCCCTAAGGATATTTGCACTAACCTTGTAGGACCCAACATGAGTTGGGTACCTAAGACCCAAGCCTAAATTTGCCTTGCAGGTTTATGCATCCGGGGGTTCAAGCTGGATTATTGATAGCGGATGCACAAACCATATGACGGGGGAGAAGAAGATGTTCACCTCCTACGTCAAGAATAAGGATTCCCAAGATTCAATCATATTCGGTGATGGGAATCAAGGCAAGGTAAAAGGGTTAGGTAAAATTGCAATTTCTAATGAGCACTCTATCTCTAATGTGTTTTTAGTAGAGTCACTAGGATATAATTTACTATCTGTTAGTCAATTGTGCAATATGGGATATAACTGTCTGTTTACAAATATAGATGTGTCTGTCTTTAGAAGAAGTGATGGTTCACTAGCTTTTAAGGGTGTATTAGACGGCAAACTTTATTTAGTTGATTTTGCAAAAGAAGAGGCCGGTCTAGATGCATGCTTAATGGCTAAGACTTGCATGGGCTGGCTATGGCATCGCCGCTTAGCACATGTGGGGATGAAGAACCTCCACAAGCTTCTAAAGGGAGAACATGTGATAGGTCTAACAAATGTACATTTCGAAAAAGATAGACCTTGTGCAGCTTGTCAGGCAGGTAAACAGGTGGGAGGAGCGCATCACAGCAAGAATGTGATGACCACGTCAAGACCCCTGGAGCTACTGCATATGGACCTCTTCGGACCCGTCGCCTATCTAAGCATAGGAGGAAGTAAGTATGGTTTAGTTATCGTTGATGACTTTTCCCGCTTCACTTGGGTGTTCTTTTTGCAGGATAAGTCTGAAACCCAAGGGACCCTCAAGCGCTTCCTCAGGAGGGCTCAAAATGAGTTTGAGCTCAAAGTGAAAAAGATAAGAAGCGACAACGGGTCCGAGTTCAAGAACCTTCAAGTGGAGGAGTTCCTTGAAGAGGAAGGGATCAAGCACGAGTTCTCCGCTCCCTACACACCACAGCAAAATGGTGTGGTAGAGAGGAAGAACAGGACGCTCATCGACATGGCGAGGACGATGCTAGGAGAGTTCAAGACCCCCGAGTGCTTTTGGACGGAAGCCGTGAACACGGCGTGCCACGCCATCAACAGGGTCTACCTTCATCGCCTCCTCAAGAAGACGTCGTATGAGCTACTAACCGGTAACAAACCCAATGTATCGTACTTTCGTGTATTTGGGAGTAAATGCTACATTCTAGTGAAGAAGGGTAGAAATTCTAAGTTTGCTCCCAAAGCTGTAGAAGGGTTTTTGTTAGGTTATGACTCAAATACAAAGGCGTATAGAGTCTTCAACAAATCATCGGGTTTGGTTGAAGTCTCTAGCGACGTTGTATTTGATGAGACTAATGGCTCTCCAAGAGAGCAAGTTGTTGATTGTGATGATGTAGATGAAGAAGATGTTCCGACGGCCGCTATACGAACCATGGCGATTGGAGAAGTGCGGCCACAGGAACAAGATGAGCAAGATCAACCCTCTTCCTCAATTATGGTGCATCCCCCGACTCAAGACGATGAACAGGTTCATCATAAGGAGGCGTGTGATCAAGGGGGAGCACAAGATGATAACGTAATGGAGGAAGAAGTGCAACCGGCACCTCCAACCCAAGTTCGAGCGATGATTCAAAGGGATCATCCCGTCGACCAAATTCTGGGTGACATTAGCAAGGGAGTAACTACTCGATCTCGATTAGTTAATTTTTGTGAGCATTACTCCTTTGTCTCTTCTATTGAGCCTTTCAGGGTAGAAGAGGCCTTGCTAGATCCGGACTGGGTGTTGGCCATGCAAGAGGAGTTAAACAACTTCAAGCGCAATGAAGTTTGGACACTGGTGCCTCGTCCGAAGCAAAATGTTGTGGGAACCAAGTGGGTGTTCCGCAACAAACAGGACGAGCACGGGGTGGTGACGAGAAACAAGGCTCGACTTGTGGCAAAAGGTTATGCCCAAGTCGCAGGTTTGGATTTTGAGGAGACTTTTGCTCCTGTGGCTAGGCTAGAGTCAATTCGAATCTTGCTAGCATATGCCGCTCACCATTCTTTCAGGTTGTTCCAAATGGATGTGAAGAGCGCTTTCCTCAACGGGCCAATCAAGGAGGAGGTGTACGTGGAGCAACCCCCTGGCTTCGAGGATGAACGGTACCCCGACCATGTGTGTAAGCTCTCTAAGGCGCTCTATGGACTTAAGCAAGCCCCAAGAGCATGGTATGAATGCCTTAGAGATTTCTTAATTGCTAATGCTTTCAAGGTTGGGAAGGCCGATCCAACTCTTTTCACTAAGACATGTGATGGTGATTTGTTTGTGTGCCAAATTTATGTTGATGACATAATATTTGGTTCTACTAACCAAAAGTCTTGTGAAGAGTTTAGCAGGGTGATGACGCAGAAATTCGAGATGTCGATGATGGGCGAGTTGAACTACTTCCTTGGGTTCCAAGTGAAGCAACTCAAGGACGGCACCTTTATCTCCCAAACGAAGTACACGCAAGATCTGCTAAAGCGGTTTGGGATGAAGGACGCCAAGCCCGCAAAGACTCCGATGGGGACCGACGGACACACCGACCTCAACAAAGGAGGTAAGTCCGTTGATCAAAAAGCATACCGGTCAATGATAGGTTCTTTGCTTTACTTATGTGCTAGTAGACCGGATATTATGCTTAGCGTATGCATGTGTGCTAGATTTCAATCCGATCCTAAGGAGTGTCACTTAGTGGCGGTGAAGCGAATTCTTAGATATTTGGTTGCTACGCCTTGCTTCGGGCTCTGGTATCCAAAGGGGTCTACCTTTGACTTAGTTGGATACTCAGACTCCGACTATGCTGGATGTAAGGTCGATAGGAAGAGTACATCGGGGACGTGCCAATTCTTAGGAAGGTCCCTGGTGTCATGGAACTCTAAGAAACAAACTTCCGTTGCCCTATCCACCGCTGAGGCCGAGTATGTTGCCGCAGGACAGTGTTGCGCGCAACTACTTTGGATGAGGCAAACCCTCAGGGACTTTGGCTACAATCTGAGCAAAGTCCCACTCCTATGTGATAATGAGAGTGCTATCCGCATGGCGGAAAATCCTGTTGAACACAGCCGCACAAAGCACATAGACATCCGGCATCACTTTTTGAGAGACCACCAGCAAAAGGGAGATATCGAAGTGTTTCATGTTAGCACCGAGAACCAGCTAGCCGATATCTTCACTAAGCCTCTAGATGAGAAGACCTTTTGCAGGTTGCGTAGTGAGCTAAATGTCTTAGATTCGCGGAACCTGGATTGAATTGTAGCATACATGTAGTTATGCTTTTGATCATGTTCCTTTTTGCATTATGTTGCTTATTATGGTGCTCAAGTTGTACAAACACTCCCTGGACCTCACAAGTCCGTTGCAAAGTGATGCACATGTGTAGGGGGAGATGTGTTACAACTTGACCCTTTGAGACTAACCATGTGCTTGAGTTTGATAATTTAGTCTCGAAGGAGGATTGAAAGGGAAAAGGTGGACTTGGACCATGAAAGACTTCCACTGCACTCCGATGAGAGGGTAACTAATTCCAAGTTCATCTCATGAAATCTTATTGCCATTTGCTCTTAATTGAAGACTTTGGTGAGGCAATGAGGTTAAAAGGCCAAGATTGATCCCGTTTTGGTGCTTGATGCCAAAGGGGGAGAAAATAAAGGCCAAAGCGATAAATGGATCAGCTACCACTTGAGAGATTTTGAAAATAGTAGAATAGAGTTTTTGTTTTGTCAAAAGCTTTTATTGTCTCTTATTGTCTCTATTTTCAAAAGTTGGCTTCTTGTGGGGAGAAGTGTTGATTATGGGAAAAAGGGGGAGTTTTTGAAATCTTTGATCAATCTCTTTTGGAATGACTCTCTTTATACTTCAACATGTGTGTTTGACTTAGAGATAGAGATTTGAGTTTGATTTGCAAAAACAAACCAAGTGGTGGCAAAGGATGATCCATATATGCCAAAATTGAATAAAACCAATTTGAGTTTTTATTTAAAGTGATTTTGCACTTGTTCTAGTTGCTTTATATTGTGTTGGCATAAATCACCAAAAAGAGGGAGATTGAAAGGGAAATGTGCCCTTGGGCCATTTCTAAGTATTTTGGTGATTGAGTGCAAACACAAGTGCTTAAATGTGAAAATATGCCCAAGGATGATCAAAGTGCAAATCACAAGTTAAGGTATGTTTCTAAGCCTTAGTACATTGGTTTTGTGTACTAATATATTTGTCTAAGTGTTAGAAACAGATAGAAGAAGAGAAGAGAAGACTTGGCTGTGTACAGCCAAGGGGCTGCTTCGGTCTGGGGCACCGGACTGTCCGGTGGTGCACCGGACAGTGTCCGGTGGTGCACCGGACAGTGTCCGGTGCGCCAGGCTGCCTCGGCCGAAGAGGCCGCTCTCGGGTTTTTCTCCGGCGACTTCGGCTAAAATTCACCGGACTGTCCGGTGTGCACCGGACTGTCCGGTGAGCCAACGGTCGGCCGGGCCAACGGTCGGCCGCGCGATCGGCGCGCGACACGTGGCCGAACCAACGGTCGGAAGGGAGCACCGGACTGTCCGGTGTGCACCGGACTGTCCGGTGCGCCAGATCTGCAACGGTCGGCAACGGTCGGTTTCGCCATTTAAGGAAACAAATCGGGCACCGGACAGTGTCCGGTGTGCACCGGACTGTCCGGTGCGCCACGAGACAGAAGGCAAAGATGGCCTTCCAGATTTGTTCCCAATGGCTCCTAGCTGCCTTGGGGCTATAAAAGGGACCCCTTGGCGCATGGAGGAGAATACCAAGCATTCCTTGAGCACTCTTGATCACTCACACATCAATCTCGCGCACTTGTTCGACATTCTAGTGATTTGAGCTCCGTTCTAGTGTGCTAGTCTTTTGAGCTCAAGTCTGGGTCTTGTGTGTGCGTATTCGCTGTGATCTTTGTGTCGTGTGTGAGTTGCTAATCCCTCCTTTGCTCTGTGATTCTCTGTGAACATCTTTTGTAAGGGCGAGAGGCTCCAAGTTGTGGAGATTCCTCGCAAACGGGATTGAGAAAAGAAAAGCAAGAACACCGTGGTATTCAAGTTGATCATTGGATCACTTGAGAGGAGTTGAGTGCAACTCTCGTCCGTTGGGACGCCACAACGTGGAGTAGGCAAGTTTTGTACTTGGCCGAACCACGGGATAACCACTGTGTCATCTCTGTGATTGGATTCTTGTGGTTATTGTGTTTTGACTCCTCTCTAGCCACTTGGCATAAACTGTGCTAACACCTAATCAAGTTTTGTGGCTATAAGTTTAAGTTTTTACAGGATCACCTATTCACCCCCCCCCCCCCCCCTCTAGGTGCTCTCATTCAGGAGGAGCCACAAGGCGAGGAGTTTGATCTGATCTAGGTGGCGTTTCTCAGTTGACATCTGCGCCGACGATCCTTAGTTCATTTTATACTCGTTATTTTTATTTTGTAATAAGTCTTCCGCTATGTAATAAATACTCTGATTATCGTGACATTTATCTCTATACACTCTGTTATTATATATGTTGTCTTCTTGGCGCATGTATGAGATGCACCCGGCTTTGTTCTTTAAAGCCCGGGTGTGACAACGTCTCACTCTCAACGACGTTCAGACAACAATGTGCAGCGAAGCTTCAACTTGGCATGCCAGATTCAAACGAGGATCGGAGACTGCTAGTCGTCGTCGACTTGGTTGGTGACCTTGGCGAAGCTGCATGGAATGTGCTGTACTCCACCTGTAAACAGCTCATGGCAAGCAGAAGCAGAAGCAAGATCATCCTCACAAACCGGTCAGACAGGATCGTAAAGTTCGGAACGACAAGGCCAGCTCTGCGTCTCAGCTACGTGTCCAGCGAAGCGTTCTGGTACTTCTTCAAGACGATCACATTTGGCAGCACGGATCCCAAGATGCACCCAAGGCTCCTGCACCTCGCCATGGACATAGCCAAGACGCTGAACAGATCTCTCATTGCAGCAAACATCAACGCTTGTTTGCTCAGGGAGAACTTTGACGTCCGCTATTGGTCCAAAGTTCGGGCCTTCTTGAGAGGCAACGTCCAGAAGCACATTATCTAGATTCGGTGTTCATCCAGCTGCTCATCTTTTAGATCAGCAAGACAGACCTGTGCAGCTCGGGAGAATGGCTACACCTTTGGAATACGACCTCGTGTTCTTCTATGAGTATCAGCGGTCGTCGCAAGAGGAGGTTCCAGAAATGAGATTCCGAGATGTGATGTATGGAAATGTTAAGGCATCAGCTGGGAAGGTCAAGGTCTTGGGATGGAGATCTCAAATACCGCCCTATTACAGCTATGTAGAGATGTAATATGGTTCGGAAAATATCCGTCCGGATCCGGATTCGAAGATGGTGAACACTGGTTCGGATGGAATTTTCGGATATCCGGACTTTTTTTCGGATAACGAATACGAATACGGATATTTTGTTCGGATATCGAATTCGAATACAATATGCCTGATATCCGTCGGATATCGAATATCCGGATATTTTCTCGGATAAATCTTCTCGGATATCCGGATGTCTTATCCGGATAGCAGTGTGCATTTGTTGATTTTTTGTAGAAAAAATTAATAATACACAAATAGCCTCAGAAATTCATGAAAATTTATGGAGGCATACCATATGTTCATATATAATCCTCCAAAATATTTGGACCATAAAATCCAAAATATGATGATGTTTCTTTCATTTCACTTTCACTTGTTGTATGAATTACACATGAAATCATTTTAAGTATCCAAGTTCACTTTATCATTTTCATGTGGAGACTTGAGGTTATATTCTTATAGAATGTTTATTAGTTTTGGTAACTTATTTGCATTTTGATGATTTTATGCAAAATAAATTAATAACACGCACATAGGCTAAAAATTCATGAATTTTACAAAAAAAAAGTGACATATGTACACATATAATACAACAAATGTTTAGACTCAAGGAGTGGATACATGATTACAACCATGATACGTGTGGAATGATGTCTTACACGATATCCGACAAAAAATTCGTTACCGACAATATCCGTGTCCGACTAGTTCCGTATTCGACACACAGCTATCCGTATTTGTATTCGAGAACATCCGTATTCGTATTTGTATTCGAAGCTATCCGTATTCGAATTCGAATCCGAATAAAAATATGAAAACAAATATGGTTTCAGTGATATCCGTCCGTATTCGATCCGATTACATCCCTACAGCTATGTTGTTAGCTGCGAGATTCTTGGGCTAAAAACTGCTAGAGCTACCAAAAGGAAACGTTGTTCAGCAGCAAGAAATGGAACCAACAGTTTTGCATAATCTGTCACTGTTACTGGTCACATCAGCTAGGTAAAACATTAATTTGTGTACGTTGTTTTCTTTTGTAGTTTGTCATTATCACATGTTTCGACATAGTCAAGATACGATGTTACAGGTTGTGAAGTTGTGTTTAATATTAATACAAGGAACCATGAGATTGTAGCACTTATTTCATTGTCATTGTTTAATTTCCTAAATGAATCATTTGCAGCTGCCTCAACATCATGTTTTAATGTAGCACGTTTTTGGCCTCATGATCATGTTTTAATATACCTTTCTAGTTCAATTAGCATCGTTGCAGCTGCCACAGTATGTCTTGTTAGTTTGAGGGGGCAAATTAAAGTCACCGTTGATCCTAGAGACGATTTATCGGGCATTGAAGTTGTCAAAATCTCTTATATTTTTAGGCAACCAAGACCAGCAATCTGGGTTTCTCGTCATGGACTTTGTCTGTCGAAAAATTAAGCTCTTAACTTTAATAGAGACGAAGAGAATGCACAAATAAAAATATCTCAACCAACTAGCGATTGTATATGGTCAATTTTGCACAGTTCAGCACGCCAGAATGGTCCTGTTCAAGTTCAGCGCCCTTTGCCAGCAAACTCAAACAAAGACTGCACGTCGTCTTGCTACTTCTCTGCACAAGCTGCCTCTTTGCTTCTTGTAGCTTCTGATCAATTGTACAACAAACCTTAGAGCAACTAAGGCTGTCTCCAGCAAGAGACGCTAAAGCGTTCGCTACCCTATATATAGCGTTTTTCGCCGTCCGCTACCGTCCCAGCAAGAAACGGTAAACGATCCGCTAAAATATAGAGGTTGTCTGGCCACCGCTAAATCTAGCGTTTCGTTGTTTACCCGCTATCCATCTATGAGCAACGTCTGCGCAGTTGGCCAGCAGCAGCGGCACCCATGCCTACGACCCCGCGCAGCAGCAGCAGGTGACTGTAGCCATGCGCGGACAGTTAAGGCAGCAGCAGGTGGTCCAAGTACTGTAGCCATGGCCAAGGTTCTCACGAAATGCTCCAGCTGTTGCGAAGCAAAAAAAAAACAACGATTCTGATTTAGTAAAATAATATATTCAATTTGTTAAGTTGGCATATTAAAGTGGATTAGATATAGATGATGAATTTTAGAGGACGCTGCTGGAGTCGATGAAGATATAGAGGATGAAATCATTTAGAGTGTTCTGTAAAGGACATAGAATATTCCTTTAGGGGATAAATTTTAGAGGACGTTGCTGGAGACAGCCTAAGAGTGCATATCGAACTTGCTTGGTTTCAGTTCAAAGGATCCACAACAGTCAAAGTGCTATATATAGCTCTATTCGCACATATCTTTCGGGTGCTTCGGAGTTGATATGTGCGAATAAAGTGCTCTAATGCTTTGTCAGTATGCAAGGAGTTAAGATAAGATCTCTAAGTGGGGTCATCTGTGTGGAGTTGTTTTTTCTCTCTCAGATTTCCAAGGTGCACGATTTGTCAAAAAGATGGAGTAATCAGCTATGTGTGAAGTGAAGTAGCTGACGCATGCTGGTCCGATGCGTTTAATCCCTACGTGTTCCTGAACAGTGATAATGCGACGATAGGGCCAGCGAGATTACATTGCAGGGATCTCAAAGATTGCATTGCAGGGATCTGAATCCTTCGCATTCATCGTACGAGAGTGACGACGAACTGAAGACGATCCTGTTCATCAGTTAGTTGGGCGAAAAGTTAGCTGTAGCAGCTGACTGCCATTTTTCTGTCGCTCCCAGCCGACTCCGGACTGGATTTTTGGCAGCAGGTGCTCTAGGCCATCTGGGTCGCTGGATTCCATTTGCACGGTCAAGAAGATCCATGGCCGCTCTCTCTTTCTGACCCATGGCCCCACCTGGAGGCCGGTGCAGAGCACGGAGCGGTAGATCCTTTCCTCACCTGCTGCGCCGCCGGCCCGGACACCACCATGGAAGCAGATCCGCCGCCGGAGAGTGCGACGGAGGAGGAGGTCCTGCTACGCATCCATCCCTCCCGCCCAAGTCCCAACCTGCTCGTCCGCAGGTTTGCTGACGCTCTGCTTTGCATTTCCAGGCGGGCACGACAGTCCTGGGGTAGGAGATCCCTAAAGTAAGTACCAAATCACCAGCAGATTTTAGTCCATGGACACCAGCTTTAGGAGTGGCAGAACATGCATCACTTGCTAAGCTAGCAATCTGAATTTTTTTTCGTGACCTTCATATCGTTGGTGCTCTACAGAGAAAGAGAACTTACATATATATATATATATATATATATATATATATATATATATATATATATATATATATATATATATATATATATATATATATATATATATATATGGTGATGGCTAGGGGTGTTTGTTTGGGATTATAATCTACCCAGATTATGTAATCCTTATTTTGGACAGCTTATAATCCTAAACAAAGAAAGTCAAACATGTGAATCCGGTGAACTGGTAGCAAACTGTAAACAAAGAAAGCCAACTGGTTCAACGGTCAAGGGCTGGTAAGCCAACTGGTAGCAAACTGTAAACAAAGAAAGCAAAAGGTAAAACCAGAACAATCCGGTGAAGCCAAAAACCACTACAAAAAGTCAAACATGTGAATGGACTATTGACTATATGTCAGTTTAGTTATTCTTAGAAATCTTACCTATCTGGCCCGTTTTTTTTTAAAAAAAATCCCTTTTTCCTCTCCATGGAGTTTCCCATCACAAGCATAGATTACGCAGTTTCAGCAACGTCAAAGCACACAGAGTTTCCTGCTGAGGAGAGCGAGATAGAGCTCCCAAATGGAAGCTTTCCTTTCCGCTGTCCTGGGTGAGCTGACGAGTCGATCCATAAATTTCATCATCAACAAGTGCTCGAAGCCACCTGCAATGGCTGTGGAGGAAAGCCTGCAAAGGGCTCTTCTTCAGGCACGGGCCATCATCGAGGAGGCAGTGGGACGTCGCATCACAAACCAAGCCATGATCCAGCAGCTGGGCATGCTGAGGGACACCATGCACCGAGGCTATTACGCACTTGATGCGTTCAGGTACCAGCCTCGCTATGGAGAGGACGGAAACGTTCCAGCTGTTAGGCGCTTTATTTCCCTATCAAAGGTACACTCTGTGAAGGATCCCTATTTCTCCTGCCGAACTGCACAGTTCCGTGAACAACTACAGGATGCGCTAGACAGGCTGAGCTCCATGATTGTTGATCTGAATGAGTTGGTGGTGTTCTTGGCGAGCTACCCTCGTCTGTATCGCCAGCCTTACAACATGCATATCCTACTCGGTAACTGCATGTTTGGTCGCCAAGTGGAAGCAGAACTTGTCACTGAGTTCCTGTTGCACACGCAGCCTCATAGTCTCCAAGAATTGGAGGTCCTGCCGATTGTCGGTCCACTCAGAGTTGGCAAGAGTACCCTCGTCGCTCATGTTTGCAAGGATGAAAGGGTCCGCGAGTATTTCTCAGAAATTTTGTGGCTGTACGACCATGATTTTACAGATGACGAGCTAGCTTTCAAACAAGGATGTGCAATGGAAAATCAAATTTCGAACCTGAACAAAGACAAGAGAGTGCTAGTTGTTGTAGAACTATCTGGAGATCTCTATGAAGATGCTTGGAATAGGTTGTATCTTGCTTCCAAACAGAGCATCTGTAGCGGGAGTAAAATCATAGTCACAAGCCGTTCAGACAAGATTGTAAGGTTTGGGACAACACGGGCTCTAACTCTTAAGCTTTTGTCCCATGAGGCATACTGGTATTTCTTCAAGGTACTTACGTTTGGAAGCAATGATCCCAACACGCACCCAAGGCTTGCCCAACTGGCCATGGAGATAGCCAGAAAGCTAAATTGTTCAATTAATGGTGCATATGTCACCTCTTATTTGTTGAGGGACAATTTTAACGTACACTTTTGGTGTAAGGTTCTGAGCTTTTTGAGCTGGTGCATCCAGAAGCATATCTCCAAATTTGGGGTGCATCCTTCTGTTCTTTTTAGTCAAAATGTACCTGTAGAGCTTGGTAGAATGGCTGCGCCTTCTGAAGATTTCATGCTTTGTGATCAGTATCACCGGTCTTCCCAAGAAGAGGTTCCAGAGATAAGAATCCAAGATGTGATGTATGGAAGCATCAAGAGACATGGAAAATTTGATGTATTAGTATGGAGATCTCAGATACCCCCCTACTACAGCTATGTCAATGCTTGTGTGATTCAAGAGCGAAAAAATACAGGTGGAAAGAGGAAGCGTTGCATCAACGATGGAGCCACAGTCTCTTAATTTTGTCATTTCCTGGTTTATGCTAGAACATATATATTTTGATTCACTTTTGGGGGTAGGATGTCATAAGTTACGGGCCTACATTTTATTATCATAAATGAAGTGCTTATTTACATAATAATGCATGAGCCTGAGGCATATATTTTCATGAAACATGGTGAATCCTTTCCTGTCGTTGGTTTAGTCCAGATAGCCGCGTCAGCCTAGGCTTCAGTGCTCAAGCCTGTGTTTTTTACTTTATATTTTGAGTTCAACCCATGTCACACCCGGATTTAAGGAACATAATAATGCATGAGCCTGAGGCATATATTTTCATCAAACATGGTGAATCCTTTCCTGTCGTTGGTTTAGTCCAGATAGCCGCGTCAGCCTAGGCTTCAGTGCTCAAGCCTGTGTTTTTTACTTTATATTTTGAGTTCAACCCATGTCACACCCGGATTTAAGGAACATAATAATGCATGAGCCTGAGGCATATATTTTCATCAAACATGGTGAATCCTTTCCTGTCGTTGGTTTAGTCCAGATAGCCGCGTCAGCCTAGGCTTCAGTGCTCAAGCCTGTGTTTTTTACTTTATATTTTGAGTTCAACTCATGTCACACCCGGATTTAAGGAACATAATAATGCATGAGCCTGAGGCATATATTTTCATCAAACATGGTGAATCCTTTCCTGTCGTTGGTTTAGTCCAGATAGCCGCGTCAGCCTAGGCTTCAGTGCTCAAGCCTGTGTTTTTTACTTTATATTTTGAGTTCAACCCATGTCACACCCGGATTTAAGGAATAAAGCCAGGTGTGTCTCATATATGCGCCAAAGAAAAACATCACATATAATGACAAAATGTATAGAGATAAATGTCACAAATATTATTATTACATAGCGGAAGTCTTACAAAAATAAATGAGAACAATAAAGCGAACTAAGTATTATTCCTTGGCGCCATCAAGCTGACTGGGAGACGTCATCTAGATAAGCTCGTACTCCTCGTAATAGGGCTCCTCCTGGATCGCTTGTTCTTCTCCTGGTATGGGTTTATATATCGCAAGAGTGAGCTCACAAAAGATCATAGCTCAACAAGTTGTGAGGAATAACGTGCATGAACTCACGAAAGGTGGGAATTCATGTGAAGTGTAAGGTTGATCAACAAATAAGGGTTAAAGCTGAGCATTGCTTTTAATAAGTTGGTCAGATTTTACTAGCAGTTACTAAATGTAAGTAGATACCAAACCAGAGTAATAATAAATCAAAATTAATAATAAACCATAATGTGATGCAAATGACAAATTGAATTTAATTCCATAAATTAATAATGCGAAAGTCCTGAGCTGCTCATGACCGCGAGCATGGCGTATACCAGTTTTACACTCTGTAGAGGTTGTACCCTTTACCCACAAGTCATATTACTCATCTGCCACGGGGTTGTACGGATCTCATACACCTCTACCAAGGAAGCGAGGCAGGGTAACACTACGAGGCCTTTACAAAGTTACACTAGCTTCAGAAAACTCGTTACAATTTCTAGGAAGAGCAATGCAGGAATCTCCCGTTTGATCGCTATCGCAGCAAAATCAACACGAGAACCTCCTTACACGCCCACTCCCCTACTGCTCTTGCCCTTTCGGGTAAGGTAGTTCTCCACTAGCTTTCCTAATTAGTCAGCCAAGGGCGTTCCATACCACCCTTGTGGTGGCACGTGTTTATCAAGTTAAGCTCCATGTTCCAATTAACATAATAGTCTTATCATGAACAAAAATAGAACAATAATAAGGAATGATCATGTGTAGTAGTTATCTCAACACCCAAAACCATATGTAGCAATAACAAAGACTACCAAAAAAATTCAGGGGTAAACAAGGTGTAAAGATGACCAAACTAGGGTCCCATCGAAATTAAACCTATGCATGCCAAAATGATTATAGAGAACATTATTGAGTAAATGAAAGTGGTCAAGAGCACAACTTGCTTTAGACTCGAGATTCCCAGGTACCAACTTGCTATTCAAGTGACTCGTAACCTCGCCGCTATTCGTAGCAATACAAACAAACATGGTATAGGCAAAATTAACATTACACCAAACAAAAGAACAAGCTTTATAATAATGTTATACGTGTTACTACGAGGTCGCAGGTTCGAGAATCACTAGATTCTGAGTTATGGTTGGGAAGGTATGATTTTCTAAAGTCATAGGTGATTAAAAATAAAACTATATTTTGTTAATATAAGTCATGTGGGAAAAGATATAGCTAACTCAACTTTTAATCCAGGTTATAACTTGATTAGGGATTTCATTTTAATCAGATTATAATTATAGAGAGATTAACCTAAATTAGTGGAGTTAATCTACTGAATATAGATTGAACACTTGTCTAATTATAAACATATGGAATATGGTACACATGATGTTGCTACTGCGTAGAAAATATTTTTATGAAGCTAACGTGACTTGAATGGACTAATTTGGAGTCAAATCGCAAAAGTTATGGATTAAGGAAGTGCTAGAGCTATTTAATATCAATTCCATACTGAGATAAGTTTCAGGGGTTTATCTGTGAATTCCAGGGACCAAGGTGTAAGACCCCGCCATAACCAAGAATGGCGGGTTTGTTTTGCTAAAGTCTAGGGGTTCTTAAGCAAAAGTGCACTAGCCAAGGGTATGAAGCATCCTAGGCCGTCCGATCTACTCCTTGCGGTCTAGATTAGATTGCCCTTTATCCGAACCGGTAAGAACCCATGGTCGTCCGATCTGATTTTGAGAGCCCAGATCGGATCTGGTATTTAATGAACCAGCGCCACATATGGGCCGCTGGATTGGGATCTAATGGCCCGTATTCAATGAGCGAAGGGGTATGACTCATTTAATCGAGGACGCACATCGAAAACCGACGGTCGAGGGCGCCCCATCCATGGATCTAATTACAACCCTCAATCCCGAGATGGACGGCGCAGAGGGCTTCTTCTTTCACCAGTCGACCACTGCGGCGAACGCTGAACAGCGGCAACGCCATTACTGGCAACACCCTTCCCCGCGCTTCCCCTGGTGCTCCCCCACCCGTGCACTGTTCTACGGACAGATTCGAGCGAGGCAAACGCGACAGTGTGGAACGTACCGGTGATTGGTGTCTTCTTCACCCACGACGAGCGCGGACTGCGGCGCACCCACACCATCCCTGCGGCACGAAGCCTGGTGATCAGTGGACGCGGCCCTCACACGGTGAGGCCAAGGAGTCTCCTCGAGGCATCAAGCAAAGCCCTCGGGCATGGCATCGAGGACGAGGAGGTGATGGACGCAGGTTCTGCTACGGCGGCGAGCTCCATCCTTTTTGTGTTAGCACCCTCTAGAAGCCTATAGAGCAGGGAAGAGGGGAAGCAGTAGAGATTGGAGACGTGGGGAAGAAGAAGGTCTCGTGACGGCAACCAGTTGATATTCCGTTCATTAATTATTCGATGTCCCTTTACAAAACCACGGCACATGTTTATATCGTCACACGGTCGGCCCACCAGGCTCTACGGTCGGCCCACCAGGCTCTAAATACACGACCCAATCGGCCCACTTGCTCGCCAGTTGCTTTGCTTCAGCTGACGCGATCGCTTTTCTGGCTGCTTTTCCGTTGAGACAAGTTGGCTTGATCTCCATCGTTGCCGCTGGTAGTATGACTGGCTTTCGGATCCCTGGACGTTGCTGACATTTTGCGACTCGGTAATGGTGGCTCACAGTGTGGTTCTCGGCGTGCGCTTCATCCATGGTACATGAGCGTGAGCACGAGGCACACAGGTGGGCTGCGCGGCTGAAGGTTACATGGGCCGACGGGTCAGCTTTGGGCCCAGGACGAATGGTAAGATACCTTTTTCTTTTCTATTCTCCATTTCTCTTCTTTTTTTTTTTGTATTTCCATCTTGAATTCAAATTAAATCTTGGTTTTGGATTCCAAATTCAACTAAGTGCACATACAAAACTCCAGCATGAATGCAATATTATTTTGTATATATATATTTATTTATTATCCTATATTTCATATGTTTTTTTACACACACGGTCATTTAAGAAAAATGGGTTATAGTGTATAAAATACTTTAAAGAATAATTATCACTATGTAATTTAGAAAAAAAGGAAGAATGAATTCATATAGAGATCCTTTTATCAATCTTTATTAGCAAACATATTTGTTTTAGATTTTATGATTAATACTTTTCTTTCCTAATTCTCAAAGTAGCATTTTGAGATGTTACAACCCAGCAGGCCATTCTGCCAATAGAGCCTTACTGTCATGTCTGGTGCTTTGCATGATTGGTTGCCTTATGTCTTATGGAGATGGAACAGCCGATTGCAAGCCAAGCAGAATCCCATTGGTTCAAGAAGATTTGTGTGGATTCAGGCCGTTGAATAGCGTAGCACACTACGTCCAGTTAGGTGAGTTGCCCTATGTTGAATTATGAGATATATGTGTTATGTATCGGTCATTGATCTAGAAAGCCATGTCCTTTTGCTGATCTAGAAAGTCATGTCGTTCTTTATATAGTCCAGAAAAGCATTCTAGTCTGCTAAAATGCAGAAATCCTAGCTAGTAGGATTGCATGGTACAAGTATTACATTCAGTGGATCCTAATTAAACTAGGTCTGTTTTACTTGCGAGGTATCCCACACCTACCTTGGCGATATTTGTTTTGATGCCGGTGAAGGGCGGTAAGAGTTTGGCCTATCAGATGTGTTGGTGGTTCTCATCAGATCTTAGTAGCAAATTTGTTTATTAGGAGAAGCAATTTATTGACTTTTGATGACCTCTTGTTTTGGTCTGTTGTGTAGTCATAGTCCAACACTTCGTTCAGAACTTCAGATGGTGAAGATTTGTAAGGTTGTACCTATTCTTTTTTTTTATGCAGCCAAAGAAATAAAAAGTCAACGGAATGCGATCAAGTGAAG
This sequence comes from Zea mays, assembly GCF_902167145.1. Taxonomy (NCBI): domain Eukaryota; kingdom Viridiplantae; phylum Streptophyta; class Magnoliopsida; order Poales; family Poaceae; genus Zea; species Zea mays. Next base: position 242,086,092 of record NC_050097.1, on the reverse strand, counting down.
GTGAAAGGTGTCCCCATGGTCATACATGTGAACTGACTATTGACTCTCTCAATTTATTTAGTTGGTTCTGGTAACCTTATCTGAACCTGCTTCTTGAGACCAATATGCCCATGTTCTCTCCTTAGAGATTTAGTGAGAAGCACATAATAAAGGATTTCAGAGTCGTACAGAACTCCAAAATGGAAACTTTCCTTTCTGCCATCCTGGGTGAACTAATGATTCACAAACCAAACCATGATCCAGCTAAGGACTTGTTCGGTTAGCTCTCAATCCATGTGGATTGAGTGGGATTGGATGGGTTTGAATCCCAAACAAGTCAAACTTCTTCTCAATTTTTTCCAATCTCATCCAATCCATATGTATTAGGAATAACCGAACAAGCCCTAAAGGTTGTTGGACAGGGATAGTCGCCTATGATTGTTGTTGTATTGATAGGACCCTGTAACACCACAAAAGCCATCAACTAAAAATAATGAATTTAGTTATTAAGGTAATTAGAATAATTTTTTAAAAGTGTTTAATTGTTTATTTGCATTTTAATCATTTTCTTTGTATGCGCTTGATTGATTATCGGAATGTTTTTCATCAATTCTTTTTAAAGAAAAACCTAGTAATTAATATAATAATTAAATAATATATTAGTTATTAGTCTAAAAACAAGTATTTTATTTATAAAAAGTTTTAGCGAATTTTTAGGGATTTTTCGAGCTCTTTAAAAATACATTTCGGAATTAAAAAAACAAATCCTAACCTAGTCGGCCCACTAGGGGCCCAGTAACCCTAAGCTACAGCCGCGCGCACGCCCTGCATTCCAGGCCGCCGCCACCACCCCTGTACTCCTCGCTCTCCCTCCCCACTCTCTCTCTTCTCTCCCTTATCTCCCTCCTCCCTGCTCTCTCTCTCTCTGCAGCTGTCACGCACGCCCAGGCGCCAGGCCGTGCCCTGCAGCTGCCGCGCCGAGCGCGCCCAGCCTGCGCGCCACCCGAGCCGGTCTCCCCGCACGCCCAAGACACGAGCGCGCAGCCGCCCAGAAGCCCCGCGCACCCGACCGACCGAGCCTCGCCGCGCTCCCTGCCGCGCGTGCCAAGCCGCTGCCAGGCCGGCCTCGCCCAACGTCCGCGCGAGCCCCACGCTCCAAGTCGCGACGACCGCACCAGACACGACGCCCACGCGTGGAGCCGCCAGCCCGACAGCGCGTCCCAACCCGCGACTCGACGTCCGCGTCCGTTCGATTACTTGTTGCGTTAAGGATCATCACTCCGACTGTTTCTTCCTCGCCATTGCTCTCCCCATTGATGCCTTGGGAAGTAACCGAAGCCATTGATGGTACTTGAAGCCCCGCCAGCCATTGACGTCTCTCTGGCAGACTCTTTTTCTCCCTCCTGCTCTCTATAAAAGGGGACAGCAGAGCTCTCTCTCTTCTCCCTCCTACCCGAACTCGTCTCTCTCTCTAGCTCTCCTCGCTCATCGCTAGTGCCGCTCGTCGCCAGAGTTGCCGTTCGTCGCCGGAGTTCAGAGCCTGCAGTTCGTCGCCGGAGCCACGCACTCGCCATCCGCCGTCCGTAGTCGAGCCCTTGCTTCTCTTCACCCGGCCGAACCCCGTCGAACTCTTCCCGTCGCACGTGCGAACCTAAGGTTGATGACGACCCGAATTATTTTGTATATTTTATAAAATACTTTTTGATTCGATTCATGAATTGTATATTTAGTTTGTTGTATGAACACGTGCGATTCACAATTTATGTGTATGAGCATTATGGAATTGTTTGGTATATTCATGCGATTATTAGTACACTGTTATATTTCATGTTAGTCGTGGCGTTGATTTTTGGATTAGAGAAATATGACGTAGATTTAATAGTCACACGTTGGTGGTAAAACAATAGATAGGAATTTTTGTAGTTAAATTTAGTTACCACGAACTTTAGAAATTATTTGGAGAATTATAGTCATAGGTGCATTTTAATGGATTTAGAAAATGGTACATAACTCATGTCATATGAATAATATAGGATTTCTAGATGATTTATCTAATTATTTTATTAACATTTGTTTTTTTATAAAGAAAGGAGAAAATATCATTAGTAGGATGGAAAATAGATTTTTGCTAGTCAAATAAACATGTTCGCAAATTGAGCACTTAGATTTTAGAGTAAGCAAAATAATAGTTTATGTCAAAATAACCTCACTTGTGTTATAAAAAGTCCAATTAGCAATTTATGTAGATTTTTAGAATATTAATATTAATAGATTCATTTTTAGCCATACTCAATTTGAGTTAGAAATAAAAAGGATAAAAGCTATTAATTTATTTATTAGTATTAAAGACGATAATTATTTTCATTGATGATGTTAAAATTTATTAATATTAGTTAAAATTATATTTATTGCACCCACCCATAAATTCACCATTTATGACTCACAATAATAGCCTCATAATGGATCCCTAGCCATTCACCTCGGCAGTGTTTAAGGGTCCGATCAACCCGGGCTAGATGGGATACATGGCTTGTGGGTAAAGTTGTACCGACTCTGCAGAGTGTAAAACTGACATATCAGTCGTGCTCCCGGTTATGAGCGACCTGGACTCCTCACATGATAATTGAACTTGAAGATGGAATTAAATTGAGATCCGATGATCTGCCAATAATTTGCTTAAGTGGTTTCACTTAAGTGTTTTTGTTATATTCATATTCCTTTGTTTAAATGGGATATTTGGGATTCACACTTATTAGTAAGACAGATATTGTTAATAAAATATTGACCAACTAAAATGCTTACTGCTCAACCCTAGCCTCACCTTGTTATACCTGTATTAATTTTCCCCCCACTTGCTGAGCCCCGACCATAAGTGAGCTCACTCTTGCTAATATTTTGATCAGAGGGTGATGCTGGAGACTTTGATGGAGATTTTGATGATGATGATGAATTCTAAGTCTAACGATGCGGCGGTCATCTTCCTGTGGGAGATTGCCCCTGTTATTTATTTCCGCTTTACTTTTATGTGATACTTGTTCAAGATACAATGTTTTAGATAATGTAATAAAGTATTATACTCTCTTTACGCCTTTATTGCATTGTCTTTTGATATATTACACTTGTGACGTCAACAAATGTGTGGAAATGGATCCTGGCACACATATGGTATGCGCTCGGTTCTACCCCCTGGAACCGGGTGTGACAGACCCCAAGGGTCAACATATATAGGCAGACATGAGGGGAGGAAACCCTAGGGCTGTCGCCTACAGGAGGGTGGTGGCAGGATAGGGGAAAAACCTCCGAGCAGAGGTGACGCAGCACCTATGGGCTAGGCCTGTACATACGCAGATGACAGCCAGGCCCCCCACACACATAAGGCCTATACAAATATTCTAACACCCCCCCTCCTCGCAGTCCCAACTCTAGCCACGGCAGACGTTGAGACTGGACCTAAAGTCGGTGAAGATCGAGGATGGCAGGCCTTTAGTGAAAATGTCAGCAAACTAAGATGTCGTCGGAACATGAAGGACACGAACATCCCCAACGGCGACCTTGTCACGAACGAAGTGAAGATCAATCTCAATATGCTTGGTGCGCTGGTGTTGAACCGGGTTAGAGGACATGTAGACGGCACTAACATTGTCGCAATAGACCAAGCTGCTGCGAGTCAAAGGGGAATGTAGTCCCATCAAGAGCTGTCGCAACCAGGAAGCTTCTGCAACACCATTAGCCACAGCCCGATACTCAGCCTCAGCACTCGAGCGAGAGACTGTGGTCTGACGTTTGGAGGACCACGACACAAGATTGTTACCCAGGAAGACTGCATAGCCTGAAGTAGACCGGCGAGTGTCAGGGCAGCCTGCCCAATCAGCATCAGTGTATACGGTGAGCTCAGTCGTAGCGGAACGGTGAAAATGAAGGCCAAAGTCCGGAGTACCCTGCAAGTACCGAAGGATGCGCTTGAGAGCAGTCAAGTGAGGCTCACGTGGGTCATGCATATGAAGGCATACTTGCTGGACTGCATAAGAGATATCGGGACGAGTAAACGTTAAATACTGCAAAGCACCCGTTAGGCTTCTATATTGTGTAGGGTCACTGACAGGAGCCCTGGGAGTACCAGAAAGCTTGGCAGATGTGTCAATCGGAGTGGCACAAGGTTTGCAATCTATCAACCCAGCACGAGCAATGATTTCCAACGTATATTGTCGCTGATGTAGGAGAAGGCCATGAGATTGCTTCTGCACAGTGATACCCAGAAAATGATGAATAGTGCCAAGATCCTTCATAGCAAATTCCTTCTGTAATGCAGAAACAGTACGCTGAAGCAAGACAGTACTAGAAGTTGTAAGGACAATGTCATCAACATAGAGGAGCAAGTATGCAGTCTCCACACCATGGCGATATATAAAAAGCGACATATCTGACTTGGCTTCAACAAATCCCAAAGATAGTAAATAAGAGGCAAATTTACTGTACCAAGCTCGAGGCGCCTGTTTCAGGCCATAAAGAGATTTGTTGAGACGACACACCAGATCTGGCTAAGCGGAGTCAAAGAAACCAGTAGGCTGTGAGCAGTACACTGTCTCTGTCAGAGTGCCATGAAGAAACGCATTCTTGACATCAAGTTGATGGAGAGGCCAATCACGAGCAATAGCCAGAGAGATAATTGTGCGAACAATAGCTGGCTTGACAACAGGACTGAATGTCTCATCATAGTCAATGCCTGGGCGCTGTGTGAAACCCCGAAGAACCCAGCGCACCTTGTACCTGCTGAGACTCCCATCAGCATTAAACTTGTGCGTGAAAATCCATTTACCAGTCACCACATTAGCACCAGGAGGTAGAGGAACCAGATCCCAGGTGCCATTAGACTTGAGAGCAGCATATTCTTCCTCCATGGCATCCCGCCAATGCGGGTCAGTAAGGGCAGCCCTGACAGACTGCAGAATCGGTGACACTGCAGTAGCCAGGTACAAAGCCGGCTGTCGGAAGCCAGCTTTGCCACGAGTAACCATCGGGTGCGGGTGAACCACCGGAGGAATGGGCATCGCACTAGGGGGAAGTCCTCGAGAGGCAGGAGGAGGCGGTGAAGATGGCGCTACAGGCAAAGGCGAGACCGGAGCCGGTCCACCCGGCGAAGTGGTCGGTACAGGTACAGTCGGTGGGGCAGCCGGCGCATGACCAGCCGGAGGGTACCGACGCTGGTACGTCAGTATGGGTTCCTGGTACCGGTCTCTAGGGGGTGCACCCGTAGTAGGCACACCAGGACTAGCCGGCGCAGCAAGCGTGGAAGTCCGAGTAGCCGGTGCAAGGACCTGGGAGGGCTGGCCCGACTGAGAAGAGGTAGTGTCGGTCGGAGCAACCCTCGTAGGTGGTGCCTTCGATGCAACCACGGGGGCAACAGAACGAGTACCTACAGGTAAAAGACGTGTTCCGATGGGTGAAGGCGTCGGATCCATCTCAGACAAAAAATCAAAATCATTAGTTCGAGGGGGCGAGGCTGCGAAAGGGAAGCAAGCCTCATCAAAGACAATGTGACGAGATGTTAAGACCCGATTTGTGGATAGATCAAGACAGCGATAACCCTTATGCTCAGTAGAATACCCCAGAAAAACACACTTAGTAGAGCGGGGAGCAAGCTTATGTGGTGCGGTTGCGGTGGCAGCGAGGTTCGGATAGCAAGCACATCCAAAAACTCGAAGCTGCTCATATGTGGGAGGTGTGTTGTACAGGGCAGCAAAGGGACAAGAGGCGCGAACAGTTTTAGTGGGAAGGCAATTTAGAAGATAAGTGGTTGTATGAAGAGCGTCTACCCAATAGCGAGGAGGCATGGATGCTTGGATCAGCAAGGTGCAGATCATATTGTTGGTGGTGCGGAGCATGCGTTCGGCTTTACCGTTTTGTGGCGATGTATAGGGGCAAGACATACGAAGCTTCACACCATTGGTGAGAAAGAAGGTCCGGGTAGAGGAGTTGTCAAACTCCCGACCATTATCACATTGGACTTGCTTGATCGTGCGCCCAAACTGAGTATGGACATAAGAGAAAAATGAGAAATGGTTGAAAAGGTGTCAGATTTGAGGCGCAGAGGAAAAGTCCAAGAATAATGTGAAAAATCATCAAGGATAACCAAATAGTATTTAAACCCGGAGACACTGATGACAGGTGAGGTCCACAAATCACAATGAACTAAATCAAAACACTGAGTAGCACGCGACATGGACTGCGCAAACGGAAGCCTAGTGTGCCGACCTAACTGGCAAGCATGGCAGATAGGTACATGTTTGGGCTTATTACATGAAACAACAACAATACTAGAAAGCTTAGCAAGCACGTTAGGGCCAGGATGACCAAGACGTTGGTGCCATAGGGACGCAGGAGCAGTAATAGCAGCAAGGGCGTAGTGTGTAGTGGTTGGAGGAGCACGCGCAGTAGGAAGACTGATGGTGTACAGGGGCCCAGAGCTGTTGCACCTAAGGATTGTGTTTCTGGAATTGAGATCCTTCACAGAAAGGCCAAACGGGTCAAATTCCATGGAACAATTATTATCAGTCGTAAACTGACGGACAGAAAGAAGATTTTTAATGATAGCAGGTGTAACAAGAACATTATTAAGATAAAACTGGCCAGAAAGCACCGTATCTCCTATAGAGGTGACCGGCAGACTAGACCCGTTTCCAACAACTATGGATGAAGGAATAGTAGAAATTGGAGAACGGAAACGGGAGATGTTACCAGAGTCCGGGGTGGTATGGTTGGAGGCCTCAGAGTCAGCAATCCACTCGATGATGGATTGGGACCGCTGAAGAGTCATCGTGTTGAAGGAAGAGGCCAGCGACTGCTGATCCCAGGTACCCTGCCACGGGTTCCAGGGTGTTTGGGCAACCTGTTGTTGCTGTTGCGCCCCATACGCAGCCTGCGCCTGCTGCTGCAACTGATGTTGCTGTTGGGCAGCATACAGCTGCGTCGAAACAGGGATGGGCGCCAGTGGGGTGGTATGCTGAGATAGACCCACGGGCTGGCCCGGAGCAGTGAGGAACACCTACTGCTGTTGGGGGCGTGAGGGCTGCTGTAGTTCACCCATAGTTGGACCGGGGTACATGGAGATCGTCCCAGTCCATGGGTTGTAGAGGGAGGGCCAGGTTGTCGGCGCACCTATCGTCGAGGTGCTGCTATTAGCCTGGTTGCGCGCAGGACCAGCAAGGTGCCCTCCCTGCCTGTGATGGTTAGCACCAGAACCCCCGCCACCCTTCCCACGGCCACGGCCACGACCACGGCCCTGTCCCTGGCCGCCACTGCCAGGGGGGCGAGAGGAGGAAGTTGGCTGGGAGTTGTTGGAGTAGAAGGCCTGAGGTGGTGCTGAAGTCGTGTCTGGCCCAAGTTGTAGTTCCTCGAGGACCAGATCATCCCGGAGTTTAGGTAGTGTTTGGTTCCAGAGCCTATTTGGACTAAATGACTCTATTCCAGATTCTGAGTATGGAATGGCTCCATTCTATGTTTGGCAATCAGAACAGAGCCGCTCTGTTTTTCTGTTTGGTTCTAGTGTGAAAACTCTATCCTATGTTTGGCACCATATTATTGTATATATATATATATATCAAATATAATTATATTAAATATAACCATATATATATATATATATTACGTTTATATATATTACGTTTGGAAACATGTGTTCTTGTCAAATATTAAATAAATAAATTATATATATAACCCGGACACAGGAAGCTGTGAGGGGCGTCTGTTTTTTTGGAGCGCTCGGGTCCGACTGTTTTTTTGGAGCCTAGAGATCCAGCATCTTGAGAGAATATTCCTACATTAGAGTGGCTCTGTTCCACTTTGATTCGAACCAAACAGTTTAGTACTAGAACAGAGCGGTTCCATTCTACTATACTCTGGAACCAAACACTACCTAAGAAAACTCGGGAAGGGACGACTGCGTGTGATGATCGCCCGAAGATGCTCATACTTCTTGTTGAGGCCGCGAAGAACGTTGAGGACGAGGTTCCGATCCGAGACCGGGCAGTCAAGATCGCCGAGGGAGTCCGCCATCGCCTTCATCTTACGGCAGTACTCAGTCATCGAGAGATCACCTTGGACGAAGTTGCGAAACATGGCATCGAGGTGAAGGGCACGTGTCTCGCTGTTGCCAATGAAGTGGTTCTCGAGCGTCAGCCAGGTCTGACGCGCAGAGATGCCACGTTCCCAGGCGATGTCCTGAAGGTCAATGCTGATGGTGCCGAAAATCCAGGAGACGACAACGTTGTCCATCCGTTTCCAGGATGGATCGTTGGCAGGAGGAGTGTCGAGGAGGACATGGGCTGCGAGTTCGTAGCGCTCGAGGGTGAGCATCACCTGATCGCGCCAGCGGGTGTAGTTCGTTGAAGAGGGGTCTAGAACAACGCCAATCATGTTGCGGATGTTCTGAACGCCGCATGCTTGGGCATGCAGGTTGGCGATGACGACAGACTCATCTCTGATGGGTGGAGGAGTAGGCGCTGTGGCAGACGACGAAGGGATCTGCTGTGCCGCAGCCACAACCTTGGAGTCAAGGGTTGCGACAGCAGCCTGTTCTTCCTCTAGGAGCAGGACGATGGCCCGAACACGCGCACGAGCTGCCGCAGCCTCCTGCTCCGCAGCTTGGAGGGCGGCCAGCTTGTCGTCGATGAACCTCTGGAGGGCCGCAGAAGCAGCGGCGGCGGCGGCCATGGGGAGTAGAGGCTGGTGCGTCGTGCAGGCCTAGAAGGAGAGGAGGTGACGGGGTCGCGCGGCCTAGGCAGCGCGGAGGTGGCGCCAGGACCCGCGCGTTGCGGAGGCACTGCGCCTGGTCCCGCGTGTCGTCGCGAGGTGGCGCCTGGTCCCGCGCGTCGTCGCGAGTACTGGTGGTCCATCCGGCCGAGCTCCTCCCGCGCTGCCTCCAGCACCAGCGAGATGGCCAGTAGGCGGCGGCTGCAGAACGACGGGGAAGGAGGAGAGGAGAAGGCGGCGGCCAAGACCAGAGGAGGTGGCGGCGACCAACCCTAGAGAGGGAAGGCGCGCTGTAGGGAGGTGGCGGCGGCCAGGACCATGGCGGTGGCCAACCCCGCGCTGCAGGCAGCAGGCCCTAGAGAGAGGGCAGCGGCTAACCCTAGAGGGCAGCGGAAGCGAAAAAAAAGTGGATGACTCTGATTACCATGTGAGACAGGGATAGTCGCCTATGATTGTTGTTGTATTGATAGGACCCCAAGGGTCAACATATATAGGCAGACAGGAGGGGAGGAAACCCTAGGGCTGCCGCCTACAGGAGGGTGGCGGCAGGACAGGGGGAAAAACCTCCCAGCAGAGGTGACACAGCACCTATGGGTCGGGCCTGTACATGCGCAGATGACAGCCAGGCCCCACACACACATAAGGCCTATACAAATATTCTAACAAAGGTGATCTGAAGGATTTTCGGGGAGTTAAAGGTGATCTGGTTCAGAGTAGGGCCACAGAAAAATTTTACCATCAGATTATGAATTCTTTCATTCTTCCAAAACCTGATCCTGTCTTGTCAAGAAAAGGATTAACAGTGCCATAGTGGAGGATACACATGCAATTTTGTTCCCATTCACCAGTTCAGTAAACTCCCTCTGTTTGGCAGCTCAAACTGGGCACTTTCAGAGGCAGAGCCCTATATAACTCCTTATATCTCAGTTACACGTACTGTGGTACGTGGGCACATCTCACTAAATCAAGGATAGCAAGGAGATTCTCAACCAATGCAACCAAGCTTCATGAGCAAACATGGCATGGCTTGTGCGAGCCTGGCCCGCTAGTAGGGATGGCAACAGATTTGACTTGTGTTGCAGCTGTGGGTGCAATCTCGGTTGCATCCAACCAAACAGAATCTATCGTTTGGTCAATGCATCTAAAGAGTTCGGATGAGCAAAATCACCACGGTAAAATCAGTTGGAACCAAAGTTAGGTTCTCCTGATGCAAAGCATAGATTCTTCCTTTCGATAAGCTTCCACCAAGATAGAGTATGTCATCACAACATCAGGATCGCAATGTCCATGTGAACAAACTGTTGAAAAGAATTAACAGTTCCAACACATTTTACTTTAAAAGAAATAATAAAAAAATATGCTGTGTCGTGCGGTGAGAAAACGCTTTCGGATTTTAACATTTTGTCCATGTGAACCAAAAGATGAACCATTGCATTTTGTTCATGAGGGCGTCCAACTATTGCAAATCATCAAACAAAAATGACAGCTTAAGCTGAGCTATAAAAACACTACAAAAGCATCAATACTGCAAACATCTCAACCCTAACGAGAAGGCGCTGACTTTTTTTATATAATAAAAAGATAACTAAGGACTGTCTAGAGTCTATTTCCAGATATTATCGTGCACAGTACAAACCAATTTCAGCAAAACGTCACACAGGGAGTGAGTGGTAGGCAGCAAGCCTGGACAAGGAGGTACACCAATCAAAACACATCAGCAATGCCGCCTACGCATATCCAGCATAGCCATCCGTTCCTTCTTTCCGTCAGTACTCGGACGGTGAGATGACATCGTCGATCTTCAGGATCATCTTCACCACCTGGGTGGCAAGCAAGATCTGTTGCTGCTTGCCAATCAGGGTCTCGAAGACGTTCTGTTCTTTCATGTCGGTGGTGCCAACGTCGTTGCAGTCTATGCCACAGTGGGGGTTGCTCTCCTGCAGAGGTGTTGTTAGTAATCATGTCACCAAGAGTTATTGCAAACAAGAACAGCAACAACATCGTTGTGCAAACACTACAAAATAGGGTTGCCCATACCTTGACTTGTTGAGCTTTTACCGCAGTTAAGGTATCAATTGGTGACAAACCACTGTTTTCGGCCAACGCTAGTGGAACAGCATCTAATGCATCAGCGAATGACCTGATAGCATACTGCAAAGAAAAACATAATCAGAAGGAACAGATTGCATCCTCTTTTTATGTCAAAAAAAAGGAAGCTCCAAAGTCAACAAATACCTGCTCAACTCCCGGGTGCCGATCTGCAGCAGTTTCAACAGCAATTGAGCAAGATATCTCGGCTGAGCCGCCACCGTACACAATCGAGTTATTCCGGATCAGATTCCTTGCTACGCAAAGAGCATCATGAAGACTGCGCTTGGTCTCCTCAATCATCATTTTGTTTCCTGCACAGCATCAGTTAGTTTTATAACAGGCTCGCATCAGGACATATCCATCGATCTAGATATGATCTAACAGTGAGCAAAGTGATTGTATGTTTATAGTCCTACAAATGATGTCTACAAATTTTATACGATATAGATTTCTGGTGCAGGATTGGCACCAAAAGTTAATAAAGTATAAGCACTTATTGGACAATGCAATCAGAATAGTAAAATCACCACATAGCAACACCTTCCAAATATGAGACACTTCCACACTGAAGTATCTCCAGCTCAGATAAAAGTTGATGTGTTAGTTAAAGTTAAACACATATGACCATGTTATAAAGATAAACACATGTACATGTTAATATGAAAGAACAAAAAAGGATAATGCATCAGAACATACCCCCACGGATGAAAATGGTTACAGCTCTAGAATTGGCACACTTCTCAATGTAAAGCATCCGGTCCTTTGTTGTTCCGAATGATTTCTCTCTGACTAATCCAGCCTAGTGAAAAAGAGCAAGCAAAATAGTTTAACAGATAGTTACTTGCAATACAGCAAAAATGACTAGAGTTTTTTTCTATGTATGAGCATTCAAAATGGAATGTATCAATAACAGCATGTTAATTAACGTTGATAAAGGTTAAAAATCAATTCATCCTCAAACTCACATGGATATAAGACAGCACATATCATAAGTCAACAACAAATAAGTTTACCTTTCTATCCAAGTATACGAGTTAGTCAGAAACATTCAAACAGCTGTTTTTTAAACTAAAGAACGAATACAGAAGAGTTATACCTTTCCAAGCTTTTCAGGACTCAACTCTTGGAATCTCGGAACAATCCGCCCTCCTGCAGTCGGTTATGTAAGGGAATGTAACGACATGCAATTCATAGTCACATAATAATGACATAAAGAGTGAGATATAGCAGCATGTTGACCTGTAGCAATGGCAATCAGTTCCAATTCAACACCACCAACCCATCTCACTGCTGGCAGATTTCTATGCATCAATAAATGATTGGCTTCATCATCAAAACCCCACTGGCAAATAACCAGGGTTGCACCAGCATCCTACAGACAATAATATGTAGACAATTAATAAATTATTTAGCAAAACAAAAACACCACATTAAATGAATACTTCAAATACCCATATAGCCAATTAAAATATTTGAGGACGTCTTTCAAAATTGATTATGTACTTGCTACAAAACCATGAGAAATAATGTAACTAAGCAAAATAACAACATAAACTATTTCAACTACAAATGTCACTTCCAGAACAATATGGTAGTTATGCATGCAAGAAACATCATCAATCAGGTATCAACAACATTGATATTCTGTAATACTAAAAGCAGCCTAGTTTTTACCTTGCACTTCTGAACCATTTCATCAAAGTATTTCTGCTCTTGCTCACGCAGTGTCTGGAATTTCTCGACAGTGTCAATGTCAACCTTATGCTTTGTCTTTGGCTTCGGAGGCTCAAATGGGCATGTCAAGATGGCAATCTTAGCATCCTCAATTCTCTTTGGCATTTGTGGATGGCTCATATCTTTGTCAACAATAATTCCATATACAAGTTCAGTGTCCTCCAGCTTCCCACCAACCTTGCCTTCTACTTTAATTAGATCCAAGTTAACATCCTTCCTCTCCAAATCTGCAACCGCAAGTACTGCTTTGACAGCAATCTCTGCCAACGCCCGCTTGCAACGGTTAACACTGTAGAAAAAGAACAATGGAGACATCATGCATGCTGTTTTTGCACATTGAACCTACTAAAATCGTTATAAAGCAGCTAGTGTGTGAGCTTCATAGGAAAACGATAAAAAGTTGAGAGGCCATGAACAAAGCACAAATGGTTTTAGATCAGATTGAGATTAAAGTGAACAATTATTACAGGTATGGATCAATGATTAGTAGCATGCATGCTATGATTCACAAAGAAAAGAGATTAGTAACTAGTGAGAACCAATGAAATCATTTCATCGTTTGATTGGCTAAAGAGGGGACAACCCTGAAAAGGTACTACTTCCCTAAAAAGATTTTGTTTTAGTTTACCGAAAACACAAAGAAGTGGTGCTGCAACAGCGCTGCAGAGAGAAAAGAATTTCCCTCATTGCTCCTCTGAAAAGCTATTAAATATTAACCAGATATGTAGGAATTACTAAGGCACTGTTTGAATAGCATTTTTTTTGGAGTTTTAGGGCTAGTTTGGGAACCCCATTTTCCCAAGGGATTTCTATTTTCCCAAGGGAAAATAGTTTATTTTTCCTTGGAAAAATGGAGTTCCCAAACTAGCCCTTAGAGGGTGTTTGGCACAACTTTGGGTTCCGGCGGCTTCAGCATGAAGCTGTAGTGTATAATAAAATAATTAAAAGTTTTAATATATATATATAATCTAAATAAGAAACAAAATGAGTTATCCAAATGTATTCTAAAAGTTTGCAACTTCAACTTCACGAATTTCCAAAGCTCCTAATGACCTGCTTCGTCAACTTCACTAAATTTTGTGAAGCTGAAGCAATGCCAAACAAGGCCTTAGAACAAACATTATGGTTCTGTAAAATACTTTGGTTTACCATGAAGTGTTTGTATGCAATAAGCTTTATGTTTTGAGTACCATGGTATTGCTAAAACTGTAGTATTTTTGGAGTTTTGAAACTCCACTTTTTTCTACACCATGGTTTTACACAATCAATGGGTTCTAACTTCTAAAACTGCAGTTTCTTGATACTACAGTTTTTAATACTACAACATCCAAACAAGGCCTAAAGGACATAAATGATATGATAAATCTGCATCACATAGACAGACTGATTGAACAGAATAACTAAGATTTGTTATGACTTACATCTTTGAGGATAGAGTTGTCATGCAGGTCTGGACCAGGGGTTCAATGTTGTCTGCACTGAACTCAAACTTTTCGGATATATGTTCTAGGTGGTCAAAAGCTACCTTTGACGCCATCTCATAGCCTTCAGCCACCCTAATGGGGTGAATACCACGCTCCAGAAGCTTCTCAGCCTGCTCGAGAAGAGCCCCTGCCATGACTACCACCCCGGTGGTACCATCCCCGATTTCATAGTCTTGACTACGGGACAGCTCCACCATCAGCTTTGCTATCTGGTTGTCAACATCCATCTGCTCCAGGATGGTCGCTCCATCATTTGCTGGCAATTTACAAGGCAGCACTTTCAGTAAGCAAAGTACGTAACTGACGAACTGTTTGTCAGTGAGATAGCTTACATTACTGAAAAGCGAATTTGTAAAGCACAGAACTAGATTTTAAAATCAAAGCATCCTATCAAAACTAACCCACTGAACGGAAGCAGTGACCATCGAGATAGCTTATATTTATAACTGTGAAGCACTGGACAGTGAGACAGCACTTTGAACAAGCGAAACTTAGATCTCCGAATAAACATCCCCTGTCTAAATAGATTCATTGTATGGATCTTAAACTTTAGGGGGGTGTCACACTAAACAACAACAACAACAAAGCCTTTCTGTCCCAAGCACGTTGGTGTGTCACACTAAATAGGGGACAAAACAGCTTGTAAAACTATGTTGAACAAGCAAAATTGGATTTTAAAATCAACACCCTGTGTCTATATTGATTTATTTGCACGGATCCTAGCCAGTGGGGGCGTCTTCGTTAGCATTACAGAAGCTAAATGGTGGGGGCAAAACAACCTTAAACGTATGCTGTCTTATGAAGCCCAATAGGAGGAAATACGAGCAAATGCCCCGCGGAACCTATATCTCAAGGCGTGCACGCGCCATTCAAGAAACCCTAGCACTAAAAACCGCAGCCAAGCTAAAGCAGTCTACGCAAGGACGAGAAAAGCGAATGAAGGAGCCGAACAAACGCATACTGATGATGACGTCGCCGTCGGGGGACTGGAGCATCTTGTCCATGCCCTTGGGTCCCAGCGACGTGCGGAGGATCCGCGCGACGGCCTTGGCCGAGGCGATGTTGGCCTTCTGCGCGTCAAGCCCCCGAAGGCGCGTCTTCTTCTCCTGCTCCCGCAGGATAATGAAGGGGCGCCCGAACTCGTCGAAGGCGAGCGCCATGGCCGGCGCTCGGTCCGGATCAGAGGGGCCGGGGCGGAGTAGGAGGCGGCGGCGCGGGTGGTGGAGTGTGGGAGGGAGAGAGGGAGGCGAGTGCGGTGGTGGCTATAGCCTATAGGGCTCCAGTAGTCCAGTCCAGTGCGGGAGAGACAGATTTCTTTTATGCTTGGGCTCCGGCTTGTATGGGCTGAGAACTTGAGCTTTTCTCAGTGACTAATGGCCCATTAGACCCCAAACGCAAGATGCTGCTCTGCACCGCTTTGGCCCACGGGCTACTCAGTAAGTGCGCCCAGATGTCACTTACTTCTAAGGACGTTTGGTTTCAGTGACTAAAATTTAGTACGTATCAGATTATTAATATTTGAATGTATATTACGAGTATTAAATATAATATAATTATAAAATTGTATCATTCGATCTATAAACTCACAAAGTGCATGTTCTAGGTCTCTGAACTTATGAAGTTTGTTTCGGCTTGGTCTATAAAATTTTGAAATGCACATTTTAGTCCTATACTTTTATAGTTATGTCATCTATGTCCATTTTGTTTGTTATCATCACAGATCAAAACTGTTTTACCTTGTGATGACACTAAAACAACTTTATGAACCTAGATGATATAACCATAGAATTATAGGATCTAGAATGTGCATGTTGAAAATCTAAAAGATTAAGACAATACAACTTCACAAATTTATGGATCTAAATGTGTATTTTGCAACTGTAGGTTCTAGAATGATACAACTTTATGGCGGACCGTAGTGTATACTCATGCTTTGCTATGGAGTTGACATATAATCATAAGTAGACCTTATGAATTACATAAGGGTGAAGAAAAAACATAATTTCAAGAAGAACGAAAATGCGAACAATGGTATGAAGTATGTATTATGTAGAACTGATGTAGACCAATTAGGATGTTAGGTATGCTGATTTGATCTTTCTCATTGAGTAGTGTTTTCTGCAATTGAAGCTATCGATCATCCATTAATATCCTTGCTTGTACCTTGTGCTTCAGTTAATTTTGAGTTTTCTAAATGATAAGCTGACAAACTATTGCAATTTCACGAGCCTTCAGTTGCAAAAGGGTGCAAGAATCTCACAGATCTTATTCTCAGTGTTTTTCAGTCATTAACTGACTAAAGCATTGAGCTTGTAGCTCGTAACTGCAAAAACTTAGCACATTTGAAGGTCAATGGTTGTCAGAGCACTAGGAGCCTATACATTTATTCTACTTATTGTTAATAGTTATTTAATGTCAACTTAATGTGATGTGGTTCAAGTAAATTAAACACAACTTTGGAGCATGTGCTTGCCATGGCACGTCGAGGTCGGACGAGGACGCGTAGACATGTTGGTCGGTGGCTACGGCCACGGGCCCCCTCGTTGTACCACCGGCGATGAGGAGGTTGTAGTCGAGTGGCGTGGCGCGCGTGTCGTTCCGCGTAGGGAGGCGCTATCCGCTTTACATCACGCCCCATTGTTCCATGGTAGATAAGGTACCTGTATCATCAACTCTTCGACTCTGACGATCAATCGATCTGCTTAGGCCGGGAGGCCTCGATTGGTAGCTGCAGGTGGAGTGCTGGCGGTACTGATGCGAACGGAGCTTGGGAGTCAGATTGGTGCGTATGGGGTGAACGATCGGCTGCTTGCTTGCTCGTTTCTAAATTGATGTTTGTCCTTGTTTATGGCGACGACGGCGGCCATGAGGATGCATGCCATGTATTTGTGAAATTACGGCAACCTTCACTAAGTCTTGGAAAGCTACTTCTGCGGTCGTGATCTGACTCATGCCATGTATTTGTGAAATTGCGGCAACCTTCACTAAGTCTTGGAAAGCTACTTCTGCGGTCGTGATTTGAAGAATGTTCTCAAAGCATGGTGAAAGGGAAATAGGGTTAACCTTTTCCCACAATTAATTTTGGTGGTTGAATGCCCAACACAAATAATGGACTAACTAGTTTGCTCTAGAATACATGTTCTACAGGTGCGTAAAGGTTCAACACAAACCAATAAACACTCAAAATAGGGTTCAAATACAAAGGAGCAAAGAAACTGAGTGTGCCCTGGTCTGGCGCACCGAACTGTCCGGTGTGCCACCGGACAGTGTCCGGTGCACCAGGACCGTACAGGATCAAACTGGCCACTCTCGGGTCTCTCTAGGCGCGCTTCGCTATAATTCATCGGAGTAACGGCTATCCAGCGCAACGGTCGACTGCAACGGACACCCTACAACGCTATAGTGTGCGAACAATGCGCAGAAGTCAGAGCAGTCGTCAGAGGCGTACCGAACAGTGAACAGTACCTGTCCGGTGCGGCACTGGACTGTCCGGTGCCACTAGAAGACAAAGCCTCCAACGGTCAACTGCTCCAGAACTCTAACTGTAACACCCCGATTTTGGGGGTATAAAATTTCTTTCTAATTATCATCCAAAATCATGTGTTACTCTTCTTTTTCTCACTCTAGGTTTTCTCTCTCTCTAGATTCTTTCTCCCCTTTTCCTTTTTGATTAGAAATAGCCTAAACTAGTGGAGGTTAATTATTTATCTTTGCCAAAACCTTATGAGTCATGACATGTTGCATCATGCTGAGTTTAAAATATTCTTTAAAGTGTTGCACAAGTTTGAATTTATTTGAATTTGAAACCTAGTTTGAATTTGGATTTGAAAAACCCTAGAGAAAAGAAATAGAAAAGGAATTAGAAAATCCAGAGAAAAAGAAAAAGAGAAAGCAGCCCAGCACGGCCCATGCAGCGTGGACTGGGCACGCCGCCTGTCACTGGAATGGACAGGCGCACGTCTTATCTGTAATGATTGCAAAGACGCGCGTAGCCCAGAGCTTCATGCCAGGTTCCGCCTGTTGGCTTACGTCGCGCGCAGTAGGCCACGTGGCAGCATCGGGTCTCCGCCTGGGCGGGGAGCAGGAGTGTATGTGATAAGGTGATCCCACCCGATCAGGTCTGGACACATGCCGGCACCAGACCCTCGTCTGGGTCCTGATTAAGGCCCGGGTATGTTCTGTCCTAGAACCCTGGGATCCCATTCCAGGGGTCCGTTTTGCACACGTGGAGGTCCTGGACCCCCATGGGAAGGTGTCGGACCGCCCAGTGGGGCCAACCTGTCGGCGCCAGTTTCCTTAGCCCCGCGCTCTCTCTCTCTGTCTCGCGGGCCCGGTTCGCCAGTCGCCGAGCCATTGCCCTGCACGCCCCTTTCTCCTCTCTCTGCGTCGTGGACCCTCCCTGTCAGTTCCGCCCCCTCCGCGCTCGTCGTGGACCGGCGCGTGCGCACTCACGCACGTCACCGAATTTCTCGGCCATGATGCCCCCCACGCGCCCAACTCCCTTCTTAGAGCCCCGCCAGTGCCCCGCGCACACCCCTCACCTCATTTCGCGTAGCTTTGCCCTCTCTCGCGCTCTGCCCACGCCACCAGCCGCCGTCGGAGACCCGCGCCCACGTTCCCGACCATCTAGCTCGTCGGAGACCGCGCCAAGCCCCTCCGAGCTCCGCCCCGAGGTGAGCCACCCGTCCCCGTGCCCAATTTCCCTTATTGCGCCCTGTGCTCGGCCAATTTCGCCTTCCCCGGTGCTCGGTCGCGGCGGTCCGTCGTGCTCGCGCGGTGGCCGGCCGATTTAGCCCGGTCTAGTTTCCCGGAGTAGGTCCCTGTGTCACCCCCTGCCTCTGCTGAAGCTAGCCCAGGCCTTAGCGTGCCTTAAGTCCCCTCCTCGTGGCCGAAATGGCTCACCGGAGTTACTCCGACCCGCCCGAGACCTTGTCACCGCCGTTCTCCCTTCTGTGCCCAACTCCGGTGACCCCGGAGCCACCTTAGCTCGCGCCAGCCTCAACTCCGGCGACCTCACCGCCGCGGAGAGGAGCGGCGCCGCCCGCAGCCGTCTGTTTCCCTCTAGTCTGATCTCCTCTGTCTGATTCAAATCGAATGGCTCAGACCACGGATAATGCTTCGCGCACGCGTGCCCTAACGCCCTGGCCCACCTGTTAGTGCCCAAGTCCTCTGGCGCTAGATCTGCTTGGTCAGTGCGCCCTCCCCCTCTGCCGCTGACGCCCTAGCCCGCTTGTTAGTGCTCGCCCGCCCGCGCGCACCCTCGGTCGCAGATCTAATCTCAGCAGTTGGTTTTAGATCTGACGGTTAGATTCACCTGATACCCCTTCATATGGCTGTTTTATTAAAGAGACCCTCGGTTTATTGAAAATCAACCCGCCGTCCCTGGTTTTCGCGCGCAGGCCCCTGTAATCTTGTAGATTGAACCCTGGACTTTTAAATATTCACAGAATTAGCCCTAATTTCATATTTTAAATTCCCAAACTTGTTTATTTCATAACTTTTGCATATGAACTCCAAATTTAGTGATTCAAATTGCAAAATGTTCATAGAATTATTCTCTGTTTAAATAGAATGATTTCACTTACTGTCTGCACACTCTAATTTTTAGGATTGAATATGAACTAATGTAGATGTATTTTTATTTATTTAATAAAATAAATAAAAGGAGAACCTTAGAGATTTAAACATGTGTAATCTTGTGAGACTAATAATGTGTATTACATGAAATCATCTCTGGTCTAAATTTAGGTCACAATAAAATAAATTGAACTATGTTATGTACTTGTAAGTAACACTTAGGGGAAATAATAACCTATTTTCAAATAAAGTTAATGTATGTTATAGTTTATGTTATACTTTGAATTCAGTATCCCCTATGTAGTATTGTGTCCTTTTAAGATATGATCCAATGTTTGTACATGTGTGGTGTGTTGTTCATTTGTACTTTTCAAATGTATTGAATGCATGCTCACTTTATTTAGACAACGAGCAGTCTGAGGTTCCTAAGTGTGTTGTTGGAGACCTCCGTGAGAAGTAACCTGGTGAAGGCAAGTGTCCTCTGACCTATTATGTCCTACATACTTTATGATTCACTGTCCCGCATTACTTTATGAGACCTAAGGATTGACTAGTCTGTATTCACTTATCCTTGTTTACTTTTTCGGGTTATCATGGTTAGCATTTTGCTATTGCCTTAACTTAATTCAATGAACATGATGTGAATATTTATGACACGATACTGTTATCCTGATTATGTGAATAATCTTGTGATACCTTAGGGGACTTAGGCCTTTTTCCTGAGTACCTCTCCGTAAGGACCTGTTCGTGGAGTGACCACCCGGGGTAACAGTACAACCATGAGGGTGGAATGGGACGCCCTTAGCTGATTAATTAGATGAACCTGGGGGTGTAGTTGGCTTTGCCGGAGGGCCGTCAATGGGAGTCGGGGCATAGTGCTCGCTCTGCCAAGGTTGGGGTGCAGAGGTTCTTTCGATTTGGTTTTGTTAGTCACCCACCTTGGGGAGGTGTACTGCGTTTGTACGACTGGCAAAACCTAACGAGCAGCTATGCACCAAGGGAATCTTTGTAAAGGCTACGTAGTGTATCCCTGGCCATTCACCTTGGTAGTGAAGATCGGGTCTGTACAACCCAAGCTAGAAAGGGATCACGGCTTGTGGATAAATTGTACAAACTCTGCAGAGTGTTAAAACCGGTATATCAGTCGAGCTCACGGTTAAGAGCAGTCTTGGGATCCTCTTTGATTAGAACTTTGGATACTTTTATGATGATGATTAACAATGATGCTATAAAATCTGATCTTTGGTATTTCCTCGTTTGAGGAAGTACTTTTGGGTAATAACTGGGTTTATTACTAAAAGTTAGCTCTACTAATAATAATAAATACTTGACTAACTTAAAAGCAACTGCTTGACCTCAACCCCATATACAGCTAGTCCACTTTAGCCAAACGGGACATTTACTGAATATGTTGATGTGTACTCACCCTTGCTTTACACCCCACCCCACCCCAGGTTGTCCCCACTGTACTCAGCACTCAGGAGGTGATGCTGGCAACATGGAAGATTTCGAGGAGTTTCAGGACTACAACGAGTTCTAGTTCTTTCTTAGTGGCAAACCCCCAGTCAGCTGCCTGTGTAGGCTTAGCTTCTACGTTTCGTAATCCCGCACTTTGATAATTATGTTGAACAATGGTTATGTAATAGACTTTGTGGATGTCTTGGACATCTTGATGTAATAAAGTACCTTTCCGCTATTTATTTCGAGCATTGTGTAATGATGTCCAATTATGTAATCGTTGTGTATATGAGTTTCTGATCCTGGCACGTACATGGTTCGCATTCGGTTTACCTTCTAAAACCGGGTGTGACATAAGTGGTATCAAAGCCCTTGCTAACTGTAGGACCGCTAACCTAGACTAGAATGGTCGCCCTAAGGACTATAGACCCCTACTCTTACCTTGACCTCAGTGTCTTTTCAAAAGATGGTCATCTTGACCAACTCTATGTTGTTTACTTATCTCAAAAGTTTTATCTCACTTTTCTTTCTATTTACTTTCTGGTCTCATAGTTCTACTTTACTCTCGTGCTTACGATGTCTTTTGTAGATGGCTCGTCTTAGGTGCATTGCACGTAAGTCTGTGATCCCTTTTTGCCTTCTCGCCTGGCGGAGCGTCCACTGCGTCGCATAGTGTCAGGTCAGTCCAGTCAACTGGAGAGACTGCATCGTCACCTGCACAAGGAGCAGGAGCACCGACGCCAGGAGCAGGAGCGAGAGCAGCAGGACTCTTCCCCCTCGCCTCAGCATGAGGTGGAGTCTGAGAGGCTGCCTTCCCCTGCACCTCAGCCAGAGATGCCCCCTGCACCACCACAGGGTATCCCGGCTGCTGGAGGAGACCCTGACAGAGACAGAGACGACGACGACGCCAGTGGCAGTTCGAGCCACGACACGAAGCTCTCGGAGGAGCTAGAGCCGGAGGGATGAATCGCTAGACCCATCACTCGTGACGCTGCTCGCGGGTGTCACTTCCACGACGCTCTCGATACCCTGTTGCGTCGGGCCTTCGACCGACACACTTGGTCTATCGAGTACCGTTGTGTAGTCTACCAGCATCGTCGCAGGCTATACCCGGACCAGTTGGAGGCTACTTGCTTGGTGCGCCGTCCGAACGATGATCTCCGAGGTGTAGAGGCCTTCTTAGAGCACTATTCTATTACTAAGAGGGATACTACCGAGGCAGCCATGCAAGATGCAGCACGACGAGCACTTTCTTAGTATTGCTTGTTGTTCAGCAGGGTAGCTGATGGCCTTGACCTGAAGTACTATCCTCGTCGTTCGACCGACAGTGCTAGAGGTGTGATTGTCTCGCCAGTGGGTGAGGGCAATCCCAGGCTGAACAGCATGGTCAATCTGGTCGTCATGCTCAACACAGAGTTGGACCACACCCTTGATGAGTTGGGCAAGGTTCGGGCGGAGGTTGTGGAATTGCGTGCTGAGTGCGCAGCACGCCACTATCTGGATGGTGGTTCTCCCACCCCTGTCGGGATTCAGCACCCTTACCATTCACCGCCCCATGGTCGCTTCGACTATGGTACTCCAGGCTGCAGGACCCGCATAGATTTGGATCCTTAGATCGACAAAGTCAAAGTCTGTAATAATGCTTAGTTCAGTGTCTTAGCCTAAGTCAGTTTTAGTTAGAGTTAGTTTGCTTATCTTATGTTGGATGCTTGTTATGATGGACATGTACTAAAGTTGGATCTTTGTAATGATTATCACCAAGGTGTGGGTATCCCCTGCAACTTGGTGTAGTTATTAATAAAGTCAGTTATTTAGTTGGGTAATCCCTTTATTTCCCCTTTCCTCTTTATCTGAGAAGCTGTCGGTGAAGATGGTCATTTGTTCAGTGTTATTGAGATTTTCTATACATCTTTTCTTATGCTGAAAGATTGCAGAGTCAGATTTGATATATATGTGTGATTTTTACAGATGTCTGAGAACAGGCGCAGAGGTGTGAGGCGTGCTCAGCCTGAACAGCAGGCACCCCAAGAGGAGGCAGCCCCGCAACAGCATCTGCCACCGCCACCACCAATGACCATTGAGCAAATGTTCTTGATGCAGACCCAAACAGTTCAGGCAATCGGATAGACCTTAGCAGCTATGCAGCAGGTGCAGCAGTAGCCACCACCGCCTCAACCTCCTGTGCAAGTCCAGACGCCATAAGTGCCCAGAGATAATCGGGCAGAATTCATGAGGGGCCATCCCCAGTCTTTGCCCACTATGCTGATCCTATGGACGCGGAAGATTGGCTGCATACCGTGGAGCGTGAGTTGCACACTGCCCAGTGCAACGATCGAGAGAAGGTGTTATATGGTCTCCGACAGCTGAGGGGAGCAGCACAATCTTGGTGGGAGTCTTACCTCGCCACCCATGCCAACCCTGAAGCCATCACTTGGGAGAAGTTCAGGGACAATTTCCGTCGTTACCATGTGAAAGTCGCCTAGAGGGGGGGTGAATAGGCGGAACCTGAAAATTAAAACTTTATCCCCCAACTAGATCCCTTGATTAGTGGTTAGAACAAGATATACAAATATCGGAGAATAGAAACTAAGTTCTTGCTTGAAAGGAGTATTGCTAAATAATGCGGGAGAGATAAATCAATACAACTAATAAGTTATAGAATAACAAAGCAAGAACCCTTAGATGAGAAGAGCACTAGAACAAGTTCTTTCTTGCAACGTGTTGCTTCACTAAATGGAAATTTAACTTGAAGCAATACCAAATGAAATTAGCAAATAATGGTGCAAGAAAACTTAGAGCAAGGGAAAGCAAACAAATCACAAGCAATAAACACAATGGACACGGGTGATTTGTTTTACCGAGGTTCGGCCCTCGAAGGCCTAGTCCCCGTTGAGGAGTCCACTTAAGGACGGGTCTTTTTCAACCCTTTCCCTCTCTCCCCCGATCACACAAGGATCGGTGAGCTCTTCTTCTTCTCAAGGATCACTCTCGATCCCACAAGGACCACCACAATCTTTGGTGTCTCTTGCTAGCTTTTACAAGCCTCCAAAACTTTGGAGGAAGTTCAATGGGAGTCAAAACTCCACGCGCAAATGAACACAAAAGATGTAGCACACACTATCTCTCAATGAATCTCACAAGGCACTAATGCTAAACACAAATGAGTAGCTCTCTTTTGCTCGCTCTCTCTTTTGTGGCACTTGTGTTGGTTGTAGTGGTCTAGATCTTGTGTATAGGATTGATCAATGAATATATGTGGATGGGAGGGCTTGAGTATGTCAACTAGATGACTTGGAATGTTGCTTGGGCTCCCTCACCTTGAAGTGGCCGGTTGGGGTGGTATTTATAGCCCTCAACCACCCATATAGCCGTTGGGGCGCATCTGCCAGAAATTGCACTGGCGGACGGTCCGCGGCTAGGGCCCGGACGGTCCGCGACCCTCCAACGGTCGATTCTGACATCTTCAACGGATACTTCTGACAGATCAACGGTTAGATCAACGGCTATCTGCCTCGGTGACACCACGCGGACGGTCCGCCCTTAGTCCGGACGGTCCGCGCCAGCTATATAATTCCTTTTGCTCAACTTGTCACCTTCGGGCTGAACCAGGTCTTCACCTGCGGACTGTCCGCAAATTATAGCCGGACGGTCCGCGCGTTGTAGCTGGACGGTCCGTGGTTTACTCGGACTGTCCCTGATTTATAGTTCCTGGTCGAAGTCAAAGCGGTGACGCGGACGGTCCGCCGCAAGGGCCCGGACGGTCCGCGCGTGGTCTCGGACGGTGCTTGCTCTTCCATCGGACGGTCCGCAGTAGAGACACATGTTCTTGCATTGGTTCTGTCCGAGGTTTATTTAGGTGTCGCGGACGGTCTGCCGCAAAGACCCGGACGGTCCGCGCTTGGCCTGATTTTCCAAAAAGCTTCTCCTGTCCGGAATAATCTACGGTATTCCGGACAGTCGATTTAGTATAGTTGTAGATGAACCTTTGGCACCTGTAGAGCATATAATCTAGAGCAAACTAGTTAGTCCAATTATTTGTGTTGGGCAATTCAACCACCAAAAACATTTAGGAAAAGGTTTGAGCCTATTTCCCTTTCAATCTCCCCCTTTTTGGTGATTGATGCCAACACAAACCAAAGCAAATATATAAGTGTAGAATTGAACTAGTTTGCATAAGGTAAGTGCAAAGGTTACTTGGAATTAGACCAAATTACCTTTAATGTTTTAGACCATGCTTGCACCAATTGTTTTGTTTTTGCAGACTCTTTTGGAAATTCTTTTCAAAGTGTTTTGCAAAACAGTCAAAGGATAAATGAATAAGATTTTGAGAAGCATTTTCAAGATTTGAAATTTTCTCCCCCTGTTTCAAATGCATTTCCTTTGACTAAACAAAACTCCCCCTTAATGAAATTCTCCTCTTAGTGTTCAAGAGGGTTTTAAGATATTGATTTTGAAAATACTATTTTCACCCCCTTTTGAACACAATAAGATACCAATTTGAAATTTACCAATTGAAAATTATTAGTTTTCTAAAACTAGGTGGTGGGTGGTACGGTCCTTTTGCTTTGGGCTAATACTTTCTCCCCCTTTGGCATGAATCGCCAAAAACGGATACTTTGAGTGAAATATAAGCCCATGAATAACTACTTTCTCTCCTTTGGCAAATAAAACATGAGTGAAGATTATACCAAATACGGAGAGACGGCGGGATACCGGCAAAGAGTGGATAATACCAATGGAGTTGAGTGGAAGCGATGTCTTTGCCGAATACTCTATTTCCCTTTCAATCTAAGACTTAATACATGAGATGCTCATGAAAACATATTAGTCTTAGCCTTGGCACACAATGAAGATAAGAAATATGCAAATGTACCAAAGGAAAGAGACATGATAAAAAAAGGATATGTCAATTAAGCTTAAACAATTCTATACAATATAGATTGCTCCCCCTAAATATGTGCATAGAGAGGAAAACAAATTTTTGGTCTAAAATGCCAAGTGCACATAATTAGGTTAATGAGACCATGTCTATATCATAAAGAGTGTAAAGTGCATTGTGTCATAGTATAAGTGTGATGTTCATGACATTTTATGCACTTATGAAAGCATGTTATAAATATCTCAAGCATTTACCCTTAAGGATTTCAAAGAGGCTTAAGGACCATCCACCTTTGGAATAAAGGCAGCTTATCCTCGTTACAAGGTTAAGCTTTAAGTTCTTTGACAGTTAAATCACTTCATCTAGTTTCAACAAGGATGCATTAAAGCATGAATGAATTTTTGAGAAGTTAAACTAGATATGAAGCAGGGATAATACATGAACATGCTTTCTCTTCCTTTTATACAAGATATGCAAAGAATGTATAGAAAAGGAAGATTTAGGTACAAGTTTAAATGAAAGGAGATAGTTTTACCTTTATGTACCTTTACATAGGGACGCTCTCTTCATTGTGCTTGTCCTTAGTCTTAGATGCTTAAGACCAATTCTTAATGACAATATATGGAAATATTTTGCACAAGAGAGAGTTCTACAACTAGTAATCTTTTCAAGTTCTTGTTAGCATATATCAAATGGATCATAAGTTGCATAAATGTATCATGAATTATCCTTTTAACTTAGTGCATATCAAGATAGATGTCGATTGAAATTACAAATTGAAATCAAATTGAAATTGCATGAGGCACTAAGTAGCATAAGTGATAATTGAAGTTATTCAATGATCAAACAACAGATGCGATCAAAAGAATAACATAGGCATTAGATTTTTAACTAAGCTCAAAAATAGGAGAATCCAATAAGCAAGCTACTTTAGCAATGAAAGCAACAATCATTGATAAAAGCGATATTATTTTAACAAGTTGGATTGATGTGAAGTAGCATACTTTATGAGAAACATTATTCTCATGTAAGAGACTATATGAAAACAATAGTCTCAACATAATCAAAATATAGGAATGGACTCCCCCTAAAGATATGCATCAAGGAATTGAAAGAATTGATTTCGATGCATTCACTTTTAAAGACATAAAGGGAGACCCATTATACATCTTGATCAAGGCTTATAAAATTTGCAATAAACAACTTAAGCCTTGTATTCTCACAATGAAAAAGATCTAGAATGCTTACAACCACACCATTGATTGTTGTGAAGACCTTATTGTCCAAGTAGGTGTTGTTGTTCTTGATGTTCTTCCTTTTTCATCTGAGTGTCCTCCCTTTGTAGTTGTCTCTTTTTCCTTCCAAACTTATTGAAAATACTCAAGAGAGATGTCAATAGCGTAAGGGAGTACATGATGAATGATGATTTCTTTTTAGAAAATAAATATGAACAATTCATCATCCATAAGTCACACAGACATGAAGTAAAATCCTTAGCATTAGTGCATATCATAGGAAAAGAGGAATATGCACTATTTAACCATTTGATCAATCATAGGAATTTACTTCTTCATATTGAGTTTATTAATCGTTACTTTAAAAACAAGTCAATATGAGAACATTTATAGCAAAGGTATGAAATAGATTCTAATGGATAAGTGCATTAATGAGAATGAGATTGAATGCATATCTTAGCCAATTTAAGTTTAACAAAGAATCTATTTCTTCACAAAGATATAATTAGAGTGAACAATCATTGATGGGAACTAAATTTAAGAGATGAGTTCTCATACCTTTGCTTTGACTTTTCTTCCTTTTGGGTGAAGAGTACCCTTTTGAGGCTTGTGGCTTTAATCTTGCACTTTCTCTCTTGTAGATTTTCATAAGTAGGCTCAAGAGAAATGTTAATAGCAACACAAGCACTAGTTTCCCTCTTTGTAAACATTTTGATAAGGAATAAAAAGTGAATTACTAAACCATGGAAGCTGTATGATATGAACTAGGTTATTCCATGATGATATTATGCTCAAATTTTAACTAGCAAAAACAAGCATAGTTAATTTAAGATTATAGGAACAAATCTAGTTCATAACATGGAGAGTGATAAAAATAGAAGAATCATATCCAATTTAAGCAATAGGTAATACGTCATATACCATTGGATTGATTTTTCTTATCATGTTAGATAGCACATCTCCAAAGAGAAACACATTCTCTAGAAGTGAGACTACTTAGGTTACTTGGAAAAAAAAAACATTAGTCTCACTATTTTAGACATAAAGAAAGATTCCCTTTTATAAGTGTCCTTAAGGATTTGAATTCCTTACATGACACCTTATTCTTTTAAGAACATGGAATCTTTATTTATATCTAGATTATGGCAATAATAGGATAATTAAAGTAAAACATGCCATGAAGTATTTCCAACAATTTAAAAAACATGTAGATTGTCATAATATAGAATTTGATGAATACACAATCTACCATATGAGAGGAATTCTCTTCAAAGAATGATGACATAATTTTTTAAAACATCCTTAAGTGCTTTCTATTTCTATGTGACTACACAAGATATATGACAAATTAAGATAATTGCACTTAAGAATATAAATGTTACTATCCTTTGGCTTTCCTCCATGTTGTAGGCCTTGATTTTTGCACATGATATCTCTTCACTTCCTACAACATATAATAACTTCCTCGAGATGATATGAGTTTAAGACATAGCAATTTGAAAAATAACCTTGGGTCAATCATATATATAGATCATTGAAGATTGATAGCTTGAGTTGATAACAATTGGATGAACTCTCTCAAGCACCCCAAAGACTTCATATCATCTCCTTCTCCTACAAATCTTGTCAAGCATATTTTGGTACCCATCGCTTGATGGGTCCATCATGGTTAGTTAACAAAGATCTAGGAACCCAAAAGTCCTTTGTGTTAGCACTAGGTAAAATTTCCTTTCTAGCACAAGTTGCAATTTTGGGTTGCCTAGTTATATGAGAATTAATTGACAAGCTAGGAGTGGAATTTTTACCAATGGGACAATCTTTGCATTGATGTCCCTTCTTTCGGCATGTGTAGCATAGGCGTTTTCCAAATTTTGAAGATTTCTTCTTTCCTTGTTTGTTGCCTGCTACATGGTTAGTAAAAACCTTCTTTTCTAACCCTATGCCTTTTTGTTTTAAATGGGGACAAGATCTAAGCAAGTGTCCCTTCTTGGAGCATTTAAAACAAAGTCTATCATCCTTGTTAATAATCAAGCCATTTTTAATGTAGGGACATGACCTAATCAAGTGCCCCTCTTTAAAGCATTCACTACACCTCTTAATGTGAAGTGTGGCTTGATCATTACCTTGGATGTTACCTTTTGTGGAGGCGTGGTTGAGGCTTTTGGAGGAGGTGTTGAATTTTTTCTTTTGTTTATTCCTCTTGGCAATCCTCAAATCCTTGACATTTTCTTCAAGGGATGTAGTGCATGCCACGGTTGTTTCCGTCTCAAGCTTCTTCACCATGTGATCACGGTTATCTTGAGAAGGTTGGGTAATGCATTTCCCTTTAAGTTGTGTCAAGCTCTTCTTTAGCCTCTCATTTTCTTCTTTGAGCTTTTGATATGAATCATCATTTGTTCCTGCAGATTCTAGCTCAAAAGAAGATTTGCTTGTCGACGAACAACAAGCATTAGCACATGGTAATATAGTATCAATTTGAATACATGTGCATGAGTGAGGTTGTTGGGATTTTAAATTTTCTATCACAACCTCATGAGCAATGTTTAATATGATATGATCATCTATAAGATTTTCATGAGAACATAGAAGCATATCATATTTATTTTGAAAAGCTAGATTTTCAATTTTTAGCTTTTCTATTTGGTCCTTAAGCAAGGTATTCCTATTTACTAATTGAGCGATACAATGTAAAGCGTTATCTTGCTCAATTGAAATAGTTTCATACCTTTGGACCAAATCAACATGAGAGCACTTTAGCTCCTCATGTTCTTTAGTCAACTCGTCAAGGTGTTGCATCTTTATGGAGAGAATATCTTCTAGCCTTTGACGAGCTTCGCTTTGTTCTCTCGCTCTTTCTAGAAGTTTGCGCATGACCGCCTTATCTTCTTGGCTTAGGCGAGCGTAGAGATGCACAAAGCTTCTTTCTTCCTCCTCATCCTCATTGGTGCTTCCGCTATCATTTTCATTAGCCACACAACACATGTGGGAATCAAAATGGGAAGACAAACCTTTTGGAGAGGTGGATTCATCGTTTGGTCTCCATCGTTCATTTTCTCCTTCTTCCTTGCAAGGGTTAGTATCACAAAAACTAAAGGAAGTAGAGGCATCAAATGAATTATTATGTTTGGACTCATCAAACTTGATTTTAATTCTAGTCCAAATATCATGCGCATCGGGAATGGATTCGTCATAGTTTGATATGAAGGCACGATAATCTTCTTTGCTAAGAGAATTGTTTAAGATGTCAAAAGCTAGATAGTTTAAGCGATAACATCTTTGATCCTCCTCGGAATTAATTTTTCCATTGAAATTAGAGGGAAAAATACTCTTGTCTATAATTTGTTCTAATCGTGGATCTATGGTTCTAAAAGCATTTATCACACTAGAGGACCATGAGTCATAATTAGAACAATCATCAAATAATATTTCAAGAGTTACCTCCTTTTGAGTTGTGTTCGATGGAGGAGTCTTCTTGTTCTTTTGGGATCTTCTATGAGCCATCACTTCGAGTTGTTAGACTCAAGATGAAGTGCCTAGCTCTGATACCAATTGAAAGTCGCCTAGAGGGGGGGTGAATAGGCGGAACCTGAAAATTAAAACTTTATCCCCCAACTAGATCCCTTGATTAGTGGTTAGAACAAGATATACAAATATCGGAGAATAGAAACTAAGTTCTTGCTTGAAAGGAGTATTGCTAAATAATGCGGGAGAGATAAATCAATACAACTAATAAGTTATAGAATAACAAAGCAAGAACCCTTAGATGAGAAGAGCACTAGAACAAGTTCTTTCTTGCAACGTGTTGCTTCACTAAATGGAAATTTAACTTGAAGCAATACCAAATGAAATTAGCAAATAATGGTGCAAGAAAACTTAGAGCAAGGGAAAGCAAACAAATCACAAGCAATAAACACAATGGACACGGGTGATTTGTTTTACCGAGGTTCGGCCCTCGAAGGCCTAGTCCCCGTTGAGGAGTCCACTTAAGGACGGGTCTTTTTCAACCCTTTCCCTCTCTCCCCCGATCACACAAGGATCGGTGAGCTCTTCTTCTTCTCAAGGATCACTCTCGATCCCACAAGGACCACCACAATCTTTGGTGTCTCTTGCTAGCTTTTACAAGCCTCCAAAACTTTGGAGGAAGTTCAATGGGAGTCAAAACTCCACGCGCAAATGAACACAAAAGATGTAGCACACACTATCTCTCAATGAATCTCACAAGGCACTAATGCTAAACACAAATGAGTAGCTCTCTTTTGCTCGCTCTCTCTTTTGTGGCACTTGTGTTGGTTGTAGTGGTCTAGATCTTGTGTATAGGATTGATCAATGAATATATGTGGATGGGAGGGCTTGAGTATGTCAACTAGATGACTTGGAATGTTGCTTGGGCTCCCTCACCTTGAAGTGGCCGGTTGGGGTGGTATTTATAGCCCTCAACCACCCATATAGCCGTTGGGGCGCATCTGCCAGAAATTGCACTGGCGGACGGTCCGCGGCTAGGGCCCGGACGGTCCGCGACCCTCCAACGGTCGATTCTGACATCTTCAACGGATACTTCTGACAGATCAACGGTTAGATCAACGGCTATCTGCCTCGGTGACACCACGCGGACGGTCCGCCCTTAGTCCGGACGGTCCGCGCCAGCTATATAATTCCTTTTGCTCAACTTGTCACCTTCGGGCTGAACCAGGTCTTCACCTGCGGACTGTCCGCAAATTATAGCCGGACGGTCCGCGCGTTGTAGCTGGACGGTCCGTGGTTTACTCGGACTGTCCCTGATTTATAGTTCCTGGTCGAAGTCAAAGCGGTGACGCGGACGGTCCGCCGCAAGGGCCCGGACGGTCCGCGCGTGGTCTCGGACGGTGCTTGCTCTTCCATCGGACGGTCCGCAGTAGAGACACATGTTCTTGCATTGGTTCTGTCCGAGGTTTATTTAGGTGTCGCGGACGGTCTGCCGCAAAGACCCGGACGGTCCGCGCTTGGCCTGATTTTCCAAAAAGCTTCTCCTGTCCGGAATAATCTACGGTATTCCGGACAGTCGATTTAGTATAGTTGTAGATGAACCTTTGGCACCTGTAGAGCATATAATCTAGAGCAAACTAGTTAGTCCAATTATTTGTGTTGGGCAATTCAACCACCAAAAACATTTAGGAAAAGGTTTGAGCCTATTTCCCTTTCACCATGTGCCTGAGGGACTGATGATAGTGAGGAAGGAGGAGTTTCTCGCTTTGAAGCAAGGCCCCCTGTTCGTCAGTGAGTATAGGGATAAGTTTTTGCAGCTGTCGTGTTATGCCCCAGGAGATGTCAACACGGATGCTAAGAGGCAGTACCGCTTTCTAAGAGGATTGGTTGACCCTCTCCATTATCAGCTGATGCACCACACCTTCCCTACCTTCCAGCATCTGATCGACAGAGCAATCATGACAAAAAGGAAGCGTTGGGAGATGGAGGACAGGAAGCGTAAGATTGGTGGACCTCAGGTTGGAAGTAGCAGCCATCCTTGCTACTCAGGCAACCCACCTCAACCATTCAAGCAAGGTCACCAGTACCAGCACCAGCATCAGCGTCAGAACCAGCAATAGTAGTACCAGAGGCAGTTTCCTCAACAACAACAGTACCGTCAGAATAGCCAGCAAGGAGGAAATCAATACCAACGTTAGAGCAATCAGGCAGCCCGTCTTCCTGCCCTAGCAACCAACCAAAGCAACCAAACAGCGCCAGTGCAAGGAGGAGGTCGTGCATGTTTCCACTGTGGGGAACAAGGCCATTGGGCAAATCATTGCCCAAAGAAAGCAGCTCAGCAGCAGTCAGCTCCTAATGCCCCAGTTAGGCAGAATGCAATGCAGCAAGGAAGCAACAACCGTGGGCAACCTCGTGCCCAGTATGGAAAGGTGAACCACTTGGAGGCCGACACAGTCCAGGAGACTCCAGGAGTGCCACTAGGTACGTTCTCAGTCGAGTACCGTTCTGCAAATGTCTTGTTTGATACTGGAGCAATGCATTCTTTTGTGACTGCATCATGGGTAGAATCACATAATATACCAGTAGCACCCATGTATCCACCTATGAGGGTTAGTTCAGTTGGTGGAAGAACCCAAACAGATAGATTTTGCCCTAGTGCAAGAGTCCAAATAAGGGGGATAGAGTTCCCCGCTGATTTAATAGTTATGGGTAACCAGGATTCAACTATAGTTGTCGTCTTAGGGATGAATTGGCTAACCAAGTATCAGGCCAATCTTAGTTGTGATAAGAGAACAGTGAAGTTAGTGTCCCCATCAGGAGAAGAAGTGTTAGTAGAGTTGGTCTTGTCAGAACCCAGAAAAGGGAGTTGTCACCAAGTCACCGCCCGTATTGAGGAGATTAAACCATCAGAAGCTATCAATGTAGTATCGGAGTTCCTAGATGTGATTCTTGAGGAGTTATCAAGTATGCCACCTGAAAGGAAGGTTGAATTTGCCATAAAGCTTGTACCAGGCACCGCCCTATATCCAAGAGAGCATATCGAGTGTCCGGACTAGAGTTGGTGGAACTCAAGAAGTAGATTGATGAGTTGTCGGAGAATGTTGGTGTTTTGGATCCGACCGCACACCTGGGGTTGCCCCTCAAGGTGTTTTTAGGAGTAGGATGGTGTCGACGACTGTAGCAAAATGGTTCGTGCCAGTTGCACGTGGGACAGTGGGCAATGTTTACAGGTTCGGGCCGCTTAGAGATGCGTAACACCCTACGTCCTGGTGAGTATGCTGGGTGAATGAGGTTACAAGAGAGCTCTCTGAATTAAGAATGCCGAGAGTTGAAGTCGGTGGCTAAGTAGTAGGATCGATCGATTTGAAGGGGTGCCCCCTAGGCCTTATATATTCAACCGTGGAGCAATACATGTGGATATGATAACAACGTGCGCCTAACAAATAGTGAACTGCTCGAGTCTATCTCCCTATGATTCTGCCGACCTATCCCCGCGTGGCTCCGTTGCATGAGGGCTCCAGCGCGGGAAAGTCGGATCTCTGTTGCGATCGCTCGCTCGACATTGTGGACCGTCCAGGTTTACACCGATCCGGCCTCGTGTCAACCTGCTCTGTTGATTATTCTTCCCTAGGCCCACGAAAGAATGGCCTCACGATTTATTGGGCCCTTGAGCCTTTCGTGAGGTCTTTTACTCTTTTAGTGGACCCGGGGGATATCTGTCCCCCACAAGCCCCCGATCTTTGGGTTAATTTAGAAGTAATCAGCCCAAAGATCCCAGGTCCAGCTTGCAGGTGATTTGAAGAGAGCGACTTCTTGCTGTTTCCCCCTGCTTTTGATCCTTCTCAAACCGAAGCTTTATTTCGTACCCGTGCCTTAGAGGTCGGCATTTCGCTTTGCAGGACCCTAAACTTCATTGGGTGCACCGGAGGTGCACCCAATGGGTGTAGCCCCCGAGCTTCGAGTAGATTTTTAGAAAATAATCTACTCGAAGGTCTTCACCAAAAATTGTTCCCATTTTTACTCCTGCATTTCGGTTGAGTGCTAGATTTGTCTTTAATCTTGTCCCATGCATTAGGAGTCGGCACTGTCTTGGATTGGAATGATGATTCATGGGGTGCACCGGAGGTGCACCCAATGGGTGTAGCCCCCGAGCTTCAAGTGGATTTTTGAGGATAATCCACTCGAAGGTCTTCCTTTTGTGTCTTTTTGCTGAAGATTATCCTTTCTGCTTGACAAAAATCAGCATGATGTCATCCGCACTATGTCATCAATATTATGCTTCAGAGGTCAGCATGTATTTTGTCTTTTGCAGCCGAGTTCGCAATCCATCCATATCTTGCTAGGTAGTGTAATTTATTTGCTCTGTGACTGATTGGACATTTGATGGACGTTCTCTGTCTAGTCTTCAAGTCGCTTCTGTCGACCATATTTTGTACTTCACTGGCTATATTTGGCTTTCCTCTAATCCTCACTGATATCTCATTTTTGTCTTGAGGTATTCACTGCGTGCCCTGCACAGATGTGACCATTTTGAAAAATATACTAATAATTCCTAGGCGTCCCCCCCAATGGGTGTGGGCAAGGGACGGCTTGGTACGCTGAGTGTTTTAGCCGGCTGCTTCTGAGTAGTAATGTGATGTGACGGCGGGTGTAATCATATCCTCCGCGCTGTTGACTGGAGTCCCAATGGGTGTTGTGTTGCGTGAAACGGCGTCAGCCGCCTGACGTGTCTTCAGACGAGTTGAAGTGCTTATTGAATGCTTTGTGACTGTTCAGTGACCGCGGTTGGAGGTGAGCGGTTGCCTTCTCCTTCTATAAATAATGCTGTTGTCTCTCTGGCTTTTTCACATCTCTTTGCTGTTCTTCTGCTGCTTCCCTCTCTTCTCTCCCTTCTGCTTCCACCATGGGCAAGAACAACAAGCGCAAGCGTGAGCCAACTCCTCCATCGGAGGAGTTTGGTGACTCGGAGTACTCAAAGGAGGAGTTCTCCTCTGGGTCTGAGGGGTCTCCGGCTCCCGTCCCCCTGCGTGAGTCGTCTGACGACTCAGACGACTCCCAGGGGCTCGCGGCGGAGGTCTGGTCGTACATCCGGGCCGTCGAGCGCTCTGGGCTCGAGGGCTCGGATGGGTCGGAGTACTCCTCGGATGAGGAGGACTCGGACGACGGCGACGAGGACGAGGACGACGACGATGACGACGGCGACGACGACGACGATGGCGGCGGTGACGGTGACGGCAGCGGCAGCGGCAGGGGCAGCGGCGGCGGCAGCAAGGACGGTGACGGCGGCGGTAGCAGGGGCAGCAACCGGGGCGGCAGCAGCAGGGGCAGCACCAGGGGCGGCAGTAGCAGGACCAGTGGCTAGATGCCACTGGTTTTTTAGATATTAGTATAGTATAGTTAGAATAACGTAGTAGTAATGTAGAATAGTATAGCGTAGTGTAGTAGTAGTAGTAGTAATGTAATGTAGTAGTAATAGGGAAGTATCAACTCGTAAAGAGTTGATTTGTAAGTGCGCTATCTTCCCTTCTAATGAAAGAATGATGTTGGCTTCTCCTTTATGACTTGTCTTGCTCGTTTGTGAAACTGATTCCTTTGAGACAGTAAATGAATAACTCGGGCATCAAACTGATGCTTTTAGGAATAGCCGCCGAGTAACTTTGTAGATGGTGTCGGCGCTTTTTAGAGTAACTACTGAGTGATCGAACACAATATCGGAGTTTTAGAGATAACTACCGAGCGATTGAATACAATACCATCTTTTTAGAGGCAACACCGAGTGACTGGAGGGTGATGTCGGCGTTTTTGAGGCAACGCCGAGCAACTGATCACTATTTCAGCTTTTTAGAGGCAACGCCGAGTGATTGAATACGATAGCAGCGTTTTAGAGGTAACGCTGAGTGACTGGAGGGTGATGTCGGCGTTTTAGAGGCAACGCCGAGCGACTGATCACTATATCAGCTTTTTAGAGGTAACGCCGAGCGATTGAATACGATAGTAGCGTTTTAGAGGTAACGCCGAGTGACTGGAGGGTGATGTCGACGTTTTAGAGGCAACGCCGAGCGACTGATCACTATATCAGCTTTTTAGAGGTAACGTCGAGTGATTGAATACGATAACAGCGTTTTAGAGGTAACGCCGAGTGATTGAATACGATAGCAGCGTTTTAGAGGTAACGCCGACTGATAGCAGGCCGCGCGAGCCACTTAGAGGATGATGACCGAGTGATGAGGTGGCGCACCGGTGTTCTAGAGATAACCGCCGGGTGACCACGTGGCATGCTAGGGTTTTGGAAATAACCGCCGGGTGATGACTGGGCACTTTTTGAAATGGTATCTGGTTCGAGAATATCCCATAAGTGCTGCGCTTTTAGCCGCCTTTGCTTTCCGTGCCCTAGTTCTTGCTTTCTCGCTTCCGAATCCTCTCTGCCATTCGCCTCCCACCCTGCTCGCTGGTAGAATCGAGATGGCACCCAAGAGGAAGACCTCGAGCTCGTCTGCTGCGGTGATTCCTCCAATCGACCCCAACAGCCAGTTGCCTTTCGCAGGTAATCACATGTCCGTCATTTCTGAAACTGAACTTCTCCACCTCGTATCCATCGGGGTTCTTCCTCCACGAGAACTCTGTTCTTGGCAGATTTGCCATGGGTTTACTGTTCCGACGGAAGATACCCACGAGTCCGTTGTTTACGCCCCTTTCCTTCTCCGCGGCCTTGGCCTTCCCATCTCTCCCTTTTTCCGTGGCCTCCTTGATTTCTACCATATTAACTTGACCCATTTGAATCCCAATTCAATTCTGCAAATCTCCATTTTCGTCCATTTATGCGAGGCCTTTCTTGGCGTGCTGCCGCATTTCGGTCTGTGGAAATACTTGTATCATTGTCGCCCTGGGATGGCCGGGGGACAACACCAGTTGGTCGGGGGTGCCAGCTTGGAGATGCGCCGCGGGAGGAAAACTGAATATCTCGAGATCCCTCTCAAGGACAGTATTAAGGGATGGCGCCTGGAATGGTTTATAGTTGAGAATTATGGGAATTCTCTCCCCTCCCGGTCGGGAAGACAGCCGGACGTTCGCACCCCAAGCTGGACCGAGTCTCCCACAGATCAGGAAGTAGCTGAGGCAGG
The DNA here is from genome assembly GCF_902167145.1 of Zea mays. Lineage (NCBI taxonomy): Eukaryota > Viridiplantae > Streptophyta > Magnoliopsida > Poales > Poaceae > Zea > Zea mays. The sequence continues at coordinate 242,048,324 of NC_050097.1, read as the reverse complement.
TGTGTTGCTAGCTGAAGTTGGACTGCTGAAAGAAAGGGGTCTGACTGCTGAAGCTGTGGTTACTGATTTTGTTTTCAAGAATATTCAGCCATTGAAAGACAGGGCCTACCCAGCTTATCTATATCGAGGGCTAGCCGACTCAACTCGGGTTACTAACAGAAGAATTCCTTCTGCAGACTTGGTGAGTCGACTAGAGATGATCCTTAGGGGTAGAGTGTCAAATGTTGGTGCTCCAGTGGCATACTCGGCCTGGAACCTGCCTCCTCCCAAAGCCTTCACTCTTTTTGTGTCGAATCCTCCTGCTATTGACGGCAGTTTGGGCCTTAGAGTGCGGCCTTCTGCTGAAGAAGTTAGTGCCTTGGTTGCCACACTCGGGGGAATTCCTGATGATGAACGACAGGTTTATTTTGAGGTGCCCCTGAACCCTAGTGATGCGGAGATAGGTGCCATGCTTGATTTGCTGGCTGAGGACTCTTCTGACGCTGCTCCTGCTGGGGCATTAGTGGTGGCGCCCCTCCCAGAGGCTGGTGTGACCTTAGATACTCAGAAACCTGCTGGTACTCGCTCGAGGCGCCCTTGCCGAGCCAATCCATCCAATCCTTCTGTTGATGAACAGAAAAAGAAAAGGAGACGCCTTCGGCAGGTACCCAGTTTGGGTCGGGACGTTGGTACTTCAGTTCTTGATGCTGAAGAAGTGCTTGCGACTGAATTTACTGACGTTGATCCCAATGGGTGTCCCGAATCAGTTGCTGATCCCAATGGGGGTGCTGCCTGTGTTGCTAATGTGGATGATGAGGAGGCAGAAAATGAAGTTCCTTTGACTCAGAAAAATAGTCGGCAATTCATTGCTAGCGGTGGAAGTAGTGGAGTTCCCTCTCCTGCTTTGTCTGCTCTCATTGGTCTGCAAGAACTGTCCCTGGACAATTTTGATCAGACTCTCGAGGATATGGTTCCGGAGGACTTGTTATCGGAGCCAGTGGATGATGGTGCAATGGAGGCTTGCGCTGACGTGCTTGATGCTGGGTTGAGGTCATCCCGTGCCTCGTCGACCTTAGAGCGCGATCTCGAGGGTTGGGAGACTGACTTGGATCGTCCTGGTCCTATGGAAGTAACTGAGGGCCCGTCAACCTTAGAGGTGGTTACTGCAGAGAGCTTGGACCTCAAGAATGGTGCTGACACATGCCCAGCCCCCGAGGATGTCGCCAGGGATGACTTGGCTCGGGTGAAGAGTGTAAGCCACCGCCCAGCCCCCGAGGGTGCTGCCGGGGATGATCCGGCTCAAGTGGGCAGTGCAAACCATGACCCATCCCCCGAGGGTGCCCGAGCAGGGTCTCCTTCCTGTACTTCCATGGACGTTCATGCGGGATCTCCTCCACACTCTGGCTATATGGTGGTAGCCCAAACCGTGGACCAGGGAGTCGCTTTAGAGGGCAGCGTCCCCGCTGATCGAGTGTTTGGCTCTGTTGAAGGCACCAAGCTGATTCCTACTGGTTCATTGCACGCTGCTTCGGGTGGTGGCTTCACGCCTGATTATCAACTGATCTCTCCTGATTTGGGGATCCCTTCGTTCTTTTCCAACCTCCAGGTACTGTGATGTATTTTAGCTTGGTTTTCACATTGTGTGAACTGCTGTCATTACACTCATCTGTTTTCCTCATCAGGCTTTGGTGGATGGGATGGCTGGCCAGCTGAGGCTACAGGGTGCTTCTATCCCAGAAGTAGCTTCGTCACTTTCATGTTGGAATCCAGTGTCGCTTCAACGTCGTATCTCTGAATTGGAGGCAACCAACACTGGTTAGTGCCCTTTTGCTTTTCTTTGCCTTCACTGTAGACTGCTCTATATTTTGACCATTATTTTGTTTGATTATCTCCTGCTAGGCATGACTCAGCAGATTTCCACTCTTGAAGAAAAACATTCCCGAGATCAGGCTGAATTGGCCCAGCGATGCTCTGACTTTGAGGAAAAGTACTCTCAGAGTCAGGTTGAGTTGGGTCAGGTCTCTGCTGCTTTAGATGACGCCAATGCACTGAGTTCTTCTCTTCATGCTCAGCTCGACTCTGAAAAGGTGATTTATGAAACTGCGCTTTGCCTTGTTGTGCTGCCATTACTTGCTTGGTGTTTGAGGGGGTTGACTTTTGTTTGCAGGAAGAAAAACGCATCCTTGCTGCTTCTAGAGACAATCTTGAAAGGTTGTATCGTGACTCTAGCAACTCGCTGACCATCTTGGAAAGAAGTCATCGCTTCACCATGGAAGAATTAGACCTCCAACGTTGTAAGCTGCAGGAATCCATGGATGAGGTAACCCGGCTCAAGTAGTTGATATCAGCAAAGGATGCTACTATCAAAGAACTCCGAGCTTCCAAAAAATCCATTGCCCAGGAGTTAGAAACTGCTCGACTGACCACTAAAGTTGCCGAAGAAACTTCTGTTACTCTCAAAGCTCAGCGCGACAGAGCCATGGACAAGGCTATTCGGGCGGGACGGATCTTGATGAGGAGACCCGGCGTGGTTGTTCCTGAAGACATAAGGGCTGATGTGAATGCTGCCCCTGATTCCTCGAGTCGCCCTTCTTCGTCGGTCGCTCCTGAAAAAGACATTGCGAAATAGAGAAATATTTTGCGTGCTTTGAGCGCGCGGTTAGCATGATTGGGTATTTGTTAGAGGATATCAGTTCAGCATTCGAATGATATAATTACTCTCTTATTGTCTCAGAATTTATCAGTTCATAGATTTGCAGTGGTGAAATGACGCGCGATGATTATGAAATTTGTTTGCGGGATATAGAAGTCATCCCTGTATGAGTAATCATAATTACGTCAGATCGCCTTAAGTCGCTGCTGGCTTAAGTCGTTTATTTTTGTTAATAGGGCGTAGTGGTCACCCTGGATTGCATAGGCATGAGCATGTTGCACCGGCTTAAGTCACCACTGACTTTAGCCGATTGCTCCATTAGTAGGGCATAGTGGTCACCCCGAGTTAAGTAAGCGTGAGCATGTTGCACCGCCTTAAGTTGTTGCCAACTTAAGCCGATTGCTCCGTTAGTAGGGCATAGTGGTCGCCCCGAGTTAAGTAAGCGTGAGCATGTTGCACCGTCTTAAGTCGTTGCCAACTTAAGCCAATTGCTCCATTGGCAGGGCATAGTGGTCGCCCCAAGTTAAGTAAGCGTGAGCATGTTGCACCGCCTTAAGTCGTTGCCGACTTAAGCCGATTGCTCCGTTGGTAGGGCATAGTGGTCGCCCCGAGTTAAGTAAGCGTGAGCATGTTGCACCGCCTTAAGTCGTTGCCGACTTAAGCCGATTTCTCCATTGGCAGGGCATAGTGGTCGCCCCAAGTTAAGTAAGCGTGAGCATGTTGCACCGCCTTAAGTCGTTGCCGACTTAAGCCGATTGCTCCATTGGCAGGGCATAGTGGTCGCCCCGAGTTGAGTAAGCGTGAGCATGTCAACCGTGAACAAACTGAGTATATTTGAAGCCTTTCTTTATTGATGACACATTTACATTTTACAGAGTATATCGTCGTCCGATGGCTTTCAAAATGCAGCTAGGGATAAAACTTCCTGAGGTGTTCTATGTTCCAAGAGTTCCCGACTTCTGTGCCATCCATCTGAGTGAGACGATAGGATCCTAGCCGAGTGACTTCTGCTACCACGAAGGGTCCTTCCCATAAGGGCGACAACTTGTGCCGTCCTTCCCCCGTTAGAATTCGGTGGAGGACGAGATCTCCTACTGAGAAGGATCGTTGCCGCACGGCTTTGTCGTGATAACGCCTTAGAGTCTGCTGATACCGTGCTGATTGGATTACCGCATTTAGCCGTTCTTCTTCAAGTACATCAATGTCCTCCAGCCTGGTGGCTTCAACTTCTGCTATGTTTTCGAAGATCAACCTTGGCGCCCCGAACTTGAGATCGGCGGGTAGCACTGCCTCTGACCCATAGACCATGAAGAAAGGAGTGTTTCCATGCAAAGCTCGGCTGGGTTGGGTTCTTAGGCTCCAAACGACATAGGGCAACTCCCTTATCCACTTTCCTGCGAACTTTTCATTCTTGTCGAAGACCTTTTTCCTGAGTGCCTCCAGTATCATCCCGTTGGCTCGCTCAACCTGCCCGTTTGCCCTTGGATGTGCTACAGACGCATACTTGATCTGAATGCTCTTTTGCTCGCAGAAGTCGAAGAACTCTGAACTTGTGAAGTTGGATCCTAAGTCAGTTATGATGCTGTTTGGTATCCCGAATCTGAATATTATGTCTTGTATGAATTCCACGACCTTAGCAGAAGTTAAAGATGCGATGGGCTTGAATTCTATCCATTTAGTGAATTTGTCGATTGCTACCAATACATGAGTGTATCCCCCTTGAGCTTTCTTGAAAGGTCCAATCATATCCAGTCCCCAACATGCGAAAGGCCAAGTTACTGGTATGGTCTACAGTTGCTGTGCTGGCAGATGTTGTTGTTTTGACAAGTATTGGCAAGCTTCGCACCTCTGAACTAACTCGGCTGCATCATTCTTTGCTGTTGGCCAATAGAATCCTGACCTGAAGACCTTCCCGACTAGTGTTCTGGAGGCTGCATGTATTCCACATTGCCCAGCATGGACCTCCTCCAGAAGTTGCTTCCCAGTGGCCGAGAGAATGCACTTCATGAGGACGCCTGATGCACCCCTTCTGTACAAGGTCTCCCCAATGAGTGTATAGTGAGCTGACTGTCTGGCGATGCGCTCTGCCTAGTTCTTGTTGTCTGGTTCTTCCTCATTCTTTATATACTTAATGATCGACTTTCTCCAGTCATCAGAGTCTGATTCGGGTTGATCTATGATGTTGCATTCTTCTGTTTGATCCATTGAAATACTCGGCTGTAGTATTTCTTGCACAAAGACTCCGGGTGGGACCTGAGTTCGACTGGATCCTAACTTGGATAGTACATCGGCTGTTGTGTTCCGATCTCTTTCTACATGATGAAATTCCAGACCTTCAAATTTGTCTTCCAACTTTCGGACGGCAGTACAGTATTTTCCCATTGAATCGTTTGAACAATTCCACTCTTTGTTTATCTGGCTAATGACTACCAGAGAGTCTCCGTATACCATCAATCTCTTGATGCCCAATGATATGGCGATGTTCAATCCATGGATCAAAGCTTCATACTCGGCTGCATTGTTAGAGGCTGGAAACAGCAACTGGAGGGCATATTTGAGGTGCTCGCCTCCAGGTGCGGCGAAGAGAATTCCTGCTCCTGCTCCCTGCAGCTTCAGTGAGCCATCAAAATACATCTTCCATACTTCTGCCGTTTCTGGGTTCTCTGGTATTTGTTGTTCAGTCCATTCTGAAACGAAGTCAACCAATGCTTGAGATTTTATGGCAGTACGAGGTCGAAATTCGATGTCATGAGACCCCAGTTCACAGGCCCACTTAGCTATTCGGCCAATTGCTTCCTTGTTGTGAAGAATATCCCCTATCGGAAAGTCGGTGGCTACTATGACTTTGTGATCATCAAAGTAGTGACGCAGCTTGCGGGCAGTCAGAAGTACTGCATATAATAGCTTCTGCACTTGAGGATATTTTTTCTTCGATGGACCCAGCACTTCGCTGATGAAATAAACAGGATGTTGCACGGGGTAGGCATGTCCTTCTTCTGCTCGCTCGACTACCAACGCGGTGCTTACCACGTGAGTCGTGCAAGAGATATATAGCAACAGATCTTCAGCCGGTTGGGTTGACGTGGCTCGTTGTGGTGGTTTCAGTACTGGTGGTGTTGTCAAGAATTTCTTCAGTGCATCTAGAGCTTTCTGTGCCTCTGAAGTCCATTGAAACTTATCCACCTTTTTGAGCAGCTTGTAAAATGGTAGACCTTTCTCCCCCAGCCTGGATATAAATCTGCTCAGAGCCGCCATACATCCAGTAAGTCGCTGAACCTTCTTTTGTGATCGAGGTGCTTCCATCTTCATGATGGCTTCAACCTTATCTGGGTTAGCCTCAATTCCTTGGTTGCTGACAATAAACCCGAGTAACTTTCCTGCCGGTACCCCGAAAACACATTTCTCGGGATTAAGCTTCCATCTATACCGCCTCAGACTGTTGAAAACCAGTTGTAAGTCTTCGATGAAGTTTTTTGAGTTCTCTGTTTTGATAACCACATCATCCACGTAGGCCTCCACACGCTTGCCCCAGTGATCGGCTAAGCATGTTTGAATGGCTCTCTGGTAGGTTGCTCCAGCGTTTTTGAGGCCAAACGACATGGAGGTATAACAGAAAGCACCAAATGGAGTAATGAATGCTGTTTTTTCTTCATCTTCCTTTGCCAAACTAATCTGGTGGTATCCGGAATAGCAATCCAGGAAAGATAGCACGGAACACCCAGCGGTGGAGTCCACCACCTGATCTATCCTTGGGAGCCCGAAGGGATCCTTCGGACAGTGTTTGTTGAGATCAGTATAATCAACACACATGCGCCAATCCACTTTATTCTTTTTGAGTACAAGAACAGGGTTGGCTAACCACTCGGGATGTAACACTTCTCTAATGAACCCGGCCGCGACCAAGCGGGCCAGCTCAGCACGAATGGCCTCTCTCTTGTCGGGCGTGAAACGTCGTAGCTTTTGCCGAATCGGCCTTGCCTGGGGGTAGACCTTCAATTTGTGCTCGGCCAGTTCTCTTGGGACTCCCGGCATATCCGCAGGCTGCCATGCGAATACGTCTCAGTTATCTTGCAGAAACTGGACGAGCGCGCTTTCCTATTTGTCGTCCAAGCTGGAGCTGATGATGGCAGTCTTGCGTTCATCAGCGAACCCCAGGTTGATCCTCTTGGTTTCTTCAGTCGGCCGCATAGAAGTCACGGCCTGAGCTTCGTTCGTCGGTACTGCGAGGTCCTCTTCAGGCTTAGAGTTCGCCAATGTCGAAGAAACCGCCGATGGCTTGGTAGTGAGGGCTGCTTGGATGGCCACTCGGAAACACTCTGCGGCGCCTTGGAAGTCGGCGCGCACAGTTATGATTCCTTTCAGCCCTGGCATCTTCAGTATCATGTACGTGTAATAAGGGATGGCCATGAATTTGGCCAGTCCCGGCCTCCCGATGATGGCGTTGTACCCGCAGTCGAAGTTCGCCACTTCAAACCTCAGGAATTCGGTTCTGTAGTTCTCCGGAGTTCCGAAGGTGACTGGCATGTAGATGTGGCCCAGCGGGTATTCCCCTTCCGTCGGCACGATGCCGAAGAAAGGGGTGTTCGACTCGTGGAGCTCTTTGAGGTGAACTCCCAAGCCTTGGAGTGTCCGGGGGAAGGTGACGTTGATGCTGCTCCCCCCGTCCACTAACACCTTCTTCACCCGGCTCTCTCGGATCACCGGATCGACGAGAAGTGGGTATTTGCCTGGATGGTCGAAGTTGAGCCATTGATCCGCCCGAGTGAAGGTGATCGGGTGCCCCGACCACCGGTATGGGGCGGGAGGGCCGGTGGTCGCCACCAGTATCTGGCGATCGTTGAGCTTTTGCTGTCTTTTGTTCTCCTGCGATCCGTGCCCGCCGAAGATGACGTTGACCTCCCTGTCAACGCGTGGGAAAGCTCCTCCTCCTCCTCCTCCTCCTCCCTCCTCCTGCTGATGGAGTTGTCGTGGTTCATCTGGTCCTCCCCTCGGCGGAGGAGGAGGTAGAGGTTGGAAGGGTCGGCCGTGTTCGACGGAATGCTTGAAGTCCCGACAATTACGAAGAGTGTGGCGCATGTCCTTGTGGTACGGGCACTGGGCGTCGAGGATGTCGTCCAGCGTGCGTTCGCCTCCACGAGGTCCTCCTCGGGCGCGAGAGGCAGGTGGTCTGGCGGCGTGTACTTCTTCGCGAGGCCTCTTCTCCCATCGTTTGTCGGGTTGCTGGTTCGCGTCGCGTCGTGGTGCTGCCGGTGCGGGCTTTGCTCCTCCGATGAGGTCCTGGGCCCGCTCGTCGGTGGTGATGTAGAGGTCGGCTTCCCGGAACAGCTCCTCGGAGGTAGTCGGCGCCTTCTGTAGTATGGCTCGAACGAAAACCGAGTCATTGGATACTATGTAGAAATCCTCGACCACGGCCGCCTCCGTGACCTCGGGGATACGATTTCTCATGGTCTGAAACCTTTTGAGGTACGACCGGAGAGTCTCGTCCCCCCGACGCTTGATGGATTTGAGGTCCCACGGTTGCGCCGGCTTGTCGGAGAGGATTGGAAGTTGGCGGTGAAGCGTCGACTGAAGTCGCCCCAGTCGTCGATGCAGTGTCGGGGTAGATGTCGCAGCCATTGCAGCGTGTCTTGCCCAAGGACAATGGGTAAGTACGCGGTCATCACGTCTTCGGACGCCCTGGCAGCTCGAGCAGCGGTGGTGTAGACGGCTAGCCAACCCCCTGGATCTTGCTTAGGTTCATATTTATCGACATTGGATACCTTGAAGTTTGGGGGCCATTGAATGGCCCTAAGGCGTGGAGTGAGGGCTGACACTCCGCATGTGTCCTCCTGTCGTCGGTGATGATGTCTGTCCCGGGGAGGAGAGTAGTTGTCGTGGTTCCTCGACCGTCCCCGGGCAGTTCCACCAGTCGAGGCCATCGTTGATTCGGTTCCGGTGGCTTGGCTCCGAGTGGGGATGCCATGATCCCTGTCGTATTCCTCCCGGCGGCGTATCTCATTCTCATGTCGTCGTTCGCGCGAAGCGTTGATAGAACTCTGCGCGTCCCGGCGACTGTTGATGGCGTGCCGCAAATCATTCGGCGGGTGAGCAAGAGGTAGAAGATGGTTGGCCGCCTGGGTGAGCAGGCGTCGATAGCCCTCGGCGTCTGGAGTCCGAGGGAGTCCGTCAGCTATCCGAGCTAGTACTCCTCCGACTTCACTTGGCGTATTCATGGCTCGGGCGAAGTCGGGGTTCAGGTTGCGACCGAGTAGTGGATTTTCTCGGCGTTGCCTTGCGTTTTGCTCGGCTTGTTCCTGAGCTCGTCGACGGTCACGTCATCGGGAGTTCCTTCGTTCCCTGAAGACGCGTTCTTCCGAAGTCTCTCCTATCTCCGAGACCTCGTCTCGTGAGACAGGCTGCTCCGGATCCCGTTCTCCGGCCGCGTGATGTCGTCGAATGTTCCTGCGCCGGTTCCTCCGTCGGCGGGATTCTCGTTGAGGCGGTTCTTCTCCGGGTGCGGTCGGCTCGTCGTCGGAGACGGTAGGCGACTCCACTCTCCCGATGAAGAGGACGTCGGGGTAGAACGGTACTGTCGTCGCGGCGACTTTCTTTCCGTTCTCCTTTGAGGGCGGAGGAACGGAAAGAACGACTTGCTTTCCCTTGGTCTCCTTCTTCCTCGCGATCTGTGTCCATTCTTTTGTCGGGGAAGTAGACAGTGGAGTTCTCCGGGTCAGCGGGCCCTCGGTTCTCGATTTTCCGGAGACGATCTTTTTCCGAAGAGCTGGAGGTTGCGCTTCTCCGGCATTTTCGGAGTTTGTTGGAGGAGACTTCTTTTCCAGCGGATCTGCAATGCGGTGTAGAGTTCCCTCTTCATCCGCTATGGATGAGATTGTTCCGGAGCAGAATACGGATCCGGGACGCAGGGTGATCTTGCTGTAGAAGGTGACGGCCATTGAGCTAGCTTGGATCGTCGACACACCCCCTACCTGGCGCGCCAGCTGTCGGTGTTTTGGATCCGACCGCACACCTGGGGTTGCCCCTCAAGGTGTTTTTAGGAGTAGGATGGTGTCGACGACTGTAGCAAAATGGTTCGTGCCAGTTGCACGTGGGACAGTGGGCAATGTTTACAGGTTCGGGCCGCTTAGAGATGCGTAACACCCTACGTCCTGGTGAGTATGCTGGGTGAATGAGGTTACAAGAGAGCTCTCTGAATTGAGAATGCCGAGAGTTGAAGTCAGTGGCTAAGTAGTAGGATCGATCGATTTGAAGGGGTGCCCCCTAGGCCTTATATATTCGACCGTGGAGCAATACATGTGGATATGATAACAACGTGCGCCTAAAAAATAGTGAACTGCTCGAGTCTATCTCCCTATGATTCTGCCGACCTATTCCCGCGTGGCTCCGTTGCATGAGGGCTCCAGCGCGGGAAAGTCGGATCTCTGTTGCGATCGCTCGCTCGACATTGTGGACCGTCCAGGTTTACACCGATCCGGCCTCGTGTCAACCTGCTCTGCTGATTATTCTTCCCCAGGCCCACGAAAGAATGGCCTCACGATTTATTGGGCCCTTGAGCCTTTCGTGAGGTCTTTTACTCTTTTAGTGGACCTGGGGGATATCTGTCCCCCACAGAGAAGGGCTACATCAGACCAAGTACCTCACCTTGGGCAGCCCCAGTGCTGTTTATGGAGAAGAAAGATGGCACATAGAGGATGTGCATTGACTACAGATCCATGAATGAAGTTACTATCAAGAATAAGTACCCCCTGCCTAGAATTGAAGATTTATTCGACCAGTTGAGAGGAGCCACTGTGTTCTCGAAGATAGATCTGAGGTTAGGTTACCATAAGCTTCGAATCCGACCTTCGAATATACCGAAGACGACATTCATCACCAAGTATGGATTGTATGAGTTCACGGTCATGTCATTCGGTTTGATGAATGCGCCAACTTACTTCATGTATGTTGGAGACTTGTTCTCAAATGCTAAGAGTTAAGAACAAGGCAACATAAAAAGTGTTAAATGTTAAAGTCCTTCGTCCTTCAAGACATTATGTCCTTTTGGATATAATGAATTCTGGATGAAGGTTATGAAGGAAGAGACCTTCGTAAGTTCGATGGATGAAGAAGAAGAATACATATATGAAATACGAATAATAATACAGATATTATCATCAACTTATTTTTATTTTGTATTATCAGAATCATAATAACAAATTATAAATGTACCTTTGGATTGACGAAAAGTAAAGGTACAGGCGTGATGTGAAAAGCAAATGCCAGATCAGCGTGAACAGTACGGGAGTACTGTTCATCTATTTATAGGCACAGGACGCAGCCCGTGGAGAATTACATTAATGCCCTTTACATTTATCAATAACTCTATAGTGATTCTTCGAGGTCTAATTTGGCTTTTCATCATATGTCGGTTCCCCTTTTCTGCTGTCATGCCGAAGCTTTTTCTGCGCATAGCTTCGTGATCATCTTATCCTTCGTCATGATCGCCTTCCGTCCTACTCAAGCTTCGTCTTGACCATATTCTTGTATACTCGTGACCCGATTCCGAAGATACCCGTTCACATATTTCACTTGGAAAACATTGTCAAATCATGTTTTTGAGGACCTTCGGAAGCCGAAGGCCCCCAACAGTAGCCCCTCGCAATATTAATTTGCTAGAATGATAAATTCATATTGCGATATGGACGAAGGCTTTAAGCCGAAGGTCCGAAAAAACACCTTCCCTTTGCTAGAATAGCAACAGTCTTTGACAAGCGGGACCCTCCAGTTTTCAATGCACTAGGTGTATAAATAAGAGCTCACCACCAGTTTATTTGGCACGCTCCCTTGCCATCTGCTTTTACTCACCCAACTTTTAGCCTGCGCGCAACAACACTTGCTTGGCTTTTTAAATTTTTAAGCTTCGGTTTCGAGAGCACTTTCTCAGCGTTTGCGAAGATGTCTGAAGATAAGAAAGCTGTTGGTGATTCAAAGTTAAGCCTTTCTAAGGAGATGCATCTGGGCTTTCTTGAATCAATATCAAAGACTAATACAGAGAAGATTACTAGGGAGATTTTGGAGGGTTTATCTGAAGATACTGGTGACAGTGACAGTTATGATGTGGATAGTGGTGGTGAAGATTACGAAGATCGACCTAGGCGACCAAGCCATGTGGTTTTTGGTAAATCCAGTATTAAAGAAAATGATCTTGTCAATATGAGGGGCAGATATTTTCGGGACTTGTCTGTTGTGAGGGCTGAAGAAGGAGAGAAGACTTGTCCGACTCCTGAGGAAAATGAAGTCGTGATATTCCGAAGCTTCTTAAAGGCTGGACTGCGATTTCCCTTGAGCAGTTTTGTCATGGAAATACTGAAGATATTTGAAATCTACCTTCACCAACTTACCCCCGAAGCAATGATAAGGATGAATATCTTTGTGTGGGCCGTGAGGAGCCAAGGTTTGAACCTAATGCAAAAGCTTCTGCAACATACATGAGCTATTGTATGAGACAAAACCCTGGGGTAAAGAGCAGTATCACAACAACTTTGGCTGCTACAGCTTCAGCGCCCGGTCTGGGTCAAGCTGCCCCGTGCCAGCCTTTCGAAAGAGGTGGCCCGAGGTGGCCCGACGACTGGATGACGGAATGGTTTTATGTGAAAAATGACTTGAAATCACGGGAAGATATTAAAGGTATCATTATGCGCCCTATCTGGCAACGCTTCGGCCTCCGGAAGCCGAAGGTGGAAATGAATGAAGAAGCCGAAGAATGCCAGAGAGCCTTCGCCATTGTTTGCTCTTTTATTGGGACAAGGGATTTGGTCCAAGAACACATTGCTTTCAGAGTATGGCCACTTGTGGAAAAGTGGGAAATGCCGGAGGAGACCATTAAAGTGACTAACGAAGGTGGACTAGTCAGGCTAAAATACACATTCAAATACAGAGATAAGTTCGTTGAGCCAGATGATGACTGGTTGAAAAGTATTGAGGCCATAAGTGACGAATTACTTGGGGTATACTCAAAAGCCGAAGATACTGCATTATCAGCGGCCTTCAGAGGCCGAAAGAAGAAGAGACTCAACCGAGTATTTGATGCAATTGGGTTTGTTTACCCCGACTACAGTTATCCAACGCAAGGTCAAAAAAGAAAGAATACATCTTCTGCGAAGGAAACTGCTTCAGCCGCTTTTAGCGAGCCGGCGCCGAAGAGGAAAAGGGTAAAGGTTCTCACACACCGGCCACGTTATATTGAACCGGCCACAGTGCCTGAGTTTATCGGTGAGACCTCTTCGGCCACCGAAGCTAAAGAACCAACTCCACTGCCAAAAATCGAAGAGCTGGCCGAAGTGCCAGCAACAGAAAAAACAGAAGAACCGAGGACTGAAGAAACAAAGACATCAGAAATTTTAAGTCCTTCAGCAAAAATTGAGGCAGCAAAAAGCCAAAAGGGTCCAGCAGTGACCCCGAAAAGAAAAAGGATGGTTAATGTGCTAGATGTTTTGGAGACAATTAAGTCTTCAAACACAACTCCGAAGAAAATTGTTGAAACTTCCGAAGTGCATACTGAAGCCTTTGTTGCCGAAGCTTCAAAGCAATAATCTGAAACTGAAGCTGGGCCTTCAGAGCCCACCAAGGTAAAATCCTTGGAAGCCAAAGAAACAAAAATGGCAGAGCCAATTTTGATTGAAGGAACTGGTACTGCTGCCCCCGAAGCATCCTCCAAAGCCCTCGATTATATTGTACGACATGCTTCGGGAAAAAGATTATCCGAAGAAGAGATTTTTGAAGCTAATCACTATACCCGAGAACTGAAGTATCCAAAGGGGGCCTTAGTATTCAATGGCACAAACGAAGATGACTTCTTATACTGTCTCCTAGATAACAAAGAATTATCCGTCTGCCGGGAGATGGCTAGAAGTATGGGGTTCCCGAAGCTTGAGGCTGGCCTCTGCGCTATGACAAAGGACGATCTTGCAGATAGCCTCGCATATAATAGTCTGAAGGTATAAAAATTGTATATTTGGAAATTTATAATTTTTGAATTATTCTTTTATTCTTATACTAATTCTTTTCATATAGGGTTTAATACTTAGCAACGCTTTGAGAGCACAAAGGAATGCTGAAGACGAGAGCTATAATATTGCTTTTAACAACCTACGAACGAAGGTTATTAAGCTGAGGAACGAAGCTTTGGAAAAAGATAAAATTCTGCTTACATTGGTGGATAAGATAAAGCAAGACGAAGCTACTTCTAAAGCTCAAGCTGAGGCTCAGAAGCACGAAATCGAGGACCTTCGGAAACAGTTAGCCAGAGCTGAAGAAGAACGCATACTTGAAGAGACGAAACGAGAACTTAGCGATCAATGGGCAATCATTTAGAAGGAAACGTTGAAGAGCTTCGTGCATCCAAGAAAAGGTGCTATGACAAATCTATAGAATGCGTTAAGAAAATAAAAACCAGCTTCGCCAGCGTTGGCGCATTTTCGAGCGAGGAAAACTTCACAGGGGTAACCCCGAAGACCCGATTGAATGGATCAATCACGAAGCTGAGGCCCTTGAGGAAATTTTGAATAGCCGCGGAGACATATGTGCCTTTTCGGGTGCTAGGGGGATTGCTACTATTTTGGAGAGAAAAGGTTGTGAGCATGTGAAATCTTTGGCATAATCCGAAGCTGCCTTATCCTCCGAAGATATAAAAGACCCCTCGGCTGAAGCAAGCATGGCTGGTGGAGAATTTTTCACCGACATCTGGGACAATGGTGGCCGGGAAATGGCCCAAGAAATTATTCAAAAAAGCAAAAAAGGCATTCACGATGCTAGAAAAGTAGCAGAGGCCGCTGAAAAAAGCACAGAGCCCGAAGGGCAAATAGGTATTAACTAGTGGTTTTTGGCTCTTTGTTGTAATTTTTTGATTTCGAACTTGTTCACGGTTTGTAATAGTAATAAATCCGTATCTACTCTTCCCTCAGAACCTGCTGAGTCATCTGCGGGTCCCCACACGAAGGGGGATGACGAAATTAGACAAATGGCTGAAGCCATCATGGATAGAGTTGTTGATCAGCTTCTAAACGAAGCTACAGAAGTAGTCTTAAGGGAAGATTAGATGTTGTTGCAAAAACATTTAGAATGTAATGTTTGTTGAGAATCATGTGTAATATTGTGTAACTTAGGGTGTAATATATTATCTGTTTATAGTTCTATTCTTTACGATGCATGAAACATTATATACATACCGTTTTTGAGCCTTCGGCGAAAAAACACCTTCCCTTCTTTTCATGCTTCGTAAATAATATCCGTGTTCTCATAAAATCAATAGCCAATCCTCATAAAATCAATAATCAATAGATCTTTGCATTTCAGAATTTAACGAAGATATAACTCTTCAATGGCTATTGTTTGTGTCGTGTCACTATTTCTTGAAAATGATCTTCGAATATCAATATTGAGACCCCCCTTCTTGCGTTGTTGATGCACTATGATGTATGATGTTATGCTATGCAAATGATGTAATGATGTGATGTTATGCAAAATGATATTTGCCGAAGATCGACATTTATTTTTCACTGTAAGCCTCCCTTAGGAGCTTCTTCGCCTTTTACTTCAGCGGAATCAGCGTTTACTTTTCGCTGTAAGCCTCCCTTAGGAGCTTCTTCGCCTTTTACTTTCAGCGGAATCAGCGTTTATTTTTCGCTGTAAGCCTCCCTTAGGAGCTTCTTCGCCTTTTACTTTCGACAGAATCAGCGTTTATTTTTCGCTGTAAGCTCTGCATTCCCTTCAGAACGACTTTTGAGCAGAAAACTTACACTGCGCTCCCTTAGGAACGACTTTTTCTTGCTGCTTCGAAGAAATTGCACTGTATTCCTTAGAACAAATTTTTGATAATTCGAAGGTCCTCCTTGCCACCATAAATTCTTATGCTTCGGTAACTTAAGCCTGTGGAGAAGACATATTTTATTATGGTAAAAAGCGAAACTGTTACAAGAAATTAAAAAACGATAAAAAGCACTTAAACTTCCCATAATTGTTCCTTATTAAAAAGAAAGTAAGACTGAAATGCGAAAATGCGAAAAGCCGCTGTCGAGGTAGGATATTTGTCAGTAAATATGCTTCGACTCCGGCACAGTGCTATTGACTGTGCGAGCTTCGGACTCCTCTCTGAAGTCCCGCTGAAGGTTGTGCTGACTCCCTTCTAGCTGCTGACCTCGTTGCATTGGTGGTGGCGGTGGAGGCTGCTGCCAAGATGCTTGGGGTTGACTTGCCGAAGCAACAGAAGCTGCAGAGTGATTGCCTACATATTCTGGAATGTAAGGCGAATGGTACGAAGCAGTATGCATGACTTGCTTCGGCTGGCTCTGTTGTGCTGCAGCTTCTGCTATCTCCTTTTGCTTCTGGATGGTAACATGGCACATCCTAGTGGTATGGCCCTTGTCTTCACCACAGAATAAGCAGTAAATTTTTCTTGGCTGATCCCCAAATCTTCCCCCGAAGCCCCTGGCGCCTCTGCCTCTTAGCGCTGGCGGCCGGAAAGAGCTTTGCTGCTGCCCCGAAGCTTGCGAGGAGCTCTGTGGACTTTGCTGTTGACTCCCTCTGTCATCACTTTGAGTAGAGTTGTGAATTGACCTGACGTGCCTCGGATGGAATCTTCCTCCGAAGCCCCTGGTCGTTTCAGAGAACCTGAATGCTTCCTCCCTTCTTTGGCGAAAATCATTGTCAGCTCGAATATACTCGTCCATCTTCTGGAGCAGCTTCTCCAAAGTTTGAGGAGGCTTTCTGGCGAAATACTGAGCTGAAGGTCCCGACCGAAGCCCCTTGATCATGGCCTCAATGACAATTTCATTGGGCACTGTTGGTGCATGTGCCCTCAGACGCAGGAACCTTCGGACATACGCCTGAAGGTATTCTTCGTGGTCCTGGGTGCACTGGAATAAAGCTTGAGCAGTGACTGGCTTCGTTTGAAACCCTTGGAAGCTGGTTATCAACATGTCCTTTAGCTTTTGCCATGAGGTGATTGTCCCTGGCCGAAGAGAGGAGTACCAGGTTTGTGCAACACTCCTGACAGCCATGACGAAAGACTGCCATGACCGCCGTGTTGCCACCATACGAAGATATGGTTGCTTCATAGCTCATCAAGAATTGCTTCGGGTCTGAATGACCGTCGTACATGGGGAGCTGGGGTGGCTTGTAAGACTGTGGCCAAGGTGTAGCCTGCAGTTCTGTTGACAGAAGAGAAGTATCATCAAAAGCAAAATTTCCATGATGGAAATCTTCATACCAGTCGTCCTCGTCGTAGAAGCCCTCCTGATGAAGCTCTCTGCGTGGAGGCCTTCGGTTCTGGTCATCTTGAGCAAGATGATGAACTTCTTCAGAGGCTTCGTCTATCTGCCTTTGTAGGTCAGCTAGACGAGCCATCTTTTCCTTCTTCCGTTGGACCTATTGATGGAGTGAAGGAAACGGGTGACGCCTAAGAGGGGGGGGGGTGAATTAGGACTTCTAAAACTTTTACTAAACTTGGCCACAATTAAATCCCTAGAGCAAAACCTATGCAAGAATCAAAACTAGAATGTGCAAACTAGGTTTTGTCTAAGTGTTGCTATCTCTACCGCAAAGGCTAAGTTTCAATCTACACTAAATAAGTATGACAACAAGATTGAAACTTAAATGCTTAATATAAATGCGGAATGTAAAGAGCTAAGTAGAGAAGCAAACTCTCGTGGATGACGCCGGTATTTTTACCGAGGTATCCGGAACCGCGCAAGGTCCCGACTAATCCTCGTTGGTGCCCCTACGCAAAGGGAAGCCCACGCGAGGGCCAAGCACCTCGGTCGAGTAACTCCGTAGAGAGCCGCGGGCCTTCTCCACGCGCAAGTGGTGCTCCGCTTCCGGCTCCTCTCGGACGCTCCCCGCCGTCTCCACTATCGAGCTTCCGACCGAAACGCCGCGGGCCTCGTTCCCTCCGGTACACGGTGGCGGCCGTGACACAAACACGGTTGTCACGGTCTCGCAAGACTCTCGCCCCACTCGGTACAATTACAACGGCTCGCGCAAGAGCCGAGGGGTTGTGAGGTTTATCTAAACTCACTCAACTAACTAGGATTCACCTAGAGCAAGCGCTAAAGCGGTCTAACTAACCTAAGCACTTCGCAAAGCACCTACGCTAATCACCGAGTGATTCTATTAAGCACTTGGGTGTTTGAGCACTTGGAAATATGCACTATGTGTATTGGAATGTTGCTTGGGCTCTCACACTTGAGAATGGCCGGTTGGGGTGTTATTTATAGCCTCCACACCCTCAACTAGCCGTTGGACAGAAAGCAGCAGCTTTCTGTCGTCGGGTGCACCGGACAGTCCGGTGCACCACCGGACACTGAACAGTAGATGTCCGGTGCGCCTATGTCAGCCGACCGTTGGCGTCTGTAGCAGTCGACCGTTGGATCCGACCGTTGGATTCGACCGTTGGATTCGACCGTTGCCGTCTGCCCGTTGGCACACCGGACAGTCCGGTGCACACCGGACAGTCCGGTGCTACAGCCCGAGAGCGCCTACCTGCGGCCTCTCTGCGCAGACCGTCCGGTTGTCCCACCGGACAGTCCGGTGCACACCGGACAGGTACTGTGCACTGTCCGGTGCGCCACCAGGCGCTGGCTGACAGCCCTCTTCTCAGGTTTCTTTGCTGATTTCTATGGGCTTCTTTTGTTCTTGAGTCTTGGACTTCTATGCATCTTTTTATGTCTTCATTTGAGGTGTTGCATCCTCATTGCCTTGGTCCAATCCTCTTCGCATCCTGTGAACTACAAACACAAACACTAGAAACCTTATTAGTTCACGGATTGTGTTGTTCATCAAACACCAAAACTCAATTAGCCAAAAGGCCCGGGGTCCATTTTCCTTACAATCTCCCCCTTTTTGGTGATTGATGACAACACAACCAAAGCAAGCAAATAATACAAGTGTTTGAATTAAAAAGTGCAATCTACTTGCTAGAATGCATGATTGTCCCCACAATGTGACATTATGGACTTAAGCCTCCCCCTAACTCCATAATTCACTTACTTCCTATTTTTGGACCAAATAACCAAAACCACTTGAAAAGTCATTTGTAGATATACAATTTTAAATTGGTGGTGTTTGGTGTTTGATATAGTTTTCATTGCTTTGGCCCCTAAACTTCTCCCCCTTTGGCATCAACCACCGAAAAGGAAGACATTAAAAGCATGTAGGAAGTAAATAAAAGCTTACCCTCAACAAATGATATCACTAGAAGTATATTAAATTAAGCCATGAATGATACCACTTGTAGATCATGAAAGATACCATGAGTAGGAGTTCCTCAAAAGATTATTTCTCCTAAATGAGTATTCTCCTTTGGAAAGAGTTTTTCTCCCCCTTTAGAGATGAAGAAATACTCCCCCTGACAGAGATCCTCTACTTAGGAAAAAGCATGTGAAAATTAGAGGTGCAAGACATGATTTGAAAAGACTGACTTCCCTTATGCATAGGTAACAGAATATGAGTTAACTACTTATGCATTTTTAGCAACATGGAAGCATATGATATGAAATATAGTCTAATCAAATATTGGAGAAGACATGTAAATGATACTGAAAGTAATCTCAAAAGATACCAATTGAAGATCAATGGCGAGCTTGAGAGACATGAGAGTTCTTGGAGATTTTGCAGTGGAAGATTGTTGTCTTTCTCAGGGGACTTCATTTTCCTTACAATGAGACTATCACATGAAATAGACTTGAAAAGGTGTTAGTCTCAAAGTGTTAGATTATAGAGTAACCTCCCCCTAAAGGTGTGCATACAAGTTTTGAATACTTGTAGGAGACATGCACTCTGATTTGATATCAAGAGGGGCAAATTATCCATAATCCTAACTTTGGCACATATAAGTTAAATGATACACTTGTAGGAATCAAAAATTTTCAAATTATGCATCATTTATTATGGAGTGATATAAAAGCAATGTGCCATTCTTAACTAAACATTTTGAGCCATGTAGGTTTGCTTAAGAGTATGAATTAAGAACAAGCAATCCTACCATATGATTTACCTAGTATGCATGATTTTAGACAAAAGTACATAACAAATGTAATACTAGGCAAGAAAGGTAAACTAGATAAAAGGTAAATAGATACGCATATCTAAAAACGAAGAATACAATAAAACTAGTTACCTTAGTCATGGGTGGGAAATTTGGGTCTAAAATTTTCACTAACCCACTTGGCAATAAACTTGATCCAATATGATGTATCCCATGATATACATCCCAATTTAGCCAAGTCTCCAAATTTCCCGAAGACCTTTGGTTCACTCACTTCCCTTTCGGGATCCAAACCTTCTTGGTGCTTTTCATGGTTGAAATTATCTCTTTTGGCACCCAGATGCGTTTGGCCCCCTTTCCTTTGTTGGCTTGCTTGTTGGCCTTGATTGCTATCACCTTTCCATTCTTTTTCTTCTTGATCAAATATGGTGTAGCGTCCTTTTTGTTCACCTTTTTGATGTAGGTGCTGGAGATTTTGCTTGATGGCTTTTGCTTGAGCTTTTGCCTTTGTTTATCCCCGGTCATCGCCTTGCATTGGAAAGACTTGTGGCCTTCCTTGTGGCATAGCCTACAAATCACAGTTTCTCCCTCCATAGGCTTGTTCACTCCCGCAGTGGTGTTATCCTGTGGAGGTTGGATTTGTTTGGCTTTGCCTTTCTTGTCATACAAAGCCTTGCCAAGGCGAGCCACTTCTTGCTTTAATTGTTCATTTTCCTTTGCAACCTCATCCGTACATGTCTCTATAACAATATTCTCAACAGCGACTTGGTTGCAGGTGTTAGAATCATCAATTAAATCAAAGCAGGAAGTAGAAGCATCTTTCTTAATTATTTCAGATATTTCAACTAAAGATGCTGCTGGGGTGCTACCAATGCTTTCTAGCTTAGTAGTTAGCTCATTATTGTGTATGCTAAGAATTTCCATTTTCTCTAGCAAATTTTCAATAGCTTCTTGGGAGCTAGCTAACTTAGCCTTAAGTTTTTCATTCTTTTTAATAAGGCTATCATCGGTAGCAGTGGATGGAGCACTAGATTCTAACAGCTCAATTTTAGTTGATAGCTCACTATTTAAGTTTGCAAAAGTTTCAAATTTTTCTAGCAAACCTTTGTAATCATTTTGAGAGCTAACTAACTTATTTTTCAAATTTTTAAGTTGAGCTTTTTGCTTAGTGCAAACATCCTGAAAAAATTCTACGGCTTCTGCAAGCTCATCTAGAGAGGCCTTTCCCTCACCTTCATCATCACTACTACTTTCATCACTAGAGGATGGAATGCTTTTGTTACCTCTTGCCATAAGGCATTTGTGTGATGTCCGTGATGATCGTGACGAGGACCGGTGGCTGCGCGTCCTTGGAGATTCATCTTCACTTGAAGAGTCATCCCAAGTTCTAACACTTGTGAGCGCCTTGCCTTTGCTCCTCTCCTTTTTGGGTTTGGCCATATTTGGACAGTTGTCCCTGAAGTGGCCCTTCTCCCCACATGCGAAGCATCCTCTCTTCCTTTGCTTTTTCCTGTCAATGTTAAAGAGAAGATCCTCGACCTGCAGGGGCACACCCATTAGATTAATCTTGCGGATCATCCTCATTACCTTTCCGACGCGTCGGATTGTTTCTTCGTCCTCGGAGGATGATGTGCATGGTTGATTATCTTCATCATCATCACTTTCTTCTTCTTCTTCCTCTTCTTCGCTTGAGGAACTTGGAGTGGGAGCCTTCTTTTTGCCCTTCCTTTCATCACATGCAAAAGCATATGGCTTTGAGGAAGTTGGCTCCTCTCCCCGACTCATTTTTCGCGACATCTCAAAGGCCGCGATTTTCCCAATCACAATGGTCGGGGTCATGTTGCTCAAGTCCTCCATGTTGTGAAGGATGGTGATGATGCTCCCATATTTTTGTTGTGGTAGCAGGGAGATAATCTTCCTCACAATGTCCGCATCACCTAGCTTATTAATGCCAATAGAGTTGAGCTCATTGATTATTAGATTCAAACGAGAATACATGTCTCTAACAAGCTCATCATCTTTCATAGCAAAAGAATTATACTCATTTAAGACTAGGCAATGTTTTTGCTCACGGACATTGGATGTGCCGTCATGGAGCTCATGCAATTTTAGCCAAATCTCATTAGCAGTTTTCAGAGTAAATACTTGATTGAAAATATCCATGCTAAGAGATTCATACAAGCAATTTTTGGCTCTAGCATTTAAATGGATTTCTTTTTCCTCACTCGTGGTGGGTTTCTCGGGATTCTTGAGGGGTTTCATCCCGTCACGAGTGACTCTCCAAACACCTAGATCAACGGCCTCTAGGTAGCAAGCCATTCTAGCACTATAATATGGGAAATTAGTGCCGTCGAAGTGTGGTGGCCTATGGGTATCCATCCCTTCCTCTAAAAAGCGTCGGCTCTTTTAGCGGTGAAGCTAAAACGTTTCAAATGAGCCAAACCTGCCTTTGATACCAATTGAAGGAAACGGGTGACGCCTAAGAGGGGGGGGTGAATTAGGACTTCTAAAACTTTTACTAAACTTGGCCACAATTAAATCCCTAGAGCAAAACCTATGCAAGAATCAAAACTAGAATGTGCAAACTAGGTTTTGTCTAAGTGTTGCTATCTCTACCGCAAAGGCTAAGTTTCAATCTACACTAAATAAGTATGACAACAAGATTGAAACTTAAATGCTTAATATAAATGCGGAATGTAAAGAGCTAAGTAGAGAAGCAAACTCTCGTGGATGACGCCGGTATTTTTACCGAGGTATCCGGAACCGCGCAAGGTCCCGACTAATCCTCGTTGGTGCCCCTACGCAAAGGGAAGCCCACGCGAGGGCCAAGCACCTCGGTCGAGTAACTCCGTAGAGAGCCGCGGGCCTTCTCCACGCGCAAGTGGTGCTCCGCTTCCGGCTCCTCTCGGACGCTCCCCGCCGTCTCCACTATCGAGCTTCCGGCCGAAACGCCGCGGGCCTCGTTCCCTCCGGTACACGGTGGCGGCCGTGACACAAACACGGTTGTCACGGTCTCGCAAGACTCTCGCCCCACTCGGTACAATTACAACGGCTCGCGCAAGAGCCGAGGGGTTGTGAGGTTTATCTAAACTCACTCAACTAACTAGGATTCACCTAGAGCAAGCGCTAAAGCGGTCTAACTAACCTAAGCACTTCGCAAAGCACCTACGCTAATCACCGAGTGATTCTATTAAGCACTTGGGTGTTTGAGCACTTGGAAATATGCACTATGTGTATTGGAATGTTGCTTGGGCTCTCACACTTGAGAATGGCCGGTTGGGGTGTTATTTATAGCCTCCACACCCTCAACTAGCCGTTGGACAGAAAGCAGCAGCTTTCTGTCGTCGGGTGCACCGGACAGTCCGGTGCACCACCGGACACTGAACAGTAGATGTCCGGTGCGCCTATGTCAGCCGACCGTTGGCGTCTGTAGCAGTCGACCGTTGGATCCGACCGTTGGATTCGACCGTTGGATTCGACCGTTGCCGTCTGCCCGTTGGCACACCGGACAGTCCGGTGCACACCGGACAGTCCGGTGCTACAGCCCGAGAGCGCCTACCTGCGGCCTCTCTGCGCAGACCGTCCGGTTGTCCCACCGGACAGTCCGGTGCACACCGGACAGGTACTGTGCACTGTCCGGTGCGCCACCAGGCGCTGGCTGACAGCCCTCTTCTCAGGTTTCTTTGCTGATTTCTATGGGCTTCTTTTGTTCTTGAGTCTTGGACTTCTATGCATCTTTTTATGTCTTCATTTGAGGTGTTGCATCCTCATTGCCTTGGTCCAATCCTCTTCGCATCCTGTGAACTACAAACACAAACACTAGAAACCTTATTAGTTCACGGATTGTGTTGTTCATCAAACACCAAAACTCAATTAGCCAAAAGGCCCGGGGTCCATTTTCCTTACATGGAGCATCTCCAATTTTTGGATTTCTTGATCCAAGTTGTCCTCTGGAGGCGTTGGACTGTTGGCCTTCCTCTTCTGGCTTCGGGCCTCCCTGAGAGAAAGGACATCCTGATTGGGATCCAGCGGCTGCAGAGTGGCAGCCCCTGTGGCTGAAGCTTTCTTCGGCGGCATGACGAAGGTGATGCTTGACGAAGATGTTCAAAACTCAAAAAATGGACGTGAGTTCACCGGAGGTGGGTTCCAATGTTGGAGACTTATTCTCAAATGCTAAGAGTTAAGAACAAGGCAACATAAAAAGTGTTAAATGTTAAAGTCCTTCGTCCTTCAAGACATTATGTCCTTTCGGATATAATGAATTCCAGACGAAGGTTATGAAGGAAGAGACCTTCGTAAGTTCGATGGATGATGAACAAGAATACATATATGAAATACGAATAATAATACGGATATTATCATCAACTTATTTTTATTTTGTATTATCAGAATCATAATAACAAATTATAAATGTACCTCCGGATTGACGAAAAGTAAAGGTACAGGCGTGATGTGAAAAGCAAATGCCAGATCAGCGTGAACAGTACGGGAGTACTGTTCATCTATTTATAGACACAGGACGCAGCCCGTGGAGAATTACATTAATGCCCTTTACATTTATCAATAACTCTATAGTGATTCTTCGAGGTCTAATTTGGCTTTTCATCATATGTCAGTTCCCCTTTTCTGCTGTCATGCCGAAGCTTTTTCTGCGCATAGCTTCGTGATCATCTTATCCTTCGTCATGATCGCCTTCCGTCCTACTCAAGCTTCGTCTTGACCATATTCTTGTATACTCGTGACCCGATTCCGAAGATACCTGTTCACATATTTCACTTGGAAAACATTGTCAAATCATGTTTTTGAGGACCTTCGGAAGCCGAAGGCCCCCAACAATGTACTTGATGAACAGTGTGTTCATGGACTACCTCGACAAGTTTGTAGTAGTGTTCATTGATGACATTCTTATATATCCCTAGAATGAGCAAGAGCATGAGGAGCATTTGAGGAAGGTACTTCAGAGGCTACGAGATTGTCAGCTGTATGCCAATCTTAGCAAGTGCGAGTTCTAGATCAGTGAAGTCCTGTTCTTGGGTCACATTATAAACTGAGAGGGATTGACTATAGATCCGAAGAAGGTAACAACTATCTTGGACTGGAAAGCACCAAAAGATGTTTGAGGAATCAAGAGTTTCATCGGAATGGCCGGTTATTATCGGCGTTTCATTGAAGGTTTCTCCAAGATTGCCAGGCCAATGACAGCCTTGTTGGCAAAGAAGGTTGAATTCAAGTGGACCCCAGCATGCCAGAAGTCCTTTGAGACATTGAAGGAGAAATTGACAACGACACCAGTACTGATTCTGCCAGATGTTCACAAGCCATTCTCAGTGTATTGCGATGCTTCGTACACCGGACTGGGATGTGTGTTGATGCAGGAAGGGAGAGTAGTGGCATACTCGTCCCGACAGTTGAAGATTCATGAGACGAACTATCCTACTCATGATCTAGAGTTAGCAGCCGTGGTTCATGCATTGAAGACCTGGAGGCATTATCTTTATGGGCAGAAGTGTGATATCTACACGGACCACAAGAGCCTCAAGTACATATTCACTCAGTCAGAGTTAAACATGAGGCAGCGAAGATGGCTAGAGTTGATCAAAGATTATGAGCTGGAGATTCATTATCACCCAGGCAAAGCGAATGTAGTTGCAGATGCTCTTAGCAGGAAGAGTCAAGTCAATATGTTGGCCGCTCACCCGATGTCGTATGAGCTAGCGAAGGAATTTGACAGATTGAGTCTCGGATTTCTAAACAACACCCAAGGAGCGACAATTGAGTTGGAGCCCACTCTAGAGCAAGACATCAGGAAAGGTCAGAAGGATGATGAGAAGATCAATGAGATTCGTCAGCTGATCATAGATGGAAAAGGCAAGGATTTCCGTGAAGATGCAGAAGGAGTGGTATGGTTCAAGGACAGACTGTGTGTTCCCGACATCAAATCGACCCGAGAACTGATTCTCAAGGAAGCCCATGAGACAGCATACTCTATACACCCTAGTAGTGAGAAGATGTACCAAGACTTGAAGAAAAGATTTTGGTGGTACAGTATGAAAAGGGAGATAGCAGAGTATGTGGCAGTGTGTGACAGTTGTCAGAGGATTAAAGCAGAACATCAGAGACCTACAGGTTTGTTGCAACCATTGTAGAT
This sequence comes from Zea mays, assembly GCF_902167145.1. Classification (NCBI taxonomy): domain Eukaryota; kingdom Viridiplantae; phylum Streptophyta; class Magnoliopsida; order Poales; family Poaceae; genus Zea; species Zea mays. The sequence continues at coordinate 242,022,527 of NC_050097.1, read as the reverse complement.
TCCTCAGTGGAAATGGGATGAGATCGGGATGGACTTTATAGTCGGTTTGCCCCACACTCGTACTGGTTATGACTCTATCTAGGTAGTAGTGGACCGTTTGACAAAGGCGACCCATTTCATACTAGTCAAGACCACCTACAACAGTGCAGTGTTGGCCGAACTATAAATGGCTCGGATTGTGTGCTTGCATGGCGTTCCAAAGAAGATAATATCAGATAGAGGCACCCAGTTTACCTCTCATTTTTTGCAGCAGTTACGTGAAGCCTTGGGCACACACTTGAAGTTCAGGTCAGCTTATCACCCACAGACAGATGGTCAAACAGAGAGAACCAATCAGATTCTGGAGGATATGTTGACGGCTTGTGCCTTACAAGACAAGATAGGTTGGGACAAGAGATTACCATATGCAGAATTCTCTTACAATAATAGCTATCAGGCCAGTCTGAAGATGTCACCATTTGAAGCGCTCTATGGGAGGAATTGCAGAACTCCATTGCATTGGGACCAACCTAGGGAAAGATAGGTATTCGGTCCAGATATTTTGCTTGAAGCTGAAGAGAACATCAGAATGGTTCGGAAGAATTTGAAGACAGCACAGTCCAGACAACGAAGCTATGCTGACACCAGAAGAAGGGAACTCAGTTTTGAAGTGGGAGACTATGTCTATATGAAGGTGTCACCCATTAGAGGAACCAAAAGGTTTGGAGTCAAAGGCAAGCTAGCACCCTGATATATTGGGCTGTATCATATCCAAGCAAGACGTGGAGAAGTGGCTTATCAACTCAACTTACCGGAGAACCTGTCCGCTGTGCACGATATGTTCCATGTGTCATAGTTAAAGAAATGCTTGAGAGTGCCAGAAGAGCAGTTGCCAACAGAGGATCTTGAAGTTCAAGAAGATCTGACTTATATTGAGAAGCCAACTCAAATTCTAGAGACAGCAGATCGGGTCACTCGGAGAAGTACCATCAGGATGTGTAAAGTCAAATGGGGTCACCACTCAGAAGAAGAAGCAACCTGGGAACGAGAAGATGATTTAAAAGCCAAGCACCCTGAGCTCTTTTCTAGCCAGCCCTGAATCTTGAGGGCGAGATTCTTTTAAGGGGGATAGGTCTGTAACACCCTGATTTTGGGGGTATAAAATTTCTTTCTAATTATCACCCAAAATCATGTGTTAATCTTCTTTTTCTCACTCTAGGTTTTCTCTCTCTCTCTAGATTCTTTCTCCCTTTTTTCCTTTTTGATTAGAAATAGCCTAAACTAGTGGAGGTTAATTATTTATCTTTGCCAAAACCTTATGAGTCATGACATGTTGCATCATGCTGAGTTTAAAATATTATTTGAAGTGTTGCACAAGTTTGAATTTATTTGAATTTGAAACCTATTTTGAATTTAGATCTGAAAAACCCTAGAGAAAAGAAATAGAAAAGGAATTAGAAAATTTAGAGAAAAAGAAAAAGAGAAAGCATCCCATCATGGCCCACGCAGCGTGGACTGGGCACGCCGCATGTCACTGGAATGAACAGGCGCATGTCTTAACCTTAATGATTGCAGGTTCCGCCCGTTGGCTTACGCCGCGCGCAGTAGGCCACGTGGCAGCATCGGGTCTCCGCCTGGGCGGGGAGCAGAGTGTATGTGATAAGGTCCGGATCCCACCAGATCAGGTCTGGACACGTGCCGGCACCGAACCCCCGCCTGGGTCCTGATTAAGGCCCGGGTATGTTCTGTCCTGAAACCCTGGGATCCTATTCCAGGGGTCCGGTTCACACACGTGGAGGTCCTGGACCGCCATGGGAAGGTGCCGGACGGTCCAGTGGGGCCAACCTGTCGGCGCTAGTTTCCTTCGCTCGCTCTCTCTCTCTCTCTCTCTCTCTGTCTCGCGGGCCCGGTCTCTCCCTTCTTAGAGCCCCGCCAGTGCCCCACGCACACCCATCACCTCATTCCGCGCAGCTTTGCCCTCTCTCACGCTCTGCCCACGCCGCTAGCCGCCGCCGGAGACCCGCGCCCGCGTTCCCGACCATCCGCTCGCCGGAGACCGCGCCAAGCCCCTCCGAGCTCTGCCTCGAGGTGAGACACCCGTCCCGTGCCCAATTTCCCTTATTGTGCCCTATGCTCGGCCAATTTCGCCTTCGCCGGTGCTCGGCCGCGGCGGTCCGCCATGCTCATGCGGTGGCCGGTCGATTTAGCCCGATCTAGTTCCCCGGAGTAGGTCCCTGTGTCACCCCTGCCTCTGCTGAAGCTAGCCGAGGCCTTAGCGCACCTTAAGTCCCCTCCCCGTGGCCGAAATGGCTCACCGGAGTTACTCCGGCCCGCCCGAGACCTTCTCAGCGCCGTTCTCCCTTCTCTGCCCATGGATTCATGGCCTCTTCCCCGCCATTGAGTTCGCCATGGTGCCCTCTCCCTCTCTGCCCAACTCCGGCGACCCCGGAGCCACCTTAGCTCGCGCCAGCCTCAACTCCGATGACCTCACCGCCACGGAGAGGAGCGGCGCCGCCCGCAACCGTCTGTTTCCCCCTGGTCTGATCCCCTCTGTCCAATTCAGGTCGAACAGCTCGGACCACGGATAACGCTTCGCGCACGCGTGCCCTGACGCCTTGGCCCACCTGTCAGTGCCCCAAGTCCTCTGGCGCTGGACCCGCTCGGTCAGTGCGCCCTCCCCCTCTGCCGCTGACGCCCCTGGCCCGCTTGTCAGTGCTCGCCCGCCTGCGCGCGGGCCCTTGGCCGCAGATCTAATCTCAGCCGTTGGTTTTAGATCTGACGGTTAGATTCACCCGATACCCCTTCGCGTGGCTGTTTTATTAAAGAGACCCTCGGCGCAGGCCCCTGTAATCTTGTAGATTGAACCTAGACTTTTAAATATTCACAGAATTAGCCCTAATTTCATATTTTGATTTCCCAAACTTGTTTATTTCATAACTTTTGCATATGAACTCCAAATTTAGTGATTCAAATTGCAAAATGTTCATAGAATTATTCTCTGTTTAAATAAAATGGTTTCACTTACTGTCTGCACACTCTAATTTTTAGGATTGAATATGAACTAGTGTATATGTATTTTTATTTATTTAATAAAATAAATAAAAGGAGAACCTTAGAGATTTAAACATGTGTAAGCTTGTGAGACTAATAATGTGTATTACATGAAATCATCTCCGGTCTAAATTTAGGCCACAATAAAATAAATTGAACTATGTTATGTACTTGTAAGTAACACTTAGGGGAAATAATAACCTATTTTCAAATAAAGTTAATGTATGTTATAGTTCATGTTATACTTTGAATTCAGTATCCCCTATGTAGTATTGTGTCCTTTTAAGATGTGATCCAATGTTTGTACATGTGTGGTGTGTTGTTCATTTGTACTTTCCAAATGTATTGAATGCATGCTCGCTTTATTTAGACAACGAGCAGTCCGAGGTTCCTGAGTGTGTTGTTGGAGACCTCCCTGAGCAGCAACCTGGTGAAGGCAAGTGTCCTCTGACCTATTATGTCCTACATACTTTATGATTCACTGTCCCACATTACTTTATGAAACCTAAGGATTGACTAGTCTGTATTCACTTATCTTTGTTTACCTTTTCGGGTTATCATGGTTAGCATTTTGCTATTGCCTTAACTTAAATCAATGAACATGATGTGAATATTTATGATACGATACTGTTATCCTGATTATATGAATGATCTTGTGATACCTTAGGGGACTCAGGCCTTTTTCCTGAGTATCTCTCCGTAAGGACCTGTTCGTGGAGTGACCACCCGGGGTAACAGTACAACCATGAGGGTGGAATGGGACGCCCTTAGCTGATTAATTAGATGAACCTGGGGGTGTAGTTGGCTTTGCCGGAGGGCCGTTAATGGGGGCCAGGGCATAGTGCTCGCTCTGCCAAGATTGGGGTGCAGAGGTTCTTTCGATTTGGTTTTGTTAGTCACCCACCTCGGGGAGGTGTACTGCGTTTGTACGACTGGTGAAACCTAACGAGCAGCTATGCACTAGGGGAATCTTTGTAAAGGCTACATAGTGTATCCCTGGACATTCACCTTGGTAGTGAAGATCGGGTCTGTACAACCCAGGCTAGAAAGGGATCACGACTTGTGGGTAAAGTGTACAACCTCTGCAGAGTGTTAAAACTGGTATATCAGCCGAGCTCACGGTTAAGAGCAGCCTTGGGATCCTCTTTGATTAGAAGAACTTTGGATACTTTTATGATGATGATTAACAATGATGCTATAAAATCTGATCTTTGATATTTCCTCGTTTGAGGAAGTACTTTTGGGTAATAACTGGGTTTATTACTAAAACTAGGCTCTACTACTAATAATAAATACTTGACTAACTTAAAAGCAACTGCTTGACCTCAACCCCATATACAGCTAGTCCACTTTAGCCAAACGAGAGATTTGCTGAGTACGTTGATGTGTACTCACCCTTGCTTTACACACCACCCACCCTAGGTTGTCCCCACTGTACTCAGCACTCAGGAGGTGATGCTGCCAACATGGAAGATTTCGAGGAGTTTCAGTACTACGACGAGTTCTAGTTCTTTCTTAGTGGCAAACCCCCAGTCAGCTGCCTGTGTAGGCTTAGCTTCTACGTCTCGTAATCTCGCACTTTGATAATTATGTTGAACAATGGTTATGTAATAGACTCTATGGATGTCTTGGACATCTTGATGTAATAAAGTTCCTTTTCCGCTATTTATTTTGAGCATTGTGTGATGATGTTCAATTATGTAATCGGTGTGTACGTGAGTTTCTGATCCTGGCATGTACATGGTTCGCGTTTGGTTTGCCTTCTAAAACCGGGTGTGACACTAATGGTTGGGTGACGTGGCTGGCGCACCGGATAGTGTCCGGTGCGCCCATCGACAGCAGCCAACCCCAGCGGTTGTTTGGTGGTTGAGGGCTATAAATACCCCCCAACCACCTCCACTCCAACCATCCAAGCATTCAACACATTGCATTCAATACAAGAGCAATATACTCCATTCCAAATACACAATTCAAGTGATCGATCTGCTCAAAGTCCCCAATTCAACTCTAGCGCATTAGGACTTGTGAGAGGATCATTTGTGTTCCTTTGTTGCTCTTGTCTGCTCAAAGTCCACAATTCAAGTGAGAAGCATGCAGCGCAGCAGATGAAACATGTAAGTCGTCTTGGATTTCGGTAATTTGTTATTCTTACGTGATTGCAGATTTGACAGTTTTTTACGCCAGGCGGCCGCCTTCGCCGAGCATGTTGTGTCGGGTGCCCTGACCCCGGAGTTCGCTGCTGAGAGGCGACAACTCGAGGGCAGGATTGAATGCCTCTGGGCGCAGCACACTGAGGCTGTGCAGGAAAAGTCAGTCGCAGAGAACAAGAGCCACAAGCTGAAGGAGAAGCTAACGACTGTGGAGGCTAAAAAGGAGGACCTCGGCCGCCAGCTGGCGGCGAAAAAGGAGGACGCGAATAGGGCCTGCGCGGAGGCTCAGGCCGCACGTGCTGAGGCTAAGCTTGCGCGCGCTGAGGCCAACCTCGCCATCCAACACGCGGCAGAGGCGGAGGCAAACCACAATAGCCTGTGCAACTATCTGGACAGAGCGGAGGCCGCTACCCGCACAGAGGTCGATCGAGCGCATGCATTACTAGTGGACGCATACCAACAGCTTGGTGCGCATACCGCCCCCTTTGATGCATCTGGTAAAGAAGTGGGCCTCCACTTTCTCGGATGGTTGTAGGAGGAGCTGGAGGTGCTGCCGACGATTGTGACGGGTCTCATGTCCTTCGCCTCGCTCGTCACCTGTGAAGGGGCCGTGAATGCCTTGTCCCGTGAGGGATGCAGACATTTCAAAGTCTTTGACCGATCGGACAAAGACTTCGAACACGGAATCTTCTAGGTCGAAGACCCGGTGCTAAAGCGATCTGCTGGGGCGCTTTATGATAGGATGTGGGGCCCTCACGGTCGTGACATTGTCCGGGAAATGTCTGACGGGGCGATGGAGCAGGTGTGGATCTTTAGTATATGTGTATGTATATATTTTTTGTTGACTTTGTGTTGCTATTTTTGTAGATGGCGCACGATGAGGAGGTCGAAGACCTTCAAGACCTGGAAAGTACAATGCCGCTGGCGGTGGATGTGAGGGAAGAGGTTGAGGAGCAGCCGGCGCCACCGACTGACGCTGGTGAGGGCCCCGTGGAGGCCTCCGTACGGACTGGTGAAGATACTCCGATGGCGGTCGCTCCAGCTGCCGAAGACTCGGCGACGTCGGTCGTCCCTTCGCAGGTGGCGGGATAGGGCTGGGGGTATTGGATGTAGGATTTTGTTTTTGTGATACTGAAACTTGGTTGTTGCGCAGGTTCCGACGTGTGGGCCTGCGCAAACAACCCCTGCTGACGTTACTAATTTTGTGGCGGCCGCTACCGCAATGCCTGCTGATTATAGTGTGTCGGGTTCTGAATCTAGGTCTTTTTCATGTGATGAGTTTGGGAGTCCGTTTTCCTGGGCCGAAGAGTCGTCGGATGAGGATTTGGATTATTTTGTTGCGTTAGATGCGGCCGCGGTGGAGTTCTCGCTGCGGTTGGAGGTTGGCGAAGTGTCTGATTTCCCCAGTGCGGGGATCGAGCGACGATGACGAAAAGTGGTTTCGAAGCGTAGTGTTGGTGAGATGTCGCGAAGTGGAAGGCACCGTCAGATAGGGGTGGAGCGAGCCCGCCTTCGAGTGGATCGGTTTGATAAACGAGATCTACTGTCTTCGCCGATTGGGACGAGTATTGGTGAGGAGGATATGTGGAATCTTTTTGAGGGTGAGGAATTGAAAATAATATTGATCAATTATAGGGAGGCGGGCATCATCCCGAAGGTTGAGTCGATGTGATGTGTGGTGCCCTCGCGTTGTCCTGCGGTAGTAGAGGGTGCAATTGTGTTTATGTGCGGTGGGTCTGGTGGCCCTTCACCGTGTGTATGTAACCTGCAACTTGTATTGTAATGTGGCCTGTTGCCCTTCGCTTGGCAGTGTGATGTTGTAAGTGCCGACGGCATCCTTTTTCGATTTTTGCACGGTGTCTTTGAGTACAAGACTTCATATCGCACAGTTGTTGTGCTTGTGAAAGGGAAATGTGCCCTTGGGCCATTTCTAAGTATTTTGGTGATTTAGTGTCCAACACAAGTGCCTAAGTGTGAAAAGGTGGACAAAGTACAAATCAAGGATAAAGGTATGTTTCTTAAACTTAGTACATTGTTTTAGAGACTAATGTATTGTGTCTAAGTGCTGGAAACAGAAAAAATCGAGTTGGAGAAGAGATGGCTCGAGCAGCCAAAGTCTGCTCAGTCTGAGTGCACCGGACTGTCCGGTGGTGCACCGGACAGTGTCCGGTGCGCCAGGTCGGCTCGAGCGAAGTGGCTGCTCTCGGGACTTCGATGGCGGTGTACGGCTATAATTCACCGGACTGTCTGGTGGTGCACCGGACTGTCCGGTGGGCCGTTCACAGGCGAACTCGTCGCTCTCGTGAATTCATCGTAGACGTACGGCTATAATTCACCGGACTGTCCGATGTGCACCGGACTGTCCGGTGAGCCAACGGTCGGCAGGGCCAACGGTCAGCCGCACGATCTGCGCGGGACACGTGGCCGAGCCAACGACTAGAAGGGGGCACCGGTCTGTCCGGTGTGCACCGGACATGTCCGGTGCGCCAATGGCTCTCAGGCTGCCAACGGTCGACTGCGCCATTTTTGGAAAGAAATCGGGCACCGGACAGTGTCCGGTGTGCACCGGACTGTCCGATGCGCCAGTCGACAAAAGGCAAGATCAGCCTTCCTAGATTGCTCTCAACGGCTCCTAGCTGCCTTGGGGCTATTAAAGGGACCCCTAGGCGCATGGAGGAGCACACCAAGCATTCCTACAACATTCCTAAGCACCAAGACATCGATTCCGCGCCTTTGATTCTTTGCGATAGCAATTAGAGCTCTAGTTGAGTGGTGAACTCATTGAGTTGTGTTGTGAGCTCTCGTTGCGACTTGTGTGCGTGGTGTTGCTGTGATTTCTTGTCTTGAGTGCGTTGCTAATCCCTCCCTTGCCCTGTGCTTCTTTGTGAATTTCAAGTGTAAGGGCGAGAGGCTCCAAGTTGTGGAGATTCCTCGCAAACGGGATTGAGAAAAAGCAAGCAAAACACCGTGGTATTCAAGTGGGTCTTTGGACCGCTTGAGAGGGGTTGATTGCAACCCTCGTCCGTTGGGACGCCACAACGTGGAGTAGGCAAGCGTTGGTCTTGGCCGAACCACAGGATAACCACCGTGCCATCTCTGTGATTGATCCTTGTTGGTTATTGTGTTTTGTTGAGGATTCCTCTCTAGCCACTTGGCAATTATTGTGCTAACGATTAACCAAGTTTTGTGGCTTAAGTTTTCAAGTTTCACAGGATCACCTATTCACCCCCCTCTAGGTGCTCTTAATTGGTATCAGAGTCGTTCTCTTCACAAAGGGACTAACCGCCCGAAGAGATGGATCCTAAGGGGAAGGGAATCGTAATCAACGACAAAGAGAAGGAATCCTTCATCAACGAGCCGAAGGATGACAAGCCTACCGACTCTGGCTCGGGCCATAGACGGAGAGATGGGAAGAAGAAAAAGACAAGGCGCATCAAGGAAATTGTCTACTACGACGACAGCGATGAGTCTACTTCTTCCCAAAAGGACGACGACCACAACGACTACGAGAGAAGGAAACCGGTTAATTCGAACTTTTCTTTTGACTACTCTCGTATTCCGCAAAGTTCAAATTCACATTTGCTCTCCATTCCACTCGGCAAGCCTCCACACTTTGATGGGGAGGACTACGGATTTTGGAGCCACAAAATGCGTAGTCACCTATTCTCTCTCCATCCTAGTATATGGGAGATTGTAGAGAGTGGAATGCACTTTGATAGTACGGATAGTCCCGTGTTCATTAATGAGCAAATTCATAAGAATGCACAAGCTACTATTGTTCTTCTAGCTTCATTGTGCAGGGATGAATACCACAAAGTGAGCGGCTTGGATAACGCCAAGCAGATCTGGGACACCCTCAAGATTTCACATGAGGGGAACGACGTCACCTTGCTCACCAAGATGGAGTTGGTGGAGGGCGAGCTTGGACGATTCGCGATGATAAGGGGCGAGGAGCCGACACAAACATACAACCGGCTCAAGACCCTTATCAACAAAATAAAGAGCTACGGAAGCACGCGATGGACGGACCACGACGTCGTCCGACTGATGCTAAGGTCCTTTACCGTTCTTGATCCTCATTTGGTGAATAATATTCGTGAGAATCCCAGGTACACCAAAATGTCGCCCGAAGAAGTCCTTGGAAAATTCGTAAGCGGGCGAATGATGATCAAGGAGGCAAGATACGTGGACGACGCATTAAATGGATCAATCAACGAGTCTCAACCCCTTGCTCTCAAGGCAACAAGAAGCAAGGAGGCGCTACCTAGCAAGGTGGCACAAATTGAGGCGGCCGGACTTAATGATGAAGAGATGGCCCTCATCATCAAAAGATTCAAGACGGCGCTAAAGGGTCGCAAGGGGCAGCCAAGCAAGACCAAAACCAAGGGGAAGCGCTCATGCTTCAAATGCGGTAAGATTGGTCATTTTATTGCTAACTGTCCCGACAATGATAGTGATCAGGATCAAGGGAACAAGAGGGAGAAGAAGAAGAACTATAAGAAGGCAAAGGGCGAGGCACATCTTGGCAAGGAGTGGGATTCGGATTGCTCCTCGTCCGACTCCGACAATGAAGGACTCACCGCCACCGCCTTCAACAAGTCATCCCTCTTCCCCAACGAGCGTCACACATGTCTTATGGCAAGGGAGAAGAAGGTATGTACTCGAGACTCTACTTATGCTTCTTCAAGTGAGGACGAATCTAGTGATGAGGATGAAATAGATTATTCATGTTTATTTAAGGGCCTAGATAGAACCAAGGTAGATAAAATTAATGAATTGATTGATGCCTTGAATGATAAGAATAGGCTTTTAGAAAAACAAGAAGATTTGTTGTATGAAGAACATGACAAATTTGTAGAAGCACAAAAATCTCATGCCTTAGAAGTTAAAAGAAATGAAATGCTTTCTTGTGAATTATCTTCTTGCTATGAGACGATTTCTAGCTTAAGGAGCATTAATGATGATTTGAATGCTAAGTTAGAAATAGCCGGTAAATCAACAACTTGTGTAGAAAATGTTGTTATTTGCAATAGATGTAAAGATTTTGATATTGATGCTTGTAGTGAACACATAGCTTCTATTGCTAAGTTAAATGATGAAATGGCTAGTCTTAATGCCCAACTTAAGGCTAGCAAAAGTGATTTTGATAAACTAAAATTTGCTAGGGATGCCTACACGATTGGTAGACACCCCTCAATTAAGGATGGGCTTGGCTTCAAGAGGGAAGCCAAGAACTTAACAAGCCATAAGGCTCCCATCTCCGCTAAGGAGAAAGGGAAGGCCCCTATGGCAAGTAGTACTAAAAAGAACCATGCTTTTATGTACAATGATAGAAGACAGTCTCATAGGAGTTGCAATGCTTTTTCACATGCCTATGATTCTTATGCTATGTTTGCTCCCAGTTCTTCCTATATGCATGATAGAGATATGCCTAAGAAAAATATTCATCATGTGCTTAGAAAGAATATTGTTCATGCTCCTAGGAAAGTTATGAATGGACCCTCTACAATTTATCATGCTTTAAATGCTTCCTTTGCTATTTGTAGAAAGGATAGGAAGATAGTTGCTAGGAAATTAGGGGCAAAATGCAAGGGTGATAAAACTTGCATTTGGGTCCCTAAGGAAATTGTGACTAACCTTGTAGGACCCAACAAGAGTTGGGTACCTAAGACCCAAGCCTAAATTTGCCTTGCAGGTTTATGCATCCGGGGGTTCAAGCTGGATTATCGACAGCGGATGCACAAACCATATGACGGGGGAGAAGAAGATGTTCACCTCCTACGTCAAGAATAAGGATTCCCAAGATTCAATCATATTCGGTGATGGGAACCAAGGCAAGGTGAAAGGTTTAGGCAAGATTGCAATATCAAATGAGCACTCTATCTCTAATGTGTTTTTAGTTGAGTCTCTTGGATATAATTTACTATCTGTTAGTCAATTATGTAATATGGGATATAACTGTCTATTTACAAATGTAGATGTGTCTGTCTTTAGAAGATGTGATGGTTCACTAGCTTTTAAGGGTGTACTAGACGACAAACTTTATTTAGTTGATTTTGCAAAAGAGGAGGCCGGTCTAGATGCATGCTTAATTGCTAAGACTAGCATGGGCTGGCTGTGGCATCGCCGCTTAGCACATGTGGGGATGAAGAACCTTCACAAGCTTCTAAAGGGAGAACACGTGATAGGGTTGACTAACGTGCAATTCAAAAAAGATAGACCTTATGCAGCTTGTCAAGCAGGTAAACAAGTGGGAGGAGCACATCACAGCAAGAATGTGATGACCACTTCAAGACCTCTGGAGCTGCTGCATATGGACCTCTTCGGACCCGTCGCCTATCTGAGCATAGGAGGAAGTAAGTATGGTCTAGTTATTGTTGATGACTTTTCCCGCTTCACTTGGGTGTTCTTTTTGCAGGATAAGTCTGAAACCCAAGGGACCCTCAAGCGCTTCCTCAGGAGAGCTCAAACTGAGTTTGAGCTCAAGGTGAAGAAGATAAGAAGCGACAACGGGTCTGAATTCAAGAATCTTCAAGTAGAGGAGTTCCTTGAGGAGGAGGGGATCAAGCACGAGTTCTCCGCTCCTTACACACCTTAGCAAAATGGTGTGGTAGAGAGGAAGAACAGGACGCTCATAGATATGGCGAGGTCTATGCTTGGAGAGTTCAAGACCCCCGAGCGCTTTTGGTCGGAAGCCGTGAACACGACTTGCCACGCCATCAACAGGGTCTACCTTCACCGCCTCCTCAAGAAGACTTCATATGAGCTGCTGACTGGTAACAAACCCAATGTTTCTTATTTTCGTGTATTTGGGAGCAAGTGTTATATTCTTGTGAAGAAAGGTAGAACCTCTAAATTTGCTCCCAAAGCTGTAGAAGGGTTTTTATTAGGTTATGATTCAAATACAAAGGCGTATAGGGTCTTCAACAAATCATCGGGTTTGGTTGAAGTCTCTAGCGACGTTGTATTTGATGAGACTAATGGCTCTCCAAGAGAGCAAGTTGTTGATCTTGATGATGTAGATGAAGAAGACGTTCCAACGGCCGCGATACGCACCATGGCGATTGGAGATGTACAGCCTCAGGAACAATTGGAGCAAGATCAACCGTCTTCCTCAACTATGGTGCATCCCCCAACCCAAGATGACGGACAGGTACCTCAAGTGGAGGCGCATGATCAAGGGGGAGCACAGGATGATCAAGATGAAGAGGAAGAAGCACCTCAGGCACCTCCAACCCAAGTTCGAGCGACGATCCAAAGGGATCATCCCGTCGACCAAATATTGGGTGATATTAGCAAGGGAGTAACTACTCGTTCAAGATTAGTTAATTTTTGTGAGCATTACTCTTTTGTCTCTTCTATTGAGCCTTTCAGGGTAGAAGAGGCCTTGCTAGATCCGGACTGGGTGTTGGCCATGCAGGAGGAACTCAACAATTTCAAGCGCAATGAAGTTTGGACACTGGTGCCTCGCCCCAAGCAAAATGTTGTGGGAACCAAGTGGGTGTTCCGCAACAAACAGGACAAGCACGGGGTGGTGACAAGGAACAAGGCTCGACTTGTGGCAAAAGGTTATGCCCAAGTCGCAGGTTTGGACTTTGAGGAGACATTCGCTCCTGTGGCTAGGCTAGAATCAATTCGTATCTTGCTAGCATATGCTGCTCACCATTCTTTCAGGTTGTACCAAATGGATGTGAAGAGCGCTTTCCTCAACGGACCGATCAAGGAGGAGGTGTACGTGGAGCAACCCCCTGGCTTCGAGGATGAATGGTACCCCGACCACGTGTGTAAGCTCTCTAAGGCGCTCTATGGACTTAAGCAAGCCCCAAGAGCATGGTATGAATGCCTTAGAGACTTTTTAATTGCTAATGCTTTCAAGGTTGGGAAAGCCGATCCAACTCTTTTTACTAAGACTTGCGATGGTGATCTTTTTGTGTGCCAAATTTATGTCGATGACATAATATTTGGTTCTACTAATCAAAAGTCTTGTGAAGAGTTTAGCAGGGTGATGACGCAGAAATTCGAGATGTCGATGATGGGCGAGTTGAACTACTTCCTTGGGTTCCAAGTGAAGCAACTCAAGGACGACACTTTCATCTCCCAAACGAAGTACACACAAGACTTGCTAAAGCGGTTTGGGATGAAGGACGCCAAGCCCGCAAAGACGCCGATGGGAACTGACGGACACACCGACCTCAACAAAGGAGGTAAGTCCGTTGATCAAAAAGCATACCAGTCCATGATAGGTTCTTTGCTTTATTTATGTGCTAGTAGACCGGATATTATGCTTAGCGTATGCATGTGTGCTAGATTTCAATCCGATCCTAAGGAGTGTCACTTAGTGGCTGTGAAGCGAATTCTTCGATATTTAGTCGCTACGCCTTGCTTCGGGATCTGGTATCCAAAGGGGTCTAACTTTGACTTGATTGGGTACTCAGATTCCGACTATGCTGGATGTAAGGTCGATAGGAAGAGTACATCGGGGACGTGCAAATTCCTAGGAAGGTCCCTGGTGTCGTGGAACTCTAAGAAACAAACTTCCGTTGCCCTATCCACCGCTGAGGCCGAGTATGTTGCCGCAGGACAGTGTTGCGCGCAACTACTTTGGATGAGGCAAACCCTCAGGGACTTTGGCTACAATCTGAGCAAAGTCCCACTCCTATGTGATAATGAGAGTGCTATCCGAATAGCGGAAAATCCTGTTGAGCACAGCCGCACAAAGCACATTGACATCCGACATCACTTTTTGAGAGACCACCAGCAAAAGGGAGATATCGAAGTGTTTCATGTTAGCACCGAGAACCAGCTAGCCGATATCTTTACCAAGCCTCTAGATGAGAAGACCTTTTGCAGGCTGCGTAGTGAGCTAAATGTCTTAGATTCGCGGAACTTGGATTGAATTGTAGCATACATGTGTTTATGCCTTTGATCATGTTCATTCTGCATTTTGTTGCTTATTGTGGTGCTCAAGTTGTACAAACACTCCCTGGACCTCACAAGTCCTTTTTGCAAGTGATGCACATATTTAGGGGGAGCTGTGCTACAACTTGACCCTTTGAGACTAACCATGTACTTGAGTTTGGTTGTTTTAGTCTCAAAGGAGGATTGAAAGGGAAAAGGTGGACTTGGACCATGCAAGACTTCCATTGCACTCCGATGAAAAGAGTAACTTTTCCAAGTTCATCTTTATACTCTTACTGCCTTTGTACTCTTATTTGAAGATTTTGGTGAGGCAATGGGGTTAAAGGGCCAAGATTGATCCCGTTTTGGTGCTTGATGCCAAAGGGGGAGAAAATAAAGGCCAAAGCGATAAATGGATCAACTACCACTTGAGAGATTTTGAAAATAGTAGAATAGAGCTTTTGGTTTGTCAAAACTCTTTTAGTGTCTCTTGTCAAAAGTTGGCTTCTTGTGGGGAGAAGTATTGATTATGGGAAAAAGGGGAGTTTTGATTATGGGAAAAAGGGGAGTTTTTGAAATCTTGAATCAATTTCTCTTGGAATGACTCTCTTTATGTCTTAACATGTGTGTTTGACTTAGAGATAGAAATTTGAGTTTGATTTGCAAAAACAAACCAAGTGGTGGCAAAGGGTGATCCATATATGTCAAATTCGAATCAAAACAATTTTGAGTTCTTATTTGAATTGATTTTGTACTTGTTCTACTTGCTTTATGTTGTGTTGGCATAAATCACCAAAAAGGGGGAGATTGAAAGGGAAATGTGCCCTTGGGCCATTTCTAAGTATTTTGGTGATTTAGTGTCCAACACAAGTGCCTAAGTGTGAAAAGGTGGACAAAGTACAAATCAAGGATAAAGGTATGTTTCTCAGACTTAGTACATTGTTTTAGAGACTAATGTATTGTGTCTAAGTGCTGGAAACAGAAAAAATCGAGTTGGAGAAGAGATGGCTCGAGCAGCCAAAGTCTGCTCAGTCTGAGTGCACCGGACTGTCCGGTGGTGCACCGGACAGTGTCCGGTGCGCCAGGCCGGCTCGAGCGAAGTGGCTGCTCTCGGGACTTCGACGGCGGTGTACGGCTATAATTCACCGGACTGTCCGGTGGTGCACCGGACTGTCCGGTGGGCCGTTCACAGGCGAACTCGTCGCTCTCGGGAATTCATCGTCGACGTACGGCTATAATTCACCGGACTATCCGGTGTGCACCGGACTGTCCGGTGAGCCAACGGTCGGTAGGGCCAACGGTCGGCCGCGCGATCTGCGCGGGACACGTGGCCGAGCCAACGGCTAGAAGGGGGCACCAGTCTGTCTGGTGTGCACCGGACATGTCCAGTGCGCCAATGGCTCTCAGGCTGCCAACGATCGATTGCGCCATTTTTGGAAAGAAATCGGGCACCGGACAGTGTCCGGTGTGCACCGGACTGTCCGGTGCGCCAGTCGACAGAAGGCAAGATCAGCCTTCCTAGATTGCTCTCAACGGCTCCTAGCTGCCTTGGGGCTATTAAAGGGACCCCTAGGCGCATGGAGGAGCACACCAAGCATCCCTACAACATTCCTAAGCACCAAGACATCGATTCCGCGCCTTTGATTCTTTGCGATAGCAATTAGAGCTCTAGTTGAGTGGTGAACTCATTGAGTTGTGTTGTGAGCTCTCGTTGCGACTTGTGTGCGTGGTGTTGCTGTGATTTCTTGTCTTGAGTGCGTTGCTAATCCCTCCCTTGCTCTGTGCTTCTTTGTGAATTTCAAGTGTAAGGGCGAGAGGCTCCAAGTTGTGGAGATTCCTCGCAAACGGGATTGAGAAAAAGCAAGCAAAACACCGTGGTATTCAAGTGGGTCTTTGGACTGCTTGAGAGGGGTTGATTGCAACCCTCGTCTGTTGGGACGCCACAACATGGAGTAGGCAAGCGTTGGTCTTGGCCGAACCACGGGATAACCACCGTGCCATCTCTGTGATTGATCCTTGTTGGTTATTGTGTTTTGTTGAGGATTCCTCTCTAGCCACTTGGCAATTATTATGCTAACGATTAACCAAGTTTTGTGGCTTAAGTTTTCAAGTTTCACAGGATCACCTATTCACCCCCCCCCTCTAGGTGCTCTCAGCTTGTCCGGCTGCACCCTTAGGCGACTTTTGCACGGAGTGTCGTTTAGTAAGACTTCGTATTGCGCACTTGTTGTGCTAGTCCGGCTGCACCCTTAGGCGACTTTTGCATGGAGTGTCTTTTAGTAAGACCTCGTATTGCACACTTGTTGTGCTTATTCGGCTGCACCCTTAGGCGACTTTTGCACGATGTCTTTTAGTAAGACTTCGTATTACGCACTTATTGTGCTAGTCCGGCTGCACCCTTAGGCGACTTTTGCATTGAGTTTGTCGCACGCGAGGGTAGTCTGCGCTACCTGTCGCGGTGACCTCTAATGGGTCGAATGCCAAAGACCGTCGAAGCGGTCTTTTTCGACATGGAGATACTTGGATGTTTTTGCGGGGGCTTTTCACTGGTACATTGTATGAATCTGCCTCGTTGAAAACCTCACCCTTGGGAGGAAAAGAGCGCGGGCCTGAGCAACATTGTTTGCAGAATTACATGGGCGCATAGGCCGTTAGATTTAAACAAAAAATTTCTGGAGATTGTCTATGTTCCAGGAGTGCTCTAGGTCTTCGCCGGATGATGTTGTTAGTCTGTACATGCTGGGGGATGCCTTAGACTTGACAATGAATGGACCTTCCCATTTCGGCTCCAACTTGCCCCGTGATTCTGTCCGGGTGGTCCGGACGAGCACGAGGTCTCCTTTGTTGAATTCTCTTGGGACGACTGCGTTGTCGCGTCAGGCCTTGATTTGATCCTGATATCTGTCGAGGGCCTGCAGGGCAAGGACACGGTCTCCGTTGATAAGATCTTTGTAGGTTGGCTCATCGACATCGGGGAATGCTGATGTGTTTGTTCTGGGCGACCCGTGCTTTATTTCTTGCGGTGTCATGGCTTCGGATCCATACAATAGGCAGAAAGGTGTGAACCCGGTTGCCCGGCATTCTGTCGTGTTTAGGGCCCATACCACTTCAGGTAGCTGGTCGGCCCATTTGCCCTTTTTATCGTCGAGGAGTCTTTTCTTGATGGCGGTAAAAATCTTGCCATTGGCGTGCTCGACGACATCGTTGGACTGTGGGTGGTACACCGAGGCAAAGACAGGTTTGGTGCCGATGGAGAAGCAGAAATCCCTAAAGTCTTGGCTGTCGAACTGTTTACCGTTGTCGACTGTGAGTTCGGACGGGACTCCGAAGCGACAGACAATGTTTTGCCAGAAGAATTTTTGAGCGGTCTTCGATGTTATTGTGGATACTGCTCTGGCCTCGATCCACTTTGTAAAATATTCGACGGCAATGAAGGTGAATTTGAGGTTCCCTTGAGCCGTAGGCAGTGGTCCGACTATGTCCAGCCCCCGGCGTTGAAGCGGCCATGTATGGGCGATGAGCTTGGTGAATTACGAAGGGCTGCCTAAGCGAGGGGAGAATTTTTGGCATGATTCGCATGACCCCGTGACTCGGTTGGCGGTGCAGATTATTGCGGGCCAATAGAATCCTTGACGAATTACCTTGGCAGCGAGGGCACTAGGTCTTGAGTGGGAGCCGCAAGTTCCGCTGTGGACTTCGTGGAGGATTTGGATGCCTTCGATTTCAGTTATGCACTTCAGCATGGGCTGACTGATCCCTTTCTTGTACAGTTGACCCTCGACTAATGTGAAGTCTCGGCTTCTGTGCTTTAGTCGTTTGGCCTCATTGCTATTGCTTGGATGGTAGTGGCCTTACAGATACATGGTGATTGGTGCCCGCCAGTCTTCGGTAATGATGAGGTTGACGATGCGGTGGCCTTTGGCATCCTGAGTTATTTGCAGCCCTTCTGGGTTGCGGACAGCTGGTGTGCTGACGACGTGGTAGAACACGTCGAAAGGCAAGACCTCGCCCTTGGCTGTCGCTTTAGCCAGCGCGTTGGCCTCTTCGTTCTTGGCGCGGTTGACATGCTGAAGGGTAAAACCCTTGAATTGCCTCTCGAGACTCGGACGACTGTGAGATATTGCATGAGTGCGGGGTCTTTTGCTGAGTATTCCTTTTCGACCTAGCCTGCAACTACTTTGGAATCTGTCCTGACTATGCACGTGGTGACACCAAGTGCTCGTAGTCTGCGGAGTCCTAGGATGATGGCTTCATACTCTGCTATATTGTTGGTGCATCTGTCGGACTCCAAGGCAAAGGTGAGGCGTGCGACGTATCTGAGAGCACCTAGAGGGGGGGGTGAATAGGTGATCCTGTAAAAAACTTGAAACTCAAAGCCACAAAACTTGGTTATGAGTTAGCATAATAAAATCAAGTGGCTAAGGAGAGCTCTTGTGAAGAAAAGTAGACACAGTGAGAACAAGCACAAGAGACACGAGGATTTATCCCATGGTTCGACCAAGTACAACACTTGCCTACTCCATGTGGTGGCGTCCCAACGGACGAGGGTTGCACTCAACCCCTCTCAAGTGATCCGATGATCGACTTGAATACCACAGTGTTCTTCTTTCTTTACTCTTTCCCGTTTGCGAGGAATCTCCACAACTTGGAGTCTCTCGCCCTTACAATGAGAATCAAAGTGAAAGCACTAGAGTAAGGGAGGAAAGCAACACACACAAATCCACAACAATACGCACACACACGGCCAAGACTTGAGCTCAAATGAATATCACAAGGTTCTCACTAGAACGGAGCTCAAATCACTAAGAATGACAAACAAGTGCGCAAAGACGGAGTGTGAATGATCAAGAATGCTCAAAGTATGCTTGGTGTACTCCTCCATGCGCCTAGGGGTCCCTTTTATAGCCCCAAGGCAGCTAGGAGCCGTTGAGAGCAATCCAGGAAAGCAATTCTTGCCTTCTGTCGACTGGCGCACCGGACACTGTCCGATGCGGATTTCTTTCCTATTCTGGCGCAGCTGACCGTTGAAGACTTGGAGCCGTTGGCGCACCGGACACTGTCCGATGCACACCGGACAGTCCGGTGCTCCCATCCGACCGTTGGCTCGCCACGCGTCACTCGCATATTGCGCGGCCGACCGTTGGCCCGGCCGACCGTTGGCTCACCGGACAGTCCGGTGCCTCACCGGACAGTCCGGTGAATTATAGCCGTACGCTGTTGACTTGGTTCCCGAGAGCGGCGAATTCGCCACAGACGACTCACCGGACACTGTCCGGTGCACCACCGGACAGTCCGGTGATTTATAGCCGTACGCCACCATCGAGACCCGAGAGCAGCTAGCCAGCTAGTTGACCAGACGCCAGCCTGGCGCACCGGACACTATCCGGTGCACCACCGGACAGTCCAGTGCACCCAGACTGAGCAGAGTCTTGGCTGCTCGAGCCAAGTCTTTTCCAATTGTATTTTCTCTGATTCTAGCACTTAGACAAATATGTTAGTACACAAAAACCAATGTACTAAGTCTAGAATCATACCTTTGTGTTGACTTTGCACTTCATCCACCATTTGGCATAGTTTAACACTTAAACCATTTGTGTTGGCACTTGATCACCAAAATACTTAGAAATGGCCCAAGGGCACATTTCCCTTTCAATCTCCCCCTTTTTGGTGATTTATGCCAACACAACACAAAGCAACTAAAAGAAGTGCAACATCAATGCAAATGAGAACACAAATTTGTTTTGATTCAAATTTGGCATATTTGGATCATTCTTTGCCACCACTTGGTTTGTTTTTGCAAATCAAACTCAATTTCCTATCTCTAAGTCAAACACACTTGTTGAGGCATAGATAGAGGTATTTCAAGAGAAATTGATCAAAGACTCAAAAACTCCCCCTTTTCCCATAATCAACCATTATCCCAACAAGAGACCAACATTTGACAATAAGAGACAATAAGAGTATTTTGACAAACAAAAAGCTCTAATTCTATTATTTTCAAAATTCTCAAGTGGTAGCTGATCCATTTCTTGCTTTGGCCTTATTTTCTCCCCCTTTGGCATCAAGCACCAAAACGGGATCAATCTTGGCCCTTAAACCCCATTGCCTCACCAAAATCTTCAAATAAGAGTAAAAAGGCAATAAGGGTATTGAAATGAACTTGGAGTTAGTTACCCTCTCATCGGAGTGCAGTGGAAATCATTCATGGTCCAAGTCCATCTTTCCCTTTCAATCCACTTTTGAGACTAAATCAAGCAAGCTCAAACACATGGTTAGTCTCAAAAGGGTCAAGTTGTAGCACATCTCCCCCTTAATATGTGCATCACTCGCAAATGGACTTGTGAGGTCTGGGGAGTGCTTGTACAACTTGAGCACCATCAATAAACAACTAAATGCATAAGGGAACATGATCAAAGCATAAGACACATGTATGCTACACATCAATCCAAGTTCCACGAATCTAAGACATTTAGCTCACTACGCAACCTGCAAAAGGTCTTTTCATCTAAAGGCTTGGTAAAGATATCGGCTAGCTGGTTCTCGGTGCTAACATAAAACACTTCGATATCTCCCTTTTGCTGGTGGTCTCTCAAAAAGTGATGCCGGATGTCAATGTGCTTTGTGCGGCTGTGCTCAACAGGATTGTCCGCCATGCGGATAGCACTCTCATTATCACATAGGAGTGAGACTTTGCTCAGATTGTAGCCAAAGTCCCTGAGGGTTTGCCTCATCTAAAGTAGTTGCGCGCAACACTGTCCTGCAGCAACATACTCGGCCTCAGCGGTGGATAGGGCAATGGAGGTTTGTTTCTTAGAACTCCACGACACCAAGGACCTTCCTAGGAATTGGCACGTCCCTGATGTACTCTTCCTATCGACCTTACATCCAGCATAATCGGAGTCTGAATATCCAATTAAGTCAAAGGTAGACCCCTTTGGATACCAGATCCCGAAGCAAGGCGTAGCGACTAAATATCTAAGAATTCGCTTCATGGCCACTAAGTGACACTCCCTTGGATCGGATTGAAATCTAGCACACATGCATACACTAAGCATAATATCTGGTCTACTAGCACATAAATAAAGCAAGGAACCTATCATGGACCGGTATGCTTTTTGATCAATGGACTTACCTCCTTTGTTGAGGTCGACGTGTCTGTCAGTTCCCATTGGAGTCTTTGCGGGCTTGGCGTCCTTCATCCCAAACCGCTTGAGCAAGTCTTGCGTATCTTTGTTTGGGAGATGAAAGTGCCGTCCTTGAGTTGCTTCACTTGGAACCCAAGGAAGTAGTTCAACTTGCCCATCATCGACATCTCAAATTTTTGAGTCATAACCCTGCTAAACTTTTCACAAGACTTTTGGTTAGTAGAACCAAATATTATGTCATCGACATAAATTTGGCACACGAATAGATCACCGTCACAAGTCTTAGTGAAAAGAGTTGGATCGGCTTTCCCAACCTTGAAAGCATTAGCAATTAAAAAGTCTCTAAGGCATTCATACCATGCTCTTGGGGCTTGCTTAAGTCCATAGAGCACCTTAGAGAGCTTACACACGTGATCGGGGTACCGTTCATCCTCAAAGCCAGGGGGTTGCTCCACGTACACCTCCTCCTTGATTGGCCCGTTGAGGAAAGCGCTCTTCACATCCATTTGGTACAACCTGAAAGAATGGTGAGCGGCATAGGCTAACAAAATATGAATCGACTCTAGCATAGCCACAGAAGCGAAAGTCTCCTCAAAGTCCAAACCTGCGACTTGGGCATAACCTTTTGCCACAAGTCGAGCCTTGTTCCTTGTCACCACCCCGTGCTCGTCCTGTTTGTTGCGGAACACCCACTTGGTTCCCACAACATTTTGCTTGGGACGCGGCACCAGTGTCCAAACTTCATTTCGCTTGAAGTTGTTGAGCTCTTCCTACATGGCCAACACCTAGTCCGGATCTAGCAAGGCCTCTTCTACCCTGAAAGGCTCAATAGAAGAGACAAAAGAGTAATGCTCACAAAAATTAGCTAATCTAGAGCGAGTGGTTATTCCCTTGCTAATGTCACCCAAAATCTGGTCGACGGGATGGTTCCTTTGAATCATCGCTCGAACTTGAGTTGGAGGAGCCTGTGGTGCTTCTTCCTCTTCAACTTGGACATCTTGTGCTCCCCCTTGATCACACGCCTCTTCTTGAGGAACCTGTTCATCATCTTGAGTTGGGGGTTGCACCATTGTTGAGGAAGAAGGCTGATCTTGTTCCTTGTGTTCCTGCGGTCGCACGTCTCCAATCGCCATGGTACGAATCGCGTCCGTTGGAACATCATCCTCATCTACATCATCAAGCTCAACTTGCTCTCTTGGAGAGCCATTAGTCTCATCAAATACAACGTCGCTAGAGACTTCAACCAAACCCGATGATTTGTTGAAGACTCTATATGCCTTCGTATTTGAGTCATAACCTAACAAAAACCCTTCTATAGCTTTGGGAGCAAATTTTGAATTTCTACCTTTCTTCACCAGAATGTAGCATTTACTCCCAAAAACTCGAAAATACGAAACGTTGGGTTTGTTACTGGTTAGTAGCTCATATGACGTCTTCTTGAGGAGGCGATGAAGGTAGACCCGGTTTATGGCGTGGCAAGCCGTGTTCACAGCTTCCAACCAAAACCGCTCGGGCGTCTTGAATCTCCAAGCACCGTCCTCGCCATGTCTATAAGCGTCCTGTTCTTCCTCTCTACCACACCATTTTCCTGTGGTGTGTAGGGAGCGGAGAACTCGTGCTTGATTCCTTCCTCCTCAAGGTACTCCTCCACTTGAAGGTTCTTGAACTCGGACCCGTTGTCTCTCCTTATCTTCTTCACCTTGAGCTCAAACTCATTTTGTGCTCTCCTTAGGAAGCGCTTGAGGCTCCCTTGGGTTTCAGATTTATCCTGCAAAAAGAATACCCAAGTGAAGCGGAAAAAATCATCAACAATTACTAAACCATACTTACTTCCCCCGATGCTAAGGTAGGCGACGGGTCCGAAGAGGTCCATATGTAGCAGCTCCAGGGGTCTTGATGTAGTCATCACATTCTTGATGTGATGAGCACTTCCCACTTGTTTACCTAATTGACAAGCTGCACAAGGTCTATCCTTTTCAAAATACACATTTGTTAGACCTAACACATGTTCTCCCTTTAGAAGTTTGTGAAGGTTTTTCATCCCCACATGTGCTAGACGGCGATGCCACAGCCAGCCCATGCTAGTCTTAGCAATTAAGCATGCATCTAGACCGACCTCCTCCTTTGCAAAATCAACTAAATAGAGTTTGTCGTCTAGTACACCCTTAAAAGCTAATGAACCATCACTCCTTCTAAAGACAGACACATCTACATTTGTGAATAAGCAATTGTACCCCATATTACATAATTGACTAACCGATAGAAGATTATAACCTAGCGACTCTACTAAAAATACATTGGAGATAGAGTGCTCATTTGAGATGGCTATCTTGCCTAAGCCTTTAACTTTGCCTTGATTCCCGTCACCGAATATGATTGAATCTTGGGAATCTTTATTCTTGACGTAGGAGGTGAACATCTTCTTCTCCCCCGTCATGTGGTTTGTGCATCCGTTGTCGATAATCCAGCTTGATCCCCCGGATGCATAAACCTGCAAGGTAAATTAGGCTTGGGTCTTAGGTACCCAACTCTTGTTGGGTCCTACAAGGTTAGTGACAATAGTCTTAGGTACCCAAATGCAAGTTTTATCTCCCTTACATTTAGCTCCCACCTTTTTAGCAATCACCTTTTATTTTTACATGAAAGAATAAACTTAGCATTGCAAGCATGAAAGACAGTGGTAGATCCATTATATACTTTTCTAGGAGCATGAGACATAACATTCTTCCTAGATCTACCATTAAAGTTTGAACTCGAAGCAATCATGGTATGAGAGTCGAACACATTACAACTCCTATCATAATGAACATTTCTAGAATCTTTCATAGCCATATTTCTACCATGCATATAAGAACTAGAAGCAGTCATAGCATGTGAATCATAAGAATAATTCCTACAAACATTTCTAGAGAATTTCCTATCGCTATACATGAAGGCATGATTCTTTTGATTGCTATAAGTCATAGGAGCCTTCCCTTTCTCCTTAGCGGGGATGGGAGCCTTATGACTTGTTAAGTTCTTGGCTTCCCTCTTAAAGCCAAGCCCATCCTTAATTGAGGGGTGTCTACCAATAGTGTAGGCATCCCTTGCAAATTTTAGTTTATCAAATTCATCTTTGCTAGTCTTAAGTTGAGCATTAAGACTAGCCACTTCATCATTTAATTTAGAAATGGAAACTAGGTGTTCACTACAAGCATCAACATTAAAATCTTTACACCTATTGCAAATCACAACATGTTCTACACAAGAGGTTGATTTATTAGCTATTTCTAACTTAGCACTCAAGTCATCATTGATACTCCTTAAGCTAGAAATAGATTCATGGCATGTAGACAATTCACATGAAAGCATTTCATTTCTTTTAACTTCTAGAGCAAGAGAATTTTGCGCACTAACAAATTTATCATGCTCTCATATAAAAGGTCCTCTTGCTTTTCTAACAATCTATTCTTCTCATTCAAGGCATCAATTAATTCATTGATTTTATCAATTTTGGTTCTATCTAAACCTTTGAATAGACTAGCGTAGTCTACTTCATCATCACTAGATTCATCATCACTTGAAGAAGCGTAAGTAACAGTATTACGAGTGCTTACCTTCTTTTCCCTTGCCATGAGGCAGGTGTGATGCTCGTTGGGGAAGAGGGATGATTTGTTGAAGGCAGTGGCGGCGAGTCCTTCGTCGTCAGAGTCGGACGAAGAACAATCCGAGTCCCACTCTTTGCCAAGGTGTGCCTCGCCTTTAGCCTTCTTGTAAGTCTTCTTCTTTTCCCTCTTCTTTTCTTGATCCTGGTCACTATCATTATCGGGACAATTAGCAATAAAGTGACCAACCTTACTGCACTTGAAGCAGGAGCGCTTTCCCTTCGTCTTGTTCTTTTTGGGATGCTCCTTGCGACCCTTTAGCGCCGTCTTGAAGCGCTTGATGATGAGGGTCATTTCTTCCTTGTTGAGCCCCGCCACCTCAACTTGCGCCACCTTGCTAGGTAGCATCTCCTTGCTACTTGTTGCCTTGAGAGCAATGGCTTGAGGCTCATGAATTGGACCATTTAACGCCTCATCGACGTATCTTGCCTCCTTGATCATCATCCGCCCGCTTACGAACTTTCCAAGTATTTCCTCGGGCGACATCTTGGTGTACCTAGGATTTTCACGAATAGAATTTACAAGATGTGGATCAAGGACAGTGAAGGACCTTAACATTAGGCGGACGACGTCGTGGTCCGTCCATCGAGTGCTTCCATAGCTCCTTATTTTGTTGACGAGGGTCTTGAGCCTGTTGTATGTTTGGGTTGGCTCCTCCCCCTTGATCATTGCGAACCTCCCAAGTTCGCCTTCCACCAACTCCATCTTGGTGAGCATGGTGACGTCATTTCCCTCATGAGAGATCTTGAGGGTGTCCCAAATCTGCTTGGCGTTATCCAAGCCGCTCACCTTATGGTATTCATCCCTGCACAATGATGCTAAAAGAACAGTAGTAGCTTGTGCATTTTTATGAATTTGTTCATTGATGAACATGGGGCTATCCGTACTATCAAATTGCATTCCATTTTCTACTATCTCCCATATACTTGGATGGAGAGAGAACAAGTGGCTACACATTTTGTGACTCCAAAATCCGTAGTCCTCTCCATCAAAGTGAGGAGGTTTACCGAGGGGAATGGAAAGCAAATGAGCATTGGAACTTTGCGGAATACGAGAGTAATCAAAAGAAAAGTTCGAGTTAACCGTCTTCTTTTTCTCGTAGTCGTTGGCATCGTCGTCCTTTTGGGAAGAAGAAGACTCGTCACTGTCGTCGTAGTAGACGATCTTCTTGATGCGCCTCTTCTTCTTCCCGTCCTTCTTCTTATGACTTGAGCCCGAGTCAGTGGGCTTGTCGTCTTTTGGCTCATTGATGAAGGACTCCTTCTCCTTGTCGTTGATCACCATCCCCTTTCCCTTAGGATCCATCCCTTCAGGCGATTAGTCCCTTTCTTGAAGAGAACGACTCTGATACCAATTGAGAGCACCTAGAGGGGGGTGAATAGGTGATCCTGTAAAAAACTTGAAACTTAAAGCCACAAAACTTGGTTATGAGTTAGCATAATAAAATCAAGTGGCTAAGGAGAGCTCTTGTGAAGCAAAGTAGACACAGTGAGAACAAGCACAAGAGACACGAGGATTTATCCCATGGTTCGGCCAAGTACAACACTTGCCTACTCCACGTTGTGGCGTCCCAACGGACGAGGGTTGCACTCAACCCCTCTCAAGTTATCCGATGATCGACTTGAATACCACGATGTTCTTCTTTCTTTACTCTTTCCCATTTGCGAGGAATCTCCACAACTTGGAGTCTCTCGCCCTTACAATGAGAATCAAAGTGAAAGCACTAGAGTAAGGGAGGAAAGCAACACACACAAATCCACAGCAAAACGCACACACATGACCAAGACTTGAGCTCAAATGAATATCACAAGGTTCTCACTAGAACGGAGCTCAAATCACTAAGAATGACAAACAAGTGTGCAAAGACGGAGTGTGAATGATCAAGAATGCTCAAAGTATGCTTGGTGTACTCCTCCATGCGCCTAGGGGTCCCTTTTATAGCCCCAAGGCAGCTAGGAGCTGTTGAGAGCAATCCAGGAAGGCAATTCTTGCCTTCTGTCGACTTGCGCACCGGACAGTCCGGTGCACCACCGGGCACTGTCCGGTGCAGATTTCTTTCCTATTCTGGCACAGCCGATCGTTGAAGACTTGGAGCCGTTGGCACACCGGACACTGTCCGGTGGTCCGGTGCTCCCATCCGACCATTGGCTCGCCACGCGTCACGCGCAGATTGCGCGGCCGACCATTGGCTCACCGGATAGTCCGGTGAATTATAGCCGTACGCTGTTGACTTGGTTCCCGAGAGCGGCGACTTCGCCGCAGACGACTCACCGGACACTGTCCGGTGCACCACCGGACAGTCCGGTGATTTATAGCCGTATGCCGCCGTCGAGACCCGAGAGCAGCTAGTTGACCAGACGCCAGCCTGGCGCACCGGACAATGTCCGGTGCACCACCGGACAGTCCGGTGCACCCAGACTGAGCAGAGTCTTGGCTGCTCGAGCCAAGTCTTTTCCAATTGTATTTTCTCTGATTCTAGCACTTAGACAAATATGTTAGTACACAAAAACCAATGTACTAAGTCTAGAATCATACCTTTGTGTTGACTTTGCACTTCATCCACCATTTGGCATAGTTTAACACTTAAACCATTTGTGTTGGCACTTGATCACCAAAATACTTAGAAATGGCCCAAGGGCACATTTCCCTTTCAGTATCTGTATTTGACGCCTGTGGGTGAAGTCATGATTGCCACAGCGCCTGCCCCCGCATGGCACCACGCGCCGTTGCAGTGAATGATCCATACTTTCTCTGGGGACTCTTGTTGCCGTGTTGGCCCTGTCCAGTCAAC
Source organism: Zea mays (assembly GCF_902167145.1). Taxonomy (NCBI): domain Eukaryota; kingdom Viridiplantae; phylum Streptophyta; class Magnoliopsida; order Poales; family Poaceae; genus Zea; species Zea mays. Next base: position 241,994,869 of record NC_050097.1, on the reverse strand, counting down.
GATGAACTCTGCCAGGACTTGTGACTTAATCGCTGTTCTGGGTTCAAAGGTGATGTGGTACCCAAAGAGTTCCGCTACCCACTTGGCGATTCGGACGGATGCCTCCATGTTCCGGAACAGTTCACCTAGACCTCTATCCGAAGTGACCCGTACTTTGAATGCTTCAAAGTAGTGGCGTAGCTTGCGAGATGCCATGACAACTGCGTATGAAATTTTTTCCAGCTCGGTCATGTTGCACTTGGAAGCCATGAGGACTTCAGAGACATAGGACACTGGGCACTCTCGGGTCATGCCCTCTCTGTCCTGCTCTTGGACCAACGCTGCGCTAACTGCACATGGTGAGGCCGCTATGTATAGCAGTAAGGGCAGCGAAGGGTCGAGACTAGCGAGGGTTGCCAGATCGGACAAGAGTTGCTTGAGTGACTCGAAGGCTGCCGCCTGCTCTGGTCCCCAAGCGAAGTCTTTTGCACCGCACAATGGCTTGAGGAAAGGTAGATTGCGCTCTGTGGATTTTGAAATGAACGTATTCAAGGCGGCCAATCTTCCTGTCAGTCGCTGGACATCCCAGGCGGACTGCGGGGGTGTCATTTTGATGATTGCTTGGATTTTTGTCGGGTTGGCCTCGATCCCTCTGTGCGACACCAGGTAGCCAGTATTTTCCCCTGGCGGACTCCAAAGACACACTTTTTGGGGTTGAGCCGAAGTCATGCATCCTGCATATTAACGAATGTTTCGGTGAGGTCGGTTAGGTGATCCTCTTTGTTCTTGCTCGCGACGATAATGTCGTCCACGTAGGTGAAAATGTTGCGGCCTACTTGACTTTTGAGGACCCTTTTTGTGAGGCGGGAGAAGGTTGACCCGACGTTTTTGAGTCCTTTCGGCATTCTGATGAAGCAGTATGTGTCGAAGGGTGTGATAAAGCTTGTGCTGGCCTTGTCTTCCTCTTTCATGTAGATCTGGTGGTAACCGAAGAAGCAATCAAGGAGGGACATGACTTCACATCCTGTTGCGCTATCGACTATTTTGTCGATCCGTGGCAGGGGGAAATTATCCTTGGGGCAGGCCTTATTGAGACTGGTGAAGTCGATACACATGTGCCACTTGCCGCTTTTCTTTTGCACCATGACCATGTTGGCGAGCCATGTAGGGTAAGCGATTGGCTCGATGAAGATGGCTTCCAACAGGCGGTGCACCTTGGCTTTGGTGGCTTCGGTCTTCTCGTCGAACATTTTGCGCAGTCGCTGCTTTCTTGGGCGCACCGAAGGGTCGATACCTAGGTCGTGCTCTATGATGGTGCGGCTAACTCCAACCAGATCGTGAGCGGACCAAGCGAAGACGTCCTTGTTTCGGGAGAGGTAGGAGATGAGTTTTCCTCGTCTCGCGAGGTCAGGTCTTCGTTTATTACGACCGTTTGTGTGACGGAACCTCCCAAGTAATTAGGCCCACCTACAGTGTCCTTGTCCAACGGACATCAGACACCCTGTAGATGTTCCTAAGTTACTTGACAAGCTCGGTATCTTTCCTTACCTAACCAGGAACGTTTCACCCGTCTTGCAGACATTACAGAACATCGGAGATAAAGAAATGCGGAAGCAAATTACATAAACTTTACATTTATTTTAAAAGCAAGCTTAAGTTATGTTATTACAGACCAGACTAAAAGTGAGTGCAGAGTAGTAATATTATACAAACCAGGGAGGCACAAACTCCTCCCGAGAAGCTAAAAGCAAAAGATCCTAAGTGGAGGACCGAGTCCTCCCGCACTTCAGTCTTGTTTTTCTTCTTTCGGAACCACCTTGGCACAGAAGCAGCAAAAGTCTGCTACTTCCTCACCTAAAAACAACGAAGGGATAAACCCTGAGTATGGAATTACTCAGCAAGTCTTACCCGACTAAAGAAAAGACTCTCAAGGGTATGCTGGTTATATGGGAGTCAAGGTAAGGCTTTTCAATCATCAATGACTCTGTTTTTGCAGAAATGCTTACTAAAGTGGATCCTTAAAAATCCAGTTTTAATTTGTCAAGTTAAGTAAAATTACCTGCACTAGAGTTCTTTCTACCCTAGTTCAATCACTGGTCCTGCACTAGCCAATTTCTTAACAAAAGTCCATCGTCTTTAGTGGAATGCTACGTGTAGGGTAGTGACCAAGTCTTCATAACCGCGAAGGTACGACGATCCGAATCGATTATACTCAGCTGAGGATCTCCAATCACACGACATATGTAGCACTTAACCCTTGCATATGTCAACCCGCCACCGGGGTTCTTAAGACCGGATCAGGTTCACACAGACCGAGAGCACAGATACACCACCGTCCAGCCTCTTGCCACGGAGGGTACACGCTACTCTCGCCACCGCTCCACGCCCATCTCGTGTTGTCTTATTCCGGCCTTAGTCTGCCCGAGGCAAGGCTTACCCATGACGAGGCATGTGACCAGTTAAAGGGTCCTCGATCAACAAGCCTACATCGACAAGGTCCTTAATCGACTCAGACGGAGACACTACACCGAGACTCTCTTCTCGTGCAAGTCACCCGCCCGGTCTCAGCTTAATCATTTCAAACCCAAAGTTTGGTCCCTGGCAGAGGTACATCTTTTCCGATGTTGAACCTATCAAGGCCTTTGATAGATCCATCATCAAGTTTTATTTTCGAAAAACATCCCACCCACCTTTGCCACATCATATTTTGTAAAAACAAAACCTTTTGTTTTTCTAAAGCAAAGCTAAGCATCAAAAAGCTTTTGTAAAACAGGTGATCAAGGAAGGTAATCAAATTCATGGAAGGTAATGCAGGAATGGTTTTATCAAGCAACTCCTATCACCTAATGCAGCAATCAAGTGAGAAAGATTTTGAAATAGCAAGGGAGGTGGCAAATGCACCGGGGCTTGCCTTCGTTCACAGGTGAATCAGGCTCAGATCCACAGATATCAAAGTAGAAATGATTCCCGGCCTGAGACTCCGAAGGTGGTGGTGGTGGTGTCTCCTCTTCAGTTACTTCGATTTCTTCTTCACGTTCTAATCATAACCATACATAGGTATAAGAATGGATGCCATGGGATGCTCATGAGGATGCAAAGATAATATAAATTTATTATCTATATCTTGAATACAACTTTCCTTCATGGAGTTCCGGGAACTTAGGGTTTTCGGAGTCGGTAAAGGAGTTCATAGGGCAGGGAGGGTGTTTTGGGGTTTGGTGATCAAACAAAGTCCAAAACAATTCAAACTCTACCCAAGGCTTCTAAATAATATGAGGAACTTATGTAAAAATGTTGAGCATTTTTGGAACTACCATTTATTTTCTAAAAATCCATAACTAATACTTTTAACTACTTTAAATACCCTAAAATTTCTTACTTTCACTAAAAATCACAAACTTATTTTTATTAAATATTATGGAAAATAACAAACCTAGGAAAATTAGTTTCACAATTTTAGCATTTTTCTACATTTTTCTATAATTGTTTTGGCTCTGGGGATAAAAGAAAAAGGAAAATGTTCCAACAGTGATGGGCCAGATTCAGCCCAACGGCCCAGTTCCAGAGGGAAAGCGCGCCCGCGCGCCCGCGCCCTAGCGACTTTGCACAGGGGCCCCCGCGTTTTAGACTAACTGCGAATGAGCTCTTTCACTATTTGGAGGAGTCGCTGACACTTCGCAAAAAGGCACTCCGGTTTCTATCTATTTACGATTTGAAGTCCACGACGGCGCTCGCGCACCGCCGTGCTCCGACGAGCAAGCAGACCGGCCAGAAGGGGCAACGGCTAGGGTTTTTGAGCAGTAGACACCAAATTCAAGTCCTAAGGACTCTTTCCCCCCAATCAATTTCATACATGGTGATCTGCCAAGCTCTACCCGCGAGGACAGTGCACGACGCGGATAGGTGTTCGTGTTCCAATCAATTCATGGCAGTTAAATTCAATTGGATGGTTTGGAAAGCATCAAGGACACACGAGAATGTTAGAACAAGCAACAGAGCAACATGAACTGACCTAATTTGGGCTGGCCACGGTGAGACTTGTTTCACGGTGGCGGAGAGCGAGGTTGGGGGAAATTCCGAATTCGAGCAGATGAGTGGATGATTGTGGCTGATTAGCGGTGGTTAGCTAGCGAACTACCCCACAGAGCTGGACACGGGCTCAATTTATAGGAAGGATGGGCGGTGGTCGCGAATTTGGACGAGACACGCGGCGGTCGGAGGTGAAGAAGAAGCACTGGCCGCGTGAGTTCGTGGCCAACGGCGTGGCAGTAACTCCGGTGAGCCACGGAGACTTCAGAGGAGGTCACGGCGACACGGTAAAAGAGTTGAGCCACGCGGCGCACGGCCGGGAGGCGGCGGTCGACGGTGAACATATCCACATCCGCCGCGGTAACGATGGTACGGTGGCCGGAGTTGTTTAATGGCTGAAGTTTATCCCCGGCGGTGACCTCCAAGCGTTATCCACACGGTCCGCACGAATCACAGCAACGGATCGACCATCGGCGACGACTTACCAGCGACGAGCCCGCCGCGCTGGCAACCTGATCCACTCGGGTCTACTGTACCATGGCAAGCGCTTCATCAGAGCAGCTGACAGAGCAACTTCAGAGCTCCTTTTCTCCCAATTTTGTGTGGTGACTAAGCTAGCTCCCTGTACCAAAATTATAGCCTGACCAACCAGCTACAACTTTGTCACAGCAACCATGATCAATTTCTCAACAATTCCAGTTTGAATTCACACACCAAGTTGGCTCTGTCCCACTGAGAATCTGAACTTCAGAATGGACCAGCCTGACAGCCAAACTTGAGGCTTAATTATCTCTGACTTTTTCTAAATAACTATGCTTTCCTTCTTAAGCAAAGTTGTTCTCCTATGTTAGGTCTTCAACTTTGATGTGGTGACCTAGGGCAAAAACCCTATGCTTTGAAAGTTACAAAGCCCCAAAGTGGAGCCTTTAACACTAAATTTCAGACTTGGTATAGAACTCAAATGAGGTCCATTTTGCATTTAAGTCCAAAACTTAGGGTTTGGCTTGTAAATTCACATATTTGTGAACCAAATGACTTTATATGTCAAAACATAGTAGTTTTTACACTTTAGTCCAAAGGTTCATCATTTTTGCACATAAGTCCCTAGGGTTTGATTTTAGGGTTTTCCAGGGTTCCAATTAGGGTTTCTGGTATCCCAGGGGTACAAAAGTGATTCAAGTTTATTCTTAGGGTCATTTTATGACTTTTACCCTAAAGCTTTTAGGTTTTCCTAACTTGGGTTAAGTTTTACGCCTTTAACCACTATTTAGGGTTAAGTCCATTAACCAGGGTTCCATTTGCAAAAACATTAAAACAATACAACTTGTTTGAAATTTTTGCCTAGTGAATGCACTCTAGGTGTGTCACACATATGCAATGCCAATGCTTATGATGTCATGCTCAAGTTTTAGTTATAATAACACCAGGGGTGTTACAGTTTGCTTAGGGTGGCCGGGTCGAGGGATATCGCCTTCGTTCTGTCATTGCTTTGCAGCTGCGCTTTTACTTTTTTGTCGGTGACTGGGCGGGTCTCTTCAAAGCCTTCGTGTTGTGCTATGAGGCAGTGCATGTTCCATTGCCCTGGGACGAAGTCTCTTTCAATGTTGCACGCGGTCTGCTGGTTGCCATAGACTGTGATCACGCCTTGCGGACCTGAGATTTTCATGCATAGGTGAAGTTCGTGAATGGCCGCTTCAAACTTGTTGATGGAGCCCCAGACCATTATGGCGTTGTACGGGTATACCATGTCAACGATGTCGAAGGTGACTTGCTCACTTCGTGCATTGGGTGCTACACCGAAGGACAGGGGTAGCTCAATCTTGCCGACGGGAAAGGTGCCCTTCCCACCGAAGCCATAAAGGGGGTTGTCTGAAGGCTTGAGCAAACTGTGGCTGATGCCCATGCGGTCGAAGGCGTGCAGGAAGATGATGTCAGCTTGGCTGCCGTTGTCGACCAGGACTTTGTGTAGGTCCCAGCCTGCTACGCTACAGTTGATCACCATGGCGTCGACGTGAGGGGGCGCTGCGCAGATCAACGTCCCTGGCATCGAAGGTGAGTGGCACAGGAGACCACCTTGTTTGTATGACTGGGCCGATGAGGGCGACGTGGTTAACACTTCGGTAGTGGTCCCTCTTCTGCCGCTTCGTTTCGAAGTCCACGCTGGACCCTCCGGTGATCAAATGGATGACTCCGCGATATGGTTGTTCGGCGAAGTCTTCCTGCTTTGGTGCTTGGGGTGGTTATGGTGGTGTGGATTTGGGTGATGCGGAGGTGGAGGCGGGGGTGGAAGGACTTGTACTTCCTGGCGGTGTTGGTACACATGGTTGGGTGGGTGCTGGACATGGTCGTTGTAAGGTTGTTGTTGTTGGTATGTGTGTGCAACAACTCTCTGGTTGTCGGCTAGCTGTGCTCTAGACATCTTGTCCTTGGTGTCCTTCGTTTCTGGACAATCTCTTGTTGGGTGCGCGTAGTCCTCGCCATGAAACAGGCAGTAAAATCTGCGTGGCTGCTGTGTCCGTCCCCGGCCTCTCCCTCTGGTGCCATTGCCATGGCCTTGGGGGGGATTCCTGACGGCGGACGGTTTCTCCAGCTAGGTGCTGATTGGCTATGTTGTGCACCTATTGTTGGCTTCAGCTATCCTGACCGGAGTCTGGCTGCGAAGGCCTAGTCCAGGTTCTGCTGGACTGCGGAGGGTCCTTAGGCTTTCTCTGAGATTCGACCTTTCGTTGATGTAACTCTTCGAACCTGGCATACTTCTTGAATAGCTGGTATAGCTCTTGGAGATTTTTAGGTGGGCCCTGATGCAGTGACTGTACAGGACGCCAGCCCGAAGGCCACTGATGGCGTAATGGATTGCGATGTGGTCGTCGACCGATGGCAGTTGAGACTTGAGGGTCAGGAACTTTCTATAATACTCCCAAAGAGTTTCCTTCTCTTGCTGCTTGCAGAGTGATAGCTCGGCCAGGACGTCAATATCAGGTCGGTACCCTTGAAAGTTGAGCAGGAACTTGTCCCAGAGTCCTTTCTAGGAGTCGATGGACAGTGGTGGCAACCTGGTGTACCAGGTCAGGGCCGAGCCTTCGAGCGCGATGATGAAAGATTTGTCCATCATGACGTCATCCCCTCTGGACGATGCGACGGCGACTTGGTAGCTCATGATGTATTGTGCTGGGTCAGTGCTGTCGTTGTACTTGGGGTAGGTGCCTGCCCTGAAGTTGGTAGGCCAAGGTGATGCTTAGAGCTGTGGTGCCAGGGGGCTTCGCTCATCGAGGTAGTTGATCCCCTGGAAAGTTGTGGCATGCGGTATGAAGGGCCCGCGCTGTGGTATGAATAGGTCTCCTGTTGGGACGCGCTGCTGTAGGGGCGGTCCATGCAGCAGGTTGTGCTGGCCTCCGCTTTGCATGAGCGTGATTTCTTGCTCGAGCTCCCTAGCTCTCTCTTCCTCGTCCCGTATCATCTGGCGCACTTTGGTCTAGGCGGTGACACGTTGGCGCTTGGCCTCGAGGATGTCCTTTTGCTTTTGTAGGTTGTGGTTCTTGATGCGCAGGGCCCGCAACTGTAGCTGGTCTTCGGCTGATATGCCGATGACCTTGCCGTCCTCTATTGCATCTTCGTCCTTTGTTGGAGCGAAACCTAGGGGTGGTGCTTGCGGTATGCCTTTGGAGCTGCAGGTGCGCAGGGTGCCTTCGGGAGTGGGGTGGTCTTGGCGCTATCGTTTGCTGGCAGCTTCATCTTTGAAGGCTTCTTGGGGGGTGTTGTCCGCGAGGGCCTTGCCTTTTTTCTCAGCCAGCAGCGCTGCCTTTGCTGCTTCGTCGATGGATGGGGCTGCCTTCGAACTAGCTCGCTTGGGGGCCATCGCGGGTTGTTGTTCGTAGCACGAATGGTGGGCGCCAAATGTTGGAACTTGCTCTCCCGAGCAAGTAGATCCAATGGGGAAGTGGAAAGAGTGCGAGCAAAGTTTAACGTGAGATGGCAAAAGCTCTGTTAATCTGGCCACGCAAGGGCACTGTACGGGGGTATTTATAGGCACTCGAGTGACCACCCGTCCTTTGTTAAAGACGTTTATGCCCTCGAGTACCCGGTCTATCCCCAGAATTCCTTATTAAAGAAAACAAGAAGCATGTTAAAGTAAAAAATGCTTATGCTCAGGAAGTAGAGAAAAATGAAAACTTGACTAAAGAGCTTAGCATTTGTCATGACACTGTTTCCAACCTTAGAACTGAGAATGCTAATTTAATTGCTGAGGTTGAGAAGTTAAATGTTTGTAATGATTCAATTGTCAGTCTTAGAAATGAAAATGTTAGTCTAAATGCTAAGATTGATAAATTGAATGATACAATTTCTAGCCTTAGAGATGAGAATGCTAGATTAATTTCTAAGGTTAAGGATTTAAATGTTTGCAATGATTCACTTTCCTTTCTTAGAGATGAGAATGTTATTTTTCATGCTAAGATAGATGAGTTAAATTCATGCAAACCCTCTACATCTACTGTTGATCATGTTTATATTTGCACTAGATGTAGAGATATTAATATTGATGCTATAAATGATCACCTTGCTTTAATTAAACAACAAAATGATCATATAGCTCAATTATCTGCTAAAATTAATGAGCATGAAATTGAAAATGGAAAGTTTAAATTTGCTAGAAGCATGCTCTATAGTGGGAGACACCCTGGCATCAAGGATATAATTGGTTTCCAACAGGGAAGCAATGTCAAGCTTAATGCCCCTAAGAAACTGTCTAATTTTGTTAAGGGCAAGGCACCAATGGTTCAGGATAATGAAAGCTATATATTATATCACGCTAATTACCCTGAGCATAAAATTAGGAGGATTCGTGCTAGAAAACCTCATAATGTTTCTCACCATGCATTTATGTATAAGAATAAGGCATCTAGCTCTAGGCATTCTGCTCATGTTAAAATGCCTAAAAGGAAAACTCCTGCTGCATCAAATGAACCTAACATTTCATTTAAGACTTTTGATACATCTTATGTGCTTACTAACAAATCAGGCAAAGTAGTTGCCAAATATGTTGGGGGCAAACACAAGGGTTCAAAGACTTGTGTTTGGGTATCCAAGGTGCTTGTTTCTAACGTGAAAGGACCCAAGACTGTTTGGGTACCTAAGAACAAGGCCTAAATTGTTTTGAAGGTTTATGCATCCGGGGGCTCAAGTTGGATCATTGATAGCGGATGCACAAACCATATGACTGGGGAGAAAAGAATGTTCTACTCCTACGAGAAAAACGAAGATCCTCAACGGGCTATCACATTCGGGGATGTAAATCAAGGTTTGGTCAAAGGACTTGGTAAAATTGCTATATCACCTGACCATTCTATTTCCAATGTTTTTCTTGTAGATTCTTTAGATTACAATCTGCTTTCTGTTTCTCAATTATGCAATATGGGCTACAACTGTCTATTTACAGATGTAGGTGTTACTGTCTTTAGAAGAAGTGATGATTCAGTAGCATTTAAGGAAGTGTTAGAGGGTCAGCTATACTTAGTTGATTTTAATAGAGCTGAACTTTACACTTGCTTAATTGTTAAGACTAATATGGGTTGGCTCTGGCATCGCCGACTGGCCCATGTTGGAATGAAGAATCTTCACAAGCTTTTAAAGGGAGAACACATTTTGGGACTAACAAATGTTCATTTTGAGAAAGACAGGGTTTGTAGCGCATGCCAAGAAGGAAAGCAAGTTGGCGCCCATCATCCACATAAAAACATCATGATGACAGACAGGCCGCTCAAGCTACTCCACATGGATTTATTCTGCCTGATCGCTTACATAAGCATCGGCGGGAGTAAGTACTGTCTAGTAATTGTGGATGATTATTCTCGCTTCACTTGGGTATTCTTTTTGTAGGAAAAATCACAAACCCAAGAAACCTTAAAGGGATTCTTGAGACGAGCTCATAATGAGTTCGGATTGAGAATCAAAAAGATAAGAAGCGACAACGGGACGGAGTTCAAAAATTCACAAATAGAAGAATTTCTTGATGAGGAGGGCATCAAGCATGAGTTCTCTTCTCCCTACACACCTCAACAAAATGGTGTAGTGGAGAGGGAGAATATAACTCTACTAGATATGGCAAGAACCATGCTTGATGAGTACAAGACACCGGACCAGTTTTGGGCGGAAGCAATCAACACTGCTTGCTACTCCATCAACCGGTTATATCTTCACCGAATCCTCAAGAAGACGTCATACGAACTCCTCACTGGTAAAAAGCCCAACGTTTCATATTTTAGAGTCTTTGGAAGCAAATATTTTATTCTTGTTAAAAGAGGTAGAAAATCTAAATTTGCTCCTAAGGCTGTAGAAGGGTTTTTACTTGGTTATGACTCAAACACAAGGGCATATAGAGTCTTTAACAAGTCCACTAGGCTAGTTGAAGTTTCTTGTGACATTGTGTTTGGTGAGACTAATGGCTCCCAAGTGGAGCAAGTTGATCTTGATGAATTAGATGATGAAGAGGCTCCATGCGTCGCACTAAGGAACATGTCCATTAGGGATGTGTGTCCTAAGGAATCCGAAGAGCCTACCCAAGCACAAGATCAACCATCATCTTCCACTCAAGCATCTCCACCAACTCAAGATGAGGATCGGGCTCAAGAAAATGAAGTTGAAGATCAAGAAGATGAGCCACCTCAAGAGGAGGACAATGATCAAGGGGGAGATGAAGATGATCAAGATAAGGAAGATGAGCAAGAAATACAGGGTCAAAAACCACCACACCCAAGAGTCCACCAAGTAATTCAACGAGATCACCCCGTCAACTCCATCCTCGGTGACATTCATAAGGGGATAACCACTAGATCTCGGGTTGCACATTTTTGTGAACATTACTCTTTTGTTTCCTCTATTAAGCCTTAAAGGGTAGAGGATGCACTAAGAGATTCGGATTGGGTGGTGGCAATGCAAGAGGAGCTCAACAACTTCACGAGGAATGAGATATGGCATTTGGTTCCATGTCCTAATCAAAATGTTGTAGGTACCAAATGGGTATTCCGCAACAAGCAATGTGAGCATGGTGTGGTGATAAGGAACAAAGCCCGACTTGTGGCCAAGGGTTATTCACAAGTCAAAGGTTTGGATTTCAATGAAACTTATGCACCCGTAGCTAGGCTTGAGTCAATTCGCATATTACTTGCCTATACTACTTACCATGGCTTTAAGCTTTACCAAATGGACGTGAAAAGTGCCTTCCTCAATGGACCAATCAAGGAAGAGGTCTATGTTGAGCAACCTCTCGGCTTTGAAGATAGTGAGTACCCTAACCATGTTTATAAACTCTCAAAGGCGCTTTATGGGCTCAAGCAAGCCCCAAGAGCATGGTATGAATGCCTGCGAGATTTCCTTATAACTAATGGCTTCAAAGTCGACACGACCGATCCTATACTCTTTACTAAAACTGTTGAAAAAGACTTGTTTATTTGCCAAATTTATGTTGACAATATCATATTTGGGTCTACTAACAAGTCTACCTGTGAAGAGTTTAGTAGGATCATGGTTCAAAAATTCGAGATGTCTATGATGGGGGAGTTAAGATATTTCTTAGGATTTCAAATTAAGCAACTCCAAGAGGGCACCTTCATCAGCCAAACCAAGTACATTCAGGACATACTTAACAAGTTTGGAATGAAGGATGCCAAACCCATCAAGACACCCATGGGAACCAATAGGCATCTCGACCTCGACACGGGAGGTAAATCCGTAGATCAAAAGGTATACCAGTCGATGATAGGATCTTTACTCTATTTATGTGCATCTCGACCGGATATTATGCTTTCTATATGCATGTGTGCAAGGTTCCAAGTCGATCCTAAGGAAGTTCACCTTAGGGCCGTGAAGAGAATCATGAGATATTTAGTTTACACTCCTAAGTTTGGGCTTTGGTACCCTAGGGGATCCACAATTGGTTTAATAGGATATTCAGATGTCGATTGGGCAGGGTGTAAAATTGATAGGAAGAGAACATCAGGGACTTGTCAGTTTCTAGGGAGATCCCTGGTGTCTTGGGCTTCAAAGAAACAAAACTCCGTAGCTCTTTCTACCGTCGAAGCCGAGTATATTGCGGCAGGCCCATTGTTGTCCGCAATTACTTTGGATGAGGCATGTAACACCCCTGGTGTTACTGTTACTAAAACTTGAGCATAACATCATAAGCATGGGCATATCATGTGTTTGTCACACTTAGAGTGAAAACTAGGCAAAAATTTCAAACAAGTTGTTTTGATAGGACATTTTGTGAACAAAACCCTAGAGTAGGGTACTCAACCCTAGATTGGGTTTAATAGTGCAAACAAGGCTTAAACAAGAGAAAACTTCAAAACTCAATTTAAATAGTCATAAAGCATCACCATGGATGAACTTAAGTGGTATCCAAACCCTAAGAGTGCTAAAAACCCTAAATAGAAACCTGGAAAACCCTAAAGTAAAACCCTAGGGGGCTAAGTGCAAAATTAGTGCACTTTTGGACTAAGGTGCAAAAACTATGAAGTTAAGGTGTCTTAAGTAATATGGTTCACAAGAATGTGGATTTGCAACTTAAACCCTAAGTTTGGGCTTATTTGCAAAAAAACACATTTGTGCCCATTTCAAATTAGTGTTTTCGGACCAACTTTGAAGCCCTATAGTTTTCAAATTATAAGGTTTTTGCCCTAGGTCACCACATCAAGTTTGTAGAGCTATGATAGGAGAGCAAGTTTACTTAAGTAACTCAGCACTGGTGCCGGATAGAAATTGAAGATAAATGAGTTTGAAGTTGAGCTGTCAGACTAAAACAGTCTGAAAATTGGATGATCAGTGACATTGGATCAACTTTGGAGTCAAGCTGTGACTAATCCAGTGGAGTTAATACTTGGGTCACTGTGACAAGGTTGGAGACGATATATTGGAGTACAACTTTGTCAAAGGAAGGTAGGTGTGTTACTGCCTAGATCAGGGAGTAAATGTGGCTCAAACATGCGTTGTCAGGCGACTTCAAAGGGAAATTTAGAATGAACAGTGGTCTGAAGAAGATCGTAGGTGCAGTGCACCAATCGCCGGTGAGCTCACGCTGGGATCCGAGTTCCGCCTGGGAGATTCGTGCTCGATGAGGAGTGAATAACACTAGGGCGGGGTGAAAAGATCAGTGGTGGGATGAATTTCGGTCGCTAGCTGGCCCAGCCGTCATGCTCACTTGCCGCGCGGTCGGTCGAGATTATCATCACCGGAGTTGGATGCCCGTCGACCGAACGCCACGTGCCTCAGCAATTACCACGTCGCAATCACCAGTATTATGCATGTCTGATGATCGCCGGGGAGGCCGCCACGGTGAAGGCCACGAATCACCATGCCGGTGACTCATCTTGTTTCTTACCGATAGCCATCCGCCGCTCAAATTCGTCGTGCTCACGGTCGATCTCTATAAATTGATGCCTCTGTGAGCTCCGTTAGGTTATCCCCAAGCCATAGCACCCACTCTCATCTCCAATCATCCGCCATAGCGCTTCAATTCGGGTTTTCCCCCAAATTGAATCTCCACGCCGCCGTGGATAGCCCTTCCGTGGCCAGATGAACCTAGTATGGTTCTGCGCCTTTGAGTCGTTGTTTTAGCAGCCCTGTATACCTGTAAAGCTCATCGTGGCACCCGTTTGACCATTATGGGCATGATTGATTGGGAACGCTGCCTTGACGTCGCGGGTTCCGCCGTGTGCGTGGGTAGAACATCCTCTGCGTATGCAAGCCAAAGTGAAGCTCGTTCCTGAGTCATCTTGGGTCGGTAGTGCTTCCCCTGTAGCTAGACTAGGCAGCCACCGCCGATCATGGCCAGTACGGGCCGCGTCGGTGATGGACGGCGAGCGCGCCGTGGCCAGGGGTGTATTTGGAGAAGAAACAGAAGTCGGGGGACCTCTATGTAACTGTCAGAGAGAGAATGAATAATGGTTAGGGATTCTTAATAGATTATTCAAGACAGCAAGGGCCTCTGTGCAAATTGCTAGCGCGGGCGCGCGCACGCACGGGCGCGTCCCCGTTTCCTGTTCAGATTGGGCCGACTGGGCTGGTTTAGGTCCAACACTTTTCACGCTTTTTCTTTTTCCTTTTCTACCAGAGCTAAAACAATTCTAGAAAATTGTAGAAAAATGATAAAAATATCAAACCAATTTTGCTAGGTTTCTAATTTCCTATAGTATTTAATAAAAATAGTTTCATGATTTTTAGTCCAAAAGGGAAATTATAGAGTATTTAAAACAGCCTAAGACCATGCTTCTGGATTTTTAGAAAATAAATAATAAATCCAAAATTCACTAAATTTTTAGGATAAACTTTAAATAATATTTAGAAGCCTTGTGTAAAGTTTGGTACGATTTGGACCATGTTTGATACTTAGAACCCAAAACCCTAGCCCCCTTGCCCTGTGAACTTCACTATTGACTCCGAAAACCCTAAGTTCTCGGAGATCCGTGAAGGAAAGTTGTATTCAAGACTTTAGATAATAAACTTTTATTATCTTTGCACTCTCATGAGCATTACATGGACATTCATTATTATGTATGGCTATATCTAGAAAACGAAGAAGAAGTAGAAGTCGAAGAAGCGAAGACTTCACCCCCACCACCTGAGGAACATGAGGCAGGCAACTGTTTTTATATCGATATCTACGGAACCGAGCCTGATTTACCAGTAACACAAGGCAAGCCCCGGTGCATTTGCCACCTCCTTGTTCCTTTTAAAATCTTTCCCACTTACTTGATACATTAGGTGATAGGAGTTGTGTGCTAAACTATTGTTGCATCTCTTTTCTTGGATTATTTCCTAAATCCCTGTTTTACAAAAGGCTTTCCTTATGCATATCTTTGCTTTAGAAAAACAAAATGTTTTGTTTTCTCAAAAGATGATGTGGCAAAGTGGGTGGGATGTTTTCAAAAATAAAACTTGATGGTGGATCCATCATGGCCATGATGGGTTCAGCATCGGAAAAGATGTACCTCTGCCAGGTACCAAACTTTGGGTTTGAAATGTTAAAGCTGAGACCGGGCGGGTGACTTGCATGAGAAGAGAGTCTCGGTGTAGTGTCTGTGTTGAGTCGATTAAGGACCGTCTTGATGTAGGCCTGCTGACCGAGGACCCTTTAACTGGTCACATGCCTCGTCATGGGTAAGCTTTGCCTCGGGCAGACTAATACTAGAATAAGATAACACGCAATGGGAGTGGAGAGATGGCTAGAGTAGCGTGTACCCTCCGTGGCAAGAGGCTGGACGGTGGTGTATCTGTGCTCTCGGTTGGCGTGAACCTGATCTGGTCTTAAGAACCCCGGTGGCGAGTTGACATATGCAAGGGTTAAGTGCTACATATGTCGTGTGATTGGAGATCCTCAGCTGAGTATAATCGATTCAGATCGCCGTAAATTCGCGGTTATGAAGACTTGGTCACTGACTTACACGTAGAAATCCAGTGAAGATGAAGGGTTGTTAAGAAATGAGCTAGTATAGGTCAAGTGATTGAATTAGGGTAGACAGAACCCTAGCTGCAGGTAATTTTTACTTAACCTGACAAATAAAACTGGATTTTTAAGGATCCACTCTTAGTAAGCATTTCTGCAAACAGAGTCATTGATTATTGATAAGCCTTACCTTGACTCCCTCTAGCCAGTATACCCTTGAGAGTCTTTTCTTTAGTCGGGTAAGACTTGCTGAGTAATTCCATACTCAGGGCTTTGTCCCATGTTGTTTTAGGTGAAGAAGCGGCAAACTTTTGTTGCTTCTGTTCAAAGGTGGTACCAAAGGAAGAGCATCAAGACTAAAGCTGCGGGAGGAAAGGATCCTCCGTAAAACTTTTGTTTAATACTTATCGGGAGGGGTTTTTGCCTCCCATGGTTTGTAATAATAATACTCAGCACTCATATATTATGTTCTGGTCTGTAACTATATAACTTTGTCTTACTTTTCAATAAAGGTAAGTTAATGTAATTGTTTCCGCATTTTCTTATCTCCGATGTGTTATAATGTCTACGTGACGGGTGAAACGCTCTTGGGAAAGGTAAGGAATTCAGATACCAAACTTGTCAAGTGATCAGGTGCACCTGCAGGGTTGTCTGAAGTCCGTTGGACAAGGACAACTGTAGGTGGGCCTAATGACTTGGGAGGTTCTGTCACAACTGGTATCGGAGCAAAGCCCATCTCTGCAGAGGTTATGAGGCATTTTCAAAAAGAATTTTCAAAGACTTATCTAGAAAATTTCTTTCTTTCTTATCTAGTTTCCTTCTGAAGTACTTATTTAAAGACCAGATATAGAGTGCAATGTATAGAGGGTGTGAATCAACTAAGGTTGATTCTGTAATTACACATGCATCATGCTAAAAACTATGCTAATAAGCTTTTCCCCTTAAGAAATGCCGCCGCGCACAAGAAAGACCGCGCGCAAGTCTACCGGGCCGATTGGCGTACCCCGCCATCAGCTTGCCCCACGGCATGAAGACACCAGCAGTGGTAGCAACGATCCAATCGGGGATCTAGAAGCCCAAGTTGATCAGCTTCGATCAGAACTCTGTCGCAGGAACGATATATGGGTCCCGGATGGTGAAAGAATAAATGAATTAAGAACAGACATCTGCCACCTGCAAGATCAGCTTGCGGAACGAGATCTAGCGCTCGACTGGGCGGTTAACTCTCGTTCGCTTGCTTGGGCTAAGGAGGCTAAAGCTCGAGCCACGTGGAGGAGCTCAGCGCCGCCATAGACCACTTGCAAGTGTATTGTAATACACTACATGAAGAAGTTCATGTATTGTATTCCCAACTGCACCCCAACGTACCTGCGGATCCTGTCGGGATAGAAGCCGGACCTTCTGGGACAGCGGGAGAAGCCTTTGGTGGTGAATTAGATCTTTTCAGGCCTCCTCCCTCTATGAAGTTGGTGGATGAATGGTCTCCTACTCCCGACAGCGAGGCTACTAAAAGTGACAAGAAGCAAGAGTAGTATAGTGTAGAAGTAGTAGTAATGTATAATAGGTAATGTAATCCTGTAGTAAAATTTGAGTCTGTAACATTACCCTTTTTAGTAATGTAAAGTGGATGGTTTTCTTTGGCATATTATATTTTTCCAAATGTTTGTTGCCTCAGATGCCTTCCAAGACTCGTTCACAGGATGAAGCAGGGACCTCCCGTGGGAGGGAAGCAACTCCAAACCCACCCCCAGTACCTCCAACATTAGCTGAGGCCATCGCTGCCTTGGTTAATTCTACGACCGACAACACCCGCTTTCTGCGGGAAATGGCGGGTCAACAGTTACAACAACAAGGCGGGCGAGCACATCAGCAAGGACCCGTGAAACATCGTATTTGGACTTCTCCGAGACATGCCCTCCGTTGTTCGTCAAGGCGGAAGATCCTTTGGAAGCGGATAAATGGATCCGCGTTATCGAGCAGAAGTTCGGGCTTCTCTGGTGTATGGAGATTCAAAAGCCCCTATTCGCAGCACAACAATTGCGTGGCCCTGCCAGCACCTGGTGGGGAAATTTTGTAGCCGTTCAACCGGCTGGTCATCAAATATGGGATGAGTTCAAGTTGGCTTTCCGGGAGCACTATATACCTGAAGGGGTGCTCCACATGAAGCAGGAGGAGTTTATGAAGCTGAAACAGGGTGGGAATACTGTCACTCAGTATCTCAATAAATTCAACCACTTGTCCCAATATGCTTGTCAGTACCCTCAATCAGGGGTACCTTCTGCTACTGCATAAAGGCACCGCACCCGTGCAACACCTCAAGACCACGTGGAGAATGGCGCCCAATGGGCAGGTCCAGGAGCGCCGCATGGCAAGGAAAGGGAGTACATCCCAGCGTTCGTCACTAGGACCGGACCCCCGCAGGAGGACACCGGACCCCTATACATACTAGTTCGGGACCCTAAGAAGGTATGCCAGACCCCCTGGAAGGCCTCAGCATTGGCAGGGTCCTGGGACGAGGAGGACCCCGGCGAAGGTAGGGGTCCGGTGCTGGCACGTGCCCAGACCTTGCCCTGCACTGCCCCTTGTTGTCGCGTGGCTTACGACCCGACACATAAACCAGCGGGCCAAGCCTGGCATAATAAGCCCACCCAGCCGAGCGGCCTCTACATTTATTGCTGAAAGGACACGTCGCCTTCCACCACGCCAGCGGGCGACGCGTCCTCCCAGCATTAAATGCGTCCTATCCAATCCAATGGCAGGCGATGTTAGGGTCATCCAGCAGGCGGCGCATCTGACCGGTCAGCTGGGAAACAGTGTGCCTGTGCCGAGCGGTGCACCGTACTCATCATCCCTTCTACGAGAAGCCTCCCCTGCACGCCGAGGATATGAAGATCTCGGGTGACAGAGCGCTAGAGGACCGCCTCAGCAGCACACGTTCGTGACTCCAAGTACAATATTCGTTATGTCCCTGGGCCCACATGTCGGGGCTCAGTACCTTTGTGCATGCCCCCCTTCGGCTATAAAAGGGGAGGCATGCGGCGTTACAAGATAGACAATCTTTGGCAGTCACTCACAAGTTCATACAAGCTCCCAAAGCAATACATCACACAGTGGAGTAGGGTATTACGCTCCGGCGGCCCGAACCACTCTAAACCCTTGCGTGCTCCCGTGTGTTGATCCACCAGTCTCGTAACAAGCAAAACGCTTAGGTCCCTCCTCTTTTTAGGATTTTGGGCGGGTGCAATCCGCCACCCGGCCGAGGATATTTCCTCTCCGACATTTGGCGCACCAGGTAGGGGGTAGGCTTTAAGTTTTTGCTTGTTTTCTTGCTCAGCATGATGGTGCGGATCATCGAGCACCGCGCCGAAACTTCGAAGGATTTTGTGATGGAGCAAGAAGTTGCATCCTCTGCGCCGCAAGTACCCGACCGCCCTGACACTAGGACTGCTGCTGTACACACCGTGCAGCAACACACGCCTGCACAAGCGTCCCGGACCCCGTCAAGGGCAGCGCCTACGGCGTTGTCGGTAGCCAGGGAGTTGCTGCGCCACCCTCAAGCTCCGCGGCCTCACTAGGGGCCATGAAACAGTGGTGTGACGATGTCGACCGGCTACTCGACATGGCGCATTCCACTTCGACCAGGTCTAGGCCTCGGTCATCCCGACGCCAGCGCGAGGCGACAGCGTCTGTACGCTCGCCCTCCGTAAGGGGAGCATAGACCGACGACCTTCGGGCAGAGCTCAACCGTAGGCGTACGGGAGAGGACGCCTGGATCTCTTTGGAAAGGGCGCGGGAGCGCCGACAAAACATCGAGGGACGCAACCTCGACCGAGATTTCGCTGCGGAAGCACCTCAAACACCAATGGGCGGCTGGTCCCAAACGGGAGTCCCCTTGGCCGGCGTGGGCTGCACCGCCCTTGCGGACCATCTACGCGCGACGTCATGGCTGCCCAAGTTCTGGCCGCACCTGCTGGAAAAATATGATGGAACATCAAACCCGTCGGAGTTCCTGCAGGTGTACGTCACTGCCATCACGGCAGCAGGTGGAAACACCGCGGTGATGGCGACCTATTTTCATGTCTCCCTGTCTAGGCCTGCCCGGACTTGGCTCATGAACCTCGCCCCAGGGTCAATCTACACCTGGGAAGAGCTTTGTGCATGGTTCGTTGCGAACTTCGCCAGCGCTTACCAGTAGCATGGCGTGGAGGCCCACCTACACGCAGTGAGGCAGGAGCCCGGAGAGACCCTCCGGACATTTATCTCCCGCTTCACCAAGGTACGAGGTACTATTCCTCGTATTTCTGATGCCTCCATCATCACAGCCTTCCGATAGGGGGTACGTGATAAGAAAATGTTGGAGAAGCTGGCCACACATGACATGGAGACTGTCCCCATGCTCTTCGCTCTGGCTGACAAGTGCGCCAGAGCCGCCGAGGGCCGTGCATGGCACTCGGCCCCACAAACCAGAGTTACCTAGACAGGTGGCTCGGGCGCCGTCCCCCGGGACGGCAAAAAGAAAACGAAGGGCCACGGCTACGAGAGGCCACAGTCAAACGCGCTGGTCGTTGCAGCTGCGACCGGGGGCCGGGGCGACCGCAACAAGCGCCCACGACCACAGAAGGGTAGCAGCGGCTCATGCCCTATACACCCCAATGGTCGCCACAGTGTCGTGGAGTGTCGCGAGATCATTGATCTCGCAAGGCGCATCAACGAGCGCGTCAGCGAGCGGCGTGAGTAGTCTTCCAAGGACGGCTCCCCGCCTCATCGTCGTCCTGGCAAGGAAAAGGTCGATGACGATGAGGTAGCCGCGGCTGAGCGAGACCTCGGGTACCAGTCGCCCGAGGGGGACCTAAAGGACGTCTTCGCAAAAGACTCCCACTCCGACGGCGACGACTAAACAGACCACCGGTGGGACCCCATGTCCCCCGGCCTACAGAGCCGAAGCCCGCCTTCCTCCAGAAACCCATCTAGACTCCCCACGGGTCTAGATTTCTGACAGGTTCACCTAGGAATGACCACAGCCAAAGGCGGGGCCTCCTTCGTCAAACGCAGATGGAAATCTAGGGTTGGGAGCTAATCTTATGGAAGTACCAGACCAGATTAGGGCTCCGTAACACTCCCCCGGCTGGGAAGGACCCTTCATGGTAATGGGAATCCCCCGACCCGAGGGCAACTATCTAGCTATGACTGAAGGAGTGCCTCCCCTAGTGCCAGAATATCTCTGTAAGTTTTATCTATAGAGCAAGTCTGAGGGTCGAAGTTTTTCCCTTTTGTAACTAGGTAGCGCATACGTGTACGCCAACCCGGTTGGGTCTGTCCCCATAAACCCGGCCTGTTGGTCCGCACCCATGCATAATAAGTTATAAAAAGAAAACTACCCTCTCAGATGTACCTCTATGATAGTATTATCCTACTGCCCCAAGGTCTTCTCCTACAGTTTCCGGATTATATTTTAGCTAACCCATCCGACCAGTTCCCATCCTATCAGGCATGATGACATCTGAATTGAACAGCCAGGCTTGCGGCTTAGGACCTCTATGCGAAAGCAGGAGGGCCCGATAGCCTGGGAGCCGGCTATGAAGAACGGGAGCCCGTTCCATAGGGTGGAACGGAGCCTATGTGGTCGGTTAGCCTGGTTCCGTACCCGAAACCCTACACACTCCACCAATCCGTGACGGGTACTCTAGTACTTAGAGCTATAAGTCATGTGGGTCTGCAACCTAGGGTTCGGAACTAGGAAAAAGGTACTTGCCTCCTAGGGTGGTCCGGAGCCGTGTAGCCGCTCAGCCTGGTCCCGTACCGTGGGCCTGCACACTCCATCACCCTACGGCAGGTGTCCTAGTATCTAGAACCACCATCCAGGGGGTCCAGACGCACAACTTGGCTCCCTCAGGCTAGACCCTGCAAGTCCTGAGCATGTATCAAAGGATGACTAGTGTCAGATGGCGGGCCCTATGGGTGTATCACTAACGCTCTTTAAAGCTAAAGTTGTGTACAGATCCAGGCCTCGGCGAGGCTGTCTCCCGAAGGCCGTCGACAATCCTTTCATATACGCTGGTGCCCAACCTCGACACATCGAGCCTGCACCCCATGCGGGGGGCCAGGTACCAAGGGAAGTCAACAACAGGAACGAGCAATGCATAGATAAGTGTTAAACACTGCTTTATAAGTAATACTCAGAAGTACCTTACAAAAACAGGAAAAAGCCTGGGGGTTGATTCTAAAGAACAGATGCCCGTTCCATGGGGTGACCCGGAGCATGTGTGGCCGGTTAGCCTAGTTCCATACCCGAAATCCTGCATACTCCATCACTCCGTGATGGGTGCCCTAGTATTTGGAACTATAAGTCCTGTGCGTCTGACAGCTTTGGGTCCGGAACTAGAGAAGCGATGCTTGTCTCCTAGGGTAGTCCGGAGCCGGGTAGCCGCTCAGCCTGGTCCCGTACCGTGGGCCTGCACACTCCACCACCCTGCGGCAGGTGTACTAGTACCTAGAACCACCATCCAGGGGGTCCGGACACACAACTTGGCTTCCCAGACTAAGATCCTGTATACATATGTTATTACATTTTGCTTCTGAGCAAGCATATGTTGTTGCATTCCCTTACAAGCGGGGCCCTAGCTCCATTTCTGCAGGAATAAATTACGCTGCACTAGCAGGAGTCACGCTGAAAGTTGGCTCCGAGCAACCTCTGCATCGACGGATCGCCGGCGACAACAACCACCTCTGCACCAGCAGCGACAACGACCTCCGCTCCGTGCGGCTTGCCAGCAACAGCGACCACCTCAGGGTGAGCGCCACTGCGAGAAGGTCCTCGCCCCCCGTCCTCCTACGAGGGGCGACAATGAGGCCATTAAAGCCTAAAAGTCAGGGACTCAGCGGCAGATGGCTCTGATGCCCTCGCCAGCGGAGGCAACCACCTCTGCAAGGGGTAGCCTCACCAACGGCAGCGACCACCCCTGTACCAGTTGGCGGCGGCTGCCTCAGCACGCACGAAGGGGTCCTCGCTCCCGTCTGACCAAAGGGAGTGAGGACAAGACCATCCAAGAACGCCACCGCTACCACTGCGGCATACGACGTCTTGTACGATCCCCCAGTGTGGTCGGCGGGCAGGAGAAGGGGTGGATGTGCCGGACCCACACACGGCGCAACCGTCGCTCATGCGGTGGACGGACAGCCACGCCCCGGCCAGAGCAGCAGGAGGCAGCATCGGAGGCGGCGCCGAAGCCGTCCAGCCCAAAGGGGCGAACACGCTGCAGCTGACGGCCTACAACTGGCCGGCCCCGCGTAGCCGGGGTTCGCCTCCTCCGCAATGCTGGTGAACACCCTTCTCCTCTGAATGCTGGAGGAAGAAGCGGGCCGCCAACCCACGTGGAGGGCAGGGCCCCGACTTGGCTTGCCCCCCGCCCCAGCAAAGGATGATGAACATCCTTGAAGCTGAGGCTGGGGGAAGCCATAGCCCGGCTTGCTTCTCCCCACCGCGAGGCTGGTGGTCATCCTTCTGGATGACCACTGGTGGGGGACTACAGCCGGGCTGCATGATGAAAATCCTTGAAGCCGAGTGATGACAGAAGAGCACCGACCCTCACGGGGTTGCGCTCCTCTAACAGCAGCAAAAGGAAGACAAGATCGGTAGCCCAACTGCGATCGCAAGCTCTCTGGCGATAGGACCACCAGAGGGGATGGCTCTGACGCGTTCCCCCCCCCCCCCAGAGAACATTGGCGCACCCCATCCAGAGGCCCACAAGGCAGGAGGGCGCGAAGGATGCAAGAGGAGCAAGGCATGACTTCTACCCGGGGGTCGACCCCTTTTTAAAGGGAGATGTCCCCCTCTTGCCCCGGAGCGCCACGGGCAAAGTCTCCCGGTGTGCACTAAAAGGTCCGCCCTATGACACGGGGGCTAGGCCCCACGCGTCGTGGAGGCCGCCCCGAAGAGCGAAGAAGGCAAACCACCACGCAGGGGGCCTGCAACCGCCCTAGGCTTATGTGCCCCTTCACTTTCGAAGCAACCAGCGGTCGGGAAGGCGAACCGCCGCACAAGGGGCATGCAACCGTCCCGCGGTTAGGCGCCCCCTCATTTTTCGCCAAAACTGGCGGTCAAGAAGGCGAAACGTCACGCGGGAGGCGAGCAGCCGCCCCACAATTGCGCGCCCCCTCGGCTTCGCCACAATCAACGGTCCAACATGCGGATCCAGGCCCACGCGTCATGCAGCCGGCGCGATCGGCTATTAGGTGCGGAAGAACCACACCGCCGCTTGCACCAATGATGCGCCCCCTCGAGGCCGTCGTAGAAGACTGAAAAAGATAAGCTTTCAGGGCCGATGCAGCGACTCGAGGCACCCCACGCATGGCCTATCGGTGACGAAGGTCACAGGTAGATCAGTCATGGGAACGGGCGTGACAGTCGGTATAGCCATAGGCGGGCCGGCAGTAATTGCGCCAGCAGGCCCGCAAGAACAGCAGGCAGATCGCCAATCAGGCTCTAGCCCCACCTGCAGGCTCACCTCCTCCCCTGAGGCGGGCCTGGGGGCCACTGTCAGTACCCTCAATCAGGGGTACCTTCTGCTACTGCATAAAGGCGCCGCACCCGTGCAACGCCTCAAGACCACGTGGAGAATGGCGCCCAATGGGTAGGTCTAGGAGCGCCGCGTGGCAAGGAAAGGGAGTACATCCCGGCATTCGTCGTTAGGACCGGACCCCCATAGGAAGACACCGGACCTCTATACATACTAGTCCGGGACCCTAAGAAGGTATGCCGGACCCCCTGGAAGGCCTCAGCATTGGCAGGGTCCCAGGACGGGGAGGACCCCGGCGAAGGTAGGGGTCCAGTGCTGTCACGTGCCCAGACCTTACCCTGCACTGCCCCTTGTTGTCGCGTGGCTTGCGGCCTGACACATAAACCAGCGGGCCAAGCCTGGCATAATAAGCCCACCCAGCCGAGCGACCTCTACATTTATTGCTGAAAGGACGCGTCGCCTGCCACCACGCCAGCGGGCGACGCGTCCTCCCAGCATTAAATGCGTCCTGTCCAATCCAATGGCAGGCGACGTCAGGGTCATCCAGCAGGCGACGCGTCTGACCGGTTAGCTGGGAAACAGTGCGCCCGTGCCGAGCGGTGCACCATACTCATCATCCCTTCTACGAGAAGCCTCCCCTGCACGCCAAGGATATGAAGATCTCGGATGACAGAGCGCTAGAGGACCGCCTCAGCAACACACGTTCGTGACTCTAAGTACAATATTCGTTATGTCCCTGGGCCCACATGTCCGGGCTCAGTACCTTTGTGCATGCCCCCCTTCGGCTATAAAAGGGGAGGCATGCGGCGTTACAAGACAGACAATCTTAGGCAGACACTCACAAGTTCATACAAGCTCCCAAAGCAATACATCACGCAGTGAAGTAGGGTATTACGCTCTGGCGGCCCGAACCACTCTAAACCCTTGCGTGCTCCCGTGTGTTGATCCACCAGTCTCATAACAAGCAAAATGCTTAGGCCCCTCCTCCTTTTAGGATTTAGGGCGGGTGCAATCCGCCACCCGGCCGGGGAGATTTCCTCTTCGACAATGCTATCGACCAAGTCAACACGGATTTAAAGAAGAGAAATTGCTTCATGAGAGGCCTTAATGATCGAATGCAAAGGAAGATGGCCACCTGCATTGAGCTTTCCTACAGAAGGGCTGCCAATACTGCACTGGCAGTCGAGGCTAAATATTTAGGCTCCGGAAAATCCATGGGTTACGGAGGCGACAGGCCCAGTCAGGGGTCTGAGAAAAGACAAAGGTTGGTAATCCGACCTTTTAATCTGAATCGCTCTTCCCCGCGTCCACCCTCCTACCCTTTCAAGCAACTGATCTTCATTCGCCCCGCCACTGCCCCTACATCAACCACTCAGCCAGGTGCCCCTAGCACTCGTTTCCTGGCCCTCCCAAGCTCTTCAACTGGCTGTTTCAACTGTGGAAAGTCCAGACACTTTATTAAGGACTGTCCATACCCGAAGCAGAATAAATCAAGTAATCAGCAGAGTTTTGGGAATTCCGCTCAAGGAAAGGGAAACACGGCAAACAATACCGCGGGCAAGAATATGACGAAAACGGGGCAGATTTATTATACTCAAGTGGCCACAACACCGGAAGGTGCACCGGTTATGATGGGTACGTTTCTCGTGGCCAATCACCCCACAATTATTCTTTTTGATTCTGGCGCTTCGCATACTTTCATAAGCAAGAAATTTGTGGAGCAACATTGCATTCCATACCATGAATCAAGGGAAGGGTTTAAAATTCATTCGCCTGGGGGACAAATATTTACTAAAGAAGTGGCTTTCCAAGTGCCCATAACATTGGCTGAACGGGACTTTCCTACTAATATGATTGTTCTAAAAGGCCAAGATATAGATGTAATTTTGGGCATGAATTGGTTGGCCCAACATAAATCTATTCTCAACACTAATTTGAGAACTGTCAGATTGAGTCATGGCCAAGAAGAGGTTCTCTTGACCATCCC
Organism: Zea mays; assembly: GCF_902167145.1. Taxonomy (NCBI): domain Eukaryota; kingdom Viridiplantae; phylum Streptophyta; class Magnoliopsida; order Poales; family Poaceae; genus Zea; species Zea mays. Next base: position 241,968,921 of record NC_050097.1, on the reverse strand, counting down.
CGTAGCTATTCCAGCTAAATCAATTGGCAGAGTATATGAAGCTATTATACCGGAGATCCAAGATATTCCGGTAGTATGTGAGTTCCTAGACGTTTTTCTAGAAGATTTGCCCGAATTGCCTCCAGAGAGAGATGTAGAATTTGTGATTGAGTTGAAGCCCAGTACGGCTCCTATTTCTAGAAGGTTGTACTGAATGCCTCCAAATGAATTGGCAGAGCTCAAGACCCAATTACAAGATCTACTGGAGAAAGGATTCATCCGGCCAAGCTCATCGCCATGGGGTTGTCCAGCCATCTTTGTTAAGAAGAAGGATCAAACAGTATGGATGTGCATGGATTATAGACCCCTCAATAAGGTTACCATCAAAAATAAGTATCCTCTTCCCCAGATTGACATTTTATTTGATCAACTAACTGAAGCGAGGGTATTCTCTAAGATTGACCTTAGATCAGGCTATCATCAGATCCGTATCCGACCTGAAGATATACCGAAGACCGCATTCACTACGTGGTATGGTTTATTTGAATCTCTGGTTATGTCTTTCGGGCTAACAAATGCTCCTGCCCACTTCACCTATCTGATGAACTCGGTATTCATGCCCGAGCTGGATAAGTTTGTAGTGGTATTCATTGATGATATCTTGATATATTCCAAGAATGAAGAGGAGCATGCTCGACATCTACGGATCGTGTTGACGCGCTTAAGAGAGCACCAATTATATGCTAAGTTCAGTAAGTGCGCATTCTGGCTGGAAGAGATCCAATTTCTGGGACATGTATTATCTACCAAGGGGATTGCGGTGGATCCCAGCAAAGTCAAGGATATTTTGGAGTGGAAACCCCCAACCACTATACATCAAGCCCGAAGTTTCCTTGGACTAGCTGGCTATTACCGTCGATTCATACCAGATTTTTCCAAGCTTGTGAAACCAATCATAAGTTTATTGAAGAATGATACTAGATTTATTTGGTCTTCAAAGTGTAATGAAGCCTTTGAATAGTTGAAGGTATTATTAACCACTGCTCCGGCATTGGCTCAACCGGATATTGAAAAGCCCTTTGATGTGTGTTGGAACTTGCTCACAGGCGCAAGTCGATCCAACGGGGGGGGGGGGGGGGTGCAATAGCGCAAACAGGATTTCAGCACGTGATGGCAAAAGCTCTGTTCATCCAGCCTCTCAAAGGCACTGTGCGGGGGTATTTATAGGTGTCCGGGTGCCCAGCGTCCCGTGTTAAGGACGCATGTGCCCTCAGACACCTAGGTTATCCCCGGAATGTTCCCATAAAGCGGGGTTACAGACTGTAATTACAGGGACACCTTTACAAATTAGGCCCGTAACACGCAGCGGCCATGCAGGGCCCGTTACAATGGGCCGGATCACACGTGGGCCTCCGTGCTGGACGAGGCCGCACGGTGGGATGACCTCGTCAAGGGTCTTCGTCCGATGTCGTATGGGGCGAAGGGTGTCCCTGCCCGTTGTCTTGTCTCCGTTGGGCCAACGACTACGGCGAAGGCCTCGAGCGAAGGGTGGCATCTTTGCCTTCGCCCCAACATTTGCCCTCCGAGGGACCAGTTCGACTAAGTCATCTGGTGCCGAAGACGTCGCTAGATGGCGGAGACGCTGCCCTCGCTCGAAGTGGTTCCGCGGGGGTTTTTGACATGACCGTTGATTGACACCGTACTGTTGGACTGCGGGTTTCCCGAAGCGCCGCGCCCTGTGTATAAAAGGGGGCGGGGGCGGCGCGTTTTGAACTTTATCCTTCCGCGCTCCGTGAAAACCCTAGCCACTTTTTCCACTGTCTTTGCTGCTCGTCTGCCCTCCTTGCTCTTGTTTGCCGGAGATCTGGCTCGAGTGAAGCAGACCGCCCGCCGCCGCCGACGGTACATAGCGATGCCAACCTCTTCTTCTTCTGCTGTCGCTACGCCGCCGGCCGACGCGTCGTCTGAGGAAACGCAGAGTACTGTGGCGGCGGAGGAGTTGCGCGCGGCGATACGGTGGATTTTGGTGTGTCGCGGATGTCGTCGGTTCGCGTGCAAGGTATGCAGCGGCTTGGTTACTTTGGCGGCGGAGTCGCTCGTGTCCCGGGGACGGAGGAAGTCCCCGAGCCGGAAGGCGAGTTGGTTGTGTTCGAGGCGTTCTTTGCCGCTGGTCTCCGCCTGCCTGCGCACCGATTTGTTGGAGAAGTCCTGCGCAGATTTAACGTTCAGATCCATCAGCTGACTCCGAATGCCGTGGTGGCTCTGTCGAAGTATGTCTGGGCGACGACTTCGTACGGCGGACAGCCATCAGTCGAAGTCTTCGCGAAGTACTATTGCCTGCACTGGCAGAAGAGGATGATTGGAAATGAAGTTGCTCAGTTTGGGTCCTGTACATTTACGCCGAAGACCGGCAAGACCACGATGGAGGTAGTTGAGTTAGTTCCTTGTGCCCGCAACAAGTGGGGCAATTGGCATGATTTTTGGTTCTACGTCGCAGAGGGTACAGTCGAAGACCATCCGGGGCTCCCCGTGTCCGAGATGTGCTCGCATTTTTACTCAGCATACCCGCCTTTTGAAGTGGCGGAGGAGGATGCGAACGAAGGGGCCCTTCGGTGCGCCGCCGGCCTGAGCAGCGGGCGCGATTTGGTTGAGGAGTTTGTGGCGTACGGGGTATGGCCTTTGGCGCATGGCTAGGCGCTGGGCGAAGTGTGCCCTCGCCAGATGCCTTCCCATGGTGGGAAGCTGGTGCGAAGTCCTGCCTTCGCGCTGGATCTGCATAGCCACGATCCGGCCGCCTTTGTGCGTGAGGCGGAAGATGGGGCGGTGCGGATCGTTGGTCGGTACGTGCCGAGGACAGAGGGCCAGCGTAGCTGGGACATTCGCGGGTCAAATGACCGCTTGAACAGGGTTTTTGAGTTGAATCGTCTGCCGTATGGCGGTTATCCCGGCCAAGACGATGTGGATCGTCGCGGGAAGAAACCGGTGGTAGAGTCTGGAGACGACCCCGCGTCGGCGGCCGCCCCGTCCTCTAAGAAGAGGAAACTAGGTACTGCTGTGGGAGGACTTGGGGTTTCTGATGGTTTTGCTAGAGAATTGATGAGGACATGCGCGGCCCCGGGGGGAAGGATGTCTTCGCCCGAGCTCCGGGAGTCTTCGGCGCGGATGCTGAGGGTTACTGGGGGTTGGTGGCCTAAGAATGTTCCTGTCCCCCGCGCGGCCAGCGAAGACTTTTTTACATCTCGCATGGTTCGTGATTGGAAAGTGTTTCCTTACGGGCAGAATATTGCTGCTGTTGTGTCAGCAGTGATGGACAAGGATCACTAGGGAGCTGCACAGAAGCGCCAGGCGGTGTTCAGGCTTCATAAAGCCAGGCCGAAGAGGCAGCGGGGGGCTGCGAAGGCTACTGCCCCCGGCGGAGGCCAGCCGCCGCTGGTGGCGAAGTCGGCCGTCCGTGCATCCAGCAGGGCGCCGGAGGTTGCGAAGGCGGCTGCCGCCGGTGGTTCCAAGTCTGTGAAGGCCGCCCCTGTGCCCAGCTGTGTGCCGAAGGCTGCGAAGGCGGCCCGAGAGTTGCCGCCGCCGGGCAAACGCATCGCCGACTTCGCCACCGACATTAGTGTGGAAGATTATCTTGTTGGTAAGTCACTGTCTCGATTTTTTTCTTCGTTAATAAGTTGAAATGTTGCAGGGTCGGACGAAGGCCAACTTGTTGTTGCTCCGCCTGCCGGGGCGAAGGGCGGTGCGTTTAGTGCCGGTGGCGAGATTCCGGCACTCGCTGCAGTCAGGGACGAGGCAGGTGCTGTGTCCCGCCGGCTGAAGGAGCTGAAGGAGGCACTAAGTCAGGTACGTGGAGCTGGACTTTGGTTTTTTACCGGCTTTGCTGGGGCTGTGGTCTTATGTGTGTCTTGTAGGCGACTGACTTCGCTGACTGCACGACGTCGGGAGCCCTGACGGCAGTTGTGTCTGCCGAAGTCGAGAGACTTCGGACGCAACATGCTGACGCCGTCCGGGAGAAGTCGGCCGCCGACAGCAAATGCCGCAAGCTGGCGGATAAGGTGGCCGCGCTGGAGGGTGAGAAGGCTGACCTCCGGCGCCAACTGGCGGAGGAAAGGAAGGAGGCCAATGAGGCCCTCGCCAAGGCGCAGGCTGCGTAGGCGGAGGCCAACTTGGCGCGGGTGGAGGGCAGTCTTGCCAGGCAGCACGCCGAGCAGTTGGAGGAGCGGCTCAGCGCTCTGCAGAGCTGTGTGGAGAGGGCCGAGGCCTCGACGCGCACGGAGGCTGAGCAGACACGCAAATAGCTTATGGATTCATACCATGAGCTGGGCGCGTGGACCGCTGAATTTGAAGTGCCGGACCAAGAGCCCGGACTTCGCTGCCTTGAGTGGGTACAGGAGGAGTTGCAGGCGCTCCCCACCATCGTGGAGGGGTTTATGTCTTATGCCTCCCTGGTCACCTGCGAGGGGGCGATGAACGCGCTCTCTCGCGAAGGGTGCCGGCACTATGAGGTCTTCGACCAGGCTGATGAGGATTTCGAGCGTGATATCTACAAGGTTGAGGACCCTATAGTGAAGGAATCCGCCGGGGCCCTCTACGACCGGATGTGGGGCCCCCACGGTCGAGAGGTGGTCAGGGAGCGGGCCGAGACGGCGAGGGGTCAGGTAATTGTTTGGCTTTTGTTTGGTGTTTGTTGAGTGTGGGCTATGTATGGGTTTGCTAAATTTGTGTGTTGTGTCTCAGGCGGCGCGCGGCGAGAGGGTGGATGATTTCGGGGCTTTGAACAGCGCGCTGCTTGACCCGGAGTCAAACCCGGCTTTGTCCAAGGTCGCCCTGGAGCTGCCCCCGGAAACCACCGAAGGCGCTCCTAATGCCCCCGCAGCCGCTGCGGCCGGCGGAGGCCCGCCCCCGGAGACCGCCAAAGGCGTTCCTGATGCCCCTGCAGCCGCTGCGGCCGGCGGAGGCCCGCCGCCAACTGCTGCGCCGAGGGCTGAGGATCCTGTGACGGTGGCGGCGGAGGCGACGGTGGAGGCTCCCGCGACGGCTAGGTCTTCGCAGGTGGCCTAGTGGGTGTGGGTAGTTAGGAAATTTTGGATATTGTTGTTGAACCTTGGTTGCTGCGCAGGTTCAAGATTTTGGGCCTGCGCACGCAACCGCTACTACTAATTGTTTGGCGGCTTCGACTGTGGATGATGGGAATAAATCGGACGGGTCTGCATCTAAGTTTTCTGATTTTGGTGACTCTGGGAGCTCGGTTGAGTGGACTGAGGAGTCGTCGAATGAGGACTTGGACTACTTTGCGGCCTTGGATGTGGCGGCGGCGGAGGCTTCGCCGCAAGCTGCGGATGCTGAAGTTGTGCTTGGTCCGAGTACTGGGCGTAGGCGGCGAAGGGCGGTTGTGAAGCGTAGAGTGAGTGGGGCGGACGTCGGTCGGCTTCGTGTGAGTGGGGCTGGCAGGCAGGAACTGTTGTCCTTGCCGGCCGCTGTCAGTGCAGGTGAGGGGGAGTTGCGAAGTCTTTTTGCGGGTGAGGAGCTTAGGATAATGTTATTTAACTATAGGGAGATGGGAATTATTCCGAAGGTTGAGCCGATGTAGAGTGTGATGCCCTCGCTTGTACATGTGTAATGGCTTGTATGATGAGGTTGTGTGCCTTCGCACACTCGGCTATGTTCGCGAGGGCGTTATGTGCTTGGTCTGGTGTATTTGTTATGTTGGTCTGGTGCGCGTGTAGTCGGTCTTTGTGCGGACAGTTTGGTGTAGCCGTTTCTGCACTCGTTAGGCTTCGTCCGGCTGTACCATTGTAGTTGGTTCGTCGCACTTGTTGCGCTGTCCATGCTGCACCCTGAGGCGACTTTTGCAGGGATAGTTTTCGCGGAATACTAGGATTTTTCGCGCTTATTGTGCTAGCCTGGCTGCACCCTTAGGCGATTGCTGCACGGGTAGTCTTCGCGGAAGACCTCGATTTTTCGTATTTGTAGTGCTAATCCGGCGGCACCCTTGAGTGGCTTCTGCGCGGATAGTCTAGTGGGAGACTTCGATTTTTCGCACTTGTTGTGCTAGTCCGGCTGCACCCTTAAGCGACTTCTGCGCGGATAGTCTTCATGGAAGACTTCGATTTTTCGCACTTGTTGTGCTAGTCCGGTTGCACCCTTAGGCGACTTCTGCGCGGATAGTCTTCGTGGAAGACTTCGATTTTTTGCACTTGTTGTGCTAGTCCGGCTGCACCCTTAGGCGACTTCTGCGCGGATAGTCTTTGTGGAAGACTTTGATTTTTCGCACTTGTTGTGCTAGTCCGGCTGCACCCTTAGGCGACTTCTGCGCGGATAGTCTTCCTGGAAGACTTCGATTTTTCGCACTTGTTGTGCTAGTCCGGCTGCACCCTTAGGCGACTTCTGCGCGGAGTTGTCGCACACGAGGGCGGCTGCCGCTAGACCTCGCGGTGACTTTGTATTAGTCGAATGTCGAAGACCATCTGTGCGATCTTGTTTCGACGTGGATTTTGCGGGGGATTTTTCTCTTGTATATTACATGACTCCGCCTCGTTAAAAACCTCACCCCCCGGGAGGAAAAGAGTGCGGGCCAGAACAAAATTGTTTTTGCAAATTACAAGGGCGAGCTAGCCCTGATGAGTCAAACAAAAAATTTGCGCAGATTATCAATGTTCTAGGAATGCTCTAAGTCTTCGCCGTTAGGCGTTGCAAGCCTATATGCGCTGGGGGAGGCCTTCGACTTGACAATGTAAGGGCCCTCCCACATGGGCTCCAGCTTGCCTCTGGACTCCGTTCGAGCTGTCCGGACGAGGACGAGGTCCCCTTCGCTGAATTCCCTTGGGATGACTGCCTGGTCACGCCATGCTTTTGTCTGGGCTTGGTATTTGTCCAGAGCCTGTAGGGCGAAGACGCGGTCTCCGTCGATGAGATCCTTCGAGGTCGGCTCATCTACGTCTAGGACGGCCGACGCGGCTGTCCGAGGCGACCCATGCTTTATTTCTTGCGGAGTCATGGCCTCCGATCCGTATAATAGGCGGAAGGGGGTAAACCCAGTCGCCCTGCACTCAGTTGTATTCAGTGCCCAGACCACTTCGGGTAACAGGTCGGGCCACTTGCCTTTTTTGTCGTCGAGGAGCATTTTCTTGACAGCTGTGAAAATTTTGTCGTTGGCGCGCTCCACGACTCCGTTGGACTGGGGGTGGTACACGGAGGCGAAGGCAAGCTTGGTGCCGATGGAGAAGCAGAAGTCTTTGAAATCTTGGTTGTCGAACTGCTTGCCGTTGTCGACCGTGAGTTCGGATGGTACTCCGAAACGGCAAACAATATTTTGCCAGAAGAATTTCTGGGCCGTCTTCGATGTGATGGTGGATACTGCCCTCGCTTCAATCCATTTGGTGAAGTATTCAACGGCTACAAAGGTGAACTTGAGGTTCCCCTGAGCCGTGGGCAGGGGCCCGACAATGTCTAGGCCCCAGCGCTGAAGGGGCCACGTGTGGGCGATCAGCTTCGTGAACTGCAAGGGGCGTCCCGAGCGTGGGGAAAATTTCTGACAGGCCTCGCAGGATCTGACAACCCGATTTGCGGCGCAGATGATGGCAGGCCAGTAGAAACCTTGGCGTATGACCTTTGCCGCTAGGGCCCTGGGGCCTGCGTGGGAGCCGCAGGTCCCCCTGTGGACTTCGCATAGGATTTGAACGCCTTCGGTCTCGGTGACACACTTAAGCATCGGCTGACTGACCCCCTTTTTGTAAAGTTGGCCCTCGATCAATGCGAAGTCCCGGCTTCAGTGGTGGAGGCGCTTGGCCTCGTTGCTGTCGACTGGGTGATAGTACCCTTGCAGGTACAGGGTTATTGGCGCCCGCCAGTCTTCGGTCATGATAAGATTGATCATGCGGTGGCCCTCGCTGTCGTTGGTTATTTGGAGCCTTTCAGGGCTGCGGACGGCTGGCGTGCCGATGACGTGATAGAGGGCTTCACCCCTGGCGGCTGCCTTGGCCAATGCATCAGCTTCTTCATTCTTGGCCCGGTCCACATGCTGCAACGTGAATCCCTTGAATTGTTTCTCGAGACTTCGGATGGCCGCGAGGTACTGCATAAGTGCGGGGTCCTTTGCTGCATAGTCTTTCTCGACTTGGCCGGCGACTACCTTGGAGTCTATTCGGACTATACAGGTGGTGACACCGAGGGCTCTTTATTTGCGGAGGCCGAGGATGACAGCTTCGTATTCTGCTATGTTGTTTGTGCATCTGTCAGATTCCAGAGCGAAGCTTAAGCGTGCCGCGTATCTGTGCCTGACCCCGGCGGGTGAGGTGATGACTACAGCAGCGCCTGCCCCCGCATGGCACCAAGCGCCATCGCAGTGGATTGTCCAAACCTTCTCTGCGGACGGATCCGGCTGTGTTATTGGCCCGGTCCAGTCGACGACGAAGTCTGCTAGAACTTGTGACTTGATCGCTGTCCTGGGCTCGAAAGTGATGCAGTAGCCGGAGAGTTCGGCCGCCCATTTGGCGATCCGTACCGATGCCTCCGGGTTTCTGAATAATTCGTCGAGTCCCCTATCCGAGGTGACGCGGACCTTGAATGCTTCAAAGTAGTGGCACAATTTGCGCGAAGACATAACAACTGCATATGCAATCTTTTCGAGCTCCGTTATGTTACATTTTGACGGTGTGAGCACTTCGGAGACATAGTATACTGGGCACTGCCTGATCACGCCCTCTATTGTCTTCTCCTGAACCAGTGTCGCACTGACCGCGTGCGGCGAAGCCGCAACGTAAAGCAACAGTGGTAGCGAAGAGTCGGGGCTCGTAAGAACGACCAACTCCATCAGTAATGTTTTAGTGAGGCGAAGGCCGCCGCCTGCTCTGGTCCCCAAGCGAAGTCTTTTGCGCCGCGGAGTGTTTTGAGGAAGGGAAGACTTCGCTCGGCAGATTTGGAAATGAACCTGTTGAGGGCGGCCATTCTGCCCATCAGACGCTGGACCTCTCTGGCTGACTGCGGGGGCTTCATGTTGATAATGGCCTGGATTTTGGTTGGGTTGGCCTCGATGCCGCGGTGTGATGCCAGATAACCCAATATTTTCCCCTGTCGAACACCGAAGACGCACTTATCGGGGTTCAGGCGAAGTCGTGCGTCCCGCATGTTCGTGAATGTCTCGGCGAGGTCTGCGAGATGGTCCTCTTTATTCCTGCTGGCGACGACAATGTCATCCACGTATGTTAATACGTTTCTGCCGACTTGCCCTTCGAGCACTGTTTTAGTGAGCCGGGAGAAGGTGGACTCGGCGTTCTTGAGTCCCTCCGGCATTCTGATAAAGCAATATGTGCCGAAGGGTGTTATGAAGCTGGTGCTGGCCTTGTCCTCCTCCTTCATGTATATTTGATGATAACCGGAGAAGCAGTCGAGGAGTGACATGACCTCGCACCCGGCCATGCTATCGACTATTTTGTCAATCCGGGGCAACGGGAAGTTGTCCTTTGGGCAGGCCTTGTTGAGGCTGGTGAAGTCTATGCACATTCGCCATTTGCCGCTTTTTTTCTGCACCATTACCACGTTGGAGAGCCACGTGGGGTAAGCCACTGGCTCGATGAATTTGGCTTCCAGGAGGCGGTGTACCTCTGCCTTGGCGGCTTCTGTCTTCTCGTCGGACATTTTGCGAAGCCGCTGTTTTTTCGGTCTCACCGAGGGGTCGATTCCCAAGCTGTGCTCAATTATGGATCGGCTGACCCCGACCAGGTCGAGGGCTGACCAAGCGAAGACGTCCTTGTTCTTGGACAAGCAGCACAGGAGTTTTTCCTCGTCATGCGAAGTGAGGTCTTCGCTGATCGTGACTGTTTGCTTGGGCGTGGCCTGGTCGAGGGGAACAGTCTTGGTCCCGTCGTTGCTTTGCAGCTGCGCCTTGTGTTGTTTTTCAGTTGGGCTGGCGAGCACTGGGACCTCGCGCTGGGTCATAAGGCAGTGGACATTTCTTTGCTCGGGGACGAAGTCTCGCTCTATATTGCGCGCAGTCTGCTGATTGCCGTAGACCGAGATGGCGCCTAACGGACCTGGTATCTTCATGCACAGGTACAATCCGTGAATGGCTGCTTCAAACTTGTTGATGGAGCCCCGACCCATGATGGCGTTGTACGGATACACCATGTCGACGATGTCAAAGGTTATTTGCTCACTTCGGGCATTGGGCGCTACACCGAAGGAGAGAGGCAACTCTATTTTGCCGATAGGAAAAGTGCCCTTGCCGCCGAAGCCGTACAACGGATTGTCCGAGGGCTTGAGCAAGCTGTGGCTTATGCCCATGCAGTCGAAGGCATGGAGGAAAATGATGTCTGCCTGACTGCCATTATCAACGAGGACTTTGTGCAGGTCCCATCCTGCCACGCTGCAGTTGATGACCATGGCGTCGACATGGGGGGCGCTGCGCAGGTCGACGTCTCGGGCGTTGAAAGTTAGCGGTACATGGGACCACTTCGTCTGCACGACTGGGCCGGTGATGGCGACGTGGTTGATGCTGCGGTAGTGGTCCCGCTTCTGTCGCTTGGTGTCGAAGTCGACACTGGACCCCCCAGTGATCATATGAATGACTCCACGATACGGTTGATCGGCGAAGTCTTCTTGCTTGGGGGCGTGGGGGTGGGGGATGTTTTGTTGTTGCTGGTGTGGAGGTGGGGGTGGGGGAGGTACGATTTGTACTTCCTGATGGTGTTGGTAAGCGTGGTGCGGTGGATGCGGGGCGGGGGCGTGGATGTATGGTGGAGGGTGTTGCTGATAAGTGTGCGCGACGACTCTTGGGTTGTCGGCCGGTTGCGCCCGTGCCATCCTGTCTCTGGTGGCCTTCGTCTCTGGGCAGTCTTTGGTTTGGTGGGCGCAGTCTTCGCCGTGGAAGAGACAGTAGAATCGGCGCGGCGGCTGCGCGCGTCCCCGGCCCCTACCGCGAGTTCCACTTCCGTGGCCCTGGGGGGGATATTCCTGGCGGCGAGGGGCATCACCAGCGGGGTGCTGGTTGGCAATGTTGTGCACCTGCTGCTGATTACGGCCGTCTCGGCCGGAGTTTGGCTGCGGAGTCCTCGTCCACGTGCGGCTGGACTGTGGAGCATCTTTGGGTTTCCTCTGAGACTCAACCTTGCGCTGGTGGAGCTCTTCGGACTTGGCATATTTTTCAAATAGTTGATATAATTCCTGGAGGTTCTTGGGCGGGTCCTTGATGCAATGGCTGTAAAGGACGCCGGCGCGAAGGCCACTGATGGCGTAGTGAATGGCGATCTGGTCATCAACTGAGGGCAGCTGTGACTTGAGTGTTAGAAACTTGCGGTAATACTCCTACAGAGTCTCTTTTTCCAGCTGCTTGCAGAGTGAGAGTTCGGCCAAGGCGTCGGTGTCTGGGCGGTACCCTTGGAAGTTGAGCAGGAATTTGTCCCTTAGGCTTCTCCAGGAGTCAATGGACAGCGGGGGCAACCTGGTGAACCAGGTGAGAGCTGGGCCTTCGAGGGCGATGATGAAAGACATGGCCATTGTGGCGTCGTCCCCCCGGAAGATGCAACGGCGACCTGATAACTCATGATGTACTGTGCTGGGTCCGTGCTGCCGTTGTACTTGGGATAGGTCCCTGCCCGGAAGTTGGCAGGCCAGGGTGTCACTTGCAGATGTGGCGCCAGGGGACTTCGCTCGTCTAGGTAGTTGACCCCTTGAAATGGCGCGGCATGTGGGAAGGCGTAGTCACACTGGGGGAAGTGTGGGTCTTCCACTTGCGCGCGCTGTTGCAGGGGCGGCCCGTGCTGCAGGCCGAGGTGGCCTTCGCGCTGCATCAGCGCGATCTCCCGCTCGAGGTCCTGGGCCTTCTGCTCTTCATCGCGTATCATTTACCGCACCTTGGCTAGTGCAGACACGCGCTGGCACTTGGCCTCCAGTATCTCTTTTTGCCTCTAGAGATTGTGGTTCTTGAGGCGTAGGGCGCGCAGCTGTAGCTGTTCTTCTGCTGAAACGCCGAGGACTTCACCGTCCTCGGTGAGGTCCGCGCCCTCCGGTGGGGCGAAGCCGAGGACTTCACCGTCCTCGGTGAGGTCCGCGCCCTCCGGCGGGGCGAAGCCTGGGGGAGGTTGCGGTTGTCCAAGGCCGCAGGTGCGGAGAGCGTCGTCTTCGCAGGTGCGGGGAACATCGTCTTCAGCAGCCTCTTGGTGGGTGGAGTGGGTGAGTGCGAGGGCCTTGCCCTTTTTTGCGGCCAGCAGTGCTGCCTTCGCAGCCTCGTCAGCCTTCGAGCTAGCTTTCTTGGGTGCCATCGCGGGGGGTTTTTTCGTAGCACGAACGGTGGGCGATAAATGTTGGAACTTGCTCACAGGCGCAAGTCGATCCAACGGGGGGGGGTGCAATAGCGCAAACAGGGTTTCAGCACATGATGGCAAAAGCTCTGTTCATCCAGCCTCTCAAGGGCACTGTGCGGGGGTATTTATAGGTGTCCGGGTGCCCAGCGTCCCGTGTTAAGGACGCATGTGCCCTCAGACACCTAGGTTATCCCCGGAATGTTCCCATAAAGCGGGGTTACAGACTGTAATTACAGGGACGCCTTTACAAATTAGGCCCGTAACACGCAGCGGCCACGCAGGGCCCGTTACAATGGGCCAGATCACACGTGGGCCTCCGTGCTGGACGAGGCCGCACGGTGGGATGACCTCGTCAAGGGTCTTCGTCCAATGTCGTATGGGGCGAAGGGTGTCCCTGCTCGTTGTCTTGTCTCCATTGGGCCAACGACTACGGCGAAGGCCTCGAGCAAAGGGTGGCGTCTTTGCCTTCGCCCCAACAATGTGTATTGTGACGCATCAGGTAGTGGTCTTGGCTGTGTTTTAATGCAAGAAGGCCGAGTAATAGCTTATGCTTCAAGGCAGTTACGCCGGCATGAGGAACATTATCCAACTCACGATCTGGAGTTAACTGCAGTGGTTCATGCCCTAAAAATCTGGCGTCATTATCTGCTGGGAAGTATCTGTCACATCTATACAGATTATAAAAGTTTAAAGTATATATTCACCCAGTCAGAATTGAACATGAGACAAAGGTGATGGCTCGAGCTTATTAAGGACTATGAATTGGAAATTCATTATCACCCAGGTAAGGCCAATGTAGTGGCAGATGCACTCAGCCGTAAGGCTTCCTGTCACTGTCTTACGGTGAAGACCTCTGACAATACACTATGCCAGGAGATGGAGAAGTTAAACCTAGGAATGATCCAACAAGGAGCCTTAAATCAACTAAAGTTTGAGTCAGTCCTTTTACAAAGAATAATGGATGCTCAAAAGGATGATGAGGGTATGAAGCACATCCGTGAGAAAATAGAGGTCGGAAGAGCCAAATGTTTCAGAAACGACGATCAAGGCATTGTATGGTTCAACAACCGCATAGTTGTGCCAAAGAATGAAGAAATCCACCAACAAAATTTGGATGAAGCACATCTTAGTCGCTATTCTATTCATCCCGGAAGCACTAAGATGTATCATGATCTAAAACAACATTATTGGTGGACAAAGATGAAGATTGAAATCGCACGCTATGTGGCAAAATGTGACACTTGTAGACGTGTCAAAGCCATACATATGAAGACTGCTGGCCCATTACAATCTTTACCTATCCCTACATGGAAATGAGAAGATATAAGTATAGACTTCATTGTGGTATTTCCCAGAACAACAAAAGGGTATGACTCTATTTGGGTTATAATTGATCTGCTTACGAAAATTGCTCATTTTCTGCCAGTCAAGATAGATCACCCGGTTGTTGTTTATGCCTAATTGTACATTACTCGCATTCTCAGTTTGCACGGTATTCCGAAGACTATAGTGTCAGATCGTGGACCTCAATTTGTATCCAAATTCTGGGAAGAACTTCACAAATCTTTGGGTACTAAGTTGCTCCATAGTTCGGCCTATCATCCTCAAACAAGTGGTCAAACTGAGAGGGTAAATCAAATACTTGAGGACATGTTACGAGCTTGTGTTCTGGAATTCCCATAGAAATGGGATGATTGTTTACCATTAGCGGAGTTCTCATACAATAATAGCTATCAAGAAAGCATCAAAATGGCACCATTTGAAGCTTTGTATGGCCGACGGTGTCGTACTCCGTTAAACTAGTCTGAACCAGGTGAAAGGAGTTTCTTCAGGCCAGATATGGTAAAGGAGACCGAAGAAAAAGTTCGGCGAATAATTCAAAATTTGAAGAAAGCTCAAGCTCGTCAGCAGAGTTATGCAGACAAACGACGGATGCCCATGTATTTTCTAGTTGGGGATTATGTCTATTTGAAAGTTTCACTAATGAAGGGGGTAACACGTTTCGGGGTAAAAGGGAAAATTGCACCTCGATACATTGGTCCTTTCCTTATCCTCGAAAGATATGGACCAGTGGCATACCGACTCCAGTTACCCGAAACCTTGTCTGCAGTACATAATGTGTTCCACGTGTCTCAATTGAAGAAGTATCTTCGGGTTCCCAATCGAACCATTGAAATAACGGATGTTTCCTTAGAACCAGACTTGACATATTCAGAACACCCTATTCAAGTCTTGGATCAAAAGGACAGGATTACCTGGAGAAGAACTCTCAAGTTTTACAAGGTACAGTGGAACCAACATTCAGAAGATGAGGCTACATGGGAAACTCAGGACTTTTTTAGAAAAGAATTTCCCTGGCTTTTTAGCCTCATGTAATTTGTAAAGTGTATACAATTTTTGTAATAAAGGAGTGAACCCCAAACCACCCCTGCCTTGTACCACAAACAAGGAAATAAAAGAGTGAAGCATTTTCTTTTCCATTACTTGCCCTAGGACTTTTAATCTCGGGACGAGATTCTTTTATGGGGGGAAGGATGTAACACCCCTGGTGTTACTGTTACTAAAACTTGAGCATAACATCATAAGCATGGGCATATCATGTGTTTGTCACACTTAGAGTGCATTCACTAGGCAAAAATTTCAAACAAGTTGCATTGATAGGACATTTTGTGAATAAAACCCTAGAGTAGGGTACTCAACCCTAGATTGGGTTTAATAGAGCAAACAAGGCTTAAACAAGAGAAAACTTCAAAACTCAATTAAAATAGTCATAAAGCATCACCATGGATGAACTTAAGTGGTATCCAAACCCTAAGAGTGCTAAAAACCCTAAATAGAACCCTGGAAAACCCTAAAGTAAAACCCTAGGGGGCTAAGTGCAAAAATAGTGCACTTTTGGACTAAGGTTCAAAAACTATGAAGCTAAGGTGTCTTAAGTAATACGGTTCACAAGAATGTGGATTTGCAACTTAAACCCTAAGTTTGGGCTTATTTGCAAAAAAACACATTTGTGGCCATTTTTTAAGTCTGAAATTAGTGTTTTTGGACCAACTTTGAAGCCCTATAGTTTTCAAATTATAAGGTTTCTGCCCTAGGTCACCACATCAAGTTTGTAGAGCTATGATAGGAGAGCAAGTTTACTTAAGTAACTCAGCACTGGTGCTGAATAGAAATTGAAGATAAATGAGTTTGAAGTTGAGCTGTCAGACTAAAACAGTCTGAAAATTGGATGATCAGTGACATTGGATCAACTTTGGAGTCAAGCTGTGACTAATCCAGTGGAGTTAAGACTTGGGTCACTGTGACAAGGTTGGAGACCATATATTGGAGTACAACTTTGTCAAAGGAAGGTAGGTGTGTTACTGCCTAGATCAGGGAGTAAATGTGGCTCAAACATGCGTTGTCAGGCGACTTCAAAGGGAAATTCAGAATGAACAGTGGTCTAAAGAAGATCGTAGGTGCAGTGCACCCGTCACCGGTGAGCTCGCGTCGAGATCCGAGTTCCGCCTGGGAGATTCGTGCTCGATGAGGAGTGGATAACACTGGGGCGGGGTGAAAAGATCAGTGGTGGGATGAATTTCGGTCGCTAGCTGGCTCGGCCGTCATGCCCACTTGCCGCGCGGTCGGCCGAGATTATCATCACTGGAGTTGGCTGCCCGTCGACCGAACGCCACGTGCCTCAGCAATTACCACGTCGCAATCACCAGTATTATGCATGTCCGATGATCGCTGGGGAGGCCACCATGGTGAAGGCCACGAATCACCATGTCGGTGACTCATCTTGTTTCTTACTGATAGCCATCCGCCGCTCAAATTCGTCGTGCTCACGGTTGATCTCTATAAATTGATGCCTCTGCGAGCTTTGTTAGGTTATCCCCAAGCCAGAGCATCCACTCTCATCTCCAATCATCCGCCATAGCGCTTCAATTCGGGTTTTCCCCCAAATTGAATCTCCGCGCCACCGTGGATAGCCCTTCCGTGGCCAGACAAACCTGGTATGGTTCTGTGCCTTTGAATCGTTGTTTTAGCAGCCCTGTATACCCGTAAAGCTCATCGTGGCAGCTGTTTGATCATTATGGGCATGATTGATTGGGAACGCTGCCTTGACGTCGCGGGTTCCGCCGTGTACGTGGGTAGAACATCCTCTGCGTATGCAAGCCAAAGTGAAGCTCGTTCCTGAGTCGTCTTGGGTCGGTAGTGCTTCCCTTGTAGCTAGACTAGGCAGCCACCGTCGATCATGGCCAGTACGGGCCGCGTCGGTGATGGACGGCGAGCGCGCCGTGGCCAGGGGTGTATTTGGAGAAGAAACAGAAGTCGGGGGACCTTTGTGTAATTGTTAGAGAGAGAATGAATAGTGGTTAGGGATTCTTAATAGATTATTCAAGACAACGAGGGCCTCTGTGCAAATTGCCAGCGCGGGCGCGCACGGGCGCGTCCCTGTTTCCTGTTCAGATTGGGGCGACTGGGTTGGTTTAGGTCCAACACTGTTCACGCTTTTTCTTTTTCCTTTTCTGCCAGAGCTAAAATAATTCTAGAAAATTGTAGAAAAATGATAAAAATTTCAAACCAATTTTGCTAGGTTTCTAATTTCCTATAGTATTTAATAAAAATAGTTTCATGATTTTTAGTCCAAAAGGGAAATTATAGAGTATTTAAAACAGCCAAAGACCATGCTTCTGGATTTTTAGAAAATAAATAATAAATCCAAAATTCACTAAATTTTTAGGATAAACTTTAAATAATATTTAGAAGCCTTGTGTAAAGTTTGGTATGATTTGGACCATGTTTGATACTTAGAACCCAAAACCCTAGCCCCCTGCCCTGTGAACTTCACTATTGACTCCGGAAACCCTAAGTTCTCGGAGATCCGTGAAGGAAAGTTGTATTCAAGACTTTAGATAATAAACTTTTATTATCTTTGCACTCTCATGAGCATTACATGGACATTCATTATTATGTATGGCTATATCTAGAAAACGAAGAAGAAGTAGAAGTCGAAGAAGCGAAGACTTCACCCCCACCACCTAAGGAACATCAGGCAGGCAACTGTTTTTATTTCGATATCTACGGAACCGAGCCTGATTTACCAATAACACAAGGCAAGCCCCGGTGCATTTGCCACCTCCTTGTTCCTTTTAAAATCTTTCCCACTTACTTGATGCATTAGGTGATAGGAGTTGTGTGCTAAACTATTGTTGCATCTCCTTTCTTAGATTATTTCCTAAATCCCTGTTTTATAAAAGGTTTTCCTTATGCTTAGCTTTGCTTTAGAAAAACAAAATGTTTTGTTTTCTCAAAAGATGATGTGGCAAAGTGGGTGGGATGTTTTCAAAAATAAAACTTGATGGTGGATCCATCATGGCCATGATGGGTTCAGCATCGGAAAAGATGTACCTCTGCCAGGTACCAAACTTTGGGTTTGAAATATTAAAGATGAGACCGGGTGGGTGACTTGCACGAGAAGAGAGTCTCGGTGTAGTGTCTCCGTCTGAGTCGATTAAGGACCGTCTCGATGTAGGCCTGCTGACCGAGGACCATTTAACTGGTCACATGCCTCGTCATGGGTAAGCTTTGCCTCGGGCAGACTAATACCAGAATAAGATAACACGCAATAGGAGTGGACAGATGGCGAGAGTAGCGTGTACCCTCCGTGGCAAGAGGCTGGACGATGGTGTATCTGTGCTCTCGGTTGGCGTGAACCTGATCTAGTCTTAAGAACCCCGGTGGCGAGTTGACATATGCAAGGGTTAAGTGCTACATATGTCGTGTGATTGGAGATCCTCAGCTGAGTATAATCGATTCGGATCACCATAACTTCGCGGTTATGAAGACTTGGTCACTGACTTACACGTAGAAATCCAGTGAAGATGAAGGGTTGTTAAGAAATGGGCTAGTATAGGTCAAGTGATTGAATTAGGGTAGACAGAACCCTAGCTGCAGGTAATTTTTGCTTAACCTAACAAATAAAACTGGATTTTTAAGGATCCACTCTTAGTAAGCATTTCTGCAAATAGAGTCATTGATTATTGATAAGCCTTACCTTGACTCCCTCTAGCCAGCATACCCTTGAGTGTCTTTTCTTTAGTCGGGTAAGACTTGCTGAGTAATTCCATACTCAGGGCTTTGTCCCATGTTGTTTTAGGTGAAGAAGCGACAAACTTTTGTTGCTTCTGTTCAAAGGTGGTACCAAAGGAAGAGCATCAAGACTAAAGCTGCGGGAGGAAAGGGTCCTCCGTAAAACTTTTGTTTAATACTTATCGGGAGGGGGTTTTGCCTTCCATGGTTTGTAATAATAATACTCAACACTCATATATTATGTTCTGGTCTGTAACTATATAACTCTGTCTTACTTTTCAATAAAGGTAAGTTAATGTAATTGCTTCCGCATTTTCGTATCTCCGATGTGTTATAATGTCTGCGTGACGGGTGAAACGCTCTTGGGAAAGGTAAGGAATTCAGATACCAAACTTGTCAAGTGATCAGGTGCACCTGCAGGGTTGTCTGAAGTCCGTTGGACAAGGACAACTGTAGGTGGGCCTAATGACTTGGGAGGTTCCGTCACAAGGCAAACCCTCAGGGACTATGGCTACAAATTGAGCAAAGTCCCTCTCCTATGTGACAATGAGAGTGTTATCTGCATGGCGAAGAATCCTGTTGAACACAGCCGCACTAAGCACATAGACATTCAGTATCACTTTCTGAGGGATCACCAACAAAGGGGGATATTGAAATAGCTTATGTTAACACCAAAGATCAATTAGCCGATATCTTCACCAAGCCATTAGATGAGAAAACCTTTAGCAAACTTTGGAATGAGCTAAATATACTTGATTCTCGGAATTTTGATTGAAACATTGCACACATAGCTCTTTTATATACCTTTGATACTATCTCTTTCATTTGGTACATATACATATTTCTCATTCTTTTTGTGCCAAGGCTAATACTAATGTGTTTTCAAGTATATTTGTATCCTTAGTCTTAGATTGAAAGGGAAATGGAGTATTCGGCAAAGAGAACGCTTCCACTCAACTCCATCGGTATTATTTACCATTTGTCGGTATTCTGCCATATCTCCACGTTGGTATAATCTTTCACTCATATCTATATTATCAATGGGGAGAAAATATCAAAGGGCTCCAACGCTCTCCGTTTTTGGCGATTAATGCCAAAGGGGGAGAAAATATTAAGCCTAAAGCAAAAGGACCACACAACCACCATTTCAAAATTTTCGAAATGAAAGATTTATTTGGTATTCATAAATGTTTGTTTTTTCAATTAGTACTCAAGATAAATTTCACATTGATAAATTTCAAATTAGTATCTATGCTTATAAAATTAAGATTTCAAAATTGGTACCCATTTCAAAACCCTCTTGAAAGCTAAGAGGAGAATTTCATTCAGGGGGAGTTCTTGTTTAGTCAAAGGAAAAACATTTGAAACAAGGGGAGAAATTTCAAATCTTGAAAATGCTTCTTTCGATCTTATTCATATACCTTTGACTATTTGCAAAAGAATTTTGAAAAGAATTTGAAAAAGATTTGCAAAAACAAAACATGTGGTGCAAATGTGGTCCAAAATATCAAATAAAAGAAAGCAATCCATTCACGCTTATTCATATGCAACAAGACTTTCACATTGGTTTAATTCTAAGTAACCTATGCACATACCATATGCAAACTAGTTCATTTCTGCACTTTATATACTTGCTTTGGTTTATGTTGGCCTCAATCACCAAAAAGGGGGAGATTGAAAGGGAAATAGGGTTAACCTTTTTCCATAATTAATTTTGGTGGTTGAATGCCCAACACAAATAATGGACTAACTAGTTTGATCTAGAATACATGTTCTACAGGTGCGTAAAGGTTCAACACAAACCAATAAACACTCAAGATAGGGTTCAAATACAAAAGAGCAAAGAAACCGAGTGTGCCCTGGTCTGGCGCACCGGACTGTCCGGTGTGCCACCGGACAGTGTCCGGTGCACTAGGACCGTACAGGATCAAACTGGCCCCTCTTGGTTCTCTCTAGACGCGCTCCGCTATAATTCACCGGAGTAACGACTATCCAGCGCAACGGTCGACTGCAACGGACACCCTGCAACGCTAGTGTGCGAACAGTACGCGCAAAAGTCAGAGCAGTCATCAGAGGCGCACCGGACAGTGAAAATAAACCCTAGAACTTGTATAGATCATAGAAAATCCATTTTTAGTCCAAATTGAGCCATTCAAATTTCTAAAATTTTGTAATAATATTCTCTACCATTTAGTGTCTCTGTTTTGACATGAAAACAGTTAGAAAATTAATTTATCATTTAATCATATTTCAAGCACATTAAATCTTAGGAAATTCATAACTTGAAATCTATAACCCCAAATTTAATAATTCCAGTTTCTATGATCTCATTTTAATGTGTAGATTTTTACTGTATATTTTATTTACATGTTTGGTGTGATGTTGATTTTGGCTATACTATGTATGTATTGTGTTGATGCGAATAGACGAGCAAGCCACTGTGGATTCTGAGGTTCAGCAAGTAGAGGTAGCTGAGCAGGAGCTCATTGAAGGCAAGTTGTGCCCTTGATCACTTACTTTTCCCAGCCATGTTCTTATTAATTTTAATGATCTGCATAGGTTAATTTTGATGGGATCCTTTAGGTTACCCCAGTTTTGGTTATCTTTATACCTTGTTCACCCCTGAAATATTTTTGGGTAGCACCTGCTATTGCTTTATGTGGATTGGGTATGGAGATACAACAATCATGATTACTCTTTTATTATCTTGCTATTATTACTGTTAATGTTAAGATCATTAAATTAATGGGAACATGGAGCGACCACCCGGGAAAACAGTGCTACCACAAGGGTTTAATGGGACGCCCTTGGCTGATTAACTAGGAAAGCTAGTGGAGGTCTTCCTTACCCGAAAGGGGCAAGGGCAGTAGGGGAGTGGTCAGTGTAGGGAGGTCCTTGGTTGATTTTGCTGCGATGGCGGTCAGGCAAGAACCCTGCACTGGAGCTTCCTATAAACTGTAGCGGGATTTCTGAAGCTAGTGGAACTTTGTAAAGGCCTCGTAGTGTTACCCTGCCTCGCCTCCTCGGTAGAGGTGTATGGGATTGGCCGTCTCTTGGCAGATGGGTAACATGACTTGTGGGTAAAGATGTGCAACCTCTGCAGAGTGTAAAACTAGTATACTAGCCGTGCTCACGGTCATGAGCGGCTCGGACCCTCACATGATTAATTATGGAACTTAAATTCAATTTGACATTTGCATCGCATTTGGGATTATTTTACTATTACTTTCCTTTATTATTATTAAGGTTTGGTATTTACTTACACTTAGTAATTGCTAATAAAATTTTGACCAACTTATAAAAGCAATGCTCAGCTTCAGCCTTTATTTCATTGATCAGCCTTACACTTCATGAACTCCCACCTTTGGTGAGTTCATGCCACATTATTCCCCATGACTTGTTGAGCTATGAACGTATGTGAGCTCACTCTTGCTGTCTCACACCCCCCCAGGAGAAGAACAGGTGGTCGAAGAGGAGCCGCCTAACACTGAGGCATTCGACTTGATCTAGGTGGCGTTTCTCAGTCGACATTGGCGCCAACGATCCTTAGTTCGTTTTATATTTATCTTTATTTTGTAATAAGTCTTCCGCTATGTAATAAATACTCTGATGTTTTATGACATTTATCTCTATACACTCTGTTATTATATATGTTGTCTTCTTGGCGCATGTATGAGATGCACCCGGCTTTGTTTCTTAAAACCAGGTGTTACAGAAGTGGTATCAGAGGAAATGTTGACTGTAGGACGAAACCTAGATAGAAATGGACAAAACCCTTCCCTACTTACCTTCTTCTTATTCATTCTATACTTACCTTACTCTTATTCTCTCTATACTTGTCTTGATTCGTCTCACCTTCTACTATTCTACTCTGATTATTATTATCTTTTCTACTTCAAGACAAGAGGGATTTCACACTTTGGAATCCTATAACTATGAACTTTTTCAGAGATAGGGAACCTAAGACGAAATTAAAATTATTTTCTCTATTAAAAATGTTGGTTGATTGATTCTGATGATCAATGTCTGATTTGCTTCTTTGATTGATTGAAATAGTATAGACGGGCATCTTAGCATGTACCACCATAAGGTAATGTATTAGCTTTAGTGGATAACACTAATCTACTTAGCTAATAAATCCCCCGCAGTAACATTCCTCGTAATTACTCGCCTTGTCTACAATTCTTCCCTTCTTACCCTGTGTTTCTAACCCAGATGGGCTATACCCCTATAGTGTTAGAAGAGAGCACTATAGACGTAATCCTTGGTATGTCATGGTTAAGAAAGTCAAAGGCAGTATAAACACTGTGCTAAGGAAACCGTAGAACTCACCAGTTCCAAAGGACAAAGATTTGAAGTCGAGTTGGTCATTGATCTCTTACCTGGGACTGCTCCTATTTCTAAACGGCTATACAGGATGTCCGTAGAAGAACTAAAGGAACTTAAGAAGCAGTTAACAGGGTTACAAGATGCTAGGTACATTCGTCCGAGTTCCTCACCTTGGGGAGCACCGGTCTTGTTTGTACAGAAGAAGGATGGATCGTAAGGGATGTGCGTGGATTATAGGTCCCTTAACGATGTCACTGAGAAGAACAAGTGTCCATTACCCTACATTAAGGGTTTATTTAATCAGATGAGAGGAGCCAGGGTATTCTCGAAGATTGATCTCCGATCGGGATACCATCAGATGAAGATTAGACCATCAGATATTCCTAAGACGGCTTTCTCAACCCGATATGGATTATATGAGTTTACTGTTATGTCATTTGGATTAACCAATGCACCGGCTTATTTCATGAATTTGATGAACAAAGTGTTTATGGAGTATTTGGACAGATTCGTCGTGGTGTTTATCAATGATATTCTTATCTATTCTAAGAATGAAAGTGATCATGAAGAACATCTAAGGTTGGTGCTACAAAAGCTGCGAGATAATCAACTCTATGCTAAGTTCAGCAAGTGCGAGTTTTGGATTGACAAGGTGCCATTCCTTGGTCATATTATTTCTAATGGAGGAATAGCAGTGGATCCTGCTAAAGTGAAGGAGATAATGGAGTGGAGAGTGCCCACTACAGTTACTGAGATTCGGAGCTTCTTAGGACTCGCAGGATATTATCGGAGATTTATTGAAGGGTTCTCTAAAATTGCTAAGCCTATGACATCGCTTTTGGAAAAAGGAAGAGAATTCAAGTGGGATGAGAAGTGCCAAGAAAGCTTTGATCAATTGAAGGAGAGACTAATGTCGCCGCCAGTATTGATTATGCCAGATCTGCAGAAGGGATTTGACATTTACTGTGATGCATGTGGCCAAGGACTTGGATGTGTGCTCATGCAAGAAGGACATGTGATCGCCTATGCATCTCGTCAGTTGAGGAAGCATGAATTGAACTACCCCACTCATGACTTGGAGCTGGCTGCCGTTGTGCATGCACTGAAGATTTGGAGACACTATGTTATGGGAACTAAGTGCCAAGTATACACGGATCATAAGAGTTTGAAGTACATATTCACTCAGAAGGATCTCAACCTTAGGCAACGCCGTTGGTTGGAGCTCATTAAGGATTATGATTTGGAGATTCACTATCACCCAGGCAAGGCAAATTTGGTTGCAGATGCCTTGAGTCGGAAGGAGCATGTTCACTCCGCTTTCATTGTCCAGTTACCTGATGAATTAGCAAAAGATTTTGAGAGGCTCAACTTGGGAATTGTTACACATACGGAAGGAGTGACTATTGAATTGGTACCTACCTTGGAGCAAGAAATTCGTAAAGGTCAGGTTGGTGATGCTAAAATCCAGGAGATCAAGGATCTGATAACAGAGGGTAGATGCCCAGAGTTCACGGAGGATGAGCAAGGCACGATATGGTTCAAGAATCAGATTTGTGTTCCTGATATTGATAGTCTTTGGAAAACCATATTGGAGGAGGCACATGACTCAGTTTATTCTATCCACCCTGGGAGCACTAAGATGTATCAGGATTTGAAGCAAAAATATTGGTGGTATGGATTGAAGAGAGATGTGGCTGCATATGTGGCTATATGCGATGTGTGCCAAAGAGTTAAGGCTGAACACCAGAGGCCAGCTGGACTACTGCATCCACTGAAGATACCTGAGTGGAAATGGGAAGAGATTGGTATGGACTTCATTGTTGGATTACCCCGCACGTCTGCTGGATATGATTCTATATGGGTGATTGTGGACAGGCTAACTAAAGTAGCCCACTTTATTCCAGTGAAGACCACGTATTCAGGAGCCAAGTTGGCGGAGTTGTACATGGCACAGATTGTTTGCCTGCATGGTGTGCCAAAGAAGATTGTGTCAGACCGGGGATCACAGTTTACCTCTCGGTATTGGAAGAAGTTGCACGAATCATTGGATACGAGATTGAATTTTAGTTCGGCTTACCATCCACAGATTGATGGGCAGACTGAGAGGACCAACCAAGTGCTAGAGGATATGTTAAGAGCTTGTGCTCTTAAACATGGTGGAAGTTGGGATAAGAGTTTGCCTTATGCGGAGTTCTCTTACAATAATAGCTATCAGGCCAGTTTGAAGATGTCACCGTTTGAGGCTTTGTATGGCAGAAAGTGCAGGACTCCACTGTATCGGGATCAAACTGGTGAAAGGCAGTTGTTTGGACCTGAGATTATACAAGAAGCAGAGGAACAAGTCCAGCAAATAAGGGAGAATTTGAGAACTGCACAGTCCAGGCAGAAGAGCTATGCTGATACCCGGAGAAGACTGCTTGAGTTTAAAGAGGGAGATTATGTCTATTTGAAGGTATCACCACTCCGGGGTATGAGAAGATTTAAAGTCAAAGGAAAGTTGTCCCCTCGCTTTATTGGACCCTTCTTAATCTTAAAGCGAGTGGGAGAGGTTGCATACCAATTGGAGTTACCGGATCATCTTGCGGATGTTCATGATGTCTTTCATGTATCTCAGCTGAAGAAATGTCTTAGGGTACCTGAAGAACAGTTACCAATGGAAGACCTTAGTGTTCAAGAGGATCTGACTTATGCTGAGTACCCCATCAAGATTTTGGATACATTGACTCGAGTTACAAGAAATAAGGTTATAAAGATGTGCAAAGTGCAATGGAGCCACCACGGCGAAGATGAAGCAACTTGGGAAAGAGAAGAAGAGCTTCACATAGATTTTCCCCACCTTTTCCCTAGATCTTCTTAAATCTCGAGGACGAGATTATTTTTAAGGGGGGTAGGCTTTGTAATACCCAAAAATGTAAGATGAAAGCATAGTTGAGATACATACATGATTTTTGCCTATGTTTATTGTAACATGTGAACCAACACCTCAAAAGTCATTAATTAATTAGTGACACTTAAAGTAATTTGTGCATCATGCTGTGATTTCTTTGTTTGTGCATTCACTCATAAAGATAATGATAAAAGAAATATGCAAATGGTAAAATCAATAAAATATAATTATGTTAATGTTGTGAATTGAGACTTAATTTACAACTCTAGAAACTGGAGAAGTAAAGGAAAACTACTATACAAAATAAAACAAAAAAATGGGATAAATGAAACCTTACCATGATGGTTTGACCAAACTACACAATTAAAATGGGTTCAAATTCCCAAATAGGTTTGAATTCAAATTTGGATTTAAAGGAATTAAGGATAAAAGAAAACAGAAAATAAAATCCAAAAAGAAAAAGGGAAAACATGGCAACTGGGCTCACTGCGCGCATTTCGGCCCACTCTAACTCCCCACCCGCGCGGCCCAAGTTCAATTCCATCCCCCGCGCGCGCCTTCAGCCCTGGATGACCGACAGGGTGCCCCCACTGTCAGCCGCTCAATCACTCACGTACACCCGCCTTCTTTCCGCGCTGCGCGCGCGTTCAGTCAATGGCTCATGGGCCCCACATTGTCAGCTCTATCCCTCCCCTCTCAACCACTTCCTCGGTTGCTCGGCTGAAAACTCGCCGGTAGACCCGGCAACAAGACCGCGCAGGGCCCGTCGCGACCACACCTCCCTGCGGTATAAAACCCTCCTCGCAGTGTTACAACCTCCGCTCCTTCCACCGTGCCCTCGCATCATCCCTAGCAGTCGCGTCACGCCGTTGACCTTGAGCCACCCCATTCCAGAGCCTTCTGTCCGCCAACTCCGTTCCCGTCCGCGGCCACTTCTAGAGCCTTCCGTGCCGCCTCGGGCTACTTCGCAGCGCTGCTGGGGAGCGCTCGTGACCGGCTGGAGGTGTTTCGACCTCGGCAGCGACCGGAATTTCTCATCGGAAGCGTTGCTCCGCCGCGTAACCACTCGCGTCGTGGACAGCTTCACTCCACCGCCCAACCCTCGGTAAGTCTCAATTTCATGTTTCTCCATGCACCTAGGTCCGCGTTACGCCGGTTCAATTTGTGTTAGACGCTCGGGTACGGTTGATTGGGTGCCTCGCCGGCGTGCTCCGCCGGATGAACAGGGCGGCGCCACCGGTTTGAGAGCCTGAGGAAGGAGATTAGCGTCCA
The DNA here is from genome assembly GCF_902167145.1 of Zea mays. Taxonomy (NCBI): domain Eukaryota; kingdom Viridiplantae; phylum Streptophyta; class Magnoliopsida; order Poales; family Poaceae; genus Zea; species Zea mays. The sequence continues at coordinate 241,942,083 of NC_050097.1, read as the reverse complement.
CCGTCAGATTTGGAATGAACAGCCCAGATTAGAAGTTGGGAGGAGATGGGTTTCTGGCCGTTGATCCGATCACGTACGCGCGAGATTAGATCGCGTGCCCCCCCTTCGCGGGATTAGCTTTGAACCGTTGGATCACGATCGGGCGACCACGGTTCGATACTGGTTCATAAACATGCGCTTTGATCTGGGCCGCCCACGCACGATCGGATGGCCCAGAGACCTTCATACCCCTTCGCGATGGTTATTTTATTAAAGAGCCCCCGCCAAACTTTGAAAACAACCCGCGGTCCACATTTAGGGAAACTTGAGTCTCGGTTACATTTACGTCTGGGCCCCTGACTTCTCTGGAAATCGAGGCCCGATCCAGAATTGTTTTAAATCAATTAAATGGATTAGAAATTGGATTTTTTAATATGAAAATAAACCCTAGAACTTGTATAGATCATAGAAAATCCATTTTTAGTCCAAATTGAGCCATTCAAATTTCTAAAATTTTGTAATAATATTCTCTACCATTTAGTGTCTCTGTTTTGACATGAAAACAGTTAGAAAATTAATTTATCATTTAATCATATTTCAAGCACATTAAATCTTAGGAAATTCATAACTTGAAATCTATAACCCCAAATTTAATAATTCCAGTTTCTATGATCTCATTTTAATGTGTAGATTTTTACTGTATATTTTATTTACATGTTTGGTGTGATGTTGATTTTGGCTATACTATGTATGTATTGTGTTGATGCGAATAGACGAGCAAGCCACTGTGGATTCTGAGGTTCAACAAGTAGAGGTAGCTGAGCAGGAGCTCATTGAAGGCAAGTTGTGCCCTTGATCACTTACTTTTCCTAGCCATGTTCTTATTAATTTTAATGATCTGCATAGGTTAATTTTGATGGGATCCTTTAGGTTACCCCAGTTTTGGTTATCTTTATACCTTGTTCACCCCTGAAATATTTTTGGGTAGTACCTGCTATTGCTTTATGTGGATTGGGTATGGAGATACAACAATCATGATTACTCTTTTATTATCTTGCTATTATTACTGTTCATGTTAAGATCATTAAATTAATGGGAACATGGAGCGACCACCCGGGAAAACAGTGCTACCACAAGGGTTTAATGGGACGCCCTTGGCTGATTAACTAGGAAAGCTAGTGGAGGTCTTCCTTACCTGAAAGGGGCAAGGGCAGCAGGGGAGTGGTCAGTGTAGGGAGGTCCTTGGTTGATTTTGCTGCGATGGCGGTCAGGCAAGAACCCTGCACTGGAGCTTCCTATAAACTGTAGCGGGATTTCTGAAGCTAGTGGAACTTTGTAAAGGCCTCGTAGTGTTACCCTGCCTCGCCTCCTCGGTAGAGGTGTATGGGATTAGCCGTCTCTTGGCAGATGGGTAACATGACTTGTGGGTAAAGATGCGCAACCTCTGCAGAGTGTAAAACTAGTATACTAGCCGTGCTCACGGTCATGAGCGGCTCGGACCCTCACATGATTAATTATGGAACTTAAATTCAATTTGACATTTGCATCGCATTTGGGATTATTTTACTATTACTTTCCTTTATTATTATTAAGGTTTGGTATTTACTTACACTTAGTAATTGCTAATAAAATTTTGACCAACTTATAAAAGCAATGCTCAGCTTCAGCCTTTATTTCATTGATCAGCCTTACACTTCATGAACTCCCACCTTTGGTGAGTTCATGCCACATTATTCCCCACGACTTGTTGAGCTATAAACGTATGTGAGCTCACTCTTGCTGTCTCACACCCCCCCCACAGGAGAAGAACAGGTGGTCGAAGAGGAGCCGCCTAACACTGAGGCATTCGACTTGATCTAGGTGGCGTTTCTCAGTCGACATTGGCGCCAACGATCCTTAGTTCGTTTTATATTTATCTTTATTTTGTAATAAGTCTTCCGCTATGTAATAAATACTCTGATGTTTTATGACATTTATCTCTATACACTCTGTTATTATATATGTTGTCTTCTTGGCGCATGTATGAGATGCACCCGGCTTTGTTTCTTAAAACCGGGTGTTACAAATGTAGATGCACCATGAGAACAAAACAAATGATGTTACTCGTGCTCTTTTATCTGATTCGATTTCATATTATGCGGCATTTGTAGCTCCTTGGCCTTTTTTGCAAGGAGTGTATGAAAAGACCAGTTGAACGAAAGATGCGATCATTCTTTTCTCTGCTAGAACTCATGGACATTGACATTTAATTGACAAACCCAACTCAAGCTCTCGTGGCATGCATATCCCTACCTGAATTATGAGGCAAGCATGATTGGGTTCGGTAAAATACTTGTCCCTCGAATAGCAAGTATAATTTTCATAGGATCACCAGATCTTATTTTTACATTCACTACCGCAATTGCAATTATATTTGTTCTAGCGGACTAAACAAATCTTACTTTTGTTTTTTTTTGAAATAGTAGATTCCATAGATAGATTAATTGATGTTCTTGGTGCTTGTGAAGATACTTCAACTCTAGCCAACTTCTCTTCTGTTGTGGCCAAGATATGTGAGCATGTTGATGGCACAATTGCTGATGAATTTTGGCAATAATTCCCGTGTATCAAATTGTAGATATATTGTTTTCAGAAAATGAGCATTGTATGAAAATGTGTTTGCGAGACTTGCATCTTTGATAAAGGTTGGAAAGTTGAAGGCTATTGAGACTATGATTGAATCGGGAATTGATAAGAATCTTCTTGTGTTTCTAAGCAATGGTTTTGAGATCTCGCAGCACCCACGCGATTACCACGCTAAAACATGCAGTGAACTTGGTGCTCCATTTTAAGGGTGCATGGGACCCGCAATGTTGCTTCATTTGCCTTGGCATGCTCCGATGCTCGGATCAGTTTGAAAAGATTTGTTTTATTTGACAGAAATGTATTACAACCAACAAAGACCAACAATTATTTGAGGTGATTATTCATAATATCCTTCGGAGATACGATAAAAATATCATTGAAACCATCAAATATTTATTATCTCTTGTTGAAAGGGTAAATGATACAAGGGTGCAAGACCTCCTTTTTTGGAAGTTTTATATTTACTCTTTATGTAAAAAATATGATAAAATCATGTGTAAATAAGTGTTTGAATCTTGATTGTTAACTCCATATTCACATCCACCTAATTAATAAAAAACATATATTTTATGATTTATTAAAATAAAATTTATCCAATATCATATATAAAACCATAGCGGGTATATGACTAATAGGAAATAAATACTTTGCTTCCGACAGCTCCTTTTTATGACAAATTGGTTTCAATGATATTAGGTTCCATATTCAATCGGAGGGAGTACTTTTAGGAAACCGGAGGGAGTACTGATATTTTATGTAAACCGGTTTATCAGTAAAATATATGATAGTTTTATATTTTATGTAAATTAATTGGGGAATATCTCCTCCGGTTTATCAGTAAAGATTACTCGGAAATAAATACTTTGATTCCGACAGCTCCTTCGTTCTCCTCCGCTCCCCTTTTTGCGCCGCGTCTGCCACGGCCCCACCCGCTCGTCTCCTTCTAGGTGCCTGTTTGTTTCGGCTTCTGGCAGCTTCTGGCCACCAAAAGCTGCTGCGGACTGCCAAACGCTCAGCTTTTCAGCCAGCTTCTATAAAATTCGTTGAGGCAAAAATCATCCAAAATCAACATAAACACATAATCGGTTGAGTCGTTATAATAGTAGGAATCCGTCACTTTCTAGATCCTGAGCCCTATGAATAACTTTATCTTTCTCCACACGTAATCGTAATGATACTCAGATTCTCTCCACAGCCAGATTCTCCCTACAGCCAGATTTTCAGAAAAGCTGGTCAGAAAAAAGCTGAACCAAACAGGCCCTAGATCTCTCGTCCTCCCGCGGTCCCGCCGTCCCGATTCACCACATTCAGCTCGCCGTGTTGCGCTCACTCAACCAAATCCAATCCCGGCGGAGGGAAGCGTCGTCTAAATTCCAACCCTAGGCCATGGCGAATGCGGCTTCATCCGCATCGTCGCCGGGGGCAGGTCCCTCCTCCTCGCCGCAGGCCGGTGGAGACGGGGGAGGGGACGCGCACACGCCGCGGCAGCGGCAGGGCCGGCCCCCGCGCGCCGGCTCCGACCCGCTCCTCATCGTCTGCGGCTGCTTCAGCGTCGTCACGGTCGCCACCGCGCTTCTCTGCGTCGCCGTCAACGTCGTCTCCGCCGTCCAGTCCTTCCGCGCCGGCTCCGATGTGCGTGGCCTGCCCCGCCCCGCTCGCCCCGTTCCGTTCCAGTGCGACTTTCCCCTTCCCGTCCACGCCCGCCCTGGGGGCTGATTCGATGCTTCCGTTGCCTTCCGCAGATATTCGGGGGCATATTCCGGTGCTACGCGGTCGTCTTCTCGCTATTCGTCGCCGTCCTCGAGACCGAGTGGGGGTTCATCATCCGTTTCTGGAAGGTTGGTTCGCTTTCTATCTCCAGCGTACCTCTTATTTGCTTTGGAATTTGGATTGTCGTGGGTCTGACATGCCGCGAATTCGTTGCGATCGAAACGACGAGCCTATTCAATTGGAGCCTGATTGGTCGTATCTGATTGATCATGGAATGTTTGGTGATGTATGTACAATGTTACACAGTTCAACCAATCAATTGGGGCACTCGGTAAACTGTGCTGCTGCAGTGAGCTTTCTAGTAGTGTGCCACTCTGTCTCTCTAGTCACTGTTTTTTTTTACATAAACATTTACACACGGACACACTCACACACCTCTGTTCATTTGCATTGTTATACTGGTCAAATCTCTTAGTCAGTTAGCATTTGTAGCGTCCTACTTGAGATGTCTTTGTACATGTCCAATGCCGGCCCTTGGGGGGGTCGACCAGTGCCCTTGATGTACCTCCAGATTAATGGGGCCTCATCCCATGTAGTGATTAGTGAATATTATTTAGTATTAGTTTGTAAAGGCCCAACAACAATAAGACAGGTAGCATCAGCTCACGTCTTGCTTTTCTAAACGCACGTAGCTTTGCCCTATCTTGCCTGGCGGCAGTGTGACACCTGCTTCCTTGCTTTTCTGTCCTGCCTGGTGGCCGCGTCGCGAGGGTTAATGCATTGTGTGACCTGATCTGAGTACTTGACGAGAGTCACAGACTCACCGTTAGCTGTTCTTGTGATCCCTGGTACAGTTTGTTTATCTCATGCCTTCTATTCGTTGTTTGCCTGTTTTAGGCCAATCAGAGCCGATGCAGGGCTAGCAGAGTAGGCATCATCAATGAATTCACACCTAGATATGTTTGAAGAATTTTTTAAGATAAAATTATTATATACTTCTTATTTGATATTTTATATGAACAATTGTTTAGATATACATGAAGTGTTTATTGATAACACATATACAATATATTTATATATAAGAATTATTATTAGAATGGGTCTCCATTATAAATCTAGACCTGGGCCTTTAAAATGTCAGGACCTGCACTGTACATGTCTGATTTCTATATGTAGTGCACCATCAGGTTCATTTGGTTCAGGTTCCATGTCGTGTTTACGATGATCAACCTACGATATTATTTGCTTTGTGTCAAGGAGTGTCTGTAAACTAACACTGAGCTTGTATGGATGCCCAGTGTTTCAATAAGATTTTAGGTGACTACTTTGTTTACCTTTTATCAAAAAAAATATTGTGTTTACCAGTAAACATAATTTTGTAAGTTTATTAGATGGTGGTTTGTTCTGTTCTCATGTTATTTCCATAACAACCTTTATCTGTTTCAGTCAATAAATGCCATTTGGTGCTCAGGTTCTGCAAGTTAGTGAGGCTAGCTTAGTATATTTTCATGACTTACTGCCTCATTGATTTAGTGGTGTCTTTACTTCTTACATGATCAGATATTTGAATACTGGCCTGCACGGGGAATGCTCCAGATCTTGTAAGTGTTTTTTTACTTCTGTATGACCATATATTTTCTTCTTCTAATTTTGTTTCCAAAACTCAGCACTCAATCTGTGTTTATATATTTGAATGCACAATTGAGTAAACCACTTATGCTTGGTGCTCATCCAGATACGGGATGTGATTGTTATTCTTTTTTTTTCAAGTAATTCAGAAAAATAGATATCAGATGAAGTTGTAGATGTGACAGTGAGGCATTGATTTGTATTGTTCAGTTGTTTGTTTTGTTAAACAAAAAAATTATCTGCTTACAATGTCAACTTGCTTTCGCCATAAACCTGGACCAAGATTTGATGAGCAACAACAATCATGTGCTGGATTGTATTACATTCATATTCCTTTTACTTTTGGTTGCTGGCAGTGTTGCTGTCATGACGAAGGCATACCCAAGTATTGAAAGGAATGATCTCAAATTGCTCCAGGAGATTGCCAGCTACATGCTTCTTGCATGTGGAGCTGTCTATGTTGTCTCGGTAAGATAATTTTGGATGCCTGTATGTGTTGAAAGACTGTAACTGCAGAAATAGTTCAGATTAAGAAAGTTTGGACAGAACACTGTAAAATGGCTAAACATTAAATCTCTTAGGACATTGAAGCCTTCATAATTCAGTCATCTTTGTTCTGGAAAATTAGTACAGTTACTACTCAACCTTATTTCATAGGCTGCACATCATTATGAAACATGAGCCAATTGATAGCTTGTAGCACAAGCTGAAAATTTTCATGCAAACACTCCAAAATATTGTGATGATCATTCATGAAGCTGTCCCTACCAGCTATGTCGACATGTCGTGTCATAGGGTTCGTACGATAGTATGATCTTACGATTTGCAATGAAAACAAACGGTCAACATTGCCTTCTCTTATTACATCTTAACAAATGTATTTAACTAAAAAAACTTTGAATATATAGGGGATATTGTGCATTGGTGTGCTAAAACGTTCTAGGCAGCAGAAAGCAATATCACGGGAGCAAGCAGCCAAAGACCTGCAAGTAAGTACTTGGTTCATACTTCAAATGTGACATCATGGAATCCTTTGATTGGATATTTCTTTGTTTTGAGCTATTGTCTTTTCGGTCTTTAAGATACCCTTTCTGTGGCTTGTGCCTAAATTTACTCACTGTTGCTCAGTTTCATCTTCAGTAGTTCAATTATTCCGCTTTCAGTTACTGTGTCATAAGATTATTCTTTTTCTTCAGCCCTGTTTGTTTTCTTCCCATGTATAGTTCAGGAGGTGTAGCTCATTAGAAAATAGAAATATAAAAATCTGGCTTAAAAAATGGTGCCCCTCTTTAACCCAAAATGATCACCCTGTTCTGCAGTGTTGTTTATGCGTGTTGAATTTAGAATGCTATGTTATAATTATCCCGGGCCATATTGCATCAAGTATAATATGTGCTAACAGGAGAACTGCATCTGGTTTCTAAAAGAGAGTATGCACAACCTGCAAAATCGATAATGGTGCCACAGACCATTATTATTTTGTTGATCATAGCCAACCAAAGTCCATTGGATAGTGTATTGCCAAAACCGCTCCACTTAGTTTCGAGGTTCAGGGTGCAGCCTATAAATAGCACAGGCATATTTTTGGGTCTGTACATTGTTACTGCCAGCTCATCTTTCCTCATTTTCTCAATTCGTATGGTGTTTCAGGAGTTGGAGAAACGGAGAGAGGAACTTGAGGCATTGTTACTTGCTGAACGGTCGGAGTTGGTTTGAAGGCTGACCACCGTGATCTAACAATTTATCTTCTGTTGTAGATAAATGCTTTCTTTTTTCTTTTTCTAATGATAGCATACTGCTTGGTCATGGCCCTGAGTCATTCATCCAGAAGTCACTTGATTGAAGTGTATCTTCTTCTTTAGTTTCTGTGAGTATGGATCCTTTGTTATGTTTATACCAAGTCAACAGATTCTAAATTGTCTCTACTCTACATATTGATGTGGCTTTGCAATCGCTAGATTCTAAACTTATTATCTCTATTCTACATGCTGATGTTGCTTTGCAGTGACTTGGGCCTCACATTTGACGTTTTGCATTATAGTGATATTTTGCATCGGATCCACTTTTCTTAATTATTACCGATACAGAGTTGCATATGTTTCTGTTGTTAACACCATGCTTTTTACGGACAGGGATTGCAGCTTCCCTCTTGGTTTCAGCTGAATTGTGGGCTTCTTGGTTTCAGAGCATTGTATTGATTCATCGTCTGGGGCTGTAAGATTGCAGCATGAATTTGATGTAGCACCCTGACTTGTGTCGTCCAATCCTGTCGTGTACGCATAAATGCATTGCTGAATAATTCACCTGATTTTTGCACTTAATGTCTCTTGTGATGTGGTAACTCAGTCCTTGAGCCATAATTATGATTATGTTTTCATGTATACTCCCTCTGTCTAAAATTAAAATTCGTTTTAGTTCATTACTAGATTCATACAATACTTAACATATGTGTTTTAAATATATTTATTTAGGTTCATCTTCATCCATTTAAATATGGACATAAAAAACAAGAGCTAAAATGACTACTATTTTGAGACTGAGGAAGTATGTTTTACCCAATGATTACTGGGTGCTAGAATTGTTCCCATTTTCTTTTAGGGTTCGTTTGGTGGACATGGAAATAGAGGGTAGATCCCCTCTATTTCCTTGTCCACTAAGAGGAACATGTTCTCATATACTTACTCTATTTTTTTTATATTTGACGTGTTTTAGATAAAAATGAACTAGCAGCTGACCAATATTCGAGAACGAATGTAGTATTATATTTTTATCTAAATCATTTTTAAGAGGAACTTTTTTTTAAATCGGATGCTAACCATCTTATAGTCGTGATAACGCTCAGTAGCATTCATGTCCAGCATCAGAGGCTCTATCTTTATGTTCGATAGCTTTCATGAGCTCTCTTACACTCTTTATATTTATCTACTATCATAGAGTTTGTCAATCGTTATACTTAAGGTGCTGTTTGGTTCAAACGTTGTTAAGGAAATGGTAATGTGATCTCTTATCAGTGATAAGGTTACTAGTTATAATTGGATTAGATAGTAGTACATAGTATTACTAAAAAGAGCTCAACCAAACAAAACTATTAATATCCATTACCCTAAGTAATCCGTTTATGTTACATTTCGGCAAACCAAACACCATCTAAGATGCAGCATACTGCTACCGTATTATCCTTAGGGACCATTTGGATCTATTCATTCTAGAGGAATTATAATTTATATAATAAAATAGTCTATTTAGCTTGGAATTTGGCATTCCAACACTTTCCAAAACTCAGATATAAGACTATCTTAGATTCATGGGTGAAGTATGAGAAATAATTCTTTGTACCGAAATATGTTTCTACTCTGCAAGACTGCAATTTATAAGGCGCTCTTCGCTTGTAGCATATAAATATCTTTCAAATATTGCTAATAATAGTGCAAATATATTTCATATAAACCATATTAGCTTAATTAATGTTTGCCTAATAAGGAACCAAACGGCTCATTATTGAATTATGTATGTTTTTTTTCATTAATTAGAGGACCAAGACCTTCACAAGAGGCTTAAGAACCATATATTTGTGCAGCGGCGTGTGCTTGTTAGTCGCAGGGTTTTCTTTCTCGTCGGGGAACACTGAAATTTGGTGAAATTTTCCGTTTTCACTGCTGACCGAGATGTGAATTTGTTCTGGTTTTTTTTTAATAAATTTCGGTTCCAAATTCAAAAGTCAAACTTTGGTAAAAAAACGAAATGGTGAACACTGGTCAGTAGGAGGGAAATAAGGAAGAAAATGACGAGTGGCTCCATGTGTCAGTGAGAGAGGAGACTTGGTCGAGTGAACCGTGAATGACATGTGGTGTCCATTCGTATTCGTACACAGAAGCTTTGTAGCTGCTCATATCTCACAACAACTAGCTGTTGTTTTTTTTTAAAAAAAAGTTATAGCTTGACTAGACAAACTTTAAATGATCATGCGAGGAACTATACCTAACAACATAACATAAGTTGTCCAAGGACTGATGAGACGCTAATGCATGGACCGAGCCGCCTTTCACTCTTTCTCTCTCTTATCTTCTCTCTTTCAGGGTGAGTGACAGACACACAGAGACAGAGACAAGTTCAAAGTAGGCGCACGCTGAAGGAGACAGAAGAATGCCTGGAGAATATCCTCCTCCGGCTCCGCTGTGGATAAGAGCACGCAGGCAGGACCCAGTTGCCACTACACAAAGATTACTCTGACCGCCAGCCAGCGATAGGGACGCCGGAGTTGTTAATGCCGCCACCCCCGGCAGCGTGCACTGCATGCAGGCTTGCCGCTTGCAGCACGGGGGAGTCGCAGAGGAAGGAGGCCTGCATCTGCATGCCAAGAACGCCCGCCGTCGGCAACGGTGAGGTTCTTGGCGTGCGACTGTGCGGACGGTTGGGGGCAGCAGATGAACAGAAAGGCTGCTGCCGTGCCCGTGTCTTCTTTAGCATTCTGCTGTCAGTTCAGTTCAGCAGATGAAGGAGGCCTGCATGCTGCTACTGGTACAGACTACAGAGTACAGTACAGAAACGTGCTGTTGATGATGGGGAACAGGATAATGAACGACATGTTGGTTGGTTAATCGTTATCAGGATTTCAGCCTGGACCACCCGGCCCCAAGTTCCGAGGACAGCATCCAAAGTTTCTATTCAATGCTAGAACTCTGCAACATTTCAGCAGCTGGACTGTTCATTCGGTGACCAACAGCAAAAACATTTTTTTTATTACTACTGCTGCACATGCAAAATCTTAAATGGACTGTTCATTCCTCGACACACATTTTATTCAACGAAAAGAAGAACTGAAGATGGTGACAAAAAAGCCCGAAACATGGATTAGCCGCAAAACTGTATCATCTCATCTCTTTGGGATGTACAAACCCGAAGCATCAGTTTGGTCTCGAGCGCTCAAGGCCCGATCTCCCTCACTCCCTGTATGTAATGTAATGTAACTATGTATGTGTACAGACAGCTACACTACTCTCAGTTTCCCTCCTGATGATTCCCGTTCCTGAGGCTGCAGCTCCCCTCTCAGCAGCAGCAGCAGCAGCAGCCTCTCCATCATTTCCAGCCATAGCTCTCGGACCGTCCGTCTTCCTCCTCGCAGCTGACGGTGGCCGCCGACGAGACTGCGATGCCTGAGGTGGAGAAGTGGAGCGGGCCGTGGGGAGACCCGGACTGCGAGCTGCTTTGCTCCTGCGGAATCCACAGCCCTCCCACCAGCACGATGGGCTGGCTCACCACGCCGGACCCTGGCGCCCTCCGGTTGTGCAGCCGGTATTTCTGAAGAACCAACACCATCATCAGACAGATCCATGTCAGCATCCTCTTTTTTTTTTATTTATTTCACAACAAATTAAACAAGGGCAGTGAATTGAATCGTCATCTCCCGGAGATGAGAATGAGATGGATGCATGTCATGTCATGTCAAGGGGAAGCTGCTGCTGGATTGCTAACCTGAAGGTGGCTTTTCACTTCGTCGTTTGTGAGGCCGTCCACCTTCATCAGCTCCCTGATCTGCTTTGGGGTGGCAACTGCAGTGCAGACAATCAGACATGAATGAACTCGTTAATTCCAACTCTACGTATCTAATACGGCAGGCAAGCAAGTAGGTAAGAACACGCTGCAGGCCGCCCAAAACCGGCAAGAAATAATTTGCATCTGAAGAGCAAGGCTCACCTTGGGGGCCACCGAGCTGGTTCAAGGCGGCGACGAACTGGCGATGCAGCTCCGTGGACCAGCAACGCCGAGCCTTCCTCGCCTGCTGCGACGGGGACTGGACGCCAACGCTAAGCGAAGGGGCAGCTGGCGCCGTGGCGGCGGCCGCCCTCGTCGCCGCCTGCGCAAACCCCACCACCTGGCGTCGGCTCTCCTCGGCGGCGCTCTTGGTCGCCGGCGGCGACAGCAAGCACAGGTCGGGCATCCCGGCGCGCGCGGCGGCCTTGTCGTCCATTCTCAAGCCGAGCGGCGCGAACGCCGGCGCGCCGGAGCCCACGGCAGCCTTGAGCGGCAAGAAAGCGCCGCCGGCGGCGCGAGACCTGGCCTCAGGCGAGCTCCTCTCCTTGTCTTGCTTCTGCGATCGCAAAGCTCCAAACTTTTAGTCCGCCGCCCACCACCGTCCACCAACGTGCTCAGAGTTCACGGATCGAAACGACGCCCGAATCGTGCCGTACCTCTGGTTCCGCGTCCTCGCGGCCGCAATCGCCCGTCCAGAGCTGCGCCGTGCTCATCCACTTGCTCTTGTCCCCGGCGGCGCCGTCCTCCTCCGCCACCGCCTTCCCCGCTTCCTCCTTCATCACATCGATCACTGCGCACACGCCAACGCATCGCCGCATAAAAAAAACGCATCCCAAAAATGGAAAAAGAAGCAAGAGGAAAATGAATCACAGGTGGGGAAAGAATAGGGGAAGAGGTAGGTGCGTGCGTGCTCACCGTCTGCGAGGAGGCGCGCGCAGAGCGGCAGCTCCCGCTTGAACATCTCGATCTTGCCCCGCTCCTCCTCGAGGCGGCGGATGCAGGCGTCCATGTCCGGCGCCGGCGCCGGCGCGTAGTCCTTGCTCTGCCGCACGGCCTTGGAGGCGAAGTGCCTCAGATCCAGGCTCAAATCGGCGCCCATCCCGATCTCCACGACGTCCAGCCCCATCGTCGCGATGAATCTGTCTACGGTGTCCTGTGTGCTGTGCCGGAAGGAACAAGTGCGCGGGCGGCGGATGGGAACTGCCAGAGGTCGTGGAAGGTGAGCTCCATTTATAGCAGACGAGGGAAAAAACTGGAGACGAGGGAGGAGTGATAGAATCTCGCAGCCAACAAGGACGAGTTTTCACGTCCATGGAATATTTGCACTAAAGCCCCTTATGTCTGTTGTATATTGTAAATTTACTGCTATATCTACTCTTACGTATGTGTTTTGTAGGATATTTTCAATTTAGTATTACTTCTGTTCTCGAATATTTGTCGCTCACTAGTTCATTTTTGAACTAAACAACGATAAATAAAAAAGAACTGAAGGAGTAGTACATTTGCTCTTATGTGTAATAAAGGTTGGATAACATTTCTTAAACAAGTCAGATGACGTTTTAGCTTGATTTCGGGTTTGGTTTCTTCTTAAAACCTAGATCAAGCTTGGTTCCATTTTACTCCTAATTTAAAACTATGACGAAGCTTCTACCATTGTTTTCAGAAAAACAACCCTTTACAGATTTAGTACATTATTTGTCACATAGGAAGACCCCTTGCGTTTGTAATATATTTTAATTTTAGTGCTATATACTTGTTCTTGTAATAAAGGTTTTGCTAACATTTCATAAACGAGTCTTAAGATGCATTGATGGCCTGGTTATGGGGATCAAATTCATCTCAAAATATGGATCAAGCTTGGTTTTTTTACTTCAAATCAACAAACTATGACAGAGCTCCTACCATTGTTTTTGGAAAAATAATCTTTTAAAGATTTATCGTATAGGGAAACACCTTGTGTTTGTAGAATATTTTAATTTAGTACTGATTCTACTCTTGTAATAAAAGTTTAGCTAACATTTTCATAAACAAGTCCAATGGCATATTAGACTGTTTTCGGGCTTGGTTTCGTCTCAAAACCTGTATCAAACTTGGTTCTTTTTTACTCATATTAAAAATCTACCACGAAGCTTTTGTCATAGTTTTGGAAAAAAACAATCTTTTGCAGAATTAGTACATAATTTGTTGTATAGGGAAACCTCTCGGGTTTCTAGGATATTTTTTAATTCAACACTATATTTTCTCTTGTAACGAAGGTTTAGCTACTAGAATTTTCGTACAGGGAAACACCTTGTGTTTGTAGAATATTTTAATTTAGTACTAAATCTACTCTTGTAATAAAAGTTCAGCTAAAATTTTCATAAACAAGTCCAATGGTGTACTAGTCGGTTTTCGAGCTCGGTTTCATCTCAAAACCTGGATCTTGGTTTTTTTACCAAAATAAAAATATAGCATGAACCTTTTGTCATATTTTTGGAAAAGAACAATCTTATAATTAGTACATAACTTGTTGTATAGGGAAACCTCTTGCGTTTCTAGGATATTTTTAATTCTGTACTATATTTCCTTCTGTAACAAAAGTTTAGCTAAAATTTTGTAGGCAAGTCCAATGTTAGATATTTCTTAGGCTCAAATTTTTCTAAAAATTACCTCAAACTTAGTTCTTTTTACTCCTAATAAAATAAAATAAAGATTAAGCTTGGTTCTTTTTTACTCCTAATAAAAAAATTCCATCTTGGTTTCTTCTCAAAACTTAGATCAAGCTAGGTTCCATTTAACTCTAATAAAAAACTAGCTACGATGAAGTTTATACCATTGTTTTTAAAAAATAGCCCTTTAGAAATTTAGTACATTACTTGTCATGTACGAAGACCCCTTATGTTTGTAGGATATTTTTAATTTAGTGCCATATACTTTATATTGTAATAAAAGTTTTGCTAACACTTGATAAACAAGTTTTAAGATGTATTGCCTGGTTTTCGGGCTCCGATCCATCTCAAAACCTGGATCATGCATGGTTCTTTTTTCACTCTTAATAAAACAAAGCTTCTGACACCATTTTGAAAAAACAACCTCTTGATATTTATCATACAAGAAAATATCTTGTGTTTGTAGAATATTTTAATTTAGTACTAAATCTACTCTTGTGATAAACAAAGTCCAAAGACGTATTAGCTGGTTTCCGGGGTCGGTTTCGTCTCAAAATCTGGATGAAACTTGGTTCTTTTTTTACTCATAATAAAACCTACATGAAGCTTTTGTCTTCATTTTAGGAAAAAAGAACAATCTTTTACAGAATTAGTCCATAATTTGTTGTATAGGGAAACCTATTGTGTTTCTAGGATAATTTAAATCTAGTACTGTATTTTCTCTTGTAATAAAGGTTTGGCTAATTTTTTTATAAACATTTCCAGTGACATATATATTAGCCGTTTCTTAGGAAAATTTCAAATCAAGAAGGTCAAATTTGATGTAATGGTATTTAGTTCGTGTTTGGTAGAGGTCATCATGCCCCTTCTATGAAGTAATTGGAAGTGACACTATATATTTAGTTTCTTATATATATGTCGTAGCAATATGCATGGTCAAGTATCTAAATATTAATTCGTCAATTACATCGATCGCTTTTCTATTTTTTTTAACTAGAACAAATATTTCTTCATGTATGCACACCTCTATCTAATAAGAACGGTTTTAACCTAGCTACACTACACTAGCTAGCTAGCAGGCCAAGCCCAACTAAGGGGGTGTTTGGTTTCTAGGGACTAATTTTTAGTCCCTCAATTTTATTCCATTTTAGTCCCTAATTTACTAAATATAGAAACTAAAACTCTATTTTAGTTTCCCTATTTAACAATTTATGAACTAAAATGGAATAAAGTAGAGGGACTAATGTTTAGTCCCTATAAACCAAACACCCACTAAGTATCTTCTTGGTATATACTCCATAGTGTAAACTGTTGTTGTAGGGCTGGATCAAAACTTGATTCCAAATGACTGGTGACGCTCGAGAAAGATCTCTGACGTTCATCGCACGCATCGCCCGAATTTGGTCATCACGGCAATGTGAGAATATGCCCGGCCCGGCCTTTGAAGATGGATAGGGAGCATTATTAGCTGCCTCGATCGCATTTGTGTTGTTAGGTCATCAGGGCAGAGCAGTGACATCATTCCAATTAATATGGCATATGCAATATGGGGCTGGAATATCCATGCATCTAGCTAGCTAGGAGATAAGTTTTGTTAGGGAAATGTATGCATGCCAGCCCTAGCTATACCTGCTTTGCTTGTATATATATATATATATATATATATATATATATATATATATATATATATATATATATATATATATATATATATATATATATATATATATATATATATATATATATATATATATATATATATATATATATATATATATATATATATTGGGCGAGCTAGCTGACTGCGTGTACGTGTTGTGTGGTGTCATAAAAAAAAACTTGACCTGTGGTTCCAAAACGGCATCTATACCTCTCTATATAAAGCATCACTTTAAACTTTGCAACAGTCAGCCAAACAAATGCATTCAGAATCATCCCACTTCTAAAACCATGCATGTGGATGCATGGATATAGATTTTTGAGGTCTTTTGTGTGCAATGGAGCTAGCTAGCGACAGTAATTAAGAAGGCGGCAAACTAAAAATACTTGAGGGATATGCTATGCCGTGCCAACTTTGGACGGCGGCTGATTCAGATTCCAACGAATTTCTTCATTGGGTAATCCGAACGCACGGATTTGTAGGGATTATTCCATTTCTTTTCTTGTGCTAGTAGCTCTCATGCATGCATGAGGGGGACATATTCTTGGCGTTCAATTTCTTTTCCTTATAAATATAAAAACAGTACCACTACTAGCTAGGTGCGGATCACATATCATGAGATGCTCTCTTCTTCTATTCTTTTTCTTTTTTGTTCTTTGAAGGGGTAGCACAATTACTTTAGAACAAATATTTATCGTTCACTAGTTTATTTATATACTAAAACACAATAAATAAAAAAGAATGCAGCGAGTACAATATAGACCAGAGCATGAAGATAAGTAAATATGCTGTACATGAATATGCATTTGTTATTAATGTAAAACATTTGGCATGTTGGTAGTAGGAATATGCATTTACACTACCGGAATCCGGGCCTTTGCCGAGTACCGGAGTCTTTGCCGAGTGCTTTTTATCGGGCACTCGGCAAAGACTACTTTGCCGAGTGCCGCCCTCGGCAAAGTCCTGCGCTCGGTAACGAGACAGTTTACCGAGTGCGGGGGCACTCTGCAAAGACGGCTCTCGGCAAAGGGCCGTTAGCGGCCGTCTGCAGCTGACGGCCGTTAGTCTTTGCCGAGAGCCGAAAGCAGACACTCGGCAAAGCAGATTCTTTGTCGAGTGTCAAATAACTGGCACTCGGTAAAGAGTGTCTTAGTGTCTTCTGTGGACACTCGGCAAAGCATCCCCATACAGGGGAGGTGTTGCATGTCACTCGAAACTTAGAAAACCATGCATGCAAAAATGATATTCATGCTACTTAGCACAAGTTACGACTGATTTCAGGAGCGGACTGGAAACTTCGAGCACCATGCTCACTCAACATGCCCGTGAACTGGCCATCTAGTTGTTTAAAAATTGTATAAAATACAAACAAAGTCAGAAAATCATGAAACCTGTCCACGTGTCATGATATCATATGTAGAGGTTGTGATAAAAATTTGACAAAGTTTCGAGAAAGCTGTTATGCACTATGTGTACAAATCTAAGAGATCCACATTGAAACTCTATGATTTCATGTGTAGTTCTCTTAGGTTTCTACACATAATATCTCACACATTCTCCAAACATTCTAAATTTTTTATCACAGCCTCTATATATGATATCATGGCACGTGGACAAGTTTCATGTTTTTTCTGACTTTGTTTGTGTTTTATACAATTTTTAAACAGCTGGATGGCAAGTTCACGGGCATGTTGAGTGAGTATGGTGCTCGAAGTTTCTGGTCCACTCCTGAAATCGATCGTAACTTGTGCTAAGTAGCATGGATATCATTTTTGCATTCATGGGTTTCCAAGTTTCGAGTGACCTGCAGTTCAAATGTGATTTTTCGAAGAAATTCAAATAAATGAACTGAATCTACTAGCTATAGAAAACACTGTTATAATTGTCTCAAAATGGTACATGTAGGTCTATATAGTGTAGGAACACACCACAAAAATTTTGGTTGGGAAAATAAAACAAATAAAAATATGCTTTGTCGAGTGTCCAGAGATGACACTCGGCAAAGTAGTCTTTGTCGAAAGAATTGTAAAATAATATTTGCCGAGTGTCCCCGATCTGGCACTCGGCAAAGCGTATTTTAAAAATAAAAAAAATCTTTGCTGAGTGCCAGATCACGGGCACTCGGCAAAGCGCGCGTACATAACAACTGTCAGTCTTTTCTTTCTCACTCTCCACGCCGCACCGCGCCGTCGCCGCCTCGCCCTCTACCGCCGGCCGCCGCGTCCTCCACCGCCGGCCGCCGCGCCCGCCGTGCCTCGCCCACGCGCCCGGCAAGCCGCCACCGGCCACGCCCACGCCGCCGCCCGCCCCACGCGCCCGGAACGCCGCCGCCGTTGCCCGCGTCCTCCACCGCCGGTCGCGCCCTCCACCGCCGGCCGCGCCCTCCCCGCCGGTGATTTAGTTTATTATATTGTCATATGTTATTAAATTTATATGTGTTTATTGTCATATTATGTGTTGTATTAAATTTATAATACATGTTTATTGAATTTAGTTAGTTTATACTACGTGTTTATATTATGTTTTTATAATGAATTTTGTGTGTTTATTGAATTTAGTATATCTCTACTACTCTATATGAGTGCAGTGTAGGCGTGCACAATTCCAGTGTTCTGCCTCCCTCCCCGCGAACGGCTGCCGCCGCGCCAGCTCCGCTTTACTCCCGCGCTGCTCCCGCAAATCCCGCCGCCGTCCTCGCGGCCGCTTCGACCCCGGACACCGCGCCAACAACGAGCGCGGATGGAAGGTTGCCGCGCCAGCAACGCCCGCGGATGGAAGGTTGCCGCTCCCGCAAGCTCGGCCCGCATCGCCCCCGCACTTCTCGCCACCAACGACCGCGGATGGAAGGTTGCGGCACCAAATCGCCGCTCCCGCAAATCAGCATCAGCCGCGAAGGTACAACTGCTCCTCGCCGCTCCCGCAAATCAGCCTCGCGGCCGCTTCGCCCCCACACTTCTCGCCACCAAAGACCGCGAATGGAAGGCCGCGCCCGCAAATCGTGAATCCGCCGCGCCATCAAAGCCCACTGACGTTCAAATCAATCTCGGCAGTGGATGCTCCCGCGGATGGAAGGTCCCAGATCTCTTCTCGCCATTACCGCGCCCGCCCCCTCAATTCCCATATCTCCTCTCCATTCTCTCTGAACGTCCACTGCCGATTCCATTCTCTCGGTTCTTAAAAACCCCTAATCGATCCATACGCCAGTGAAGCCACACGTCGCCAGTGGACACGGTGCTGAAGGTCAGTGTTTTCTTGTGTTGTACCAGTTCCTATGTATCTCGGATCACTGGTTCATAGCAGTGTTTGTTATAGCAGTGTTTGTTATAGCATTGTTTGTTATAGTATACGCCAGTGAAGTGTCACACCCGGATTTTAGGGGTCCAAAACCCGGGCGCGAACACAAACACCAGGTGTGCTGGGACCAAGTCTCACACATATGATGCATAGTGGCACAGGATCGAATGTCACATCTTTACTATATAACAGGAGTTCTATACAAAATAATTAAATAATTACATCATATGAGGAAACGATCCAGCAACCCAAAGTTGACTGGGAGACGACGACCTAGACCTCTCACGAACTCATCACAGCATCCTCCATGCGCCTCATCCTGTGGTACCTGTTCTTGACCTGTGGGGGGGTGTGAGACAGCAAGAGTGAGCTCACATACGTTCATCGCTCAACAAGTTGTGGGGAATAATGTGTATGAACTCGCCAAAGGTGGGAGCTCATGTGAAGTGTAAGGCTTACCAAAGAGGATGGTTGAAGCTGAGCATTGCTTTTAAAGTTGGTCAAAATTTTATTAGCAATTACTAGGTATAAGTAAATACCAACCCAATTAAATAGTAGAACAGAAGTAACGACATCACCTGCGATGCAATGCATATGACAAATTGAATTTAAGTTCCATAAATTAATCATGTGAGGGTCCGAGCCGCTCATGACCGTGAGCACGGCTAGTATACCAGTTTTACACTCTGCAGAGGTTGCGCATCTTTACCCACAAGTCATGTTACCCATCTGCCAAGGGATCGCGACTTCCCATACACCTCTACCGAGGAGGCGAGACAGGGTAACACTACGAGGCCTTTACAAAGTTCCACTAGCTTCAGAAAACCCGCTACAGTTTATAGGAAGCTCCAATGCAGGAATCCCTTGCAGGACCGCCATCGCAGCAAAATCCTCCCGAGGGCCTCCCTACACTGACCACTCCCCTACTGCCCTTGCCCCTTTCGGGTAAGGTAGTCTTCCACTAGCTTTCCTAATTAATCAGCCAAGGGCGTCCCATTAAACCCTTGTGGTAGCACTGTTTTCCCGGGTGGTCGCTCCATGTTCCAATTAACATAATGATCTTATCATGAACAGTGATAATAAACAGATAATAAAAGTGTAATCGTGAACAATGTATCTTCATACCCAAAACCACATAAAGCACTAGCAAGTACTACCCAAAAGTTCAGTGGTAAACAAGGTATAAAGATAATCAAACTAGGGTAACCTATTGGGTCCCATCAAAATTAACCTATGCAGATCATTATGATTAATTAGAACATGAGTGGGTAAAAAGAAGTGATCAAGGGCACAACTTGCCTGAGACTTGAGATTCCAGGTACCAGGATGATCTTCAGGTGACACGTGTCCTCACTGCTAAACGTAGCAATATAGACAAACATGGTATATACAAAATTAACATCACACCAAACATAAGAATAAACTACGTAATAATAATCTACGCGTTGCTACGAGATCGTAGGAACAAGAATCACTAAATTCGGAGCTACGGTTATTAAGTTATGAATTTCCTAAGGTTTTATGTGATTAAAATAAGATTAGATGAGAAATTAATTTTCTAACTGAGTTCATGTCAAAACAGAGACACTAAATGATAGAGAATATTATTACAAAATTTTAGAAATTAGAAGGGTTCAATTTGGAGCTAAAATGAATTTTCTATGCAATAAACAAGTTTTAACACTTATTTTCATATTAAAATCTATTTTCTAATTATTTTATTCAATTTACAACAGGCTCTGGACTGGGCGTCAATTCCTGGCAAGCACAGGGTTCTCGGTGTAAGGTTTCTAAGACACAGAGCACAGTACGAGTGGATGGCGGGTTGGTTTTAACTAAACCGAGGGGCTTCCATGCAAATTTCTCACACACAGCGCTAGGGTTTCACAGGGCCATTGGATCTTGATCGGGCGGTCACGGTTTCATGAATCCCAGAGTTATGACCATCATCCGATCTCGATCGGACGGTCGTCACGCAAACTGATCGAACCGGTACACGCAATTTAATCGGAGCCGTTCCGTTCAAATCAACGGTCCGGGAGCCGTCTTCCTCCCCTGGCGCGCAGACTTCCACGCAATGCCGCCGCGCCATTAGCGCACAGACAGAGCTCACCGGAGCACTTGCTAAATCCCTACCAGCGACCCAGGATTACCCAACCTCCGTGTGGCTACGTATAGAAGGAAAATAGAAACCACAGGGAGGAGAAACATGAGTAGCTCACCGAAGCATGTAGCTCAAAGGGTCCCTTCCGCGGCGGACTCCCACCATGGAGGATGCCGATGGGGAAATCCCGCCGTACCGCCAACACCTCCGCACCAGAGAGCCGCACTGATTGGTTTTCCCCATTGGTGCCGTTGAAGCTCCCGATGCGCACGCCAGGATTGGACTGGAGGCGAACATGACACGCGACGTTGGTGGCCCACGGCTTCTCTCTGCGCTCGGCAATACGGGTCACGGTGGATCCGCCCCACAGCGCGCCGACCATGGAGCAACACAGCTGACCACAAGTTTCTCACCCTGCCGCGACACAGCTATTTTCTCTCTCCCTCTCTCTCCGAGTGCGGCGGCGCTCACGATCTCCCCCAATCTCCGCTCTCCACAACCTCTCTGCGATGGAAGAAACGAACCTGGGGGGCGACCAGCTCCTTATACCGTGGTCGAGGCACGTGGTGAGGGGATTTCGTCCAGGCGGTTGTAACAACCTCGCATGCGTCAACGAATCAGGCGGCGGCGGCAGCTTCGGAGTTCAGTTACAAGCCCGCGGCCATCAGAGGAGGATGACCCCGGCAGCACGGGACCACCGGCCAGAGATGGAAATGAGCGGCCCAGCGCGCAGTGAAGAGCATCGGCATGTCGGCATGGTCCCACATGGCGGTGAGTTGTGTGTGCGCGACGGCTGACGCCCCGGACCCATTTGGCGGTGAACTGGTAAGCGTGGGACACGGAGACTACACGGTGGGCCCGCGGGGTCAGGGTATAGCGAGGTGGGCTGCGTGGAGGAGTTCCCTGGTGGGCCGAAAAGGAGGGATTCGGCCCAGCAACAGGATTTTCCCCCTTTTTTATGTATATTTTTGTTTTATTTCCTTTTCATTTCCAAATTCAAAATTCAAATTCCCCTTTAAGTTCAAACTTCGTGGTAATTTGTACTCAGGACAAATGTTTAATTTGATCATACCAAATTGTGATGATGTTATTTATTTATAAATTTATTTTGTGTTATATAATATTTCTCTCTTTCTCTACATTCTTGAATTTCCTAATTTATGATTAAATTCCCAATTTGAACATTGATGTATTTCTATAGACTTTTATTTCTAATATATGCACACATAATTAAACTCCAACATGATGTAATGGATATATATTTATTTTAATTGTTTTATTTGTTTGGTAGATGTTTGGAATATGATACACACTCATATCGTTTTCTCTCTATGTAGATAAATAGTATTTTGAATGTGAAATAGGAAGTAAAAGTTTCTTCCAAATTTGATATTCATGTAAATAAAGGCTTATGGTGCATTATTTAATAATATGCATAATTATTTAGTTGAATAGAAACTTTTCTATTATTATTTTTATTATTATTATTATTATTATTAATTCTTGGTTTTCAGAATTCCGTCCTCAATCTTCAACACTCAAGTATAATCTGAGATATCTGTATTTACTATTTCCTTTCTTCACATGTTTATTTTATATATTTTTTATACGCATTTTGGGCCTTACAAATCCTACCCCCCTTAACAGAAATCTCGTCCTCGAGATTTGTAAGGAAAGGAATACAAAAGGATTGGCTTGTAATTCAACTTTTAGTTTATAATTGTTTCAAATATCCAGAGTATTTTATAGTCAATAGTGGGTGATTAGGAGAGCATAGGTATCCAGCCACTTATTAGGTATGATATAAGAGATGGATAGGTTAGGGTCATATTAGCCTGGGGGAAAAACAAAGTTTATAGTGAGAAAGAACTTTTGTTGGGTAGTAATGCATCTGAAGATTGAGTTTGACTTCCCTCCTTCCTTGACGAGGTTGATCTTTTCTTCTCCGGCCTTGGTCTCATTGCTTCGGGGTTAGTATATATCATCGTAGTTGGGGGAATATGGTTAAGATAGATATGGTAAGATAGACTACATGATATAGGTCAAAAGTTTGTTTGATGTTAGGTGGGGATAAACATATTATGCAATCTATCATGACTCTATTGGCTGGGTTGGTCTGTCATTCTTTATTTAGTGCAGAGTGAACTAAGTTAAAACATGTGGATAGGGTCTAATCTATTTCACAAGTATTAACTTATCCATTAAGTAACTCACTTTAGATTGGACCATATTAGATTAGATGGGATCTAGATTAGATCGGTATAACTAGGTTAGACTAGATAATATCTAATTACTTTGGATTAGATCATGGTTGTTACACTAGTGCGGGATAAATATGCTTATTGGGGCAAGATGTATCCATAAGGATAAGGTAGAATCTTTTGAGGTCAGTTAGTTCTATTAGATAAGATAAAATCTTTTTCAAGATAAGATAGATTTATTAAGATAAGAAAGAATCTTTAAGATAAGGGAGAATCCGATAAGATAAGGGAGAGTCTTTTAAGATAAGATGTATATGGTTAGGCTAGATATTTTAATGAGAGATAATCTAGTTATTTTGATAAGTATTTTTTTTCCTATATGTATATGCAGATGTAATTGTGGACATTACTCCACAACTCATCACACTCAATCAAAGATCCAAATCAGACAAGTATCATAAGAACTAACATTGCAGCACATAGATACCTAAAAATAATTTTGTTTTTGTTCCTAAAAGTAGGTCTCCTATTCCTAAAAGTCACTTTAGGCACAGGATTTCAATGTGTGAAATCCACATTTGTCTTTGGAAAGAAAGAGGTAAGAATAATTAGAGTAAAGCGGAATTAGATGAGAATAGATTAAGGTAAGTTTAGAAAGAATCAGAGTGGCAAAGGTAAGTAAGTATTGGTTGTCCAGTTCTATCTAGGTTTCGTCCTACAGTCAACATTCCTCTGATACCACTTCTGTCACACCCGGATTTTAGGGGTCCAAAACCCGGGCGCGAACACAAACACCAGGTGTGCTGGGACCAAGTCTCACACATATGATGCATAGTGGCACAGGATCGAATGTCACATCTTTACTATATAACAGGAGTTCTATACAAAATAATTAAATAATTACATCATATGAGGAAACGATCCAGCAACCCAAAGTTGACTGGGAGACGACGACCTAGACCTCTCACGAACTCATCACAGCATCCTCCATGCGCCTCATCCTGTGGTACCTGTTCTTGACCTGTGGGGGGGTGTGAGACAGCAAGAGTGAGCTCACATACGTTCATCGCTCAACAAGTTGTGGGGAATAATGTGTATGAACTCGCCAAAGGTGGGAGCTCATGTGAAGTGTAAGGCTTACCAAAGAGGATGGTTGAAGCTGAGCATTGCTTTTAAAGTTGGTCAAAATTTTATTAGCAATTACTAAGTATAAGTAAATACCAACCCAATTAAATAGTAGAACAGAAGTAACGACATCACCTGCGATGCAATGCATATGACAAATTGAATTTAAGTTCCATAAATTAATCATGTGAGGGTCCGAGCCGCTCATGACCGTGAGCACGGCTAGTATACCAGTTTTACACTCTGCAGAGGTTGCGCATCTTTACCCACAAGTCATGTTACCCATCTGCCAAGGGATCGCGACTTCCCATACACCTCTACCGAGGAGGCGAGGCAGGGTAACACTAAGAGGCCTTTACAAAGTTCCACTAGCTTCAGAAAACCCGCTACAGTTTATAGGAAGCTCCAATGCAGGAATCCCTTGCAGGACCGCCATCGCAGCAAAATCCTCCCGAGGGCCTCCCTACACTGACCACTCCCCTACTGCCCTTGCCCCTTTCGGGTAAGGTAGTCTTCCACTAGCTTTCCTAATTAATCAGCCAAGGGCGTCCCATTAAACCCTTGTGGTAGCACTGTTTTCCCGGGTGGTCGCTCCATGTTCCAATTAACATAATGATCTTATCATGAACAGTGATAATAAATAGATAATAAAAGTGTAATCGTGAACAATGTATCTTCATACCCAAAACCACATAAAGCACTAGCAAGTACTACCCAAAAGTTCAGTGGTAAACAAGGTATAAAGATAATCAAACTAGGGTAACCTATTGGGTCCCATCAAAATTAACCTATGCAGATCATTATGATTAATTAGAACATGAGTGGGTAAAAAGAAGTGATCAAGGGCACAACTTGCCTGAGACTTGAGATTCCAGGTACCAGGATGATCTTCAGGTGACACGTGTCCTCACTGCTAAACGTAGCAATATAGACAAACATGGTATATACAAAATTAACATCACACCAAACATAAGAATAAACTACGTAATAATAATCTACGCGTTGCTACGAGATCGTAGGAACAAGAATCACTAAATTCGGAGCTACGGTTATTAAGTTATGAATTTCCTAAGGTTTTATGTGATTAAAATAAGATTAGATGAGAAATTAATTTTCTAACTGAGTTCATGTCAAAACAGAGACACTAAATGATAGAGAATATTATTACAAAATTTTAGAAATTAGAAGGGTTCAATTTGGAGCTAAAATGAATTTTCTATGCAATAAACAAGTTTTAACACTTATTTTCATATTAAAATCTATTTTCTAATTATTTTATTCAATTTACAACAGGCTCTGGACTGGGCGTCAATTCCTGGCAAGCACAGGGTTCTCGGTGTAAGGTTTCTAAGACACAGAGCACAGTACGAGTGGATGGCGGGTTGGTTTTAACTAAACCGAGGGGCTTCCATGCAAATTTCTCACACACAGCGCTAGGGTTTCACAGGGCCATTGGATCTTGATCGGGCGGTCACGGTTTCATGAATCCCAGAGTTATGACCATCATCCGATCTCGATCGGACGGTCGTCACGCAAACTGATCGAACCGGTACACGCAATTTAATCGGAGCCGTTCCGTTCAAATCAACGGTCCGGGAGCCGTCTTCCTCCCCTGGCGCGCAGACTTCCACGCAATGCCGCCGCGCCATTAGCGCACAGACAGAGCTCACCGGAGCACTTGCTAAATCCCTACCAGCGACCCAGGATTACCCAACCTCCGTGTGGCTACGTATAGAAGGAAAATAGAAACCACAGGGAGGAGAAACATGAGTAGCTCACCGAAGCATGTAGCTCAAAGGGTCCCTTCCGCGGCGGACTCCCACCATGGAGGATGCCGATGGGGAAATCCCGCCGTACCGCCAACACCTCCGCACCAGAGAGCCGCACTGATTGGTTTTCCCCATTGGTGCCGTTGAAGCTCCCGATGCGCACGCCAGGATTGGACTGGAGGCGAACATGACACGCGACGTTGGTGGCCCACGGCTTCTCTCTGCGCTCGGCAATACGGGTCACGGTGGATCCGCCCCACAGCGCGCCGACCATGGAGCAACACAGCTGACCACAAGTTTCTCACCCTGCCGCGACACAGCTATTTTCTCTCTCCCTCTCTCTCCGAGTGCGGCGGCGCTCACGATCTCCCCCAATCTCCGCTCTCCACAACCTCTCTGCGATGGAAGAAACGAACCTGGGGGGGCGACCAGCTCCTTATACCGTGGTCGAGGCACGTGGTGAGGGGATTTCGTCCAGGCGGTTGTAACAACCTCGCATGCGTCAACGAATCAGGCGGCGGCGGCAGCTTCGGAGTTCAGTTACAAGCCCGCGGCCATCAGAGGAGGATGACCCCGGCAGCACGGGACCACCGGCCAGAGATGGAAATGAGCGGCCCAGCGCGCAGTGAAGAGCATCGGCATGTCGGCATGGTCCCACATGGCGGTGAGTTGTGTGTGCGCGACGGCTGACGCCCCGGACCCATTTGGCGGTGAACTGGTAAGCGTGGGACACGGAGACTACACGGTGGGCCCGCGGGGTCAGGGTATAGCGAGGTGGGCTGCGTGGAGGAGTTCCCTGGTGGGCCGAAAAGGAGGGATTCGGCCCAGCAACAGGATTTTCCCCCTTTTTTATGTATATTTTTGTTTTATTTCCTTTTCATTTCCAAATTCAAAATTCAAATTCCCCTTTAAGTTCAAACTTCGTGGTAATTTGTACTCAGGACAAATGTTTAATTTGATCATACCAAATTGTGATGATGTTATTTATTTATAAATTTATTTTGTGTTATATAATATTTCTCTCTTTCTCTACATTCTTGAATTTCCTAATTTATGATTAAATTCCCAATTTGAACATTGATGTATTTCTATAGACTTTTATTTCTAATATATGCACACATAATTAAACTCCAACATGATGTAATGGATATATATTTATTTTAATTGTTTTATTTGTTTGGTAGATGTTTGGAATATGATACACACTCATATCGTTTTCTCTCTATGTAGATAAATAGTATTTTGAATGTGAAATAGGAAGTAAAAGTTTCTTCCAAATTTGATATTCATGTAAATAAAGGCTTATGGTGCATTATTTAATAATATGCATAATTATTTAGTTGAATAGAAACTTTTCTATTATTATTTTTATTTTTATTATTATTATTATTAATTCTTGGTTTTCAGAATTCCGTCCTCAATCTTCAACACTCAAGTATAATCTGAGATATCTGTATTTACTATTTCCTTTCTTCACATGTTTATTTTATATATTTTTTATACGCATTTTGGGCCTTACATGAAGCCACACGTCGCCAGTGGACACGGTGCTGAAGGTCAGTGTTTTCTTGTGTTGTACCAGTTCCTATGTATCTCGGATCACTGGTTCATAGCAGTGTTTGTTATAGCAGTGTTTGTTATAGCAGTGTTTGTTATAGTTTGAGATAGCAGTGTTTAACTCCTCTTGGTTTAGTTTGTTATTCCATCCTCTTGGTTTCGTTTGTTATAGCATTGTTTTCCTCTTGGTTCATAGTTTTTTCATGATGGTTTGCGGAATTTGATTTAGAACAATATCTAACTGTTAAGTGTTATCTGTTGACAACAAACTATATAGGTTCTGGCAGAAAGAAGACCCACGACATCTTCAACACAGATAAATAACCTGGTAAGTGTTATCTGCTTTGCCATATCTTGCTTTGCTTTGAATTGATAATTCATTACTTCATGTCTGTTAGCAAGTAGATGACATAAAATCTGTCCATTGGCTGTAGTTGACCTCATATCTGTTGAGGTACTGGTTGTACAATTTGGTATTTTCTGTATATGGTCCTGTTAGCACTGCAGTGTTTGATTTTTGTTTGAGCTGTATATGACTTGGGCTGTCTGCATCAATTGTGAAACTGGACAGATCAGACTGGACTGTCCTGTGAAGTTTTTTGGTTTTTGTTTGAACAGTGTTCCTGTAGCGGCTTAGTCTTGATTTCATTTTATTTAGAGCTACAATATCACTCTATATGTTTTCAGATTTTATAGTTCTCCTATAAGTGTTATGAACTTTCACGTTACAATTGCAATTCTGTTAGCCATAACTGTCAGCCAGCCAGATGAAGAGAGTACATTTCAATGGAGCCCATGTCTTCCATATGCGTTTCTACATATTTTCTAGAATAAATCCCATGCTTGTATAGACGCCGAGAATGCTGGTTTGGTATGTCTTGCTGCAGATGCAAATTATCCAAAAGGTTTTAGAGCTGTAGATATTAACATATGGTTTCTGGTTCTAATTTAGAGCTGTAGTTATGTCTTGCTGTCTTTTGCAGCCATAACTATCGAGCACATAGAGCCCAACTGAACAGCTCCAGATTGACGATGCCAAGGCTACCCAATTGAATTAACATATGGTTTCTGGTTCTAATATAGAAGTGATATCTTAAATTCTGAAAGTTGCTTTTAGAGTTAGCAGACTGTCTATATAATAGTCAAGATGAGCTAATGTATACCAATGTCCTTTACTGAGTCCGCCCCTGATTAGCTAATGGCTATGATTTTGGTATTGCGGCGTGTCTAGGGCCTGCCGTGGCATGCTGACATGAGTTGGGTAGCTGATCCATTTATTGTTACACTCTCTCGATCTATGGTTTAGGTTAAAGTTTTGCACCTGGTCTATTTGGTGTACAGAAAGAAATCCAAGGTAACTTGTAGTAATCTGAACAACTACTCATATTTTTTCGTGTGTTCTACCAGTTCCTGCTGATATATAATAATTGCTGCACTGCGAATTCCTTTACTTGTGTTTATTCGGATTGCGTCTCTGGATTAGTTATTACCTAAGTGTTGTACCTTGCACTTTGATGATCTATATTTGAGGCAACTCTTATTTTATTTATTGCTTGCTGCATTGGATGTTTAGGTAATCTATATTTGAGTCTTGCTGTAGTCCTTGCTGTTTTTTAGGGGAGCTCTTAAGTTATTTTTTCCTGTATTTGAGACAACTCTTAGTTGTTTACTCGGGCATCGCTTTTGGTTTCAAGATTTTTAAAATGCTAGCTTTACAAACGTGTTCATAGTTTGTTTCTTGAACCAGTTTTTTACTTGTAGTAACCCTGATAACGTACCGAAAGAACTCCCAAGTGATCTTGAAGAACTATACCTTCAACGGCAAAATCCAAGGTAACTTGTGATGAACAACTACTCATATTTTTTCGTGTGTTCTACCAGTTCCTGCTGATATATAATAATTGCTGCAATGCGAATTCCTTTACCTGTATTTATTCGGATTGCGTCTCTGGATTAGTTATTACCTAAGTGTTGTACCTTGCACTTTGATTCAGCATTGGATGTTTAGGTAATCTATATTTGAGACTGGCTGTACTCCTTGCTGTTTTTTAGGGGAGCTCTTAAGTTATTTTTTCCTGTATCGTCTTAGTGGAGCTCTTAAGTTATCCTATGTGTTTTATTTTGCAAAATTACTCATTCTTAACAAATAGTTTGTTGTTTACTGAAATTGATCATAGATTGTTTACTGAAATTGTGTATCGTGGTTTCATTGTAGTAGTTTGTTGTTTCATCTAGCGAGGTGTCTGTAAGAAGGAAGGGATAAGGCGTTTGGTTGACCCGGACCGGACGACAGGACACGGTCGGGGGTTCGCTGCAACGCATCGACGGCTTCCGCAGCTTCTCAGGCCAAGGTAAGCTTTCAAGCAATGTTGTTAATACCACTTTGTTTCATTTTTTCGATCATGTTTCAGTTGATTTTTCTTAACAAGCAATGTTGTTAATGCCGTGTATGCTTGTGTGTATTGTTGGTTTGTATTGGGGTATAAAGTTTATATGCATTCTTCCGGTATATATCGGTTGATGCTAATCTCTACTACTATAAATCAGAACAATAATTCATGTATTTTGTGCACACATATGTGCAGCTATCTGTATGGGATCTCAAGGCTATATATCCTTGCTCTCCCTCCTTTTGTATTGGGGTATAAAGTTTATATGCATTCTTCCGGTATATATCGGTTGATGCTAATCTCTACTACTAAAAATCAGAACAATAATTCATGCTTTTTTGTGCACACATATTTGTGCAGCTATCTGTATGGGGTCTCAAGGCTATATATCCTTGCTCTCCCTCCTTTAAAATAAAATACTTGTACCGAAAGACCCGTACACCACGAACATGTTATCAAACATCTAGCATTGAAGAATGCACCCAGGTAGCTGATAATTGAAAGAGACCTCTGTCTGCAAAATCTAATGTGTAGCAGACTTTAGTAACAAGCACAACCTGCACAAATTGTTTGAATTAAGAGAACTATTTGTTTGAATTAAGTTTTGATTCTCACCTGTAGAGGCTTCATCCATACTCACAATATTAAGTTTTGATTCTCAACTGTCGAGGCATGATATATATTTTCATGAACCATTAGACAACAATAAAATATTGATCCGCGAAAGTATGACATGTGTTCCATTTAATTTTAAATTTTAAATTATGTTAAAGGCTACAAGGTTTTGATGGAACCGGTCGTATTGAACCGTGAAAGAGCCGCAGCTGACCGCCTAAAACGGATGCCTATGTAAGTTATTATAAATATATTTACACAAAATTTGTCTATCAAAGTTATGACCATTATTTAGTCGTATGTTTAATATAGCTTCAGATTGTTCGACGACTACCGTGATGAAGATTTTTATTATGGGCTTCCGCGGAAATACAGTATTGTCGCTCGGGTCGAAGTTAAATTCCCGATTGAACCACGTTTTCGTGATAGACAACATTTCGTTTTGTCTGACATCAATGTAAGCCAACAATTCTTTAAGTTTCATTTTCAAAGTTACACGATATTCATACCATGGCCTCATCTCCTACTGAAATACTATTAGGGAGCCAAGATCGAGGCCATAACATATATGTATGAGACAGTCAAACATTTCGACAATTTGCTCCATGAAAAGCATGTTTACAAGATGCATAATGTGAAGTTCAGTCTTCATCCGGGTGAATTTAATTTTCGTCATCTAAATGGTCCCATGGAATTGTGTCTTGACCAACAAACTATCGTGGAGCCATACACTGTTCCAATTCAGATGGCGCCATTCCCAAAACAAATACTATTGAACCTTGCTGATATTGCCGAGTTGCCAAACAGGACTTTAGTCGGTAAGAATATATCGAACTCTTAATATTATTAATATATCGTTTACACAAAATTCAGTATTAATCCATTTATAAACTGTTATTTTTGTAGACATTATGGCTGTTGTAGTCCACTTGGATACAATACATCGCACAATGTGGGGCCCTTTCAGAAAGATTGTGATAATGGATGCTAGGTATATTCTGTTAATTGTCGAGTTATATATCCAAGTCTAAATATTACTAACCTATTCTTACCAAAATTAATGTCGTAGGGGATATTTACATATCATTAAAGTTTGGGGTGACCTACTAAACAAAAATGCACTCCGCTGGGCGTTGGCTAAGGAGGATTATGGCATAATAATTGGGACTATGTTTAGACGGTTCAGAAGACAAGGTACATCATGTCTTTACGTCTTTCAAAACATCTGTCACTAGGTTTTGCTTTATAATGATTCGTAACGGAGATTTAAATGTGTAATTCTAGAGTGCCTCGAGTCTTCGGATCATACCGCAATACACTTCAATCCGTTCCATCACAACACCCATCATTTTCGACGTAAGTATATTCTAAAAAAATAGTTACATTAAATCGTGATTCTTTTTATTATATCATGAACTACGTGTAGATGTGATTAATTGTGGCATTCATTGCAGCAATCCAAAAAGCTTTGGTGGCGCTGAACAACCGTCAGTTTGCTGTTACATTTCTTGAAGAAGAAAGGCGTAGATAGATTCTACAAATTCGCAAAGAGCAATAATTGGGACTATGTTTAGGCGTAGAGAGATTTGATAGAATACGTGTCGTACTGTTATTGAGCAACCAAACGCAACAAGAGGCAAACTTGTATGTCTATGAATCTTGTTTGTAATACCTATGACATGGGTTTAATAAGAGATATTTTGTGAAGTTTTTGACCGTGCAAATGATAATTAAATATTTTGTGCGAAAATTTGAATTCCCGTAATATTTTGTGCAAACAGTCTCCAAATCTGTAGGTAATCCTGATCACCCCTATCTGTTCTTTAAACTTTCAGTTTATTTCTGACTAAACCATATCCCTTTGTTTAATTCTCTTGAAACATTCTAACCACAGCCCTATCTGAGAGTGTTGTAAAATCAGTATATAAAAAAAATGTGAACAGATGACTCCGAGGGTGGCAAAATTAGTTAGAGGGGAGAAACTGAGAAGTACACACAGTAATGTGTATTCACCCTTGCGTCCTTTGCTGTAAATAAAAGGACACTCTCTACAGACTACAGA
This sequence comes from Zea mays, assembly GCF_902167145.1. Lineage (NCBI taxonomy): Eukaryota > Viridiplantae > Streptophyta > Magnoliopsida > Poales > Poaceae > Zea > Zea mays. The sequence goes on along the minus strand of NC_050097.1, from coordinate 241,909,183 downwards.
TGTAACTCAATAAACAAAAAGATCAGAGGTCACTCAAAAACGAAAAGAACATATGTAACTCCAGAAACAAAGAGAGAACAGTGAATATATAAACTCTTGTTTTTTCTCTGATTCTGTGTTTCTTTGTTCTTGCTGTTCTTTATGCTTGTGTGCCATTAAGAACTCAAATTATTCTCAGTTTGTCGTCGGTGAGACATACCACATATTGGTATTGTTGCTCGCCTGCAAAGACAGCTGAAGACTGTTGCATGTATAGCAGCCACGCTCTGGTCAACATTGGTATTGTTGATCTTCGGCACAAGATGCTTGTCAGCTCGGTTGCATAGGTATTCCTGGATAGCTCTACTATTTCGAATGTATTTGATGTATCTGTTCTTTGCTGGATCTAGAGTCATGTACTTTGCACGTACACCAAATCGTTCCATGTGTTTTCTTTTGGTAACAGCAGAAGAAGACTTTAATCAGTGGCTACAAGAAATGAGATATAACTAAATAACGGAAAACAACATAAACTAAACAATTTTATGAAATACCCCTCACCCCTGCACTGTTTCTTGCCACCTCCACTTGTCCCACACAAGAGTATTGCCACAGATTCCTTTGTCTCTTTAATTCTGATCGGAAAAGTTGGAAAACAAAGAAGGAAATGTTACCAAAAGAAATATTTGAATTGGGTGAAGGAACAAATCACAACCAGATCAAATGCACTATTACACTTTGTTGCTTGTAAAATGTGGTTAGGTAGACACAGGTCAATACCGTTCAGATTATATAAGCACTCGGCTCGCCTGAGGATGGATGTATGTGAGACCTGAATTTGTATGGTAGCAACAGCGTGGTCATTGATTTACTGCTGTGAATCCCTTGCTTTTCAAATCCATGTGTGAGGAATCTCCTTGCTATTTAATGGCAAGCGGAATTCCTCTCCATGGATCCCCTCACAAGTCCCTGATCACCAAATCAGACCTTACTCAAGTACTGTGTGAAAACTTAACTAAGTCATTCCACTGTCCATGATAGGGTTTCTTTATGGAGAACGGAGAACCAACAGAAACAGATCAGATGGAACATAATGATGGACGCACACCATTGACAAACATCTCAAACACCATTACTATAGGTAAAGGTTATTACACGCGTGCCGATTAACGTTTGAAACGTAGTATTAAGGGTAACACTAATACTAAATTTTATATTGTAGCTGATGAAAATGGATCGAAAAGGCTTGGTCCAAATGTCGATGCTAAGGAACGTAAGAGGCAAAGGGAAAGGGAAAGATATGCCGCGATGACCGTTGAACAAAAAAACGAGAAAAGTAGAAAACGTCGTGAAGCAAGCCAACGAAATAAAGGACCTCCTATACAAACAGAGGGATCTACAGGTGATGAAAAAGTTAAATTCCTAATTATTTTAATGGATCCTCTTGTGGATTAGTGAATGTCTATTAATCTTATTTTGGTTTTCATTTTGTTTCATAGTTAGTCTTTCAGATGGCTGTAGCACAATTGATTTCACAAACTTTGCAACACAAGGTATTGCGGGTATACCTATCACAATTTTTTCCACCGATCGTTTTATAAATACAGAAATACAGATTTGTAGCCATGAAAATCATTTTGCCACTGTTGATTTGGTAGTTCCAAATGTGAATCGAGATGATGATAGCGATTGGTTGCATAGGAATGAGACATTCAAGTCAGACGATGTTTTCACAACAAGAGACCTTCTGACACCAGGTACATGACTGTTCACTCAACTAATTTTGCAAAACAGCTGATTTCATGCGGTTTAACGTATACATGCCTTATTCCAGGCGGTGTGCATGAAACTGTTGGTAACACGCCTAACCATAATTTGGGAAGGACTGCCTACTTTAGAGAGCGGTACAAAAACTTAACTCCAGCCGAGATGGAGCTTAATCGTGAACGCCTTAGGTTGTATAATAATACACCAAAGCGGAAAGGGTCAAAGATAGAGTACATAAGAAAACGTAGAGCACTGTTGGCTGACACATTGAGTCAGGAGTCCATCGCCATGGAGTCCCCAACATATACCCCTGAGGTTGTACACCCTACAACAGATGCAATTGAACCTAATGGATCTGCTCTTACCCCCTGCGACTGGGTTATCCCTGATATCGCCAGTAACCCGTTCCTACCAGCTTCAACACAGACCGAGGATGCCGATTCACTGCGTATGTCTACTAGACCACTAAGACGTAAACAACATGTGCCACGTGGTGAAAGACAAGCTATCTTAGCCCGTCGAAACCGGCAATTTGAAGCATCCATTTCAAGGAACATGGCTACTGTGGCTGAGGATATCATTAGTGACGCCGAGGAAGGGGATGATCGGACACAACCCCATATGACTGCAAAGATCAACAACAATGGTAATTACTATCATTTTTATCCCCCCCCCCCTTTTATCCTGAATGCCCAGGTATTTTATGTGGCTTGTATTTTCACCCTCCAGTTGATGACGATGACGGTGTCGTATTTGAAGACGATGCTGATGAGAACGAGGGATACCTATTCGCTGGGCAATGTACTAATTTCAATCTTTTTATGATATGATACAAATGCTTATATATAAATACATATATGTCTTACTCATTGTTTCCAAAAAAAATATCAGATGAGGATACCGATGAGGATATAGAGATCGATGGTAGTCAAGATGAATCGAGTGCCATTGATGTTCCTGACCCGTACGACAAGGTGTATAGCAACATCCCTGAAGAAACCCATATGCTAAAGACTGTTCCCAACTGCAGTTATTGCACCGCGAAGAAGTTTGAGTATGAGACACCTGGTTTTTGTTGTCGTGGTGGGAAGGTTGAGCTAGCCCCACTGGAGACCCCTCCCCAACTCAAGAGGTTGTGGGATAGTGCAGACTCTGATGCTAGGCACTTTCGTGATAACATTAGGTTTTTTAATGGCCATTTCTCTTTCACATCCCTATACTGTTGCCTCGATAGTATGACAACTAATGTAAGGGATTCTGGTATATACACGTTCCGAGCACAGGGCATGATGTATCACAATATCAAGTCATTTGGTAGGGATGGTGGGGCAGAGCATAAACACCTTGAGCTTTACTTTTATGATGATGATCCCACTCTCGAGCATCGGTACCGTAAGTGTCGCGAAGAGCATCAACAGAAAGACAAAGAGGTTATTCGACAGATAGTCGACATACTACGTGGAAACCCGTACTCCGAGCACCTTAGGACCATGGGTCACGTTGAGAACCTTGATGACTATCGTATCGCGTTGAACCTAGACCAGACGTTGAACCAGAAGACATATAACACACCTCTCACTTCGGAGGTGGCCGCTGTCTGGATCGAAGGGAGCGAAGGGCGAGGCCAGTTCAGCAAGAGTGTTATCCTCCATGGGAAGGACAGTTCAAGCCACTGCATCCGCTCATACCATGGATGCTACGATGCACTATCATATCCATTGTTCTTCCCTAGAGGCGAACTTGGCTGGCACGGAAATATCCCAAAGGTTGGAGTATCCATGGACGAAGTGGATGCATACCGTGCGACACATAGGGCAAGTAATGCAAATGATGAAGATGCGGGTTAGTTGTTTGTTTATATTTTGAAATATTTGCGCATTATTAACTATTTTTCATCATCACTCACTTTATAATCCTTGCGTATGCAGAATCTCCTAGCCATTTATGTGTGTCTGTACGTGACTACTACTGCTACAAATTCCAGATTCGCCCCGGGGTATTCAATCCTATACTTCATGGAAAGCGGCTTTTTCAGCAGTTCGCGGTCGACACGTACATAAAGATTGAGAACTCTCGTTTAGATTACATACGCAAGAATCAGGATCGGTTAAGGGCAGACCTGTACCAGGGCTTGGTGGATAGCATGCTAGATGGAGATATTAGAGGAGAGAAGGTTGGCAAGCGAACTGTGCTGTCGACGTCGTTTATTGGCGGTCCTCGTGACATGAGACGTCGGTATATGGATGCTATGGCTCTGGTGCGGAAGTTTGGTAAACCAGACATATTTCTTACCATGACATGTAACCCTAACTGGGATGAGATAAGGAGGGAGCTTCTCCCTGGGCAGACACCGCAAGATCGTGCGGATCTTGTAGTGTGTGTCTTTCATGCGAAGCTACAAGAGTTAAAGCATCGGCTGACTAAACAGGATATTCTTGGTAAGGTCCGAGCCTACGTCTATGTCGTGGAGTTTCAGAAGCGGGGTTTGCCGCATGCCCATTTTCTACTTATAATGCAGAGGAAGTACAAGCTCACATGTCCTGAGCAGTACGACCTTTTGATCTCAGCCGAGATCCCAAGCAACAAGTACCCTGAACTACGAAAGATGGTTATCAAGCATATGACGCATGGCCCGTGTGGGTCGCTAAACCCTAACTGCCCATGCACTAAGGGTCGTAAATCGTGCAAGAATCATTACCCTCGGCCTTTCAGTGACACAACCTTGCAAGGGAAGGATTCGTACCCTATTTATAGACGTCGTGACGATGACCGTAAAGAAAAGGTCCGAGGGTGCGAACTGGACAATAGATGGGTTGTCCCTTATAACCCATACCTCCTTCGTCTCTTCAACTGCCACATCAATGTCGAGGCATGTGGGAGCATCAAGGCTGTTAAATACCTGTTCAAATACATATACAAAGGCCATGATCGTGCGTCTGTTGTTATGAGAGATGCGAGCAAGGCAGATGATGATGTTGATGAGATCAAGCAGTATAGAGATGCAAGGTGGGTGACTCCTCCGGAAGCCTTGTGGAGGATATACGGCTTTGAGCTTAGTCAGATATCTCCACCTGTTATGCAGCTTCAACTCCATCTTCCAAACATGCACATGGTGGCGTTTCACGAGCGGCAAATGGTCGAGCGAGTCGTCAACCGTCCAGGTGTTGATAGGTCGATGCTCACATCATATTTTGAGGCGAATAGGTTTAATAAGGAGGCTCGTGGCATCCTATATCGTGACTTCCCTGAGTGGTACACTTGGCAGAGTGGTAAGGGAAAAGTATGGCAACGGAGGAAACGAGATACAGGTGGACAAGTCGGTAGGATAGTCTCTGCTCATCCGGCTGAGGGGGAGCGCTACTATCTTCGTGTTCTCCTAAACCACGTGACTGGCGCCGCCTCCTATGTGGATCTAAGGACAGTTGATGGTGTCACCCTACCGACTTTTCGTGAGGCAGCAGAGAGAAGGGGACTACTTGAGTCGGACAACACACTAGATGAGTGTCTCACTGAACGTGCTCTTTTCCAGATGCCATCGTCGCTGCGACGGCTTTTTGCCACAATACTGGTTTACTGTGAGCCAAGCGATGTGGCTGTACTCTGGCAGAAACACAAAGATTCTATGTCAGAGGACTATCAACACAAGAGTCAGAACAAAACTCATGTTGAGCAGATGGTATTGATTGACATTAGGAACATGCTGCAGTCAATGGGAAAGGACATAAAGACATTCCCTCTACCTCCTATGATCGACGCGTATGACGATGCTATTGGTACTGCTCGAGAGGTTTACGAGGAGGAAAGTATCCAACCGACAGTGGAAGATGTGGCTCTTAAAGACTCTCTTAACGAGGAACAGAGGGCCGCCTATGATAAGATTATGTCTGCCGTTGACACCGATCAGGGCGGATTATTCTTTGTGGATGGACCTGGTGGCACCGGGAAGACTTATCTATACAGAGTACTGCTCGCGACGCTACGCAACCAGGGCAAGATTGCAGTGGCAACAGCTACATCTGGCGTTGCGGCTTCCATAATGCCTGGAGGAAGAACCGCCCATTCACGCTTCAAGATACCACTCACTATTGACGATGGCGCTGTATGTAGCTTCACGAAGCAGAGTGGAACAGCAGAGTTGCTACGGAAAGCATCTCTCATTATCTGGGACGAGGCTTCTATGACTAAGAGACAAGCCGTGGAGGCACTGGACAATAGCATGCGCGATATAATGGGTCGCCCCGCACTACCATTTGGTGGTAAAACCATTGTCTTCGGTGGAGATTTCAGACAGGTCTTGCCTGTTGTTCGTAAAGGGTCAAGGGCTCAAGTGGTCGCGTCTTCGCTACGAATGTCTTACCTATGGGAGTCCATGTCCCACTTAAAGCTTGTTAGCAACATGAGAGCAAAAAACGACCCTTGGTTTGCGGAGTTTTTGCTGCGCGTAGGCGGTGGAACTGAGGAAACAAATAGTGACGGCGACATTCGTCTTCCTGATGATGTGTGTGTGCCTTACAGTGGGAGTGACAACGATCTTGACAACCTAATAGACTTTGCTTTCCCAAATCTCAACGAAAATATGTCTGATTCCACCTACATCACTTCAAGGGCGATACTGTCAACACGGAACGACTGGGTTGATATGATAAATGTTAAGATGATTGATCGTTTTCAAGGGGAGCATATGGTGTATCATAGTTTCGATAGCGCCGTGGATGATCCCCACAACTACTACCCACCCGAGTTCCTAAACACATTGACGCCTAATGGGCTACCACCTCATGTTTTGAAGCTCAAGATTGGATGTCCTGTTATATTGCTCCGGAATATAGACCCTGCAAATGGACTTTGCAATGGCACCAGGCTGGTCGTTCGTGGCTTCCAAAGAAATAGCATTGACGCAGAGATTGTACTGGGTCAACACGTTGGAAAACGGATTTTCCTACCGCGTATACCGTTGTGTCCCTCCGATGAAGAGATGTTCCCTTTCCAGTTCAAAAGAAAGCAGTTTCCTGTACGGCTTAGCTTTGCAATGACGGTTAACAAAGCACAGGGTCAGACTATTCCCAATGTTGGTGTATACTTGCCTGAACCAGTGTTCTCTCATGGCCAACTATATGTTGCTCTATCTAGAGCGACGGCCCGATCGAACATAAAGATTCTTGTCATCCCAGCTGTTGATGGGAGGAAAAAGTTAAGGAAGGGTGTAAAGAAAACCCCCACCGTAGATTGTGGGACATATACCAAGAACATCGTCTACAAAGAGGTCCTAACAAATTAGACCCATGGTAAGAGTTGCATGTTCAGCTAACAAACTAATAGGATGATGTTTGTCTTATGTTTGATTGGTCTGGTGTATTATCAAGTCATGTTTGCATGCTACAATTGTTTTTATTAGAGACGCACATGTTTGTGTATTATTAGAGCATGCATACTATCTTAAAGTATTGTTGAGTTTTGGATCATTTGTGAAATTAGCAATAATAATTTTTATGCATCTAACAATTTGTTATGAATGTAGGTTTTTGTCCCGCGAGAATGGAATCTCTATTTGTAGGCTTGTCTCATAACAAGCCAAAAAAATCGGTGGCAACCGCAATAGTTCGAGAAGGTATTAAAATTTTCATAGTTCTGTATGGATCAATTTGTATTTTTTGTAATAACTAATTTTAGTTTTATCTCATGACTGGTTGCTCCTAGACTATATTTGCACGCAAGGTGATCTTGCTCTCATCGATTTTATCAAGGAAATCCCTTGTGAACCAAGGGTAGAAGTCGTTCTTATTGATGATGCCTTCGTTGAAAGGAAGTGGATGGAGTGTTTATTTCAGCCGAGCGCATATTTAGGTGACGAGGTAATGCATGCTTAGTTTTTATATTTGGCGACGTTGTTATGTATAAGTTTTTTTACTCATCCTGGTATTTTTAACCACAACTTACACACTTGCAGGTTATAGACTGTTACATAAATTTGATAAAAGCTCAAAAGCATCTAAAGTGCCGATCTGGAGGTCGCGTTCACATAGAAAATGCTTTCCAGTTCAATTTCCTGAAGCGAGATGGTGATCTTGAAATTAAAACAGAGGAGCTATATCCAATTAAAGACATGACACACATATGTAGCGCTGAACGAAGGGTGTTACTTTACCTAGACCATGACATGGTACATATGAGTTTGCAATCTGAACAGTTAGTGTTTATATGTATTTTATTCTTATGCAAGTATTTATAATTGTTTCGTAGGTGTTTATTCCGATAAACATCTGAGAGACGCATTGGTATCTTGCTGTGATCCATGCAAGAAATATGGAGATACAAGTGCTCGATTCACTTGGTACTTCACAAGACCGCAAAGACCTCACTGACTCTGTGAGTATGCACAAACTAAACAATTATGAATTCAATATTAACTTATCCCAATCTCTAATTTTATTTTACCATATATAAAGATTAAAGGACTGCAAAGACAAATAGATATGATATCTCAACGTAAGGAGTTAAAAGACCACAGGTGGCCAGACCTCCAAGTTGCTTCTTGGCCGCTCAGAGAAATAGACATGGGATATGCAAAGCAGACAGATAGGTACGTCCTAAGATCTTCTTTACCAATTTCTTCATTCATACTAATGTTTATGTTGGTATTAATGTATATTGTAGCTCTTCATGTGGCCTCTTTCTTTTGAACTATATCGAATACTGGACAGGGGATGAACTGTCTGACAGTTTTACCCAGGTATATTATTACTACTATGACATATATGGACATCTACAGTCGGTGTTACATATATAATGCTAAATAATTGTTTCTTATTTGTAGGATGACATGTCACACTTTAGGAAAAAAATGGCTGCTATATTACTATCTTCAGACCTGAATAAGAGAAGGGGGTGTCTGTTATACAAAAATGAAAAAGAAGTTGACTCTGGAAGCCCATCTGATGTTGAGATATTAGAAAACCCAACAGATTCTAATAAGAGGAAACTACTCCACGTGCTTGATGATAGCGAAGTGGTGTTTGAAGATGAGGAAGGCCCTATTACTCAAGCAGACTTGCAAAGGTGGTTTGTTGATGATTGAGATAAAAGAGCTCCTGTAAAAGTCTCTAACGATGGTTGCACCAATGACTTTTTAATGGTTGGTCTTTCCACAAAGGACATGCCAGTGACCAAAGCCGATTCAATAGATGTTTTATGTGATTATATCATGGCAATAGAAGACGATACGACACTAGAGTAAGTGCTCATTGATTTATTTATTTTATGTATATCGACTACTTAGATTCTTGATATAGAGTTTCGTCATGCTACATTACAGGAGAACATGGGTGCGAAGTTTCAATCCTTTTAAGATAGAAATATCTGTCAAAGACCTGCAAAACATATTAACGACAACTCAAGATATGATTCTAAGATGTTTTGATATGGCTATTCGGCTGCTTGCCAATAAAGAGTCACGTAAACCGAAAGAAGAAATCATAAATAATAGAAAGCATTATATGGACATGCGTTTTTGGGTAAGTTTGTTTCAAATCATTAATGTATTAATATATAGTATCTACATCTAATCATCATGTGTACATGTATATATACTGTCCAGAGAATGGTTGGTTTTGGTAAAATACCAAAGTACCATCAGGATCCTACAACAGAAGAGTTGGCCAAAACACTAGATTGTTGGCCATCAATGAATTATTATATCACGGGTTGTAGATATGTAAGTATGTGTTCATTTCGAATGTATTTATAAAGGACACTTCTGTTGTAGGATCCTAATGACTGATATTTTGCAGGTTCTCATGCCATGGAAATTCAATGGATGTCACGCCCTTTTCGTAATAGATCATGTTAAAAAGCATGTGACTTTTATCGATTTTACACCGACTTAAGATTGGTGTAAACACATGCCATACAAGAGGTTCGCGGAAGCGATTATCATGGCCTCAAAAAAATATAAGATTGCTTACAGCAAGAAACGTTCTGGATGGACGGAGGATATCTTTAAGTGGGAACATACAATTCAGACTGGTGTTCCAATTGACTTAAGAGGGTATTTTCTTCGTACCACCTTCTCATCAGTTTAAATTTTTTCTATGATAATCATTGTATAAAACATAGTTGCCCAAATATTATTATATAGGTTTAATACCAGCTACCTCGTTCTACAAGCTATGGCCATGTGGGGGAATGACAGACGACTGAAATTTGTTGGGGTGAGTGTAGTACGTTTGTTTTATGTTCAAAACTTACATTCTAGCTATCTCGTTCTACAATATAATATATTTTGTTCTCTTATCTCTTTGTCTGTAGGATGCAAAAACTCTTCGAAGAAACTTTGTGATTGATCTTTTAAGTTATGAGGACAATTCGTGCCGATATGCCATCCCTGCAAACATACAACAAAGACTTGTCGATATCGCTAGAAAGGATTAGCTGATTAGTGAACAGTTGTCGACACATTTGTCTGTAACTAATTTGTGTGATATTGATAATGTTTTCCAATATATCAGTGCAAACTATGATATTGAATGAAATAGTTTTTATATGAATCTCTTTTGAAGCCATTGAGATTCCCAACACTTAACTAGCTTCTTGAAGGATTCTTGTTTTCTTATTTAGTTTCAGTTAGTTCTTTATAGTACTGTATGTTTATTTAGGATAACATTGGGGTATTCGTTGATCAAAATGGTAAACTTATTCTCGATGGCAGAATTATTTGGTTAGACACACCAGCTTCTGTTGTTATACATAAACCATATGCTGTGGCCCGCTTGCCACGACATGTTGAGGTGAGGGATTACTATTAGTTACTGTGTACCACTGCTTGTTTATTTCAATGCACAAGATATCAACCATTTGAACCCTACTTTGGACAGTTTTAAAAATAATGGCCAAAATTTTCAGATTCAGCTCCAGTTGAGAAAATAATGTGGTGCACGCTATATTAAGGGCACCATGCTTACCATGGTACTGTTGGGTATCATATATTAATCACTGTGTCTGATCACTTCACAGGTAAGCATCTCCGTGGATGGAGCCTGAAGTATATTCAGTTACTTCAGACATGTTGTGAGCAGTGTGAGTACAAATCAACACACTGTGGTTCCTTGTCTGGATTACTCAAGAACATTTCTAAGTGACGAACAATACCAACATAGTTTACTGCAGCCATTGAATAAAAGTAAGTTCCGATACATTTAGGAATTCTACTACAGTTTGTTTCTGTTTCTACATTTTCCCACTGGAATTTTAAAACTGAGTTTGATTCTTGTGCTAAGGTTTCTAACCCTTAGTTTTATGCAAATAACGTCACAATAGATTATGGTGAATTTGAGTTGTCTATTCTGGTAAAAGGGTGTCATATTTTATCTCGATCCTGAGAGCACCCATTTTTTATCACTGCTTGTGTATGGTTTACACTTAATATACTAAGGTGAGTTCTTCAGTTATTTAGCACTACTGGGCTGGGGTGATGGTACTGAAAATGAGTTCTTCACTATCGATGACCTAGGTTTGTTCTTAATATTCTTTTTCCTTTCATTTTCACTGCAGTTTTTTAATATTAAATTAAAAGAAAACTGTCATCCTCAGCTTGGTGCTATTTCTCATTTGCAGTCCATAAATTCACTATAAATCGTGTCAATAAAAGTGGAGCAGTCTTTGATGCAACAAAATTGAAGTAAGTTCTATATGCCAAGTTTCTCTGTATTGAAGATATAACTATCAAGATCATATAATGCTCAAAATATTCAGTGTTGTTGATTCAGTGCAGTGTTCAATTTGTCTATTGGGGGATTAACTTTGAGATTTTCTTTCCTACTATTTTGCATGTATTATAGTTTCAACTTTGTCTACTACTGTGCCTGTAGTTTTCTGATTTGAGTTGTGGTTACAGTTTTGGATCAAAGGCTCTATTGCTGCTATAGTTAAATGATGCCAGGTATGTTTCAGAAAACTTGTTGCTGAATGGTTTACATTCGAACCAAATGCTTGTTTATTTGGTATAAAAAATGCTCAGCTTTCTTAACTTCCAAGCGCAATCGACAAATCATTAGAGCATGCAAGCCTCGCGAGGAGGCACCTCTTCCGAAGTCAGTCAAGCCTCGCGAGCACGAGCACGGGGAAGAGGAAGAACACCAAATGGTAAGCAATTTTACAGCGCAGTCGACTACATCGTCGGCGGCCATGCATGGTCACGGTGGAATATTGGGAGAAACTGACTCGCCAGAACTGCAGGAGGCCCCCTCTCTTGTCCTGCGAGAGCGAGGTCGCTGACAAGGGGTCCCGGTGGTGGAGGAGCACCTGGCCTGTCCATTGGCTGTGGGTTATTCGAAGTCAGTAGGCAGAGTGAGACCTACGACTGCACAGAAGTCTTCTCTCACAGTGTGGAGGTGATGGGTAAAGGGAAAAGATATGAGATCCTTCCGCGTGCTGGCCAGGTGTGGGCTGTATACAAGGACTAGAGCCGCGCATGGAGCTTCAAAGATTACAGTAGATGCGAGTATCTTCTGGTCGAGGTCATGGAGGTTTCTGATGGTGATATAATAGTGTCGTGCCTTACTAAAGCGTAGGGCTTTAGCATGGTGTTCATGCCAGAGCAGAACGGTGAATCCAGGAGAATAGCAAGGAGTGACTTGACTATGTTCTCTCATCAGGTTCCTTCCTACCGCTTGTCAGACGAAACTAGCGATCTTTGTGGTTACTTGGAGCTTGATCCTGCGTCTTTACTGGAAGTTTTATTGGTCAGGAAGACCAAGTGAAACATTGTTGAGCTGATAGAGAGGGGTTTTGGCACTGTGAAAACTGAAGGTATGGTTTTGAACAGAGAGTAGTTTAGCATGATTGAACATGTGGCATTTTTTCCAGCTATTGTTAACTACTCATTTGTTTTCTCCGCAGTGATGCGCTGGTGACAAGGCTGTGGTACTGGATTGTTGTTTGTTTTTGGCTAGCTCATGTACCTTGTTTCGTGTAAACAGGCTATTCATTAGTTTGCTACCTGATGCCACTATATGGCAAGCCTTTTGCTGGCTTGGTCTCGCTTTAGGCTAGGCTTCATCTCACCTGTTTGTCCTTGCTACGTCCATTGTGGACATTTTTTGGTGGGAATACCAGTTGGCCGCGGCTGTTGTTCGCAGCTTACTAATTAGTTTATGGTTAGTTTAAAACCATCTTAAAAGCTAAAATTCAGGTAACTGAACTATGTGAGAAGCGTTATTATAATCTAATAATATATATATTCCATTTACTTTTGTTTTGTTTCAGTCCGCAATGTTTGGGGAGATGCTGGGTTCAGGGAGAGCAGCGCCGAAGCTGCTCGGGCACATACCAGTTGCACGTGACTTGTTATAGTTCTTTTAGTTCCAATGTGTCTAATCAGCTTACCTATATATGCAGGGAATATTTACCACCCTTTCCCAGAACAATGGCAAATACATGTATGATTATGCCACAATTCCTTTTTTAGCTGAGCTCTTCAAGGTACTTAATTCCAATCATATTCATGTGCTCAAGAGATATGGACAAACAACAAAAACAATTATATTTGAAACTATGTAGCTTCTTGTCCAGTGGACATGATCACATGGATTGTCTCTACAGTAAAGTTTTCAAACTTTGTAACTCTAGCTTCAGAGGGTTGTGAAGATATGTTAATGAGTATTGACGTAAGGATTCTGAAGTAACAATTGCTATTGAAGTCTTTCAAATGACGCTGCTGTTTCAAATTATGTAAAAATATGTTGATCATCAGATGGCTTCCCCATAGGTGTTTAAGTTTCTTCAGTAATCATATTGCTTCTATATGTACTCATGATTTTTTCATGCTACTTAACTGTGAAATCAACTGATCAACAAAAGTTTCTTATGTATGCTTGTTGAGTGTTGACACTGTTTTTATTAGATTCATATGCTAACTTTGGTACGATTCTTCTCACTGTTGAGTCCATTTATAATTGTACCTCAGTCCCCAGATTCATGTGGTTTATTTGCATGCTGATTTTCAAAACATCGAGTTGGCTTGATATTTGCACCCTTTTTTCCTCTAACATTGTTTGTGTAATCTTAATAGAAATGGATTATTAACTTTAATCAGCGGTTGCCTTATTATGCTTCAATCTTATTTGTTCAATTTCACTTATGGTCCTGCTTCACCTGCAGATCGTTGAAAGTTTATGAAGTTTTGTTGGGGTTCTGGATGCATAAGATAGTGGTGTATGTGATTTGCCCATAGTTTCTGCAACCTCATTGTTTTCCATTTGGGATCAATAAAGCTTCATGCTCATGGATAGGGCTGATACATCAGGTTTTGTCAGTGGTGGTATACATTACATGAACATCCATGCGTATTTTCATTTTGTGTATACTATGTGCTTCCTCAGTGGTGAAGTTGTAAAGCTGGAGTTCTGATCTCTGTTGGTTGGATTAAGTATCTGGTCTCTGGACAACATATCGTGGTGGTGAAACAACTAGATTAAAATAACAAAATTTATGTATGGATAGGATCACAAATGTATTAAGAAACCTTTTCTCATACAGTACCATGGTATTATGTGTTTCCGTTGCAACGCACGGGCACTCACCTAGTGTGTTTATTAAATTTATACTACATGTTTATTGAATTTAGGGAGTTTATACTATGTGTGTCAATTACATATATTTGTGGATGTCAGCCATCGTGCTGCTAGCTAGTTTTATTTGCAGGTTTTGTAAACATCCCCGTACAGGGGAGGTGCTGCCGAATTTTTTGTTGATAGGCTTGAGTTATTTTGTTTGCAGATGTCTTACATGTTATATTAAACTATAGTCGGTTATATATGTTATAGGATGGATGACCGTGAGTGGATGTACACGAGCCGTAGAGGAAGGAACGATGTCACCACTGAATGGATTAGAAAGACCGACGATTTCGTGGAACGGGCATATGTCGAAGCTGCTAAAGGAGCGAGTCTAGTCTCATGCCCTTGCATCAAATGTGCCAACCGGAAAAGAAAACCAAAGAAGGCCATGGTAGAACATATTTGGAAGAATGAATTTACGCCGGGCTATACTCGGTGGATATTTCATGGTGAAGCGCATCGTACGAGAGAGGAGGTGCTGAGACAACGTGTCGAGGATTATGACGCGGGTGCGGGTGTAGCGGATATGTTGGACGACTATCAGGAGGCACAGTACACGGGAGGATGTATGGATGACGAGCCAGAGCCGACTGCAAAGGCGTTCTACGACATGTTCGACGCGGCATAGAAGCCCTTCACGGCCAGACAAAGGTTTCTCGATTGGATGCCATTGGGCGTGTAATGGTGTTCAAGTCGCAGTACAACATGAGCAGAGACGCATTCGATGGCTTGTTGACGGTTATTGGGAGCCTGCTTCCGGATGATCACGTTCTGCCAAAGAGCATGTATGAGGCACAGAAATTCCTTCGTGCACTCAAGATGACATATGAGCAGATTCATGCTTGTCCGAAGGGCTGCGTGCTATTTAGGAAAGAATACGCGGAGGCAAAGTACTGTCCCAAGTGTACATCGTCTAGGTTCATGGAGGTAAACTCTGGTGATGGACAGAAGAGGCAGCTCGACATCCCCTTGACAATCCTACGTCACCTTCTGTTCATACCGAGGATCCAGCGTCTGTACATGACAGAGGAATCCGCGAAACAGATGACATGACACAAAAATGGAAAACGATACAATCCTGACAAGATGGTGCACACATCCGATGGTGAAGCATGGAAACACTTTGATGCCATTCACCGTGAGAAAGCCGAAGAGGCTCGTAATGTACGTGTTGCGTTGGCCACAGATGGGTTCAATCCCTATGGAATGAGCGCTGCCCCGTACACATGTTGGCCCATGTTTGTTATCCCAATCAATCTCCCCCCTGGTGTGTGCTTTCAAAGGCAGAATATATTTGTGTCGTTGATAATTCCCGGACACCCGAGAAATAAAATGGGCGTGTACATGGAGCCTTTGATCGATGAATTGGTACGTGCCTGGGTGGAAGGGGTATGGACGTATGACCGAGCTACGAAGACAAACTTCAGAATGCATGTTTGGTACCAGTACTCCATGCATGACTTACCGTCGTATGGGCTATTCTGCGCCTGGTGTGTTCACGATAAGTTCCCATGCCCAGTTTGCAAGGAAGCTCTCAGGTTCATTTGGTTGAAAAAGGGTGACAAATATTCGTCCTTCGATAAACATCAACAATTTCTCCCTGCTGACCATCCATTCCGCCTAGACATCAAGAACTTTACGAAAGGTGTCGTAGTGACAGACCGCGCACCTGCAACGATGACTGGTGCCGAAATTCGTCAATAGATAGATGGGCTCGTGGCCATTACAGAAGGTGGTTTTGTGGGATATGGTGAGCAGCATATGTGGACACATAAGTCTGGCTTGACTCGGCTCCCCTATTATGACGACCTGCTCCTTCCACACAACATTGATGTGATGCACACTGAAAAAAATGTTGCCGAAGCACTATGGGCAACAATTATGGACATTCCTGATAAGTCAAAGGATAACATGAAGGCAAGAGTGGATCTGGCAGCGTTATGTGATAGACCAAACCTAGAGATGAAGCCGCCAAGTGGCGGAAAGACGTGGAGAAGGCCTAAGGCCGATTTCATCCTTAGCAGGGCCCAGAGGAAGGAAGTACTTCAGTGGATCAAGATGTTGATGTTCCCTGGTGGGTATGCAGCTAACCTGAGTAGGGAGGGTGAACTTATCTACTATGCGAGTCTTAGGGATGAAGAGTCATGACTTCCATATATGGATTGAACGGATTCTTCCTGCGATGGTTCGAGGCTATGTCCCTGAGCATGTCCGGCTAGCGCTTTCAGAGTTGAGCTATTTATTCCGTCAGCTTTGTGCAAAAGAGTTATCTCGGACCGTGGTTGCAGACTTGGAAAGATTGGCACCCGTGTTACTGTGTAAGCTTGAGAAGATATTTCCACCCGGCTTTTTCAATCCAATGCATCATTGGATTCTTCATCTCCCCTATGAGGCACGAATGAGGGGCCCCGTGCAGGGACGTTGGTGCTATCCAATCGAGAGATGTCTAAAGACTATTCGAAAGAAATATAGAAATAAATGCAAAATAAAGGCTTCCATTGCACAGGCATACATTCTAGAGAAGGTCTCAAACTTCACAACAACTTATTATGGTGACAAACTGCCGAGCGTGCATAATCCATCCCCTCGTTACAATGATGGCGACAATGAATCGAACCTTAGCATATTTCGAGGCCAACTCGGAAGCGCAAGTGGCTCAACCACCAAGACCCTGACACATGAAGAGTGGCGACATATCATGCTATACGTATTGACCAACCTTGAAGAGGTGACGCCAATCTTAAGGGTTGGGATGTTGTGTATAAGATATCGCCGCACGAGAGGTTACCTGTTCCTAACGATGAAGATTACAACTTAGACCCGGACACATATGATGGAGAGTTCTTCCAAGAAGATGGGCTAGAAGGGGATTTGAGATAGACTTAACCGAAGCTATCAGAATGGACGTAGATATTGAAATGGTTGTTGATGACGAGGATGATGAGGTGCAAAATGATAATGACTTAGTAATCCTTGAAGGCAATGACATTAATGACGAGTTTGCGTCTTCCGATGGTGTTGAGATTGAAATGGTTGATAGTGATGATGAGAGTTATGATCCGGCTAACCTCGACACATATGAAGATTATTTTTAATCGATGTAATGCTATATGACTTTTTATTTCGCACCTGTTTTTAATCTATCCTTTTATATGTTCTTATTTGTTTACTCTTAATTGCAGGTTTTTGGACAAATATGGTCGGCGGTAATTGGTTGAGTAGGAGGAGGGGGAGGAGGAGTAGGACGGCGGACGAGGCAGACACTCTAGCTAGCTACTAGTTGTAGCAGTAGCAGCATCTTCTGGTTGGGATCGAATAAATGATCCAGCATACGATGAGATAAGAGAAGGATCGCGTATGCACGTACTCGCTGCCCTGATCATCTCTTTAATTTGGTGGTTGTACATGCTGCACCATATATATTGTCAACTAACTATGAGGTTGTTGGTGCCGATCTGATCATCAAACACTATAGGTTCCGGTATTATGCCCTCTGCGAAGCAATTATTATCGTAAAAAAGTAGCATCTCCTGATTCCGTTGAGTAATTCTCCATCGTGATTTTGAGAGTAGTCTACGCGAAAGAATAATGTAAATAATGAATCACTTTGAAAACATCTAGGGCCATTATGATTTCGATATATAACGTGTGTTTTGTTCAAGGTACGGTGTGCATGGTTTAGAAGAGGCCTAAAAGAAGTATGGACCAAGACCTAGCTATTTATAAGTTAGACAAGTTAGAAGGCTAGGGTTTCTAAGGCGACGGATTCAAAGATCGTTGAACCATACATGACTGGTCTAACGCCTCGTTAGAGCTGCTAGCTAGCTAGTCCTCAGTTCGTTGGAGCTGCTAGCTAGTACTCCGATCCATGCATGCATGTATGCGTCCGATTTTGATTTGGACGTCTAGAGCGAGCCAGAATCGAATAACACCGAATATGCTTAATTGGAACCAAACAGACCTTGTAGCTTCATCTCTACAAGAGGACAAGAGTTAGCTAGCTAGCTAGCTCGTCTGCCAGAGGCACTCACTTTAATTTGGGCCGGGGGCAACTGGCTAGATAGGGTCGTCGCAAGCACACACAAGGGTTCGCCGCGTCGCATGTACCCATGCCATGCGACGTCGTCGTTGCTCCTTAATTAGCTTGCCTTTGTTTTTGTGCATCGATATCGTCATGAATATGATGATATTGATATGGTTCTTCCGTTCCATGCATGCATGCACTATTCTGTCCTTGCCTTCTTGCAAGTCAACTACTCTTGAACCCTACTACTACTAGGTGGAGATGAACTTATTAACCCTACACTCAGTCGACGGGTACATGCAGTTTTATGTGCCAAATCATGTGTTGTATGAGTCAATGTAGAGACGAAGAGAGGTAAAGATTTGAGATAGAGTGAGGGTAATCTAGGACTAAACTAGAGTTACTCATATATAATGCACAAGGTAAAAACGATAAGTAGATTTGACTGGATTGATTGTGGGGGTTCAATCGACCGTAGCTAGAGATGGCCAAACGGGTCGCTCGGCCCCGCCATTTAAACCCGTGGGCTCGTTTCCCTGTCCAAGCCCAGCCAGCAGCGGGACTAAACGGGCCAGCACGGCCCTGTAAGCACGGTTTAGTGCAAAAAAAGGGTTTGACAGGCTTAGAGGTAAACGAGCCGTGCCGGGCCAGCCCGGGCCCGTATAGAACCGGGTCATGACGGGCTTGGATCGGGCCCAAACAACGAGCTTTGTGCTGGTCTTACGCGCGGACGGTCCGCTCCGCTAACTAACTATGCACACGCGCGGACGATCCGCGCCGCTACGGCGAACAGTCCGGCCTCAGAGCCGGACCGTCAGCAAGGACATTTTCTTTGTTCAACACATGGATATGGACAAAGAAAACCCAACTAATTAAAAGAGAGAGAATCCTGGACGACATGATGGTATATTCCCCCACCTAGCTAACTTTCCAAGTGGTGGATTCTAAGGCAAGCAAAGAGGATACGAGCACTTGAGAATTTGGACGTGTGCACTTGCTGAGGAACCTCTGCCATCCCACCACTACCCCGAAAGAACACACACCGCATAAATATATGCATGTGTCGACGACCACGCCCACAGCATCGATCAGCAGGAAAAGCATGCAAAAGCAACACGCTAGCCATTAGCAGATTAGTGGTGAATTAGATCCCCCAGCCGGTCCACTGATTTGTAAGAAAAAAAGGGCACCTTTCTGCGATGCCAATTGCAGATGCGTGGATGAGGAGCCAGTGGCTTTGATGCCCTCCTTTGGGTTGATGGAAACCTTTGCTTGGTAGCTGCAATGGCTGGTCCTCCCTTTTCTTGATTTTCTTGCTAGTGTGCATGCATTGGAGGGATTCCTGATCTCTCTCTCTCTCTCTGTCTCCATGTTTGATCGAAGCGCCATGGTAAATGCAAGCCCAGATAAAGAGACAAATGGATTTGTAATAATGCCACCGAATTGATCATCAAATCTTCCATCGCAAGCATGTGTCGCCACTCAACTTAATTAGACCATAAACTATATATAGGGATATATCTCGGTCCATGAAGGCACATGCATCATCTATCATATGCCCAAGTGATGCGTATACATGTCTAATAAAAATGTATAGCTAATTTTGAGCTCAATAGGGAGTCTAAGACTACATATAAAAAATATATAAAAATATCAATTTTTATGGCATAAAATTATAATATCTCTTTAGGCTATATATGTTACCGGGAATGGGGGGATTAAGAGGGATTTAGGGGCTGTTTGGTTCGTGGCTAACTGCGCCATACATTGTCTAAGGTTAGTCGTTCAAATTGAAGAACTAACCTTAGACAGAAAAGTTAGGCAAAGTGTGGCAGCACGTTAGACAGGGAACCAAATATGCCCTTAATCCTCTTAAATCTCTCTGAATCCACTCCAAACCAAACAAACTCTTAAGGCTGATTTGGTGGACATGGAATTGAAATTTGAATACCAAGTCTAATTTCTTGTCCACAAAACCAGCTCTTATTATATGGAGTCTAAAACGAGACATACTCTTATATTACATGGATAGATTAATATATATACATACTCTAAGAACAAGGGAATTTATTTTGTCTTCCCCAGAGATCATAGGCCGAGAGGCGTAGCATCCGATCCACTTGACAAGAGATTCCTATTCTTGTCCGTGGTGATGCGGATTGCAGGCCAAGTTTTTTTGTATGTGATAGTTGTGATTGGAGGCCTGATGGAGAAACATATGGTATGTATGGGTGGCTTTTAATCAAATCTACAGACCAATCATTGGCCCGGCCGGAATATTCATCATCATGAGTGAATCGATCATTAAATTCTTCATGGGCAAATAATTAACAAATCCAAGGAGTTGATGCAGAAGATGCAGCTGCGTGCATGTCATGTACACAGTTCCTGGCTGCTCGGCGCCTCGAGGAGACAGAGGGGTATATATATGTGACCCCTCCACGTGGCCATTGAGCCACTCTTCCAATGAGATCCGATCCATGCCATGCATCTGGCCTAGCTTGCGAATTTCTACTCATATATATATTGGAATGTCCTAATCAATATATATAATCCTAGCTCTCTTTAATTGATCCATGCTGTGTCTGTCAGTAACAAATTAAGATATAGTATAGGAGTACGAATCCTCGTTCAGGACCAAGAACTAACTAAACAGCAGCTAATTAACTGGATTAATTAGCTAGCGTGTGTGTGTGTGTGTGTGTGCATGCATATATATAAACCTGTCATGGCATACGTACAGTAAAGCAAAGGGTGCGTGCATTATTATTTCTCTTGAACTTGGCCCTCTGCTAGCTTCACGTCCAAGTTCATCACATCCAAGTGTGCAACTGCAGAGCGGGCATGCATGCACAAGCTATACGTTGCTTCTGATGAACTGCACAAGATCAGGCCTGTTTATTTGGCGAAGAAGAAGAAGAAGAAGAAGAAGAAGAAGAAGAAGAAGAAGAAGAAGAAGAAGAAGAAGAAGAAGAAGAAGAAGAAGAAGAAGAAGAAGAAGAAGAAGAAGAAGAAGAAGAAGAAGAAGAAGAAGAAGAAGAAGAAGAAGAAGAAGAAGAAGAAGAAGAAGAAGAAGAAGAAGAAGAAGAAGAAGAAGAAGAAGTGCACTGAGACTGCTGCCTGGGCTAGGAACTGAATAGGTCTAGCATTGTCATGCAGATACTTGTATCTTGATATCTTCTACTCTGAAATTCTCCTGCTACTTCGTGAAGCTGGCTGCCGCGACACCACCGCGCTACGTACGTAGGATCGGAGAAGTATGTACGGACGCGGGGATGCGTGCAGTGGATCATGTCATGTCATTCATTTTCGCTGTGATAATAAATAAAAAAGAAAAGAAAAGATGGCCAGCGCGCTAGCAAAAAACGAAGGTTCTTCCTCGTCTTCTTCAGACATGGCAACCACAGACGCCGGCACGGTACTGATGAGAGAACTACTGACGGCCAAGGCCAAGCGGCCGGTGGGACACTTGGACGGTGGCAGCGGGCTCAGCTGTCGCTGCCTCTGCATGCGTCTCAGAATCCACCGATCGATGGTAGTAGGATTCTAGGTGGAGGCGGGATCGTCCAAGGAAGGAGGTGAGGACGGGCGGGCGGGCCCCACTTCACGTGGGAGAGAAACCACAAGCCACACCGGAGGACCGGACCTAGCCTGACAACGACAATGGCAGCAGCAGCAGCCGACGACGACGACGACGAAAGCTCTAGCAGGCTGCTGTCTAGTCTAATCCACCGGATTCCATTCTGCACTCGATCTACCATCACTCATATACAGTACTAATTTCACGGCGGCAAGATCCCCCCCGGTCGCAACTTGCAGACGACAGCGACTCGCCGCGGCCGGGGCAGCATCCGCACCGCATACGCATATAGCTAGCGTGTTCCTGCCGCCGCTGCTCCGCTTCCCCCCGTCGCAACACAGCGGCAGAGATGAAGCAGCAGCAGCTAACGAGCTGCTGATTTGGCCCAGGCGACACCTCCGAGGGCTCGAGGCCAGTCTATGGCCCATTGCCGGCCCTTTCAAAGCGGAGGCGGCAAGACCCTTCTGTTTGGGCCCAAAAGCCAATCCTGCCATGGAAGCTGAAGCAGACGTACAAATCCCACCTTGTTTTAACTTGTTGCAAATTTTTTTTATCATATTTCGTATTAACTTATCCTAAACAAAACATCCGTATCTTTGTTGACCATTAAGTTTAATTATTACATACGTACATAATAAGGTTCTATGTGGATAGAGAGGAACATAGTTGGTTTAGGTATCGAACACTCAGTCAAATAAAAACTAAAATCTACTGTCTCTCTTTGACCTTTCCGACGATCTCAATCAAATAAAAACTAAACTACGTGAATGTGCCAAGTGCCAGCAATTGCCATGGTGAGCATGCATTCAACACAGTAATTTCACAGGAATTATAGAAATTTATAGAAATTAGTTTTAAAATACAGAAAAAAAACACAGGATTTAGAAAATTTTCCTCTATTGCAAAGGAGCCTAAACTTAACCGTCAGCCGAAAAGTCAAAGTCCTGAACAATGCTTTCCATGAAATTACTTTGTATATATTTGTTTTCTTCGAGGAAAGCACTCTATATGTATATGTATGTATGCATGCATGCACGCAACGTAGATAGGCACTCTAATTTTCTAGGCTTATTTTTTGCTATGACCTCGTAAGTCGTAAGCTATGCACGTAATCATTCTTAATATAAAACCAATCTTCGGTTCTTAAAATCATTTTTATCCATCGAATGAATGATAATAAATATAAACTACTTATATTTATAGGTTAATGAATGAATACATGTTTAGTTTAAAATGAATTATATTTTAAACAAAAGAAGTATATTTTTAAAACACCCATGAAGAAGAAGTAGTATTATACTTATGTCCTTCCACCATCCTTAAGTACGGAGTACGTGCATGGCTTGACCAGAAGATGGGAGTTTCCACCACATATATATTGCCTTTTATCAAGAACCAAACAAAGACCTTAATCTTTATAGGACATATTAACTTATGCAAAGACTTATTTAAAGGCATAAATGTTTTGTCTACTAGTTGCTACTACGTCACTTATACGGTAGAAACCCATTTCATTGAAAGCTTCCAATTGATATTAACATTTTCTTCATCATGGTGTACCAACGCAACTTTGGCAATTAAAATGTTCCGATTTTATAATTTCCCCCCACCAAAAGGTATAAGAGCATGTTTGGAAGCCCTCGATTTTTTTTAAAAAAAACTAGTTTTTGAAAACTAAGGTGGTTCCAAACATATCAGTTTATGCCCAGTTTATAGAAACTAGATTCCTAGTTTCTTAAAAACTAAGAAGAGTCTCCCCTGTCTAAAACTAGTTTATGAAAATTGAGGTGGTTCCAAACATCGTTAATCAGTTTTTTTTCATAAACTAGTTTCTAGAAACTAGAGATATAAACTGGATTCTTAAAAACTAGGTCGCTTCTGAACAGGGCCTAAGAAAACTTACATCTAATTACCATAGCAATGCTAAAGACATGTGTCATTAAGACATGTTTCTTTCTATATGAAATATGGACAGATATTTCCCTTTTTAAGAACATAGTTCTGTAGCCACTTACACTCCAAAACTTAATTTGGTTACCATCATGAATACTAAGGGCATGCTTGGAAGCACGTCAGTTTTATAAAAATCAGTTTATATCTCCCGTTTCTAGTTTTTTGATACACAATTACTAACATAGCCTTCATCTATTTTAAAAGTGGTGGCAATAAATGTAATTTTCATGAAACCAACAAGGGCATGATATAATTAAACAAACAAAAGTTGTTTTTAGCAACGGGAGAGTAGCCTCTTGGTTTTAAAAAAAAAATTAGAAACCCGATTTCTATAAACTGAGACGTCAACCGATATGCTTAGAAAGTTAGAACCACTCCACTTTCTATAAACCGGTTTCTTAAAAACAGAGTGCTTCCAAATAGGCCCTAAAATAAGAAAAAGGTTAATGAAGCAGTTTTTAACCTTTGTAGGACCTAAACAAAAGTGTGAATTTCCTATTTTCATTGGACTTTATCAGTGGTTTTATTTTCTAAGTATTATTTGTAAAAAATTGTTGACAAACTCTATATTTACTAATAAGTTTGTAAAGTCACTTAGTAGGTTGTAATTGTAACTCAAATTTTTGGTAAGAACAAGAACAAAGCTCTCCATTTTATCACTGTGTATCTATTCCTATGGTTGTTCGCTTCCAAAAAAGATCTAATTTATTTAGAGAATCATTCAGTACTATAAAAAGATAGCATGTATGTGACAAAAAGGCTGCTAAAAACAAAGCTAATTAAGACTAACCTACCACCATAAGATAAAACATTTTTTAAGACCAAAATGAAACGAAATGCGATGTGGGGTTTGACTGGTGGTTGGACTTTGGTTGTTGCCCCGTGGGCGAGGCGAGACTCACCTCCATGACATGTGGGCCACCCTTACGGTACCCGCGAAACCAACGACCGCCTCCCAAACAAAACGACAAGTAAAAAAAGGAAAAAAAAATAAAGCCCCCGACTCAGAATGGAGGCGGTCGTCGTCGTGGCCGCGGCCGTCGCCGTCGCCGTCCACCCGCTCCGCGCCCCGCCCTCGCGTCCCCGCCTCCAATGCCATTAACCCTACGCGCACGGCGGCTAGTGTTTCGTTCCCTCGTCCTCCTCCCACCCCTGGCCGTGACGATGCCGTCCTGGTGGAAGCGCTCCAAGTCCGCGTTCCACCGCTCGCCCGTCACCCCGTTCTCCTCCGCATCCACGCCGTCCTCTCCCGCGCGGGCGTCCACCTCGTGCGTCCAGCCCGGAGGCCGCGCCGGGAGAAGGGACCTCCTCGCGCCGCCCAAGCTCACCCGCCAGCGAAAGCTGCGCCACGTCGACGACCTCTACGTCGCGCTCGGGGACCTCCGCGTCGACGTCTCCGACAGGTCGTCCTCCTCCTCTCCGCCGCAGCAGAGGCGCCTCGCCACCGCCTCCGAGGCCATCGAGATCCCGGTACCCACCCTCGTCTCCAGGTCCGCCAGCGCCAGGGAGGGCGGCGCGCCGCCGCCCAGGTCCGCGTCCTCGCCCGTCCTCCACCCGCTGCCGCTGCCCTCGCCCAGGCCACCGGATCCGTCCGGGGCCGGGGCCGCCGATGGGTGGTGCGACAGGACGACGCACGCGCCCAGGTGCGGGCCATTTCTTCCTTTTCTTAGAAAAAATCCCCCCTTTTCTTCTTTCGCCCAATTTCATCTGAATTCAAACGGTTGGATATCTGGATGTGAAGCACGGCACGATTTGATTGCCCGGAGACTGTTATGGGGAGTGACATTCACGTGTGTAGAGGAAGTGCTACATTTGCAATTGACACTGTACGATCCTGTAGTTCCAACAATCGGTTGAGATGTTGCTTTCAGCCAGTAGCCGAAAGGCGTTTATGGTTATTCAGGGATTCTTAGCATTTATTGAGATGTGGAAATGTAGGAACGCGGGGGATTGGAACTGTCTCTGTACTAGAATGTTTCAACTGAATTTGAGACAGGATTTCTGGCACTTGACAATTGCTCAAACCGACATCTACTGCTATTGCCCTACAGTTCATCTGTCCTGGACAGAAATCAACAAAAGAGTGGCAAAGTCCTATCACTGTTTCATACCCTACATGAATCGGGCATGGTTTTTGTGGTGGTATATGAACATGTAGGATAGGCTAGGTGGTTTGAGTTAATTACAGGACCATTTCATCATTCATGAACTTTTACGGGAGAAGTGCATTTTTATGCACTAGGTTACTAACTTACTATCATCATGGGTTCATAATGAATCATACAATCAAGAAAGGTTTACATTGGAACATGCAATGTTTTTTTACATGGGAGTGACAAGGTGGATGTGTGACCATAAGGGTGACGAGCCGGATCGTGCAAACTGGGATTGTAAGGGAAAAAAAGGAGGCTGACAGATCCATCACCATTCACTTAACGCAAAACTTCCGGTTTTTTTGTGCTACTGTACTATTGACCATTTATGATGGTGTTTGGTTTTCTACAATTAAATTTAACTCACAAGTGCATAGAGACACTTGTCTGAGGAAAACTAGAGTTGCATCACATGACCACCCTTTTGCTGGCTAGTCCTTTTCCTTTTAATTATAATCCACATTTTTTTGCTCAAAATGGATATATTTATATATAATTGAGCCCAGCTAAAACTCATTTTTCATTGCTTTTGAGTTATTTCCTGATCCTTAATTGTTTTGTGGCTATAGGGTGACAAGCCAGATTGCACAAAAGTTTCCTGAGCACAATGAATTATTACCAAATGGAATAAAACGGGCTACCTTTAGTCACCACAGGAATGCATTCCGTGAGAAGTTCCAGGATAAGAGTTCGGCAGAAATTATTAACTTTCAGTTGAACATTCCTGCTAAAAGCGCTCCGAGCAGTGGCTTTTCGAGTCCTGTGTGCAGCCCTCGAAGATTTAGCAATGCTGACTTCTCATCTACCGTGGCACCTGCTCAAGGACCCCTTGCGTGGTCCTCTCCATCTATCCAATCGACAGATTTTATGGGAGTTTCATCCTGTCCTGAAAAATACACGGGGGTTCCAGACCAAACTTCTTTCTCTAGCGGATTGAGAAGTCCTATTCTTATGCCAAGGATTACCAGTGCTCCTCCATCACCTATGCACTCTAAATTGTACCCAGATAACAATATTTCACGCATTGAAGGAAATGGGAGTGTCAGCTTTCACCCATTACCGCTCCCCCCTGGTGCTTTAAGTCCAATGCAAACAGGTTTTACCACTCAATCTGCTCCAAAAGTTGAAATGCCCTCAGTGGCTGGTCAGTGGCAAAAAGGAAAACTTCTAGGTAGCGGCACATTTGGTTGTGTGTATGAAGCTACCAATAGGTATGGGAGTGTATTTGGTGTACATTGATACTAGCAAGTCATTTTGAATCCTAACGATTGTTTTGCGTCTATTTATTTGCAGGCACACTGGAGCTCTCTGTGCAATGAAAGAAGTTAACATAATTCCTGATGATGCTAAATCTGCTGAGTCCTTGAAGCAATTAGAGCAGGTTGTTAAATTTGACATTATATTTTACAGAATAGACATCCTTTTTGTTTGCAAGAATGAGCAATATTTTTTATAGGTGTTCTCATTTCCTATGTGAATAATTTTCTAGTTTATTCTTTTTGTTGAGTGTTTTTCTTTGGACCAAGACTTCTGACTGCTTGACTATATTGTGTCTTTTAAATATTACCTGCAGCATTTGTATGACTATCTGGATAACTTTTTTTTTCAAACATGTAGGACAGCTGTCTATCTTTTTATACCTAGACAACTTGAATAATATGCAAGTTCTGTAATAGCGCACTGACATACTTTCATATATTTCAGGAAGTAAAGTTCCTAAGCCAATTTAAGCATGAAAACATAGTGCAGTATTATGGCAGTGATATTGTAAGTTCCCCACATGAATATGAGTTAAGTAACTCTGCTTGTTTGTTCATCATGTAACATTTTGGGGGTCTTGCAGATTGAAGATCGTTTTTACATTTACCTGGAATACGTTCACCCAGGTTCAATTAATAAGTATGTCAAACAACATTATGGAGCAATGACAGAATCAGTTATTCGCAACTTCACCCGCCACATTCTAAGGGGTCTAGCATTTTTGCATGGCCAAAAGATTATGCATAGGTATGCAAATCTCTGTCATTGTTCAAATGCATTTTTTTTGTGCCAGGTCAAATGGTATGTTGACTTGTGGCTTGGTTCATAGTTCTTATGTCTTAGGAGCTTCTAGTAAACTTCCACAGTTTTAGATTTTCCGCACAATTTTTAGGAGAAACTTTCTCACAAAATACTTGTATAGTTTTTCTCATATAGGTGTACATGCTATTTGCCTCTTTTAGTTCATGTGGCTATGTTCTTCCTTATGTTGCTTTACTAGACTTTGGTATGCAAATTGGGTTATCACATCCAAGATCCAAATGCATCACTGTTGGAGTGTTGGTTATATTGGCATCCCTTATCATGGTACCTTGTCATTTCTCTGGTTATTTGAACATATAGGATGGGAGGTGGAGTTATGATCTCATTTTTTTTGAAATAGATACTCCTGAAAGTACACAAAAATAGGAACTTCATTGACAACCATTAGCAGAAATAAAACTCAAACCAGATTATTTGATGCCTTAGCTCACCTAGGGCCCTAGGCGGACATATATGAAAAGGTGGAGGGCATAGCTTGTGTATCAAAGCTGGACAACCTTAACCTTAAGTTTTCAATAGAGTAAGTAACATGGAGTATTGGAGTGCACCTCTCAGGATGGTTTTGGTTGCTATATACTAATGCATCTGCTTTCACTTTGTGTCATTTATGTAAAAGGCAATGAAATGTACACTTGCAGGGATATCAAAGGAGCAAATCTGCTAGTTGATGTTCAGGGTGTAGTCAAATTGGCTGACTTTGGAATGGCAAAGCATGTGAGTATAGACTCATGGAGTTCAGTAACATTTTTCATGTGGCACCATTGACACCATTTTCTCCTTTTACCAGTTAAGTACTGCGGCCCCTAATCTTTCACTGAAGGGAACGCCATACTGGATGGCCCCAGAGGTATCTTAAGATATTTCTTGTATTACTACCAACTTTTCATGCGACAAAGTATCAAATTAATTTTCTATGTACAACATTTGACCCCCCACCCCCAACACACAAAACATTGGTCTGTATAAAGTTGTAATGTTGCATAACATGATAAATATTATTCTTATCCTTACACTGATTTCATCATGGGTTGTCCATTACATTGTGAGCTCGAGAAACATGCTCAGGCAAGATCGTGAAAGGAAAAACATTGGGAGCTCAGGAGTTCTGTACTTACTGAAACTGCAAAGTACAGTGAGACTCCAGAGCCTGTTGCATGGGCAGCTTAAAGTCAATGTGTGCCACAAAGGAATAGGAACATATATTATGTTGATGGGCTATGGAGCTATCTTAACTCTGCTAAATACATTTTTAATCAAAATAAATATTATTTGATATATCAACTCACAACCGGGCAGTTAGTTAGGCAACCAATTGTGCGAGACATAAAAATAAAACAGCAGCAGCTCATTTCTCTAGTTCACAGGGGAGGGGGGTAGTTTTTTTAAATGAATTAGTTAGCCTTTAGTAGAAAGTCAGTTTGGATTGTCAAATGAGACTATTGCTGTATTTTGCTGCTTCATGTGTTTATTTTTATATCAAAGTTAGTAACATGCTTGTGACTAGAAATTTAATTGTACTGTTATTGATAAAATTTTGCTTTCTTCAGATGGTTCAAGCTACACTAATGAAAGATGTAGGCTATGATCTCGCTGTTGACATATGGAGTCTTGGCTGCACCATCATAGAGATGTTCGATGGAAAGCCTCCTTGGAGTGATCTTGAAGGGGTAATAACTTGAAGCATGCTTATAATTTACAATAAGTTCTACCATGTATTTGCATGGCTAAAATTTTCGTAGTGTGCTTAAGCTCACTTAAAATGAAGCACTTCCCTGTAATATCCTTCAGTTGTGCCATCTGTGGTCTCCTCGTTACAGGCTTGCAATATTTGCCCCATAGTGATCTTGGGATTCTTGACCAACCAAAATTATTGTTGCTTCTGGAAGCACCAAAATAGTATTCGAGTCTTACAAACCTGTCATGCTAATAGTCCTATATATATTTACATAATAGGTGAGGCCATCTGATTGCTTAAAGCCACGAGAATTGTGGAACTATCATGTCAATAACACCCACCACCATTCTATACAAGAAAGGTTGAGTGTGGTAAAGTTTCTGTTGTCATACCTGAGGAAAACAGCTATAGCTACCCTGACCTGACCATTCTGTCATAGAAAAAGTAGGGTTCTAGATTACATAAAGACATAGAAAGATGAGACAAGCTTATGTTGCTAGTGTCATTGATCACCTCACTCTACTACCTTACATGCTTTTATTTGTCACCGGTATTCTTGGTATTGACATCACACATCGATTTTAATGTTCCCTATTATATGTTACCCTTTTTGTGCTGCAGCCAGCTGCGATGTTTAAGGTGTTACATAAAGACCCACCAATTCCTGAAAATTTGTCCAATGAGGGCAAAGAATTTTTACAGTGCTGTTTCAAGAGGACTCCTGCAGAGAGGCCAACCGCAAGCGAGCTGTTGGACCATCCATTCATCCGCAATTCAAGTCACTACAACAAACATGGTTCCATACATTCATTTGCAGGGATTAAAGTCAATGTAAGTCTCTTTTTCTGGCATGATCAATGAGGGTTAAAAGATACCTGAGAATGGCATACATATGATGCCACTGATGTATTACAGGATACAACTTACAGTTCAAGAGACAACTGGCCAGCTTCGAAGAGTGACTCAAACATGAAAGGAAAAAATACCAATGTGTGAGTAGTATCGATTAAACTGCCATTGTGCTGTCTTGGTTAAAAGAACAGTTAGTTTTTCGTCACTACATCTTAACAGCAACATTTTCTTTTTGTTACCAGTGAACCAAGCAGAGCTGCTAGGTCATCCGAATCAACTTTCCGATTGGCTCCACTAACAATCCAGGAAGCTACTCCTAACTTCTCACCTCGGCCTTTTGTGAACAGCATGCAGTTTACAAGCGTAAACCCTCAGCCTAGTCCATTGCCAAGGCCTAACGGGAAGGAAGTTTTGTTCTGACCGTGGATGCTGCATGCCATGTAGAGTGCCATTTCTATCAGGCGCAGTTCGGCCTCAATGTGCCTTGCAGAGTCCTGCGCAGTTAAAGGATGTTGGGTTTTATAAGATCATCTGTGTGACCACGCCACATTGTGACTGCTCATGGAGCACTGCACATGCAGCGTTTGACCTTAACTTCTAACCATTTTTTAGTAAGGATACAAACATATGAATTGTACAGTTTACCAGGATTTGCACGAGAGATCCTTGAAAGCACAAGCACGGATGTAAATTGTCTCCAGAAATGGTTGGTGTCATTTTTTTTGGAAGCATAGAACTAGGACTAGCTCTATGTAAAACTGAAAGTTCCTTTCAGTCAACAGGAATTAGGCGTAGCTCTGTGTTGCTTTTGCTGCTCACCAATGTAAAAATCATTCTTTTGCTGTATCACTGATTATTCATTTTTTGGCTAAATTATCGAAACAGGTCATTCTTTTGCTGTATCACTGATTATTAATTTTTTGGCTAAATTGTCAAAAACAGGTCAAATTTTGCACTTCTACAGTTTGTGCGAAATGGTTCTCGTGTTTTAAAAACCGTGATTTTGTTTATGGAGGTAAAATAGTACTACTTCTGTTCTCGAATATTTGTCGTTGGCTAGTTAATTTTTCAACTAAAACGCGCTGAATAAAAAGAAACGAAGGGAGTACTACAATAGCATCAAACAAGGCAGGTGTTGCTGAATAGGTTAAACCTAAAACAGAACTGGCTACCTCTCTGTACCGAGCCTGCATTGGGATCTTCCACGCTTCCGGCTTGTAGAAAGAAGACTAAGGTTCTACTCCGTATTTAGCACAGTTTTTTGGGAGAATTGGCTGTGTACCATTAGAAGAACACATGTTTGGCAATGTACCATTAAAAGATTTCTTCTTTGCTTTGTACCACTGAAAGGTTACAATGTTGAAGGTTTATAGCATTCCGTCACCTTCGTTAGGGAATACTAACGGTTTTATTTTTCTTTGCCTAAAAATGAGTTATGAAATGGCTCTTTTGCCCCTTGCCTTAGTAAACTAGTAAGCCTGCTCGTTCTCAA
The DNA here is from genome assembly GCF_902167145.1 of Zea mays. Taxonomy (NCBI): domain Eukaryota; kingdom Viridiplantae; phylum Streptophyta; class Magnoliopsida; order Poales; family Poaceae; genus Zea; species Zea mays. Next base: position 241,877,015 of record NC_050097.1, on the reverse strand, counting down.
CCTCACGTACGCTCCCAGCCCAGGAGTCCGCTCCTCCCAGGCACAAGCAAAGCAGCCGCTCGCGGAGCTTCCCGGCGACCCTCCCGACAGTGTGCTCTCTGCTAGTGGCTCCAGCTCCTTCGCCCTCTCCTTCACTCCATGGTGAGCACCCCTCTCATCTCCCCTCCCCTCCCTTTCCTCTCCCATACTGTAAGTTCATATTCTAACCCTAATTTTTGGGGAATTTTTTGTAGTGCTCATTAATCTGAAATTGGTTGGGGATTTGAGCTGGGATGGATCCTGCTTGTGTTTCAGAAGGGTAATCTCCTCTCGCATTCTAAAAATTGTTCTAATTTTTTTGGTATTTTCATGTACGAGCTTATGGTTGTCTGAAGTGAATTAATGGGATCTATCTTGTTGATTGGTCCTTAAAAATTTTTCTTTGTTCCGTTTGTGTTCGGTCTCTATTTCAGGGATAATTCAAAGAACCTGCATAAAATAGATGTTACCGTCAACTCTTATTTCGCCGTTCTTGATGGTAAAAAGGTGTACAATCGAGGCAGAACAATAAATTTGGTTGTGAATCCAGAACACTATACACTTATTGATTTAGAGAAAGATGTGGATTCATATTTCAAATGGGGTAGCTGCCAAAAGCCAATTTTCTGGGTTGTTGAAAAGGGTGACAAATGGCAATGTAAGTTGACTTCAGATGCTCAGCTTAGTGACCTGGTAAGTTCATTCGATCTGGTGAAGTTATTTATGACAATGGGAAGATGTAAGGAGGGAGAGGAGACGCTGCATGTTGTGACCGATGTGGTGGGCAAGGAGATGCTAGCTGCAGCATATCCGGTGGGCAAGGAGATGGATGTAGACAATATTGTCTATGAAGAGATGCATGTAGATGAGGTGATTGGCACAACAGACAATGGAGAGGAGGGTATGCATGAAGACATGGACAAGCAACCAGAATGGAGAGAAGTGCCTGAATATGGTCAAACAACTGCAGGGGCACCAGTGGTTGATCTGATGGATAAAATTAGAGAGAAGATCATGGAAAAGATTGCCACAAGGCAAGATATTGCCAATAGACTTGAAGGTCATATCCTTCCAAGTGTGCTACATGAGCTAAACATGAAAAGTAGAGGGCTTAATTATGATTTTAGCAAAAGTGGGTTACTAGCAGCCGAGATTTCTGGAACAACAAATGAAGGGAAGACATGGAGGTATGGTGTTGACCTTAACAAAAGAACTTGTGGCTGTGGACAATGGGAGGTGTCTGGAAAACCATGCACTCATGCTATCTTTTCACTTGGAAAATTTAGACAGAAAGAGTTAAAAATCGAGGATTTTGTGGATGATTACTACTCAGTAGAGAGGTTTAAACTTGCTTATCAATTTGAGGTCATTCCAATGGGTGACAAATCTCAATGGCCAAAGAATGACCCCGGTTTTGAAATGGTCCCTCCACCATTAGAAAGGCCTGCTGGGAGACCAAGGAAGCAGAGAATTAAGGCTAGTGGAGAGCCAGGAAAAAGAGGTCCATATCAATGTAAAAGGTGCTTCAAGTTTGGACATATAGAGAAGGGATGCAATGCAACTCAAGCTGAACTAGAGCAGGAGCTTCCACCACCTCGTCCAAAAAAACAAAAAAAGCAAAGGTCGGTAATATACTGTAATATACTAGTATTCCATGCCTTGTGATGCAATCTGCTCCTTTACTGATCCTATTTATGTCTTGTAGCAAAACCAAATCCGAAGCTTATGAAAACTCCACAAAAGGTGCTGAGCCATCAAACATTGATGTTGATCCAAAACTAACTTCAAGCCCAGGTGTTACGACAAGAAGGATGGCGTCCCTCTCTCCGGCAAGAGCAAGTCCATGTGTTACCACAAGGAGGATGGCGTCCCTGTCTCCAACCAGTCCGGGTGTGTCAACAAGAAGGATGGCATTTATCTCACCTGGAGGAATCAACCGCAGGCTTATCATTGATTAGTTGTATTAGTGCAATGTTAGCATGTACTGTAACTTAGTTTATGGCATGCTCCATGGCTAGCTTTTGGGCATTTGTCTAGTTACCATGTGAACTAGGGTCTCTGTGAACTATGAACAGCTTGTAGTCTTATGCCAAGTCGTTATGCACGGACAAAATTAGTATTATATCATATTTTAATGTGTTTATGGTCTCTTTGATCTGTTATATTCTACGTTGGAAGGGGCAAGGGCATTTGTGTCCTATTTAACTGTGACTTAACGGATGTGGTGAGCCTCAAAAGAATGCAATCTTTTAATGGTATACAGCAAAGAAGGGATCTTTTAATGGTACATTGCCAAACATACGTTCTTTTAATGGTACACAGCCAATTCTCCCCAGTTTTTTTCATAACTTCGCATATTTAAGCATTGCAGCAATTTGCAACTTATCAATTCAGGTGCTAAAAATGCTTTTTAGGGCGTGTTTGGCATAGCTCCAAAGCAAAACTCTAAAGAGGAGCTGGTCAGTCTGCCTAACTCCGGAGTTATAAACTCCATAGAGTTTTCAGAGTTCTAGTACAAATTTTTGGAGTACCTCTTTTGCTGCTATAAAAACTCTAAAAAGCAATCTAGACATGAAGTTTGGAGTTATTTAACCGCCACTGGTTATGAGATAACAAGCAAAGCTGCTCCACCAAAAGTTTTGGAGTAGAGCTGCTCTGAAGTGGAGCAAAATTATACCAAACACACCCTTAGAATGAACTAAAAACAGCAAACAAGTAGAAGTTATTTTCACCGGCTTCTCAAATTACTTTTCCAACAAGCATCAGTGCCAAACGAGGTAGACTTCGCCACTTCCAGCTTAGCTTGTGGAAAGAAGGCCCTGACTGGCTTGTCTATGTACAAACATGTCAAATTTTGCACTTTTAGTCATGTCAGAAATTCACTCGTGTTCTAATACCATGAGATTGTTTACGGAGGTAAAAATGGTAGAGCTAGCGAAGCAGTCATAGAATCACTGGATTTTAGCGTGCTTATATTGGTGGGATCTTTTTTTCTCGGACGCGCAGAAAACTGCATATCATTATATTGAGATCTTATACACTTATAGCTCACAACTTTCACAAAAAGAATACAATCTCAACATTTTTCTTTAAGATCTGCTAGCATTTGATGCTCTCATACAGTACGGTTCATATAACAAGAAAACTTCGGGGGTAAAACAGCTCTGGCTCTCCTATTTAGCATCCAGAAAATACACTCTAGTCTATAGCTGTAGTTGTGCCAGTACGTAGCAGCAGCTCTCCATAAGACTGCATTATACTACTACTGTCTAAACTGGAGAAGTGGCTTTTTTCTGCTCCAACACATGTGTACATATATATTATACTATATCCAAGGAACAGGCGTACAAATCTACGTTGTTTGACAACGTCGCACCATGCCATGAATCACCAAAACATTCATGAATCATGGGTTAATGATACCAGGCAGAGCATTAACAGGTAACAACCCATGCAAAATTTCATGTACACAAACATCAGCCAGGGATTAGCATGTGTTCTATCTTACCCTTTTATTTCTAGCAAACTAGGCAGAATACAGAAACACAGAAAATGAGGGACACAAATCCAGGTCATGTTCTCAGCCAGGAACGCCCATCTGCTTTATTAACACCTTACACGGAATTCCCGAGGTGTTAGGCTTGAATCGATCAATAGACACGTGCTTTTGGCGGGAATGACTCTACTTCATCGTCCAATGTTTTCATGTGCACTGGCCTGTATGCCAATCGAACCTTCTCGTTCTCCCAATATCTGTGTACAAGTAACATCAGCGAATCAGGATAGCATTACTGAAAGGGCAGTATATTTCAGATCATACATCTCTGCCACCAAAGATACAGATTATTGAATTTGCATGTCAAGCTTTTGTGTGACCATACGTTACTGCTGGTTCACAAGATGCATGCCATTAGTTACTACTAGTGGTTCACAGGTACTCCTACATTTTACAGTTTGCTCAAACACAAATTGCACAAGATATGATCTATCTAGTGTCTACAGATTGGCTCCTATGACACTGACAAGGCATGTCAAACAGTGCAGTGCAACAGCAGAAATGTCATTTGATATTAGTTCTGGTAGCTTAGTGAAAAGAAGATAATTACCCCAGGGAGTGTTTCATCCACTTCTCGTCATCTCTTGTCTGCAAGCAAGTAGGAAAATCATTGTCAGTGTAACATAGAAGCATGTCATCAAAATATAGAGTCAAAACAGTAGCTTCAAACCGTGAAATCTTCACGAGCATGAGCTCCTCTGCTTTCCTTCCGAGCCTCTGCCGAATACATAGTTATGCATGCGTTTATCAACAGATTTTCCAGTTCCAGGGTCTCTATCAAGTCAGAGTTCCTATTGAAACAAATTACAAAGGAATAAAAATGGATCATAAATGCAACAGCGAAAATCAAATGAATTTGACAGTTCCTTACGAGGAAGAACATACCAAATGAGACTTCGGTCACTGAGCTTCACATCATGGAAACTTTCCCATGTTTTGCTAATCAGTTCACAACCTAATAGACAGAAGGTCAGTGAGAACACATGGTGCATAAATTTCCCAAATGGCACTCCTAGCAGTGTTTATTTATCTACTATTTTTCGTCATGCTTCCTTCAAGTGCTCATAATAGTAGTAAAAGGAACTACACAAAGAGCACGAGCAATACCTTCTTCAAGTGTTTCTTGTGTACGGAACACAGCAGCATTATTTTGCATAACACGTTGCATGTTGAGACGGATCTTGGAAGTTGGCAATGACCCATTCGCATTCCTCAGCTTGTCCAACCAGGCTATGGTCTTCTCTCCAGCATCTTTCTCCAGAGGTTTCTGCTTCTCACCTATAACAGAATCAGAGTGCAACATGGATATTAGGAGCGTAGGAAGAGCAAAAGGAAACAAACCACCAAGTAAATATAAGGAACCTACCTGGTTTAGAAATATCTGCTACCCTGTTTGCACAAGCTCTGCCAAAAACAACTATGTCAAGAAGTGAATTTGCGCCTAGCCTATTTGCACCATGGACAGATGCACAGGCTGCTTCACCAGCAGCCATTAGACCAGGGATAACAGCATCTGGATTATTACCCTTGATATCCACTACCTGTTATGCAGAATAGCAGAATATATTTCTATTATAATACGCAGGTTTTGACCCATACTTGTCTACTACATGCTCAATACAAACCTCCCCATGGTAGTTCGTTGGGATACCACCCATATTGTAATGCACAGTAGGCAAAACTGGAATGGGCTCCTTGGTGACGTCAACACCAGCAAAAATAGCAGCAGTTTCAGAAATGCCAGGGAGCCTTTCTTTGAGAACCTCAGGCGGCAGATGGTTCAGATGCAAATAAATGTGATCCTTCAATGGCCCTGTAGTAATCAGATCAAAAGAAAAGTTCCAAACAGAGGAAGAAAAAATAGGCACCTAGCACGAATTACATACCTACACCACGTCCTTCTCTAATTTCCATTGTCATTGATCTTGAAACAACATCACGAGAAGCAAGATCTTTTGCAGTAGGAGCATATCGTTCCATGAACCGTTCACCTTCACTATTTCTAAGGATACCACCTTCACCACGAGAACCTGGTGACACAATGAGAACAGGACACATAAATTCTGGTAAGAAAACCTTGACTACCAAGGGACTAATTGTTCACAAACAAACGAACTGCCTAAGCTAAGCACAGCAAGGAAGGGTTGAATATATACAACCTTCAGTAATCAGGCATCCAGCACCATAAATGCCTGTAGGATGGAATTGTACAAACTCAAGATCCTGCAATTGCATGTACCAAGCATGATCAGGAAAAGGAATAATAACTAATAATAAAACCCTGGATGAATAGACTGACCTGAAGAGGTAAACCAGCACGTGCGACCATAGCATTGCCATCTCCAGTACAAGTGTGTGCTGAGGTTGCTGAGAAATATGCCCTGCCATAACCCTGTGTTCATAAAGCAAAAGAGAAATTCATCACCCGAGTTGGTGCAAACAAAAAAAAACAGTACATAAAAAATGGAAGACCCCTTACTCCTGTGGCTAGAATTGTATTAGAAGCACGGAAACGGTGAAGAGTTCCATCTTCCATGTTTAAGGCAATGACTCCTTGACACTTTCCTACAATATTGTTGCTAGTTAATTAATGGATGGAATTATAACCATACTTGAAAGTTGCAATAAGCTTCATATATCGTTGAGTCAAAACAGCAGCAGAAGAAATGCATTGTAATAAAAGTGCAATTATATAGGAGTAACCAAGTACTACCAACTACTGGTACTGGCTTTCAACAACCACAAGAAAACAATTATAAGCTAAAGCCAAGGTTCATGAAAGTGTATTGATTGAAACAGACCAACTTAGCAACAATGGACTGAGTCAAATGCTAGAAAATCTAAAACAAAACATCTAATAGGACCTTAAAGGCATGCTCCTCTGATTCGCCTTTTAGATCTTGCAATGCAAAATATCTTACCATCATTGTCCATGAGAAGGTCCAATGCAAAGTATTCCACAAAAAATTGAGTATTGTGCTTCATTGCTTGACCATATAATGTGTGTAGCATAGCATGTCCTGTTCTGTCAGCAGCACAGGCACAACGGTAGGCTTGTCCACCTGATGATAGTAAATAGTTAGAGCAAGCAGAATACAATAAGTAAAAGGGTGCTTTCCAAAACAAGTTACAGACTGTGACCTTTGCCAAAATCTAAGCTCTGTCCTCCAAAGGCACGTTGGTATATCTTTCCCTCTTCAGTTCTTGAAAATGGTAATCCATAGTTCTCAAGCTCTATAACAGCTTTTGGTGCTTCTCTGCACATATACTGAATAGAATCCTGGTCACCTGGAAATGGATGAGAATGGAAAATAAATAAAAAATGTCAAAATATAGGACACTTCAATAGTTGCTTGAATATACCATTCCCTGTTCTTATTAAGGAAAACATAGTATGAACTAAATATGTCAGTTCCTTTCCACTAAAACATAAAAATAGATGTGGGGTAAAATCATGATGTAGCTCACCGAGCCAATCGCTTCCCTTCACAGTGTCATACATGTGCCACCTCCAATCATCTTCACTCATGTTTCCAAGCGCGGCATTTATGCCTCCCTGCATAACATGTCCTTGCAAGTTAGAGCACAACTGAAGCTCATAAAATGGCAGTGGACTGTACTAGGGAAAAATACAGCATACACCAGTCCTGTAAAAGAAATGTGCAACCATAGGCCTACTTAGAAAACTTTAAATTGTCGCTGCTGGTTCAACACTGTGAACTAGGGCTATACAAATAGACATGTTCAAATGTAAGTTGGGTCAGGTCAAGGTCAGGCCGTGGGTCGTTTGGCACGGCCCGTACCCGACCCGTGCCTAGTGTCGGGTCGGGTTGGTCCGTGCTTCCCTGTTGGGTGTGTCGGGTTGGGTCGGGTTCTTTTAGATTGGGTCGGTTTTTGGGTCAAAAATCATAGCATGTGCCTAGCCTATGGATTGTTGCGGGTCAAAAACTTTGGCATGTACTCGCTCGTTGCATTAGTCTGGTTGGGTCAGGCGGCCTATGATCAGGTAGCCTCCCTTCTACTGGTTGCAAGGGCATGTATGCAATCCAATCGAGCGTGGTCAAGGCAGTAGCTGATTGGAACAAATAAATTTCACTCTTGCACACACTCAATTAGCGGACTACACTAGAATCATCCCAGTGATCAAATGAGGACAGAACAGCAGTTATTACTTGAAGCAGACAATGTCAGCTATAAACAGACCATGCCAACGGGGAAACGGTAGCCATCTTCATTACCCGCACTAGTATTTTTTTGCACAAAACAACGAATTCCATTTTGAACTGAACCAGCACCACAGTATGAAGGTTATGCCGCGAATCACCTGTGCCGCGACGGTGTGCGAGCGCGTGGGGAAGAGCTTGGTGATGCACGCGGTGTTGAAGCCGTGCTCGGAGAGGCCGATGGCCGCCCGGAGCCCCGCGCCGCCGGCCCCCACCACGACCGCGTCGTAGGTGTGGTCCACCACCGTGTAAGACGACTGCAGGCGGGCGAAATGACACGAAGAAACGGAATCAGTCCCCACCCACGTTCTCGGAACCAAACCATCCCAGCGCACCACGGTACAGACCAAACACTACTCTGAAGATAGGCAGGCAAGCCCGTCCCAAACAAGCCCGTCCGTCCGAACAACGGCAAACCGCCGAACCCACGATGGACGAGATCAAATTGAGCGGGGTGAGGCGGATCAGGCGTACCGATGCCGTGGAGAGGAGCCTGGAGGCGGAGGCCTTGGCCCTGGAGAGGCCCCGCGAGACGCAGCTGCGCCACATCGCGCCCCGGATCTCGCGGCGGCGGCGCACGCGCGGGGAGGGGAGGGGAGGGGAGGGCGGTGCGGTGCGGTGGGGGGAGGACGTTGGTGGAGACTGGAGAGGAGAGCGTGGCGCTGGAGAAGCCGACGTCGGGGGAGTTTTGTTTTGTCTAATCTCGGAAGTAGGGCTTTTTTGACTGGACCATTTTGCCCCTCGGATTGTGGGGGCCCTTGTCGTGAGGGAACTCTTCAAACACACACACATACGAGCATACGCGGCACAAATGTTTACTACTGTTTGGCATTGGCTCCCAAGTACGTATATGTTTATGCTGTGTGATGATTTATATCCACAACCACTAGCTGCATGCATGGATGTGGTGGAGCAGTTGCTTGTATTTGACAGTGACCCATCTCTATGCCCACTACCGACCCCCCGCCGCCTTTTGTTGTTCCCATCAAACATGCTTTGTTTTGTGTCGTTTCCATAAATCTACACTAAAGTGAAACAAGTCCACTGTATTAAATGTGGTAAGTGATACCTACCAAAAAAAATCTAGTCGTTTAGCTTGATAAAATAATAATTTAAATTCTGCAAAGCTTCCCTATATTTTCCTTCGGATCGAGCCAACATCCGTTACGGCCGTTCATTCTATTAAAAAAATCCCTGTTCTAAAACCGTACACGAGGTTTTCGGTTTCTCCCTTCTTTACGCAGTGCCAAACGAAAAATCTATAGAATGAAAATCGAATTAGTCCTATCTTAATATGGATCGATAGGGCTTGTGTTTTTTCCAAAAAATCTATAGCCAACCTTCCCGAAGAGGTTATTGTTAATATGAAATTAGTTATATTAATACTGGAGGAAAACGATAGCTCCAAGAATTTCTTTTCTGCTCCATCATCCTTTCAACCCTAAGAATTTCTTCCCTGCTCCATCATCCTTCCAACCCCGAAATTCGAACAACGGGTGACTGCAGAGAGGAGGTTGGGTGGGCTATGGACTTTTGGTTGAGGCAGCTAGTAGGCCGGCATCTGTGGGCCTTGGTCCGGTGGGAGAGGAAGGGAGTGAATGAGCTGGCCACCATGGCCTATTAGGAGAAGGGAGGTGGACTGAACTGTGTCCATGGTAAACTGGCTACTGGCCTAGGAAGCATTAAAAAATGTTTATCTAAAACAAAAACAAACCAAATAATTAAATTTGTACGCACACTCTAGAACGCCTAGAGTAACTAAGGAGGCCATATAAAGACCGTCCTCCAAATCATTCCAAGGGTAGCCAGTGTTTGTTTCCAAGCGCATAACATTATACTATTGCCAGAGGCAGAGGGGGCTTTAATCTACCACAAAAGAACAACATTTTCCATCCGACTCCATCCCTATAATCGGTGTTTTTTAAAATTATATCGTACGACCACGGGGCTTTTATTACATGATTTGTTTATTTCGAGATGACTGTTCGTGAGAATCAGTCGCAGAAGTGGCAGTGACAGATGCCTCTCCTGGAGCCTTCGCACCAGCTGTTCTTGTACTTGGTATGGTACTGCTTGGCGTCGATCAGGCAGCCGAACTTGCACGCCCAGTCCACGCACCAGGTCGCCACCCGGTCAGTGGTGTAAAAGCACTTCTGGTCGTCTACCACCACGAGACAACAACAACAGCAACAACAAAAACAAGAGTCTCAGCTTGCGAACCAACTTGGCCGGTCTTCTTTGATTATAAACAAAACAACAGTGAGAGTTGAGACGGAGAGAAAGCAAACCTGCAGAGGAGGAAGAAGGATTCTGCGCCAGAAGAAGCAGCAGGAAGATGCAGACACTCGCCGGTTTTGCGTCCATTGTCAGTCTCTCTTTGCAGGGTAGGGATCTCTCTCTCTCTCTCTCTCTCTCTGTATTTTTTTTGCAATTGCAACTGAGAGATGACAGTCCTGAGTACTTTTGGTGTGCATGTATGTGTATCAGTATACGTATATTTATAATATAATGAGAGGCTGGCAGTTTTCCATGCAAGCCCTGGTAGGAACAGAAATATACAATAATAAGGCTCTTGCTTCGATTACATTACATCACATCAGGCGTAGCGTAGGATGGAGAGGACCGTTGTAACAAGTAATGGTTTGCATTCAGTTTGACCTTGGAAGCAATTGAAAGAAAACAAAAAAAGAAATTAATTGATGCAATAAGTAGTATCCAGCTAGGAAGATGGCACCAGCTAGCACGTAGTATCAATATATGTGAATTAAATGTTCCGAGATTCTTCTGCACAGCTGAGACGTCAATGAGCATACGCAATTTTCCCGTTAGTAATTAGTAGACACTAGACAGGCAGTTAGGGAATATATGGTGTGTCATCACCTACATAACCCTGTCGTTAAAAAAATTTATTTGAATGACCTGATGCATTCACCAATCCTCATCACTGATCCATCTGTAGAAAAATAAAGCAGTAAACTGCTCATGCAGCATATATAGAAGCGGATATCAACCTTAGAGCTTGTTTGGTTCCCTCCAATCCATATGGATTGGAGGCGATTAGGTGTAATTAAATCCATAGCAAGTCAAAACTATCCATAATTTTTTTCAATCACTTTTCATACATAAGACACACGAATAACTGAACAAAATCTTATCATGCCAACTTGAATGATTCATCAATCAAGCCAAGAAAAAAAAACTAATTTACTAATTGGAGAAAATGTATTTATGGGTTAGTTGGGTCACACCCTCACAGCTGTCTTACCAAGTTCTTAACTTCTTCCCAAGTCAAGCAGTGGATGATACAAACGATGACCGGTTTGAGGTACCCTATGACGAAGCGGCATCAAGATTGCAAGGATCTTTTTTTTTCCTCAAGAATACGTGGAGATACGTACATAAATAGAAAAAATATATAGATTTAGCACACAAAGCAGTATCAGATTTCAAGACATAACGCGTTGAGCTCTTGTTAAGTGACCTGACTTCTATACGCTGGGTTGCAATGCACGGTCATAGACTCATATATGCTAGTATTTTATAAGTACTTTGCATAGAAAAGGGGCCTTGACGATTTTAAATCCAAATTCATAAGAAAACAACAAACTTGAGAGGCAGATCAGTGCAGAGGACATTTCTTCCTCGTTCCCATTTCACGCGGGGATAAATATCCGATAGGGATTCCATCCCCGCTTAAATCATAATGAGCATATTCGTTCTTTGTTATTAATTAATACAAAATATTGTCACTTATACACGTTGACATATGTAAAAAATCATTATGTGTATATCAAAATAAACACATTTGTATAATGAGTGGTCTTTTGACAAGACAATTATTTATTTTTATCGTTAAATATTATACGAAAACATAATCACGTGCAAGTTTATCATGTACAGGCGAAGAAACGCTCGTTTACCCACCGAGAAAGATTTTTTTTCCTATTTATATCCCTATGGGGAAGAAACTTCACATCCTTGTACCCGTAATGGAAAAATCCCCCGCACCGAGAATCGGAGATAGGGATCCATTGTCATCTCTACTCTGAACCCTTCAACATAAGTTACTACCTTTGTTCACAAATATATGGTATCGTTGACTTTTTTTTGAAAACTTTGACCACTCGTCTTATTCAAAATATTTATTCAAGAATGTAAAATTTTAAGTCAAGCACAAAATACCTCAAGTGATAAACAAATAAAAAATACTATATGTTGTGTTGCAATGCACGGCCATATATGCTAGTATTTTAAAAGTACTTTGCATAGAAAAAAGGGCCTTAACGATTTTAAAACCAAATTCATAAAAAAACAAACTTGAGAGGCAGATCATTGCGGAGGACATTTCTTTCTCGTTCCCATTTCGCGGGGATAAATATCCAATAAGGATTCTCATCCTCACTTAAATCATAATGAGGTTATATGTTCTTTGTTATTAATTAATACAAAAAAATCTATTCAAAATATTTATTTTATAATGTAAAACTTTAAGTTAAACACAAAATATCTTAAGTGATAAAAAAAATAAAAAAAAAGATAACTGAATAAAACGAGTGGTCAGTTTTTTTAAAAAAAAACAACGGTGTAATATATTTATATACGGATATAGCTTATTGCTATGATAGTACCATTGGTTTTTACTCCACTCTGTTACAAGCTTTGTATCGTTCATCGGGCAAGGACCAAGACTTTTGACCGCCGTCGCTCCGTGTACGGCGCTGAATTCATGGACGAGACAAGTTCTAGTTAGCTGACATATGTTACGTTGTTTTCCGGTTTCCGACGACGGTGGTTAGCATAGAAGGTAGAAGCCCCCGTATGGTTCAGCTTGCCCCCGTTTGAATGCGTGTTAGCAAGCTATATTCAAACACGTAGACAGAAGCAGAGCCTTCCATTGGTGACTGAAGACACAGGTTTCCTCCTCAAATCAACATTCATATTTTTCTAAGGTTCCATTTGTTTACTTTTATTTTAATAAATTGAAATCTTACTAGTAAAATAGGTTATTCTTTTTAGAACGTGACATTCAACCACTTTCTAAAGTTATCATACTCCCTCCAGTGCAGTAAAGGTAGTCGTTTAGGACATGATTGTGCATACCAATCTATACTACTAATTAAGGCTGCAAGGGGTAGGCTGCCTCCTTGCGTTCTGCCTTTTTTTCATTTCCTGTTTTGCCCTCCTGCCCGCGCACCTCACCTGCCCGCGTCGCCTCCTCTCCTGTCCTCCGCGTGCGTTGAGCGGGCAGCCAACTCCCCCACCAAACCCTAATCACTTCGGCGCCGCGCCGCGCCGCGCGGACCTGCCTCGATCCGCTCCAGCGGCCGCCCGCCGAGGCGGCTGTGCGGTGGATCCAACCTGCCGTCTTGTTGCGCCTCGTGCGTCAACGCGAGGTAGGAGCAACATCCACTTCCGCAGGCTGGTCGAGTACCACACGAGGCTGCGCATGATGAGGAGCCTCCGCGACTCCCTCCATGGCCGAATCACCGCACGCCTCGAAGCCAAGGTTGGTGTCTCCCCCCTCTCTTTCTCTCCGTCGTAGACTGTGCAACCAATGTGCAATCGCTCAATCAAGAAATCTAGGGCATATAGCCTGATTAGTTCACCAAAATCCGGCGGAGGGGAGGAGCTCTCCGTGGAGGAGCGCAACCTGTTGTCCGTCGCCTACAAGAACGTCATCAGCGTCCGCAGGGCCTCATGGCGGATCATCTCCTCCATCGAGCAGAAGGAGGAGGGCCGCGGGAACGAGGCGCACGCCGCCTCCATCCGCGCCTACCGCTCCAAGATCGAGACCGAGCTCGCCCGCATCTGCGACGGCATCCTCGCCCTGCTCGACTCCCACCTCGTCCCATCCGCCGGCGGCGCCGAGTCCAAGGTCTTCTACATCAAGATGAAGGGTGACTACCACAGGTATACCATTATCGCTAGCAGATCTCACTTTTTTATTCTTCGTATTTGCCTGTAGAGTCTAGACTATGCGATCTATTTATGGAGTGGCGAAGGAGGGAGGAGTCCATACCATGGGAATTGTGTTTTGGAGAAGTTAAAACCTGAGATCTGTGCGTAGATGTTTTGTATGGTAGCAGGGGCATGCGGCTCCCTGTAAAAACCTCCTCCAACCGTGTATGCAGTGTGCACAGTACTCAAAAGGTTTTCTATAAAAGGTCCCTGTATGTATAGGGAGAAGAATCTTCTCTATATAGGGGGGAGTGATATGCTCTCCACGTTAATTATGTGGTTCTTATTCCTAATTAACTCTCGTGATATGATAATAATGTGTATTATGGTATTATAAATATTGTTTGCTTCTAATTCAAAGAAAAAAGATAAATAAATGTTAATCTGTAGTGTATAGAGGAAGCTGGATTGTAGTGTATAGGGGAAGCTGGATAGGGGGGAATGGTTGGAGACAAAACATAGTGGGAGAATAAGGGAGTTTAGTGTAGTAAAATATATTAAAAAATACAGATAAGGGGAGATGTATAGGGGAAATGGTTGGAGATGGCATGAGTTCTTATTATCAATTGGGTCTAAATTTAACGTGTGGTCTTTTTGTTTGAACTTTTTGTTATTTGTGGCCGAAAGTTCAAAAGATAAAAAGGGGAAAGGGGTTGTGCAGGCTGTGACGTTTTTTAGTGAGGTTGTTGTCCTTTTATTTATGTTGCACGTTGAAGTTGCTTATCTATGAATTTGCCCTGTATGATGCACGATGTTGTGCTGTCTCCTGTAATGCATGGTTGAAAGATGTGAAATTGTGTTTCATGGTTTTACCCCCTACCCTAGAACACGTATATATTGTTATCTGATTTCTCCACATGATGATTTGGCAGGTACCTTGCTGAGTTCAAGTCTGGTGCAGAGAGGAAGGATGCTGCGGAGAGCACCATGAATGCCTACAAAGCTGCTCAGGTTGGACCATGGTGTACATGTTGATAGGATGAAGGTGTACATATCTTATTAATTGTGATTCATAGTTTCTGGGTTTTTTTTGGGGGGTGGGGTTTGTAGGACATTGCTCTTGCAGATCTGGCTCCAACCCACCCCATCAGGCTTGGCCTTGCTCTCAACTTCTCAGTGTTCTACTACAAGATCCTGAACTCCCCTGATCGTGCCTGCAACCTTGCAAAACAGGTTTGCTTCTTCTCCTTCTATCCCCCCTTTGTGATTTGCTTTCATTTTGAGACCCTTTGTGATTTGTTTTAATTTTGAGACATGATGTCTCCTAGATTGTGTGTAGCTTCTGGGCAACGGATTGAGTGTGCATAAACAGCTCCTGTCTCCATCAGCTTATGTAGGGGTTTGGTTGATTCAATTAAAAAAAAGATGGTGCAAAGGAAATAGTTCACTTGCCTCCATCTGCATGCCTATTCACTGAAACAATTTTTTCTTACATTAGGCACTGTGTAAGTGATGGATCTAATTACTCTGGGTGCTAACAAAATGCTTCTTTTGTTGCATATTTGTTTCAAAGAACGAGAGCTCGAAATAGTAACAGGAAAAAATACCCAGGAGAAAATACTACTGAGAATAATAGTAGCGCAATCTTTGATGGTATACAAGTAATAGAACCCAATTTTGGTTTGATAGATAAACCAGATGCAGATACAAATGACATGATTTCTGAAAAGTTGATGGTACAAATTAATCTTAACGAAGGCATTGAAGAGGATATCCCACCAAGCCAATATACTACCAGGTGTGAAGAGAAATTAACTATGACTCAAGCTGCCATCTCAAGGGAAGCTGGACCTCCAGGTTATGATCCTGGAGAAAACTTTCTTCAGGTCAGTTCAATGATTACTAGTTGTGAGCAGAGTGTGATAATGGCTCCTAGCGCTATCGCAAGAGGAGTTGGTCCACCAGGATATACGCCTGGAGAACACCAGGGCAATGGGGCTCCATGGAATACAAGCTATGAGCGAAGACCGTTTACGAGTCCTGCGACTAGCTCAAGAGAAGTCAGACCTCCAGGATATGGGCCTGAAGAAAACCAAGGCAGTGGCATTTCCTGTAATACAAGCAGAGAGCAAATATTGTTTATGAGCCCTACAACCATCTCGAGAGAACTTGGTCCACCAGGATATTTGCCCAGAGAAAACCAGCGCAGTGACACTTCATGGAATACAAGCTGTGAGTCGGGACTATTTATGAGTCCTGCGACCACCTCAATAGAACATGGTCCACCAGGATATGGGCCTGTAGTCTTGATGCTTGCTTTATTGTGTATACTATTTAGTATAAATAGTTGTATATATTATTTTTGTCCTGAAATATTTAGGATGACTATATGTACGAGTTACGACTATGACTAGGCTTGAGTAATTGGTCTGGTCGAGGACTAATCATGATTAGTTGCCCAGTCTGTCCCATGACAACTAGGTTTGACTATACAATTTATAAACATTGGATCCTATCTAAGTGCATTCAAAGCAACTAGAGTCCATTTGGACTTTGATTATCCAAATTCACTACCACTTCTACCTTTGGTAATGGATAAGCAGCTGAAGCTCTTGTTCTTCCCCTGATCCTCATGACTAACATGCTCTTGTCAGGCTGTTGAATTGATTGATGCAGAAATAGCGCAGTCATTTTCACAACAAAGGAAAAAAAGAGATGGCGGTGGTCCTACATATCATGAAACTTTTGCTTATGCTCAAGGGCCGTTTGCTCGTGTACCTGAAGCTTACGTTCTAAGCCTGGGCATTTATCTGCTTCCCAACAGAGAGTGCACGAGGTACAGCAGCAGAACATAAACTTCTGAATTAAAATTTTGCATATTGTTTCTGCATTGGATACATGACTGTCTGCATCTAATTCTGTTCTTTTCAGGACTTTGTTCACGTGTGGCATCCCCACAATCAAAATGTGGGAGCAACAGGTTCTGGTCTGTCTGGTGTTGCTACTGTCTCGAGTACTCTTGGTGTACTTCGAGCTTACAGTCCAAATTCGACATCAGCATCCTCCAGTAATTTGTCAACTGTCCATATGGGTGGACTAACATGTATAACTCAGCCGACGACAGAACTGGGGTCTGAGGATACTGTTATTGCACAATTTTTGAGGTACACATGTTTTGACTATCTTTTACAGATGTGTCATTCTTTTTTCTGTTGCTTGTTTTGGACTGATTATATTCTTGCGCCTTCCATAGTAATCCTGCCCAAGTTGGACCAAGCGAGTCTCCTGTCCTATTTAGTGGAACAGTTGGTGCTGCATCTACATTTTCTCCATTGGCATCTAATGACCTTCCTGTTAGTGTAACGACTGTCTCAACCAATGTATTTTTCCTGTTGACCTCATGACTATGTTGCCATATATTATCTTCTAAGACCTTTCTAACCTTCTGCTAGGAAATAAGTGCTATGGTGCCCCCTCCATCAACATCTGCTGATCGTCTGGGACCTGTATTACTTGGTTGTATACGAGACGTCTTGTGGCACGGCCATTTCTTAAGGTATTTCTCGCTACAATTAATTGGTGACAACTCTGTTCTGTTCCACTACAGGTATCTCTTGATATTGGACCGCACGAACTGGAAGACCAACATGCTGACAGCTCTCTTGGTTCCTTACATTTTCTTCACTCTGCCTAATGTGTTGTTTTCTCTGATCAGGTGATTAGGCACATAAACTCTATCTCAATTCTCACTGACCAGTCTGTTGTGCATTGCATATATCAATTGTTAGTTACCATGATAGTTTTCATGTCACTATGGGTAGCAGATGAGATCGATGTAGTACAGTAAACTCGTAGGATCAAAGCACTACCACAGTACCACTACAATATTGTCATACTCTACACATCGTAGAATGACAATTACAAAATTTATTAAATTCAGTTATGTTTCTGTGGATCAGTTATGGCCTGTTCGTTTTAGTGAGTTTAAATTCATGGCAAGTCAAAATGCTCTTCTAATTTTTTTCCCCAATCCATATAAGATGGAAATAACCGAACAAGGCCTTAATCTAGAACATCCATATTGGTTACATGTTGTTGTGAAGTCTGATGTAGTGATAGCTCAAAGCACTTTCATGAGAGAGTGTTCTCTCTTGATCACTTGATCTATAACAGAGAATACGAAAGAAAATTGTCTTATATAATCAAACCTTTGAATTTTCAGAGGAGAGGTGGGGAAATGGATTGTGATTATTGCTGTTATTCTGCGCCTATTTTTTCCGCGCCACTTCCCAGGTACATCTCCAGCCTATTGGTTTCAGCCTATCAAATTTCCAGATATTGGTTTCACTTACATTTTATTAACATTTTGCGGTTTTGCCCTTCAAATAAAATACCCCCGGTTCATACATTTTGCTTAGCGACTCTTTAGCATGGTTTCATCCTGTGCACCAGATTGATTAGAGCTTCCCGGTTCCATCATCCTGCTCACAGCGGTCGCCCCCAGTCTGTTCGCACACACCTTCAGGGACGACCTCGTCGGTGTCTTCATATGCCTTGCGATCGGATGCTACCTGCTCCAAGAGCACATCAGGGCGTCAGATGGACTTAGGAACGCCTTCAGGAAGGGCAATGGCGTGTCCAACTCCATTGGCATCCTCCTGCTCTTCATCTACCCTGTCTAGACCGGGGTGCTGCGAATCCTGTAGGCACTGTTGCCTCCGTGTTCCCGTCTGTTGTCCAGGCGTCCAGCTCCGTTGCCGTTCGTCTCTTGTGCAAATGTTTCTTCTATGGTGATCATGGTTCTGTGCTATCGGGATGGGATGTAAATTGAGATGTTGGTCATATTATCAGGCGTGTAAACCCTTGCCGCTTCTGTTAAGTTGTCGCAAGTTTGAGGATGGGTGTTTATAGCAACTACTGTATATCATTTGATGTTATTCCTTCTGAATATGATGTCAAGTGGTGACAAATATTGAAACATGAACCGCGCACGCTTGCTGTTGTCCTCTACACCAGGCTTCCGTTGGTTCAGCAGCCTTTGCCTGCCATTCACTCGTGCCCGTCGCACCACACAAGCCTTTGCCTGCCATTCACTCAGAAGTCAGAACGAACTGACGAATGGAAAGCAGCGCGACCTGTTGCCCCATAGAGTTTGCAATGGTCGAACATGGTTTGTGCGCAGCTGGTACATTTTTTAACAACACAAATATGTAGTTTTCCCCCTGGGTTCCTCGAACTATTGGGCTGAGAGGATGTCAGGGCAGGCCTTTGAGCCATCTTTGCGCCTACTGGCATTCCTTCTCGTTTCCATTGGCCCACTTGGTTTGGATCACGTCAAGTGTATGGGACAACTCGGAGAGCCCATGTTGCAATTTAACCAATTAATAATAATAATAATGAAATGGATGGAAAGATCCACAATGACAGGGGCAAATCTCATAATCTTAGCTATCAATCAGTCGTCGTCGTCATTTTTATAGTTCCTGGTCATCGGCTCATCGCCACCTTACAAAGCGTGTGCATAATAGTATTGTTTTTATTAAACATGAGCTGAAAAAGAAAAAAAAAACAATATACCACTTGGGCCAATTCAATACTATAGGAGAGTGCCCGTGCGTTGCAACGGGAACGTATAAAACCACGATAAACTATGTGGCAAATCGAGAAGTTTTACATATACCAGTGTTCTCGATTTGTATATCAGCTATGCTTCCTGTGGAGCAAGGTAGCGAACACAAGCCAGCCTTTTGTATTAGTGCATTCTGTTCAGTTCTTACTTGATCATCTCGTGTTCTCGCGTGTGCCATGGCCGAGTGGCAAGCTCAACACTGGTATTGTTGTCTTGTCTCAAATGAAGTTCGGTTCCACAAGTTAACCGAAAATCTTCATGGGTGATAGCTGTGTCAGATTCTTCCGGCAAGTAATGTAAGTGATAGTTGTGTCAGTTTACACCCATTTTCTTGGGCATCACTTGTCTCAAATGAAGTCCATTGAAGGTTCGCAATTTATGTTCCGTGGCATCGCACGCGCACCTACCAAAATCCGTGGCATCAGCAGAATTACTAAAGTTACTTATATTAAGTGAAATACACCTGATGTGTAAAAGCTAAGCATTCTGCTGACATGGTACCTGCATGATCAAGATGCAATCAATATGAGTATCCTTGAGCATGGTACATTCTTGATTATTAATTGAGAATTTGGGAGATAAGCATCAAACACATACTTAATATAAGTAAAACACTTCTTGTATGTAAAGAGAGAAGCTAATGTTAATACTTAGCACAAGTATTGTCAAGTGTATATGATTGTGTTCTGTACTTCTGTGTTAATTCATTATTTAAGTCCCCGAATTGGTTGTTTGGGCTAGAGATGGTAGATAGTTCCAGGTTTATGCAATTTGACTTATGTATGATTTTGAGAATATTATGATGTAATAGACTGTTGTTATATGAAGATGATAAAACTCAGGATTCTGGAGGGTAAAATGAGCGTGTAGTATGAACAAGTAGCTGTGTAGACATGCTTGCCAACGACCTGGTCTGCCCCTGCTGTAGGACGTCGCAACATCCATGGCCAGGCCCGGCTCCCTACTGCCGCTCGACTTAGGTGAAGGTCAAGGTTAATGAGTGCCATGGCAAGCTGCATAAGATGGGGCCGCGGATGAGCTCACCGAGCAGCAGGCCAGGCAGCTCAACTTCAACCTCAATTCACCATTACACCGCCTTGTTCGCTGCGCAGCCCGCTGCTGGTCTGTAACGGGCAAGAATCTACCAGCTTCGTTTTTATTTGGTTGGTACGTTCTATTATGCTTCTAACATTGGAGCACCACTCTTCACTACACTGTAGATATCTGTAATTTCGGTACTGTTGTTTTGTTGTAAATAAGAAAGTCCTAATTTTCTTTGTATACAGGAAATATGCTTATTGCATGATATGTGCTCACATTACAATGCTTGCAAATGGCATGTTTATTTGGGTACGTTTATTCTATTCTCTATGGAACATATGAATGCTTTTGCCAGTGAGTCTTTCTTGTACTTGTATTTCTACTTCTTGAACAAGTAGAGGCTTATTAGGTCCACTTTATCATTTGATTTAATCTGTGTGGAGTAATCCTTTTAACCTTTTGCCATATCCGTGTGTTCTGTGGGCTACTAAGACTCATTTTGGTGTTTGAACTGCCATGGCAAAGTATTTTGTTGTGTCCAAGAGTGATGTCAATTACACACTCTGACGTGTGAATCTATCGACTGTAAAGTGTTGGAGCATTGAGACAATTGTCCTAGCTTTGTTCTTGGCAGTTTGCATTTTTTTTGTTTCTTTTGTTTTCTTATTTGAATTTGTTTGAATTAATCATATGTATCTTGAACCCGTGATGACGAATCGATGGCTCGATGATGATTATTCTTGCTTTAACCACACCGAACCAAAGGCCATTGGAAGGGTGCTTTCTTTCTCCCCTTTGCGCCAGTCTCCTCTTTCTTGTCGTTTCCTTGTGAAATCTTGATCTCTTGTTGAAGAATGCATTTCCTGTTTTCTTCGCGAGAGGGTGAGGTAGAAGGATTCGGTAAGATTTTGGAGCGCAGCAAGGGGAAGCTACAGGCCTCCTCCGATGGTTCTTGGCTTGTAGAAAACACTGGCCTTTCACTGAGAGCCTTTGCCCTGTTTTGAAGAATATTTCCCCTTTAATTTTTTCGAGCCAATATGCACGTTTTGTTCGGCTGATCGATTATTTCTATGACTTCATGACAGATAATCTGGAAGAGGAGGATGCGTAACTAAATTTGTAGCTAAATTTACAGATAATGAAAGTGATTCATAATCTGAGATGCATATATAACCAATGTATTAGCATTTTCTAAATTAACTGAGGAGTGTTTTGCCTCGCCGGGATGCTCCGATCTTTAAAAAAATTGTATGATCCTTGAAGTACTGTCTCATCTCCTGTGATTTCTGTAAAAAATCGTAACAATTGTTTGAGCGAACGAGCTAACCACCTTCACTTACTTTGCAGGCTACTGGAGGAAGAGGATGAGGTAGGCTTGTGATGGGTGGAATTCACTACAGTTTTGCTTTAGCAAACACTGAGTAGAACCTAATCTTTAGCATGCTTAATAGTTGTGTTCTATTTTTTGAATTATATGGTTTTCATGTCATTTAGTCGGAACATGATCTCATATGGATATTGATTCCTTTTTCTGGTTCATCTGCAGCTCGCTGAGTGGATAAAAACAAGCTCCATAGAATCAGAAAATGTAAGCAAGGCCCTTTGTGAAGATATTAGCAAACTGTCAAACAAGGTATGCCATACCTGATAATGGCCCTTTGTGGCTGCATATGAAGAATTTCAGTGAACATGCGTGTCACTGTGGTGTTTCAAAAAACACTCCTTTCAGCCGAAACATAATCTATTGTCCATGCCAGCTATTAAATTCTTGAATGAACACACTTGTAAAATAACAACGCAGACATGTTTAACATTCACAGATCAGGCAACACTTTCACAGACCAAGGCGTGCGACATCCATACGAGAAGAAGCGCAGGCGCGCGCATTCTTCGACAAGCTCGTCTGTTGCTGCCTGCGGGAGCGGGAGCAAGAGCGGCATGGCTGCAGCTGCTGCTCAGGCTGGAGGGAGTAGCGCTACACCGAGCACTACTTGAGAGTATAGTAGACCTGTATATCTTTGTTTAATTATCATCTCTATATCGCAAGATTAATTTGAGCTTCCATTCTACATTTGCTCCACATATGCTTCTTGTTTCTTTTTCTCTCTCGATAGTTTCATCTTTTTAGCTTGTTTTTAGATCTTTTTTCTTTCCAATCTATTAGATAGGTCAGTATATATGGCTAGAATTTGTAGTAGGCGATGGGTGAGAGGTGGAATGGGTTGATTAATCGGTCTGGATTGGATTGAGTCTGCATTTGTTTAGCCATATTAGGAATGGGGTAAAAATGGTAGTGTATAAAACGAAACTTTTTTTATTCACTTTTGCAAAGTTCACCAAAATTTGGCTCGAAGGTAGCGGTAGCAGTCCGTTGTTGTCTCGTAATTTTTAGTTATGTTTCTGATTGCTCATGGACGATATTCGAGGCTTGAGAGACACCAAATTGGGATGATGTCCGCAGGTAATTTAGACATCAACATAGTTCCAGTTCCAACCAGTGTAGTAAACTAATTTGATTAGTAAAATAATTTGTTTAGTCTACTCTCTTATAAAATGGTGTAAATCTTGATGGTTTGAAGCTATGGTTTCAGGACATCTATTTTATTCTAGCCTTTTTCATGACTTGGTGTGCACTGTGCATGCAAGAGGAGGGCTCTAATCCCTCCTGAAGCAGGCTACATTAGTGAGACATTGAAGCCCATACCAGAAGAGGTGCACAATCTCGATGAACAAACGCTTTGTATTTGCAAAATCTGGCACATCACTGCAAATACCCTTCAATGCAGTAATGGAGCGCTCAACTTTTTTGTGATTCCTGTGCAAGTGTAGCTCAAAGACTCAATCAAATATATCTATGGAGATGCAAGAATGTGCTGCTCAAATGTCATAAGAAAAATCTAGATGGGAACTACGCGTAAACGGAACTGAGATTCAGTTTAGGAGTGACTGTGCATTTACATGAAAATATTCTAGATAAACACAGCACGGACTGACCATGTTTTTTACTCGTACCAATTTGTATATATGTATTTGGCAAAGAATTTGTGAGATATCGAGGTCGATGATAGTATATGTGATTCGTTTCCATGTAATTGTTGTATACTAGCGTTTTATCAAATTTTATCAAATGTTTGTTCGACATCAGTTCAATCTATTTGGGTCGACGTATT
Organism: Zea mays; assembly: GCF_902167145.1. Lineage (NCBI taxonomy): Eukaryota > Viridiplantae > Streptophyta > Magnoliopsida > Poales > Poaceae > Zea > Zea mays. Next base: position 241,853,480 of record NC_050097.1, on the reverse strand, counting down.
TATAAAAATACTACATATTTATATCGTCAATATAATATTAGTGTTACAGTGATATTTTGCCAATGGATTTTGCATATCATAGTGATGTTTGTCGTTACGTATGTATATTTTATATTAATTTTTTACTTCCGTGGCAACGCACGGGCATGTACCTAGTGAGTGATTAATTATCATAGAGTTTTCCCTGTTTGCCCCTATTAAATAGGGATATGGGTGCATTAACGTCACTAAAACAATGAGGCTTGATTGGTTGCTGCAGCAGCTCCAAGGCATTCTAGACTGGAGGTCTCAAGTTCGATTCCTCTTAAATGCATCTTTTTTTGTGCAATTACTAGGGGCAACAACGTCCAAATCCCAGACCCACGCGCGCTATGACTTCTTTTTGTGCACGCTCGGTCACGCGCAGAATGACTTCTTTTACTGCACCGGAGGGAGTATAAGACTATCTTAAATTCATAGGGTATAAGATGGAAATTGATTCTATATATTTACATGCAATTTTTCTGATATACAATTTATAGTACACTCTTCTACTTGCTTCGCTTTAACATAAATGTAGTATATAACTATCTCTCTCATATGATTTAGAATAATTTATAAATATATGAACTTAATTAGTTTTATCTAAATTATAATTATTAAAATAGAATTCAATTCCAATGAAAAAACGGGGCCTTAGGCAGTGCTATGACAGTTGGTTTCTAAATATATATTACTTAATTAGTTTTTAGAATATGGCGGTTGGTTTTCCAATGTTAGAGAAGGAAAACCACAACTTTTGGATCTGGAATTAGGTCAGCAGTGCTATGTTAGACTGTCCGCGCTTATGAAACCTTAATTTTGTAACCTAAAAAGAATATTCTATTCTGGTCTTCTATATTCTATCCTACAATCCTCCGCATTTATATTTACTCTAAATTTCTACTCTATATCAATTGCCATATATTTTATTCAACCATCTTCATCTATTGTACTGCTACTTTCATCCGACTACATGCGAGGACGCACTGAGAGTCGAGATGGTGTTGATGCCATACAACGCTATTGCTAGCGTTCCTGATGTCCTACTGAATGATAGCGTGAGTCCACCGCTGCACCTTGTTTCAACGCTCGCTAGTCTAGTGTGGACAGCCTTGGCTAGGTGCCATTTCATCATCTCTACTACACCTTAAGGGTACAACGAGGGCGTCCACAGCATCACCGTGCCCCTGCCGTCCCGTGCACGTCTTCCTCCCCGCATCTGACATGCCGCACGCGCGCCAGTTATCGCCTCCGTATCTCGCCCCCAATCGCGCGCGGCCCGACCTTGTCGCGCCCGAGCAACCCCATTCCCGCGCGCGGCGCTTCCGCCAAATCCCACGCGCGACGCAATCCAGATCCAGAGCACCATCGATGGAAGGCGTCCACAGCTAACGCGCCCCTCGCCCGGATGCGCCCCTGCCCCGCTCGCCTCCCCCGTCGTGACAGCTGCATCCACGACTTCATCTCGCGCTCGCCCCATCCTCGGTGCCCTCAGAGGCATCCAGGCAAAGGAAGGCTGCGGCGGCGAGCGCTGACTGTTCTAAACCTCAATGATCATGGTGTCCGCTTCGAAGCGCTTCCGTTGAGGTGGGATTGAGATTTGATTTCTTCCTCATTCTTACTATTCAGTTCAAGTTAGGGTTTCAAACTTTTTAAGCTGCATTTGCGATACGATTGGAATCTTTTCCTGACGACATATCGGCGTACAGTACCAGCACTTTCTTCTCCACAACACGTTCTTGTTTCTCTATTCTGCGACTTCCAAATCTTCGCCTCACCCCCAACGCCGCCATGGTGGTCCGGCTACGATATCGTACGATGTGGCGACATTTGCTTCTTCGTTGCTGTGGGCAGTGCTATAGTACTAACACAGTAGGAGGGAGGTAGGGAGTAGCCATGCTTTTGCCACCAGCCGCTACCGCCCTGCCATTGTTGGGCTTCTCGCCTCTTCCAGCACGAGAATGGAAGTGGAGTGGGGCCAATGGATGTGCGGTTGCTAGCCTTTCATTTCCTTTCTTTGTTCAAATTCGTGAGATTTGAAAATTGAATGCGAGGTTTGAGGGAAGGAAGTTGCAATGATTTGGGTAAATGCAGAGAATTTGCCATATGCTCATGGACAGAAAAAAGCAACTATCAGAAGGTTTTGACATCTCCACTACACCTTAAGGGTACAATGAGGGTGTCCACAGCATCACCGTGCCCCCGCCGCCCCGCACGCGTCTTCCTCCTTGCATCCGACATGCCGCACACGCGCCAGCCATCGCCCCTGGTATCCCGCGCTCGCCCCATCCTCGGTGCTTGTTCCCCTCTCCCCGTCGCAACCTCTCCCGCTCCCAGATTCGCCCACCAGGCGTCGCATGGCCCGCGGCTTCGCCTGGCTTCGGCGCCTATGGGGACCAGATACCGGTCCACGACCTGGATCTCGATCTCCCTTTTCTCTATCGTCTCGTCTTCACATTTGTGGGTCGTGTGCCTCACCTTCATCAAGCTCAAGAGCCTCGACCCCGTCGTGGCGGACGCATCTCCCATCAACGTCATGGTAAGTCGGTAACCCTAGCCTCGTCCTTGTCCTTGCCCTCACAAGCTGACAAGCCGGATCTCAGGCTTCGAGGTTTGCTCGATCATCGATTGATTTTAGTCCCCCTTATGTGCTGCACAAAATTATCGGCATCTCGTAGAAACCGAGGAAACACGACAATTTCAAGGGCCTTCGCTTGGGACCAACAGAACAACCTATTCCTGCCTGCAATTTTTTTGGTTCTGAATGATCTTTGAAACCAAATATTCCTTCGGTGTTTTTTGGCATTTTGGGCACTGTCTGTGAAGTGTAGCAGGACCGCCTCTGCTTTTATGCTCGGTAGAGTTCTCTGATCAAGTACTGGTAAAAGGTACTTGCCAAAAACCATGCCTTTGGATGCTCCGAATTGTTATATTTATCTAATTTTAGTTGGTGCTTATAGTTCTTATGACTTCTTGTCTCATATATTTACACAAAGGAAAATCATGCAGGTAGAACGTACTTTGAGTACAAATGCTTGTGGCATGAGTATGTCAAAATTGGCATTTGCATAAGTGGGGTCCAACTATTTTCTTGTTTCCTCCTTGTTTGTTTTCTTCTTAGACAACTGTACTTTTGTGAAACTAGAGTTTGAAACTGTTCATCAGAGTTTGGAAGATATGAGCAAATATGTGTAGTGGGGACTTGTTAGTGCAGAAAATGGGAAGCTTTTCTGTGTTTGTATTTCTAATCTGGATCCTACTACAACATTATTCTTACTCGCTTCATGCATTTCTTGCTTTCAGATTATAAGCTTGTCTAAAGCAAGCCCTTAGAAGGAAAGTTATCTAACCATGTTCTCAGCTATCATGGCAAAGAAGAATTACAAACAACATTCCAAATCTGAGAAAGTTCAGGGGGTTGTATGTCTGGGCTTATTCGCATGCTTGATTTCTGTTGGAGTCCAAAACTTCTTTCAAACGGGAGAGGTGAGGTTTTCACCAACATTCAGTTTTTACACATGGCGTGAAGCCCATCTTCAAGTGGACCAAGGAGACCGACGACCATCTAGGCTGGGTACATGTGAACATTTTTGCATATGCTCTATTGAAATTTAACCTAAGTATTTTTCTACTTTAATATGGTTTTTACACCCTAGAAAGGCCTTTTGTTACTAATACAACTGCATGCTAGGGGAAGTTCACATGTATAGCTTCTATCCTGTGTTAGAGACAATCTGTAGTTTTATATGGCTCCTGATGTCTATTAACCAGACCTTGATCAGAGGTTGGTGACTAGATAGCATGTCGCACCATAAATTTTTTTCCTTGCTTGCTTTAGTTGAGAAGGACATGCCTGGTGCAGGTTGAGTATTCGAAGCAGCCTCTCCACATTTGTGGGAGGATGGCTTGCTTTGTTTTTTTACTTCCCTAGACCTCATTCGTGTAGGAGCTGTCGGTGTTTTGGGTCCGACCGCTCACCCAGGGTTGCCCATCGAGGTGCTTTTTGGAGTAGGACGGTGTTACCGACTGTAGCTCGATGGTTCGCGCTAGATGCACGAGAGACAGTGGACAATTTTGTACAGGTTCGGGCCGCTTTGAGATGCGTAATACCCTACGTCCTGGCGTGAATACTTTGTGTGGTGGGTTATAAGGAGGTTCTCTAATATCGAGGATGTTAGAGAACTAGGTAGATGGCTAAGTAGTGAGATCTTTTTGAGGGGATGCCCCCTAGGCCTTATATACTCGACCGTGGGGCATTACATGTGGATATGATAACAATGTGAGCCTAAGTAATAGTGAACCGACTGAACCTATCTTCCTATAATCCCGCCGACCTATCTTCGCTCTGTTCCGAGGTATGAGGCCCCTGCGCGGGAAGGTTGGATCCTTGTTGCGGTTGCCATTCAAACTCATCGGGTCGTACGGACCTGCCTCAATCCAATCTTGTGTCAATCCACTTTATCGGGCGTGCCTCCCCAGGCCCACGAAGGGATGACCTTACGAATTATTGGGCCCGTGGGCCTTTCGCGAGGTCCTTTTAACCTTCCAGTGGACCCGGGGGATATCTTCCCCCCATAGGAGCCTCTAGCACTAGGTCTACCTTTTGTGCTAATAGCATTCATCGAAGATCGTATAATATTGAATGAACATCGTATAATATTGGCGCAACATTACCACCACGTATTTTTAGCCTCCTACACCAGTTCCTTCTGTCACTCAAAATGACCTCCTGTCTTCTAACAACCCTGAAAAGCCAGCAGCTAAAGCAAATCCTGCCAAGGCAACCGCTAATGGTGTTCCAAATGGTACTGCTCACAGTTACAATGGAAATGTACCCTTGCGTCAAGCCAACAAAATTCAGCATTGACGCCTGATTGTGTATTACATATGTTTGCAGGCTCACTCATGTTTTTTCACATTGTATTTTCTTAAAACAGGGTACGTAGAATAGGACAGGAGATGCATCCAGTGCCATCAAGATTTGAACTATACATTGCATATAAATGGAGTCTAACGATTTTAATTGGTTCACAGGTTAAATATGAATTATCGAGCAGGAAATATGTTCAAGTTGCATGCTTGCGCGGTCTGTCAATTGGATATGAAACCTGGTGAGAGCATCTATGTCCAAGGTAACATGCCAAAGCATTCAAGAGTTGACCCCTGGGTGGTCCCTTTCTTTGTTCCTCCTGTTAAGTGAAAAATATTTAACCAGAGAACTTTATTTTTACACAGGTGGCTTGTATTTGCTGAATCTTGATTTACTCTTTGTTTTCCTTATTCTCATTCTGCTGTCCAACCTGTGCCTAACTAACCTTCTGTAACATTAGTCTGTACAAACTAACTCTCTCTAACAAATGAAGTAAATTTAGGAATTTTTACTACTACATTCATATCAAACTGGAAGAACAGGATGGTCATCCATACAAATGAAAAAGATTCATGGTGTATTTTATGAGCACCAGTATTATTCTTTAGAAGGTTCTTTAGATCTATGTGCCGCTATACCTGTTTATCTGAAGACATATCACAAAGACCATAGGTTAATGCAGTACACTTGTTCCGTTCTCGTCATACATAACATCGCTCAATAGGTCGTTTCCTTCTCATGAACTTGGTGAGCCATTGCTTTTTTCTATAGAAATTAAAATGGTTCCATTCTGATCGTGGCACATTGATGTAGCATCCCAAAAATTCAAATCCTGAAATTTTCTCAAACTCGCTCTAAATTCAAAATGAATTTCAAATTTCATTTCAAAATGTTTGTTTGCGAGTTGATATCAACAAATAAAGTATAATGGTCTATATTCTTTCTAAAATCCTCCTCAAAATATCCTACAAATATTTCCCTAGTGATCCTCTTCAAGTTCTTTCCAGAAATATTGCCCAAATATTTCACCAATATATCTCCAAGTATTTTCCTCTTGAGAAATACCTTTATAATCATTTTTCAAGTCCCTACAAATATCTCTTCGTAACTTTTCTCATGCTCATACGTATACGTATGCCTCCAGTGTCATACGGTGAGCTCTACAAGCTAATCTCACTTATACAAGACAAATACATGCAAATCTCCCACTAATCCTCTCATCCTCCCACTAATCCTCTCATCCCTCCCCCTAATCCCCCCACCATGGCTATAAATAGAGGGGCAAGGGCCTCCTCTCATCCCACCCCAAGCCATTTCATGGCAACTCTCTCCCCCCCACACCCACCCACTCCATGTTCCACACAAGCACAAGGATCGTTCGATCGTTCTTCGATCGTTCGTCCCCTGTTCTTAGTTTGTTCGTTCGTTCGTCCGATCGTTCATGGTTCGTTCGTCCGTTCGTCCGATCGTTCGATTGTTCGTCCGTTCGTTCGTCCAAATATTCTTTTTCCTACCGTTATGCTGCCGAAATTCTGATCGTTCGTTCGTTCAATCATTCATCGTTCGTTCATAGTTCCTATTCATCGTTCATCGTTCGTTCATAGTCCCTATTCATCGTTCTTCCAGATAATCTTTGTCCTGCCGTTATGCTGCCGAAATTCCGATCGTTCGTTCGTCCGATCATTCGATCGTTCGTCCGTTCGTTCATCCAAATAATCTTTGTCTTGCCGTTATGCTGCCGAAATTCCGATCGTTCGTTCGTTCGATCATTCGATCGTTCATCGTTCGTTCATAGTTCCTATTCATCGTTCATCGTTCGTTCATGGTCCCTATTCATCGTTCTTCCAAATAATCTTTGTCCTGCCGTTATGCTGCCGAAATTCCGATCGTACGTTCGTCCGATCATTCGATCGTTCGTCCGTTCGTTCATAGTTCCTATTCATCGTTCATCGTTCGTTCATAGTTCCTATTCATCGTTCATCGTTTGTTCATACGACTATTCACCATCACTATTCACCGTTACTATTCATCGTTACTATTCACCGACACTATTCACCATCGTTACTATTTAGTGTTACTATTCGTCATCGTTACTACTCATCGATGATATCTAGTAACTTTTTCGTCGTCACTATTCATCGTTACTATTCATCGATTAGCCGATCACCCCAAATTTCAACTACTCATACATCATGCTGTCCAGTCCACCTAAGACCAGCCAGACCCATATTCCAGTCATACGAACTCCGGTGACTGTGATTTTCCTTCCAGTAGGGAACTTCCCATCTGGTCACCCATCCCAGGTTTCTCCAAGTTGAGCACGCTTAACTTTAAGATTCCTTTGAACTAGGCTTCCAAACTCAGATTCCAATAATTCTTGTTTCTAAAATCTTATCAAACTATTCCCTATCCAACCATGTCATCCCTTAAGCATGGTTCATATTCCTGAAAACTCCCAAAATACTCTTGTCCCATATTCTGCCTATAACTCTCCTGTTCATACTAAGTCAGACGATTCATTCGTCACTATTCTCACCAACAGTGAATTTCACTTTGCTACACCACATACACCCAGCTATAAATACACCCAGCTACCCTCTCCCTCTCTACACACACTCAACACCCTCAGCCAAGGCAAACACCCCACCCACTCAGTTACTCTGCTCTGCCGGCTACATGCAAAGTGTCGCTTCGCCTCCAGTCCACCCTCCTGGTAAGCACCTCCGCTCCACCACCAGTAATATCACAACACCACATGACACAGATTCTACTCAAGACTCTACCCATCCATATATCACTATCCTGACCACTATACTAAATATTTGTTGCTATACTTGTTGGTTTGTATGTTTGCTTGTTCATGTTGCATAGTTATCGGAGCGTTCGTGCCGTCTCGTGGAGGCCAGATCTGCAAGTCTACGCCAGGCGGTGGAGCCAGAAGCCAGTTCCGCGAGCTCCCCTCCCCCCCTTCGCCGAATAAGCACGGCAAGCTCACTGGATCCCTTTGATGCATAAATTACCTATGATTTTTCAACCACAACCCTCAGCCTGTTATTTTATGCATGATATGATTTTGAGACAAGTTATTATGGCCACCCAGCCGCTGGCCGCAATCAATCCCTGATATATATGTTCTAAATGATTTGAGAACAGGTGTGAGTTTTCAAAAGAAAATGTTTTTCAAAATGTGTGTGATGAAGGGTTTTCACCCTTATCACCTTGTGAGTGGGATAATCAGGGACTCCCTGGTTTAGGGGAGGGCCTAAGGTGTTGGCTCAGCTGGTTTAGGCGTGAGCAGAAGGATTGTCCCCTCATATAAGGATCGGTTTGTCATCTTCACTACCTGTACTCTTTAATAGTACAACCACTCGAGACTGTGTGGGCAGTCACTCAATCTGAACTCGTGCGGTCCGACCCCAGGGTTATGAAGGCTGGGGAGCACCGGGAGGATAAGGAGGGGGAAAGTTTTGTCCGGTTTGGACATGGCAGTGGCCTGACTCCTTCCGGATAACCGTTAAGGTTAGGACGTGCGAGGAAAGAAAGAGATTCGGATTCGGATCTCATTGATCATGAGATCGCAGAGCCGGACTAGTGGGTAAAGTGTACACCTCTGCGCAGAGTTTGAAAACCTATTCGAATAGTCTGTGTCCACAGGAATGGATGAGTCTGGTATGGTATGACAATTAATGTTTTGTTTTCCAAAAAAAGAGATGCTTTTGAAAAGTGGTTTTTAAAAGGTTCGGCGGTTGAGCCGTGAGCTATGGTGGACGGGAAGTCCAGTAGCTGTTTTTGAAAATGAAAACCAGTGGGAACTGCTGAGATACCTGGATGGTTTAGTCCAGGGGATTTTGTTATAATACTGAAAAACTTCCTGCTCCTTTTGGAGAGAATGCGCTTTGCAAAAATACAAAATGTTTTTCAAAACAACTCTGCATAAAATATTGCTGTTTCTGCAAAATATCCTGAGCTCCACATATTCCATGCATTATATCTGATTTCCCCATTCCGCGGGTGAAGGTGGGCTACTGAGTACGTTTGTACTCACCCTTGCTTATTTGTTGTTTTTCAGAAAAAGGAGATCGGGTAAGAGTTACGACTGTTCCCAACCTTGCCTGTGGCTGTTGGACCGCTGATTTGCTTCGCTGCGTATATCGGGCTGCTTCAGCCCCACTCTGATGATATGTCCCGAGTTGTGGACCAACTCTTAAAGTTGTTCGCCACCTTTATAGGTTTGTCTCGTTTAAGCAGATCTGGAATCATCTGATGTATAAATGTGTTTACTAGCCTCCTGGGACTAGTAATTGTATCACATTTGAGTCCCAGAGGATTGGGGACGCTTCAGGTGGTATCAAAGCTGTTAGGTTGGCCGCAGGACGTAACCTTTAGCCTGATCAAAAGTTTTTGAGTCAAAACTATTTTCTTAAAAAAATTCTTGCTCTCATCCCTTCATTTCAAAAATGTTTTCCCCCTTTCCTTCTCTCAAAAGTCAGATGGAGGTTCAGTGCCAAACCAACTTCTGCCAGAATGAAGATGGTTTCCCCAAGTTGCTGAGAGCATGCACAGTCCGCCTCGGAATCAGGAGCCAGCCAGAGTATGATGGTCGTGAATTCATCGAGCATGGCACAGAGAAGTGTGTCGTGACTGTATACATTGGATCCAGTCCACACCATGTGGAATGGATTGTCACTGCTGCTGGGCACAGATTCAAAGACACCTGCCAAGTCGTCGCTCGCAAGGCATTGAGGGCCCTGTGTCAGATCTATGAAGAAGAAGTGACCGACACCCCGCTCAGATTCTTTCCGCCCTTTCAGAGAGACCGTCCCGCTTGGATGGCCAGGATGCGTGCATTGGAAGAGTAGCAGCTGCTTGAAGACGACCCCACAGTCGTGTACCTCACTGCATACCTGCTCACCCTTGATGCACAATATGATTTCTTGGCTCGACACCACCGTCAGATGATTGCTCGAGCAGAAAATGAAGAGAAGCTCAACTGTAAGCTCCATGTGGATCTCACCTCAGCTCAAGCCCGTGTAGCTGCCTTGGAAAGTCGTGAAGCCATTGCTGTTGAAGCCCTGAAGCAAGCCAAGGATGAGCACGTCCAGAAGTTGATGGAGGCCTACTTGGTAACCCATAACCAACGTAGAGCCCTGCGGATCCAAGAGCCCGCTTCATCCAACCTAGTTCAACCCATAAGAGCTGAAGATCCCCAGATTCTCGAAGGTCACCCGGTCTCTACCAGAGGAGAAAAGAAGGCTTGGGAACTACCAGAAGGAGCCATAGTCTTGGAAGGAATTCCAGTCTTCCCTCAGGCTATGGATAAGCAAGAGCACCCTGAATCCTCCCAAGATCCCCCGCCGGAGTTGTGTGAGCCCCTCACCATGAAGAAGATTCCAGCACCATCCCTTGAGGTCAAGGAAGAAGCTGCAAGCACCCCGCCAGCACCACCGCCCTCTGAGGAGCTACAAGAGCCAGTCCCGCTTGAAGAAGAGTTCGACCCCGTGCTGCCATCTCAGTCGCTGCCAGAAGAAGTCATCAACATCAGCTCCCTGTTGACCCATCCAGGAGATGTCTCAGATTGAAGTTGTGAGCCAGCCTTGCCAGAAGAGAAGCTGCCAGATCTGAGTTAGTATGCCCAGTCCTCTGCATGCATTGGGTAGTGAAGTTTTCTTCGCTTTGGCTAAAGCCCTGCATGTATGAGAGGTAATCGTGTAGACTCGTGTTTTGCAAAACTCTAATTGTGTGGCCCCCTAGGGCATTTCAAAATGAATTTCGCTTGATGTTTTCTCCCCTTTTGAGTGCATATGTGATGCTTTAACGTTAGTGCTCATAAGTTGCTTTTAGCATAGTTCTCAATTCAGGAGTCAAGCAATAGTAGTTATGCTTAGCCCCCGAATCTGAGTAGTCCGTGCTTTGGAAAAACTCTATTCTTCCCTTATTCAAAACATTTGATTTGTTTGTGCTTATCATTGCTGAGCTTGTGTGTTTTCTTTTCGTTTTTCTTAAAAAGGTTTTCTCTAAAAACATAGATCACAAATTAGAGCTAATCCTTACCTTATGCTTCTATTCTCATCTTAACCCATCTGAAGAGAAAAGTGTCTTACCCAAGAAGATACCGGGAAGCTTACCCTTGAAGCCTGGAATAAGCTACAGAGGAACCTATCCAGTCGCTCGGTCAAAAGGACCGACCGTGAGAATCAAAGCACTGCCCCTGAGTCAAAGTAAACAGGAAAACAGGACAGAAGGAGTTATTACCATACAGAGAGGCAAAGATTCTTGGAACCAGAGACCACAAACATCAGGGTCATTGACCCCACCACTCACCCGTGCCCCCCGCACGCGTGCCCGCCTCCATGCGCACTACCACCGCCCACCCCCCTTTGCAGCGCACTACCACCGCCCACCCCCCTTTGCAGCGCACCCACCGCTGGCACCAGGCCCCCCTTCCCCTCCGTCGCACCTGTTGCCACGTAGCACCTACTCCATCACCACTACTCCGCAACCGAACACCAACGCTCACCTATAAACCCCCCCAGCTCCCTCAACTCCCAACTCGCTCAAAGCACACTCCAGATAAATCCCCTCTGCCAAATCGCAAGCAACTCCATTTTTCCACTCCCTCGCCCCTAAGATCACAATGCTTGGTGATTCTTGGGTCGAAGACTGTTGTACATGGTTCATAGTCTTCGGTTTCCTCCTCTGTATGATGGTAATACTCTTTGATAGAATCCTCCAGTGGGAAGAGCAAAGAGAAAGAAAGGGTCAGTGAAAAGAAGATAGCGAAGAGAAGATGAGAAGAAGGTTCTTCCAAAATCAACCATGTGCCAGTTATTTCTCTGTAGCCTTATCAAGCAGCAACAACAGAAGAAGGCCCCGTAACACCCTTGTTATGAGGTACTTCAAGGAGATCAAATCCCCAAGATTCAAGAGTTCTACCCTCATTCTTTTTAAGTGGGGTAGTATTCTAGCAAGGTTCCTGCAATGGAGAAAAAAAGAAGAAGGCCTGTAGCAAGCTTGTGGAGGACCAGATCATCGAAGCCTATAAGTTTCTGGATGAGAAGTGGTCACCCAAGTTTTGTTGATGAAGCACCAGAAGACCAATCAAGGAAGGAATCCATGTGGAAGTTCGCAAGAGAAAGGTTTGCGTGTCGGCATCGATGCTTCATCATAAGCTAGCTGCCAAGCGAAAGCCAGAAGCCTGAAGATGATCCTTGAGTAGCCAGAATCAGCGTTTGCAATCAGCAACCAGATGCCCCTCAAAGGCCAGATCTTGTTGAAGTTCCATCTCCTCGAAGAGTTGCAAAGTGAAGATATGTAGCTGAAGTAAAGCTATACCCATAACCCTTCTAAGCCGAATCTCGAGGACGAGATTCCTTTTAAGTGGGGTAGATTTGTAGCATCCCAAAAATTCAAATCCTGAAATTTTCTCAAACTCGCTCTAAATTCAAAATGAATTTCAAATTTCATTTCAAAATGTTTGTTTGCGAGTTGATATCAACAAATAAAGTATAATGGTCTATATTCTTTCTAAAATCCTCCTCAAAATATCCTACAAATATTTCCCTAGTGATCCTCTTCAAGTTCTTTCCAGAAATATTGCCCAAATATTCCACCAATATATCTCCAAGTATTTTCCTCTTGAGAAATACCTTTATAATCATTTTTCAAGTCCCTACAAATATTTCTTCGTAACTTTTCTCATGCTCATACGTATACGTATGCCTCCAGTGTCATACGGTGAGCTCTACAAGCTAATCTCACTTATACAAGACAAATACATGCAAATCTCCCACTAATCCTCTCATCCTCCCACTAACCCTCTCATCCCTCCCCCTAATCCCCCCACCATGGCTATAAATAGAGGGGCAAGAGCCTCCTCTCATCCCACCCCAAGCCATTTCATGGTAACTCTCCCCCCCCCCCACACACACCCACTCCATGTTCCACACAAGCACACACTAGCACAAGGATCGTTCGATCGTTCTTCGATCGTTCGTCCCCTGTTCTTAGTTTGTTCGTTCGTTCGTCCGATCGTTCGATCGTCCGTCCGATCGTTCATGGTTCGTTCGTCCGTTCGTCCGATCGTTCGATTGTTCGTCCGTTCGTTCGTCCAAATATTCTTTTTCCTACCGTTATGCTGCCGAAATTCCGATCGTTCGTTCGTTCGATCATTCATCGTTCGTTCATAGTTCCTATTCATCGTTCATCGTTCGTTCATAGTCCCTATTCATCGTTCTTCCAGATAATCTTTGTCCTGCCGTTATGCTGGCGAAATTCCGATCGTTCGTTCGTCCGATCATTCGATCGTTCGTCCGTTCGTTCATCCAAATAATCTTTGTCTTGCCGTTATGCTGCCGAAATTCCGATCGTTCGTTCGTTCGATCATTCGATCGTTCATCATTCGTTCATAGTTCCTATTCATCGTTCGTTCATGGTCCCTATTCATCGTTCTTCCAGATAATCTTTGTCCTGCCGTTATGCTGCCGAAATTCCGATCGTTCGTTCGTCCGATCATTCGATCGTTCGTCCGTTCGTTCATAGTTCCTATTCATCGTTCATCGTTCGTTCATAGTTCGTATTCATCGTTCATCGTTTGTTCATACGACTATTCACCATCACTATGCACCGTTACTATTCATCGACATTATTCACCATCGTTACTATTTAGTGTTACTATTCATCATCGTTACTATTCATCATCGTTACTACTCATCGATGATATCTAGTAACTTTTTCGTCGTCACTATTCATCATTACTATTCATCGATTAGCCGATCACCCCAAATTTCAACTACTCATACATCATGCTGTCCAGTCCACCTAAGACCAGCCAGACCCATATTCCAGTCATACGAACTCCGGTGACTGTGATTTTCCTTCCAGTAGGGAACTTCCCATCTGGTCACCCATCCCAGGTTTCTCCAAGTTGAGCACGCTTAACTTTAAGATTCCTTTGAACTAGGCTTCCAAACTCAGATTCCAATAATTCTTGTTTCTAAATTCTTATCAAACTATTCCCTATCCAACCATGTCATCCCTTAAGCATGGTCCATATTCCTAAAAACTCCCAAAATACTCTTGTCCCATATTCTGCCTATAACTCTCCTGTTCATACTAAGTCAGACGATTCATTCGTCACTATTCTCACCAACAGTGAATTTCACTGTGCTACACCACATACACCCAGCTATAAATACACCCAGCTACCCTCTCCCTCTCTACACACACTCAACACCCTCAGCCAAGGCAAACACCCCACCCACTCAGTTACTCTGCTCTGCCGGCTACACGCATAGTGTCGCTTCGCCTCCAGTCCACCCTCCTGGTAAGCACCTCCGCTCCACCACCAGTAATATCACAACACCACATGACACAGATTCTACTCAAGACTCTACCCATCCATATATCACTATCCTGACCACTATACTAAACATTTGTCGCTATACTTGTTGGTTTGTATGTTTGCTTGTTCATGTTGCATAGTTATCGGAGCGTTCGTGCCGTCTCGTGGAGGCCAGATCTACAAGTCTACGCCAGGCGGTGGAGCCAGAAGCCAGTTCCGCGAGCTCCCCTCCCCCCCTTCGCCGAATAAGCACGACAAGCTCACTGGATCCCTTTGATGCATAAATTACCTATGATTTTTCAACCACAACCCTCAGCCTGTTATTTTATGCATGATATGATTTTGAGACAAGTTATTATGGCCACCCAGCCGCTGGCCGCAATCAATCCCTGATATATATGTTCTAAATGATTTGAGAACAGGTGTGAGTTTTCAAAAGAAAATGTTTTTCAAAATGTGTGTGATGAAGGGTTTTCACCCTTATCACCTTGTGAGTGGGATAATCAGGGACTCCCTGGTTTAGGGGAGGGCCTAAGGTGTTGGCTCAGCTGGTTTAGGCGTGAGCAGAAGGATTGTCCCCTCATATAAGGACCGGTTTGTCATCTTCACTACCTATACTCTTTAATAGTACAACCACTCGAGACTGTGTGGGCAGTCACTCGATCTGAACTCGTGCGGTCCGACCCCAGGGTTATGAAGGCTGGGGAGCACCGGGAGGATAAGGAGGGGGAAAGTTTTGTCCGGTTTGGATATGGCGGTGGCCTGACTCCTTCCGGATAACCATTAAGGTTAGGACGTGCGAGGAAAGAAAGAGATTCGGATTTGGATCTCATTGATAATGAGATCGCATAACCGGACTAGTGGGTAAAGTGTACACCTCTGCGCAGAGTTTGAAAACCTATTCGAATAGTCTGTGTCCACAGGAATGGACGAGTCTGGTATGGTATGACAATTAATGTTTTGTTTTCCAAAAAAAAGAGATGCTTTTGAAAAGTGGTTTTTAAAAGGTTCGGCGGTTGAGCCGTGAGCTATGGTGGACGAGAAGTCCAGTAGCTGTTTTTGAAAATGAAAACCAGTGGGAACTGCTGAGATACCTAGATGGTTTAGTTCAAGGGATTTTGTTATAATACTGAAAAACTTCCTGCTCCTTTTGGAGAGGATGCGCTTTGCAAAAATACAAAATGTTTTTCAAAACAACTCTGCATAAAATATTGCTGTTTCTGCAAAATACCCTGAGCTCCACATATTCCATGCATTATATCTGATTTCCCCATTCCGCGGGTGAAGGTGGGCTGCTGAGTACGTTTGTACTCACCCTTGCTTATTTGTTGTTTTTCAGAAAAAGGAGATCGGGTAAGAGTTACGACTGTTCCCAACCTTGCCTGTGGCTGTTGGACCGCTGATTTGCTTCGCTGCGTATATCGGGCTGCTTCAGCCCCACTCTGATGATATGTCCCGAGTTGTGGACCAACTCTTAAAGTTGTTCGCCACCTTTATAGGTTTGTCTCGTTTAAGCAGATATGGAATCATTTGATGTATAAATGTGTTTACTAGCCTCCTGGGACTAGTAATTGTATCACATTTGAGTCACAGAGGATTGGGGACGCTTCAATTGATATGTTGGTCAATTGTTTTTTAGTTTTTCAGTCAAACATTGATGCAGAATAGACTATACTGCGTCCTAATGGCTTCCCTCTTATTTGCAGGGCTGTGGTCCTGTAGATGAATTCCCGTACATGAACTTGCCTCAAGACTACCTTCAACATGTTGAGTTGTACGATCCTGTCAGTGTCGAGCATGCCAACATCCTTGATGTGGGTCTGAAGATGGCAGATCGAGTGGTGACTGTTAGCCGCGGCTACTTGTGGGAGCTAAAGACAATGGAAAGCGGCTGGGGCCTCCACGACATCATTCGTTCTAACGACTGGAAGATTAATGGCATTGTGAACGACATCAATGCACTCGACTCTAACTATTTTTGTATCATTTAGCTTTCTCATAGCCTGAAATAGTAGTTGAAGAGATTTTGAGTGTCAATGTTTAACTTTAACCACTACCTTTATGACCTGTTGATTGGATCGGTGAACTGAGTGCAAATGGTGTCAATTCATTAATGTTTGCTGTTGTGCCGTCATAACGCACGGGCATTATACTATCATAGTGATGTTTATTGTTCTGTATCTATGTTTTATACTAATTTGTAACTCTTGTGGTAACGCACGGGCACCTACCTAGTATTTAAAGACAAAAGCAGGCAGTGAAGCGAAACAGACTCAGCAACTAACGCATAATGGCTGACATAAGCCGTAACAAAGTCAACGGCTAAAGAAGTCCTTCATCCTAATGGCATAGCAGCCTCCTGCATTTGATTATTCACACGCATGTGCTTCGTCAACTCGCCACACGCATCACTTAATAATGACGCATGCTAGGCAACTGTGGTTAATCACTCTATTATTTTTTTATTTATCACATATTAGTTCGAAAATAAACTGATGAACGATAATTATTCGAGAAGTGAGGTAGTACTATAGAGCAGAGACTCTCACTGTTGAGTCAAGTTCTCAAGTCACATATCCCTGAAATTAAAGATGCTCTAGTTCACTCGACTTTCAGGTCAACTAGCATGGCAGCCTCCTCCGTTTGATTGTTCACAACAGCATGTGCTCCGTCACCTTACACCACTCAATGATGCATGCCTGATAGACAATTATATCCAGGCTTATATGGAGACCAACACCTCCTTATATATAGAGAGAGGGGAGGGGTACCTTCATATACACACACGACAGAGCCAAGCTGATCTCATGCAATTCCATCAGAGGTAAATTCTTACAGCCACTCAGCTAATTGAATCCTTGTCCGCGATCCGAATTCCATACTGTTCATCTCACATGTGTGTGTGTGTGTACGCTACCTTTCATGATCAGGCGAAGGGACGCTGTAGATGCTTGAGCAGTGCTAATGGCGGAGGCGGTGGGTTCGGCGCTCGTCCAAGGCGCCGTCAGCCAAATCCTATCCAACCTGATCGACGGGCACGAGGAGGAGAGAGGAGAGAAGTCCAAGGACGACACCGAGACCAACCTGGAGCGGCTAGAGATGGCGCACATCAGGCTGGGGGCAGCGCTGGAGACGTCCGAGAGGTGGCGCGGGGTCACGGCCGACAACGCGTCGCTGCTGCGCTGGCGGAGGAACCTGAAGCGCGCGGCCCGGGAGTGCGACGCCATGCTCCACGAGTGCAAGCGCAGGGTCCTGGAGGACGAGGCGACGGAGCGGGAGGCGAGTCGCGGTCGCCTGGCCTTCCCCAGACGGGCGGCGCGCGCGGCCAGGGCGCTCGTCTCCTCCGCCCTCGGCCTCAACAACCTGCAGCCGAGCAGGGCCGCCGTGCGGAGGTTCGAGTGGTACGCGGACGGCGCGGGCGAGTTCCTGCGGTTCGTGGAGCTCGGCTGCTGCGCGCCGCGCTGCCGCGTGCCCTCCGCCGCCGACGCTTTCGTCCGGAACCTCGCCGCGGGGAGGAAGCTGCAGCACGTGGTGGAGCTGGGGGACCGGTGCACGTTCTTCCTGCTGTGGCTGCCGTTTTTCATCAGTGATCCTCCGGCGGAGGAGCGCGGGGTCGAGGTGGTCCTGTTCTTCATCCAGAAAGACGGCCTGGCGCCCCAGAACAGCTTCTACTTCAGCGTCACCCTGCAGCTCTCGGAGAGCACGGACGTTCTCGGGGTCGCCGTCGAATGCCTGGACCTGTACACGCCGCTTTTCGGGTCTAGAGTCGAGACGGTCAGGAACATGCTCACGCGGCTGCCTGCGCAGGACTTGTCGTGCTCGTGGGCGCCGTTTCTTGATTCGCGCCAGAAAAGGCACTGGGAGAACCTCCATTCCTGTGTCTCTCAGTGGCATCGCCCAGACCCGTCGTGCTGCAGGCAGCACGAGCTTCACTGTGGTAGTAGCAGCAACACAAGCACGCCGCCAGACGTCTCTCTGCTAGCGTCGGTCATCGGAGTGCACCTGCAGTGCCAGGTCGCGTTGCAGGATGAGGGCTCCCTGCAGTACCTGACAGCCGGCCTGCTGTTTGCGCCGCACGCTGGCTCTTCACAGGACCTGCGTCCGGCTGCGGACGACGACAGCGCATCATCAGCCGTGGTGGTGAGCCACCACAGCAGCGACGACGAGCACCGTCGCGCGCACGCAGGCGTCACCTTGGCCCAGGTGGAAGAGGTCACGCTGCCCATGGCCGTCGACTACTTCCGCCGGTACGCGGACGCGCCGGTCTACCGGATGCTGTGGAAGGCGAGGCATGGCGCCGCGTACATTCAGGTCGCGAAGGCGGCGTCAGGCACGGAGACGCAGAGCGCGCGGCGGGGCGGTAGCAGGGCAAGAAGCGCGGCGATGCGACGGCGGCAGGAGGAGGAGGAGCCGTACGTGATCCCTCACTTCCTCAGCCTGTGGGCCGCGCACGCGCCCAGCCGGCTGCAAGGCTCCATCGCGAGGTGGATGCGGAAGGAGAAGGAGAACCGGCTTGCACCTTCGCAGATGCGCCTCGAGTTCTAGGTCATTTTGCAAACCTGTATGCACTCATGCTTGCATATATAATCAGTAAACTGGTCGTTATGCCTCTTCCGGTCTTCCCCTCTAAAAATTCTTCGGGTATCACAGGTTTACTGGTTAGACCATATATTCTTTTTATTTATGAACTATGCACATGCTGTTGATTAATTAACGCTAATCGTGGAACTTAGCTCGGTCAAGAACAAAATGGCAAACCCCCCCCCCCCCCCCCCCCCCCCCCCCCCCCGGGAAATGAAAGAGGAGGAGGATGGCTTGGGTCCGTCTGACCAACTGACCCGCCAGAGGCCTACAGGTCTCCTACAGGGTGAAAACGGTATTTAGACCAAGACAAATAGCCCATATAGACCCACATTTGCAGCCACAACGAGCCCAACCTGGAACCCGTTGCGGCAAGCCCTCATACAGATACAGTCATAGTGCCTGTTTGTTTCGGATTCTGGCAGCTTCTGGCCACCAAAAGCTGTTGTGTACTGCCAAACGCTCAGCTTTTCAGCCAGCTTCTATAAAATTTGTTGGGACAAAAATCATCCAAAATTAACATAAACACATAATCGGTTGAGTCGTTGTAATAGTAGGAATCCGTTACTTTCTAGATCCTGAGCCCTATGAACAACTTTATCTTCCTCCACACATAATCGTAATGATACTCAGATTCTTTCTATAGCCAGATTCTCCCCACAGCCAGATTTTCAGAAAAGCTCGTCAGAAAAAAGCTGAACCAAACAGGCCCATTACCCTCCTGAGATTTCGCGCTCCGTTCACCCAAAATTTCCCCATCTCCGACCTCCCCCTTCCTCTCCCCCTGCCGCTCCCCGCGCCGAGAAGGAGAACCCCAGCCGCCGCGCAGCGCGCCGCCCATGGCCTCCTCGTCGGAGAACGCGGCTGTGCCGCCGGAGGAGGAGCCCCAGGCCCCGCCGCCGCCGGACACAGAGCCTACCGAGGCGGCGCCCGGCGAGGCGGAGGATGAGCCGCAAACCCTAGAGCGGGCGCAGGAGCTCTTCGACAGGGGTTCCAAGGCCATCGAGGATGAGGACTTCGTCGACGCCGTAGACTGTCTCAGCCGAGCGCTCGAGATCAGGTTAGGGTTTCCTTTCCCCTTCCCATTTCCCCCCTCTACCTCGGCGACATTAGCTGTGAAGCGACTCCGCGTGTCGGCAGAGTTCGGACCAATTGGCGGTTGGTACGGTGCTTTTTCTGTCCGGATCTGCTGGGTTTCGCATCAGTGCTTGTGTGGCTCGGTGATTCGGTCCAATAGGGTTTTAAGGGGTTATGTAGCAAAATGCTTAGCAGGAGTGTTTTCGTTTCGTCTCTGTCGTGGGTGAGATGTAGAGAGTCTGTCGTTGTCAGGGTCTCAGGGTTTTGTCGGATTTGGCTGCGAGCCCCGCTGTGGTTTGTACAGCAACACTTGGCCATGGGATGTCATCATGCGCAAACTGTGTTCGCCATTGGTTGCAAGTGTACTGTGGTATACAATGCTTAAGAAAAATGTGCTGTATGCCTGTGCTTATGCAAATATCTTGGAAGCCAACCAACAATGAACTAACTTAGGGACTTGTATCAGTAACTTGGTTGATAAAACCTCTGTATCTGTCAGTTTTCATTGTGCTGCTATTTCTCGTTTTACATTGCCTATTGTGGCCTGATGTAAGTTATGTTTATAACCTTTACAGTGGCACACTAACAATTTTGTGCACTCCTTGCCCACCAGGGCTTCACATTATGGAGAGCTCGCACCGGAGTGTGCCAGCACATACTTCAAATATGGATGTGCCCTGCTATACAAAGCTCAGGAGGAGAGTGATGTTTTGGGAAATGTTCCCAAGAGCTTGCCAAATGAAGACTCAGTGAAGAGTACAGCTACTAAAGATGACAGTGGAACCTCAAAGGTCTCTGGTACCGATGCGGAGGATGCTGCGTCATCAGAAAAAGTTGATGCTGAAGAAGGTATACACTTACCACATACATCTAGCAACGTTCATTGGATCACACTTTAATTCTGTGTCCCTTTATGATCTAATACCAAACACTAAGTTTGATCCCTTTCCTTGCTTTTTCTATATCTGCTAAACATTCTGTCGGGTACCATAATTAGGGGTACCCAGATCACAACCCTGAAATCCCTAGACGCTTGAGTAAGAAGGGAACATCAGCAAAACACGCTCCCGACATTACCAAGGCAAGGGATCAAATCCAAGTCACGCCTCGCCCGAGGCCAACCCTAGTCACGACTCGCCCAAGGCCACCCCCAAGCGGGAAACATAATCGTGACTCACCCGAGGCCAGCCTCGGGCGAGATGCACATTTCCGATTCGCCTGAGGGCGCCTCAGACGACGCTCAGGAGCTACCCGCTTTGGCTAACCACTCCGATTCCAGAACATGCATTTGTACGTTCACCTGCCCCGCTGAGGGCGCCAATGTCAACGAAGGACAACACGTCAACACGACTACGGTCTAATCTATGTTACCGCGCACGACGATGCACAGGGCGCGAATACCGGGCACTGTTTCCCTACTCCGACCATTGTTTCAACCACTCCGAGCGTGACCACATGTAAGGCCTCGGGAGAAATCTCCGCCTCGCCCGAGCTCGGCATTGGCCAACTACCCCAGCAGACGTGCATTAAATGCCACCTACCCTTCCGTGAATCTCACAGAGGACCATGCCAAGCACTGTGACAACTACAACTCGACATCTAGCCCATGTGCAAGCTGGGCTCGGGCACATGACCATTCTCTCGAGCTTAGCCTCGGCTCTCTACCCCATCAGAAGGATAGGCTACGGGGCTCGGACACGAGGACAAGGGTCATCCCGTCAGTCATGCCGCTACAGGGCTCGGACACGTCTCCTCTAACCACAACAACTGCGCACCAACCCTTGTACTCCTTGGTCTCCTCCTTGCGACTATAAAAAGAGGAACCCAGGGCCTTCTATGGGGGACATGACTTCATGGCACACAACCCTTCTCACCCCCTATATTGGCACTCAGCCTTAATCGTACTCAAGAGACTTGGGACACGCTCTCTCTCTCTCTCTCTCCTGCTTGGTTTCCAAAACACCGACACATTTACTTCTAATCAGTAATGTACTCCTGTGTTTTTGTAAAGTATTAGTTGAGTGGTAGAACTAATGTCTTGAATCGCTATCAGCATGCCATACGATTTCATTTCATTGAAGTGTTTTTAACAACATTTGTGCTATTTTAGTATTTGAGTAGGAGATAACATATATAGGTTTGCTTATACAATTATATGTTGATCATATTTCAAACTGCACTTGATTTGAGTGCTGGAAGGGTAGGTCTGGTACAGTGTTGGAGCTGTTTCACTGAGTCACCAGGTCCTGGGCTTGAAGCAGCCTCTCCACATTTGCGGGGAAAGGCTTGCCTCGTTTTATCCCTTCCCCAGACCACCCCACTCATGTGAAGGCTTCCGGCACTGGGTCTTCCACTTGTATATTGAATTATTGAGTGCTAAGTATGGGGTGTTACAACTCATGTTTTGCATTGCAATCAACATTCAGTTGGTTCATCAAAGTGGTTTGCTTTCTTGAACAAATTCTTCGTTGTCTTTGATAGGTAAGTTAGGTGATAACTGATTACTAGAAAATACTTTGAATGCTCATGTATTTTAAATGGGTCTGGTTTTATATATTTTCTTCCAGATTTGTATATTAAGTGTCCTCCGTACATGAAGAGATGCCGGGTTAATCATATATGTAACTTTGCTGCACTTGTGTCATTTAATTCTCATGCAACTAGCTGTTTAATCATTTTGCTTGCATGGGCTAACTTTTACTGAGATTCCAGTTTGCTGTTATTGCATTTTAGTAACTTATCACTTAGGCATATCTAATTGCTAGGCATATCACTTATGTACTTGTTTCTTTTAACTAGCAGTCCACTTCTAACAATACTCAGGCTGAATTAATATTGAGTAAAATGATGGTTATGTTCCATGTGTTTTTCTTTCTTACCGTGATAATTATTGATATAGTTCATTATTAGGTCACAACTCAAATGGCAAAAATCAGGAGAATGGGAATGGTGAAGTTGAGAAAGATGATGACGACGTCGACGATGATGAGAAGATGGGAGATGAAGAGGATAATGATTTGGATCTTTCTTGGAAAATGTTGGACATTGCTAGGGCAATAGTTGAGAAGAGCCAAGATAACACTATGGAGAAAGTAAAAATATATTCTGCTCTTGCTGAAGTGGCAACGGAAAGAGGTAGTCACAGTTACTTTGCGTCACACTCCAGCATTTTGAAATTTTTTTATTGGTGAGTGGTCTTAATACTCATGGCTAACTTTTAATTTCAGAGGACATGGACAACTCACTCAGTGACTATATGAAAGCTTTATCCATGTTGGAGCATTTGGTTGAGCCTGACCATCGTCGAGTTGTGGAATTGTATCCTCTTTGTCATAGTTACACTATTTTGTCTGCTAAAGAGAGATATTACAACCTGCAGTCAGAATTATATGACATTAGGATCATCAAATTGACTTGAATGTAATTCTTACGTCATATATAATGACTGGAGTCTGGAGGTAGTATTATTACATAAATAAGCATCTGCAACCTGGTCGTGCCTTGCTCTATTTTTCATGCCTTTATTTTATAGTTATTTGTAGCCTGATAAACTTATAATTTGGGTTGGTAAAGAATGCCTTTTTTATATTCAATAAATTAGTTCAGTTGTTTTGGTGGAATGCGTATCCATAACATTATTTACTTGAACGCACATGCTACTTTAGATGATATGATTGCTTCCCAGGGTCAGTTTGTTGATCTTCCTTTGTTATTTGCCTTAATCCAGTCTTAGAAACTTCCGCATTTGTTTGGTTTATGAACTAGTTTCCAAGATCGGAGAAGCAATTTCATACTGTGCAAAAGCAATTTCGCTATGCAAGTCACGCATACAGAGCCTGAAAAGTTCCAAGGATGCTTTGTTGGCTGGTATAGATGGTGATGCATCTGCTGCTGAAGCTGAAGGAGGCTCAGAAAAATCTGCCATTGAAAAAGAGCTAGAGCAGCTTACTAGCATATTGCCTGATCTTGAGAAGAAGGTAAACAGTTACAGATGCAATTTATTTTGCTTCATGTGCCTCTTACTGTATCAGTAATGAAGATGATTTATCTTAGCTCTAAGGGCCAATGACATCTCTAATTTGTTCTGCATTTAGCTTGAGGACCTGTCTGAAGCAAACCCAAGCGCTGACATGGATGAGATGGTGAAGGCAATCGTGTCCAGGGTAACTGATGTGATGCCAAAAGCTGCATCTTTTACTTCTTCCCAGATGGCAACCTCAAGCAATGGATTCGACTCCTCGGTTATGTCTACGGCAGCGACAACCGGAAGCTCTGGAAGCACCGTGACTGACCTTGGGGTTGTAGGCAGAGGCGTCAAACGAGCTAGCATCAAGCCGATCTCTGCTGAACCTGCTGCTAAGAAACCTGCACTTGATTCACCATCTCAACAAGGTGACAGCAGCATCAACTCTGAGGTTGTTCCTGCAACGCAGACTGGAGACGAGTCAGTATCTAAGTAAATTACAATTTCATTAGCCCTACTGTAATGTTAACTTGCTGGAACATATTAGCTGCTATGTAAACGCTTAAGAAGGGACTGCTGGGGCCATAGACTCATCGTGAGCTGACCATTGAAATGTTAAATTGCTGAGATCATCATGGCGGTAAATCATGTCTGCTATATCAAATATGCTTGGTGAGATGTGTACTTTCTGATTTTTTTGATGTATCTGACCGTAGTAGCCCATCACTTGCCTATCCACTGCTGTGGCTGTGCTACGATAGGACATTTCGTTTGTTACCATGATGTTGTCTTCTGAAATTCAGTATCTCTCGACCCTTCCACAAGGTACTCAGACTCAGCCTATTCAAGCCAACGTTTTGGAAGTTGGAACTGGGTGAAATCAAGACTTCAGCATCTGCGAGTTTTTTAGTTCTACGAATATGTGATGCCTTTTTTTTACCTATCAAAGATTGTGTAGAGAAGCACGTAACCGAGTTTATGATAGGTAACCGTAACATTAACAACTCGGCATACTTATTTATATATTGGTCATCTAAAGCATTTGAGCCATCTAGCTTTTCATATATTGCTAAGGTCGAGTGGAGGTTGAAAAAATTGTTTGACAACCTTTATGAAAATATATTTGTGAAAATTCTCAGACTTAAAGGTGGTAGTTGTTATATGAGGCAATATTTGTGGTTAGCATATTTTTAAATGTTTAAAAAACTGTTTTGAAACGGTTGAATTTGATGGCCAAAACCATGGATAAAAGATGACACCAAGCCACCTGATGAAGCAAGGTTTTACAAGCCTAGAAATGAATTAAACGTTCTTAACTTCTTCAACTTAACTTGAATGCACGTCATATGAATGACATGCCTCGCCTTTGACTAAGGTAAAATTAATTGTTCATAAGCATTCATATCTTAATAGCATACAATTAGTTCGTAGTCATTTATAAGTAATGAATTGCAAATAAAAGTAAATTTGATATTTATATCCTAGTACTACTATTTCTACGATTGATTATTTGTAGTGGCAGTATATAGCTTTTCCATGAATAAGTGAACTTAGCGTTTCAACTAAAATATGAGCTACTAAGTGTAGAATTAAAATTTGACAATATAACCACTGCAAAATATGTGAAAATGCTTAAAGTTGGTCAAATCGAGTTATATTCCTAAGGACCTAGTTTAATTCAAGATCTTTGGCTCAACGAATAAGCTAATCCATCTCATAGCATGCGCCTTTACAAACATCCAATGACCATGTTTAGCATAATTTTTGCTTGTTGCAAAAACAACTTATGTGAAAAGATAGTGAAGTACAACTTTTGATTATTACGTGCTTTTAGTTTATTATTATAAGAAATAACTGAATTGATAAGTTGTTGTGGTACAACTTCTACTTAAATCTACGGAGCTATAAAATAAGTTGTGCCTATATCAAGCTAGTCGCGGGTTCGTTAGTCAAAAAGCTTGACGGAGACCTTGGAATCCTCGCAGACTCTGAGGTGGCGTGCCAAGTCCTCCTTGTCCACGGGCTTGCCCTGGCAGTGCACACGCAGGGGCGGCGTGAGGTTGCACGGCTCCATGGACACGGCCCGCCGGCACGGCGGCTCCGGAACCTTGTGGCCGTCCGCTGTGAGCAGGATCGTCGGCCGGACGCCGGCGAGGCTGCTGCTCACGTACCCGAACGTGGACCTCCCGGACGTGAGGAGCTCCTCACAGAAGCTGAGCAGGTAGATCTCCGCAAGCGCTCTCTGGTTGTGCGCCATGTTGTCCGTCGCCTGCCGCTCCTCGTGCGACGGCTGGAACACGGCCACCCTCTCGCCGCCCTTCGCCGGGTGCTCGTAGTACCTCCTCCTCAGCCGCTCGTAGTAGTCGGCGTACAGAGATGCCACCAGGATGGCCGTGGAGTTGGAGCCATCCTCGCTGCTCGCCGCCGCCGCCGCCTCGTTGCCACCAGTAGCGTCGTCGTCGGTCTCTGGCAGTACGTGCTCCTGCCGCGAGCACGCGAGGATCTGGCTGTACATGTCGTCGACGGGGATGGAGCCGAAGCCGAACATCCTGATCTGCACGCCGATCCTCCGCTTCGCCGGAGCCAGGTACGAGCGGTAGTACGTGGTGGCCAGCCTCCACACGGGGTTGGTCGGGTGGAGGAGGTACCGGGACAGGAGGTGGCTCACGCTTTCCTTGGAGGGGAACAGCCGGCGCAGCTCGTCCTGGAACTCCGCCACCCCGTACAGCGATGGCGCGAAATAGAGGTCGCTGTACAGCAGCAGCCAGTTGACGTCGCGGAGCACTTGCTGGTGCTCGCCGCAGAAGAAGAGCGGGTCCTTGAGCTGCCACCCCAGGCTGAGGTACACGTACGGAGGCACGCCCAACGCCGTCGCGTTTGCGGCGGGCCCGACGGCCTTGGCGTCGAGGAGCCTCGTGTACGACCGCTCGATGCTCTGCCCCCGCGGGACCAGGTCGGGCACAGGGAAGTCCTCCACGGGGAGCCGCCACGTCGTGCCCGGGAACGGCTCGCAGAAGAGGTCGCCCGAGCCCGCGGCAGGCAGGGCGGCGAGGAAGACGCGGCCCGTCAGCAGCGCGTAGAGGAAGCCGCTCACCATGGACAGCATGCGGTTGCCGAGGCCGTCGAAGGGGAGCCACACCACGTAGGTGCACTCCAGTCCCTCGGCGCTGCGGCCGGACCGGAGCTGCTCGACGGCCTTGGCGTAGAGCGGCGTGCCCGGCGCGCACCGCCTGTGCCGGGCCTCGTAGGCGCGCAGCTTGCTCTGGAGGTGCGCCGACGCCGCGTACGGGAAGTGCTTGTAGTACCGCCACGCCTCGTACCGGCTCCGGCACGCCCGCCGGTCCATGCCGGCTGGGAGTAGCCCGCCGAACAGCTCGTCGCGGCCACGGGGAGCGTCCGTGGTAAGCCCTGGAGCTGGAAGGGGTAAGGGGAGGCGCTACACCTACACAGTGCTAGCAATATAGCATACACAGCACGTGACAAAAATGACAAGGACACGAGTAACCGACCGAACCTGCTGTTCCATTGGTCGTGTCTGTCAGCTTGGCCTTGGCGACATCGATCTGCAGCCAGGGCATCGACGACGCGCTCTCTCGGCCGAGGACGAAGCACGCGAGGAGCAGGCCGCCGACGAGCAAAGCCCCGCGGCTGCACCCCGCCTTCTCCCTCCCCAGCCACGGCTCCGGCGCCGCCGCCGCCGCCTTCAGATCGTCGTCCACTGGCTTTGACACCATGCGTGCAGCGCCGCTCGCCATCTCCATCGATCGCCTCCGTGCCGTGCGGCGTGCGCGCGTGGCCGACGACGACGCATTTAATGGATTGGATACGCGGCTGCATGCGTGTACCGGAAGAGTTGTGTAAGCTGGAGATGGAGTTCACGTCGGTGATTGCACGCGAACGTGGGAGACTGAGGCCATGGGGCCGTGCGGTGGTTTGCGGCTCCTGTACTTTACTTGAACAGTAATTTTCCGTGCTAACTTTATGGAACAACTCAAAAAATTAGAAAAAAACTAGAAAAAACAATAATTTCAAAAGCCAAAAGTCTAAAATTAACAACAAAAAAACACACCAAATGGTCTTATGTTGTTGATATTAACTACTCTCTCCGTTATTTTTTATTTGCCGCAGTTCAGTTTAAAAATGAACTAGCGAGCGATAAATATTCGAGACAGAAGTAAGACATAACAAATATACTTAAAAACTAAATCATTGAGCTTAGCACTCCAAATGTCGCAATTGTTTTAAAAGCATCTAAATGCGGGCACAAGAATCTAATTCTTAAATATCTTGGGAAAATATTGTCTTTTGCTTCATTGTCTCAGCACTTCAACATATCTGCCAAGAGTTGGATCCTCAGTTCATTCCTATCTAGCCCATGAATTATGGCAATACTAATACCATTGTCACAAAAAGTAGATAACATAATGATTCTTATACTCACCAAATATGTATAATAAAAACAGCTAAAAATGTGCGTCAAGAGTTGGTTTAATATGAATCACAATAAACTGTTAGTGCATATATAACCTCATTAAATAAAGAATGTCTTGAGGGGTCTATAGGGGGAGGGGGGAGTTATTCACGAAGAGTCGTCTCTTCGTAATTTTCTATATATATTCTGTCTTTTAACTGTATTTATAATTTATAAAGTTAGAATTATATCATATAATATCTTAGTTGTTCCTAATAATTAGAAAACCAAACCAAAAATTCAGGGCTATACATGGTCTTATGAATTTCACTAGCATCATCGTTGAATTGAATTCATGGCATTGTGGTTCATGTACTACAGATTCAGAATTTATTTGGTTCGGTGTATAACTTGCCACATTTTATATAACTTTTATGCTTAAGATTAACGACTAACCTTATCTAAAGTGTGACACAGTTAGCCACAAACTAAACAACACTTCAATTCCTGGTCAAAATGACCACGTACGCACGTCAACCTGGTGTGCTTCGGGCGCAGCGCAGGAATAGGCCGATCGAACATCCGGCGTTGACCGGCTTGGATGCTGAGTGTTGACGAAGGCAGTGATGCATGCCTTTTTCAAACTGAAGCAACTGATCGGCAGCTCAGCAGAGAGCATATATATATATATATATATATATATATTTGCACTTTAGATCATACTATTTAGTATTTACAACGTAAAGTTTAAAATGCTATTTATTATTTACAACATAAAGTTTAAAATAGTGAGTGATACAGAATGTGGCATATAGAAACTCTTAGTAATCCAGCACCGAAATGCATGACTGGCAAATACGTTCCATGATTTTAAGCTTGTAATCTGGCAACTTGATGCCAATGCTACCAGCCCACCACGGGCGCCGTGGGAGATTGAGGATGCGAGATTTGTTCTTACCAGCCCACCACGGGCACCGATGCATATATGCAAGTCTAGATAAGTCTATTAAGGGTTAATTCAGTTAGCTCTCAGTGTATATGGATTGAGTGAGATTGGATGTGTTTAAATCTCAAACAAGCCAATCTTCTTCTTAATTTTTTCCAATCTCATCTAATCCATGGGTAACGGGATTAACCGAACAAGGCCTAACCAGTCACAAAAAATGGTGGCAAAGCTTTTACAACAATCATAATTACGATGAGGTAAGTGGTGTGGAGCTAGATATAAAGACACTGGACTATAAATGACAAACTGTGTCTAACGATTCACCCTAAGATATGACCCATTTAATAGCGCCACATCACGGCACGATATAATTTAAAGTGTACCCATGTCGTGTCTAGCCCATCTTCTCGGCTCATGGTACCGACCTGGTCGCACGATTTTTTCTTTATTTTAGGATTATTAGAATGTAAATTTGTAGTACATATCCTTTATATATAGCACAAATCAACAAGTGATGCAAATCTCTTATTGTGTTATCAAGCACATTATTACAGATAAAAATAACATTATGCATTGAAATATTTTATACATTATTCGCTCTCTACAACAAAAGGTAAAAAAAATATCCGTATCCGTATTGTGTCCGAATTTTATATCTGTCACTTGATAATATATATAACAAAATTAAGGTTTACCTTTACGAGAATTTACAATAATAATGCTAAAAACAATAATACAAAATTGTATAGCGGATTTTATATCCTAATTATTCATAATCAAAGAAGAAAAAGGGCAAAAGATCGATATCTCCGTTGTCATCTTAAACAGTGAAAAATAGTGTTTAGGATACGGACGTATACACGATCAGGAGGTGAATCCATCTTAGTTCTGCTTCGATCATCCAGCCCGGTAGCACGAAAATGTGTGATCGTGGTTGGCTGGCCCAACAAGCCGTAGCCAGGCTCGGCCCCCCGTGAATGCAGCAGGCCTTTATTACATCAAAAAAAAAATGCAAGAAGAAAACTTTCAAAGTAATTTTACCAAGCTTAGTAACTTTAAAGGCAATTTAACAAACTTTTAATAGACACACACACACACATTATTTGTGTGGGTAAGTAAATAACCTGTGAAAATATAGCAACTGTGTAGCAGTCCTAGGGGATTATTAGCCTTTTTTTATCAGATCCATAGTGTACACGTCTTTAGATATGAACATAATTTTTTTAAAAAAGATTGTGAACACGGGCTCGGGTGGGCCCCGGAAGGCGCATGCTGCATGCATGCACGTCGCCACGTACGCGAGGGACGTGTCGTGGGCCGGGCCGACTGCCTACGCTGCGCTGCCCGCCATCGCTGATTATTACTGGTGGTGGGTACATCACATGCACGCACACATGTTTCGCGAGCGCGTTATCGGGTAGGGCACACTCCTGGATTTGATTTAAATGTCATGTCCAGGGATTAATTTTGTATTACTGTAAAGCAGCTCCATGATTGCAGGCGGTACACTGTGCCCCGCTGCAGCTTTCTTCTTCTTGTGATCCTAGCTGGGACACGTAGGCTGCCGCCAGTGTCTTGTTGAAACGCACAGCAGAGGGAGGGTCCCGGCCACCGGTCAGGCGTCGTTTCAAGCGCCTGATCTTTGCTCGTCGCGGCGCTTTGTATACATACTCGTCATGCCTACATGGTGTTAATTTAGTATATAATTGTTATTATATCATATCTACAAAGCTTCTCGTTGCGTCCAATTAAAAAAATATACTATATCCCATATGTGAACTAACCATCGCGTAGTTCGTTCTGTTTTGGAGCGATCGACTGCAGGCTCGCACCAAAAAGGTTAGATTAGCTGCTGGTGATCTAAAGTTCTAAGCGGAATCTAAGCTTACACTACCATAATATGTACAGTATATAGCAGAAGATGGTCACCATGTTGGCGGCAGTAGCTGCTATGGAATGGTGGATGTAAGATTGAACTAAAATAGGGGCTGATTTACATAGTTATCATTGGTTAAAGCAATAGAAACAAGCAGAGGGGCTCATTTTTCTCTATTCCTCTTCCTCTTCCCTTCTTCTCTAACATTCACATCTTTCTTTAATATAGAGTGAGGGACTAATTTTTCTCAATTCTTCTTTCTCCTTTTTCCTTCACAGCTTTAGGAGGCTGAAGCCCTAGCCCTAGGGTTGGAAATAAATGTCTAGAAATCCAAATTATCCGTATTCGTATTCGTTAAAACTGCTAATATGGATATTTGTATCCGTATTTGATTTCAATGTGGATGTCAAATGGGTATACCGAATTCAATCTATAGTAGTTTTCTCTTTCCGATTCTATATTCGTATTCGAAAAAAACCATGAAACATCTGATACTATCTGTATCCGTGAAAAAAATATGTTCCATAAAACCATTTAAAACTTAATTTTATCACTAATTAACAATTACAAATGATTTTAAGTTTAATAATATACTAGAAAATGATATATATATATATATCATTTTAAATATAAAAAATATTTATATAATAAATAAAAAAATATATCAACCTTATATTTCTAGTGACATTCAATAATAAAATTCAATAGGTTCCACAAACATTCATTTATAACTCTCCACTTTATGTATATAAGAACATATATCAACGAAGTTCAATAAACATTCAACTATAACTTTCTACTTTACAATATATAGATAAATGTTTTCATGTTTTCATTTAAGTTTTGGTACACACATTTATATAGGACATTCATTTATTTTAGAACGGAAATTTTGTTTTTCTTGGTACATTTACTATTTTATATCAAGTTTAGTTTACTTGTATTTGTATAAATATCACTTATTAAATATCACGTGTTGTTATTTACCTAATGTTACATGATTCGATAGCTTAAAATATTATTTATACAATTTTGTTGACTTGATAGGGAGGATCACGAGAGATCTATTTTAATTTAAGGTTATTTTGACTATCTATAAACTTGTATTTAAATAAAAATCCACATATACATATGTTAAATTTCAGGGTGTGATGTTTGAGTTGAATTGAGTAAATATCCGAATAAGAATTCGGATTCGACTATCCGTTTTGTATTCGTATCCGGATGTAGACTAAAATATGGTAAATTGTGACATTCGAATTCATATTTATGCGTATTCGATCCGTTTTCACCCCTACCTAGCCCCCCTTCAGATCTGCTCTGTCGCTATGCTACTGCTACAATATGTAACATAATATTGTAAGAGCAAGTATAATGGTTGGAGGTAAGAGCATCTCCAAGAGTTCCTCAGGAAATGACTCCTTAAAATCAGTTTTAATGGACATCTAAATAATTAGTGGGGATAGATTTTTATCATTTCTCCAACAGATCTTTTAAAGCGGCATATTGTTTCTGGGTAGCCCGAAAACCCCCCTCATTTATAGCTACAAATTAGGGAGTTTTAAGGGTTATGAAAAAAAGTTGAGAGCGCGTTAGGGGAACTGTTAGAGTCACGTTTTTTTGTTCTTCCAAAAAAATGATTTAGGGGAGATTTCTAGTGAGCTAAATACTAGTTTGGAAGAGAGAAAAGAGGAGAGAGAAAGTGAGTAGAAATGGGCTACAACCTAACATGCAGCTTATACACGAAAAACTAAAAAAATCTGAAAGAGACGGGTAACCATTATACATATCGGCTTTATTATTGCTCTCCAGTCTCCGCTACTCGGGCTGAGCTGCATACGCGTGCGTATCCTGTCTACCACGGCACCAAGCCGCGGCAGTAAATAAAAGGGTAGTAATAATAATAAAGTAAATAAACAATGACGACAAAACGGTAACAATAATAAATAAGCGACATCTGGGGAGCAAGCAAACGATCCCGGGGTCCACGCAGGTCAGCTGGCGTGGCCCCAGCGGCACGCCAGCCTGTCATGCTCCCGTCCCTTCCCTTCCCTTCCCTTCTTCTCCAAGTCCAAGTCCAAGCCAGCAGCTGCAGCCTGCAGCTAGGCGACAAGCCACTCTGCACCGCTCGCCTATAAAACCAGCCGCCTCCACACCGCCATGTCATTCATTCCATTCCCCCCATTCGACGCCAGCCGCGGCAACCGCCACACGGACGGCCATCTCAACCGCCACACTAGCTACAAGCGAGCTTTCCAAATCCCGCGGACGGGACACCAATGGGGCTGTGCATGTCGCGCGGCGAGACCACGCCGACGCGGGCGGCCCCGCCGCCCAGCAAGGACACGGCGCTGGTGCTGATGCCGAGCGGCGAGATGCGGGAGTACCCGCCGCACACGGCCACGGCCGCGCGGGTGCTGCAGGACGCCTCCGCCTCCGCCTCCGCAGACTGGTTCCTGTGCGACGCGGACAGGGTGGGGTTCGAGGGCCCCGTCCCGGCGCTGGGCGGCGCGGAGGCGCTGCGCGCGGGGCAGATCTACTTCGTGCTCCCGGCCGCCGCGCGCCGCCGCGGCCTGCGGCGCGAGGACGTCGCGGCGCTCGCCGTCCGGGCCTCCGCCGCGCTCTCCGCTCGCCACTCCTGCGCGCGCGGCAAGCGGAGCAGGCGCTGCGGCGCCGTCGCGCCCCTCGTCTTCGCGCCGCCTCCTCCGCCGGAGGATGAGGAGGAGGAGCACGGGCGGTGGGAGACATTCGTCGCGGCGCGCAAGGCTCCTCCGGTGCGCCGGCACTCGCGTCCGACCTCACGGCGATCCCGGAGTGCGAGATGGCGAGTGAGTAGCGAGGGCTCAGACTGGCGGGGATGATGGAACAGTCACTTGGCCGTGTGTTGCCAAGACTTGGACTCTTCTGGAAGCAGAGGACGCTGGCCATGTTCAGCGCCAAAAACGAACGAAGGAAACGCGACACCAATCCGCACCATGTTTGTACACGCACGCTTTTTTTTTCAGAAATACAAATGGTGAACCGTACCTTGAAGTGAAGTGAACTCGGCGGCGCCAATGATGAAATGCGATAAGGGTTCGACGTCCAGGCAGAAACTTTATTGGGCCGTAGTGGGCCAAGTGAATTCGTGGGCTGCGACCCAGTTCTTCTGAACCTGTAAGTAAGGATTCAGGATTGAGGACGTGAAAGTATTGGGCTGAGCTCGCGTTCTTCCTTCGTCTGAATTCCTGCCACCGCTGTCATGCATGCACTGCTGCTGCTGCTCTACTACACCAATGGCAATGGAATCGTGCACAAGAGATACCACCAATGGAGCCTGGCTAGCCGATGCTTTCATGGCCGTCTTCACCAACCCTAGCTCCTGCACGCGACGCGACTAAGGGCCTGTTTGGTTCGGCTTTTTTCTGACCAGCTTTTCTGAAAATCTGGCTGTGGAGAGAATCTGGCTGTGGGGAAAATCTGAGTATCATTACGATTACGTGTGGAGTAAGATAAAGTTGTTCATAGGGCTCAGGATTTAGAAAGTGACGGATTCCTACTATTACAACGACTCAACCGATTATGTGTTTAGGTTGATTTTTGATGGTTTTTGCCTCCAACGAATTTTATAGAAGCTGACTGGAAAGCTAAGCGTTTGATAGTCCGCAGCAGCTTTTGGTGGCCAGAAGCTGCCAGAAGCCGAAACAAACAGGCACGGAGTAACAGCAGCAGCAGCAGTAGATACTGTGTGCATGCATACGTACGTACGGATGCATCGATTTCCATCGATGGCGGCAGTGCTAATTACAGAACATAACAGTGTTCAAACAAAACTCTGCCAGCGTTCAAAACAGTAAAGATTGCCAAGAAATAGCTGCCCCAACAGTAAAAATCACGCAGGAAGGTTGATTTCTGCGCCAAGAAATCAGAACGGGTTGTCACATCACATCGATCCCAAAAGCATTACAACAACAGAGAGGAACAAACTCCAGCGTCTCCTAACTCAAAGTCTCCTACTACTACTACTGAAACTTGAAAGAAACTGCATCGCGTGGACTCTTGTCATTTCCAGACAACGACCGCTGGACGACGGTCAGTGCCGCCGCGACGACGACGACCACGAGGAGCTCCCACTCCCAGGCTGCTCGGCGTACGGCCTGACGAAGGTCCTCCTCCACCACACCTCGAACGCCCGCTGCAGGTTGGGGCACCCGTCGCCTCCGGCCCTGAGGAACCTGCCCAGCCACGCCAGCAGCACGGCCTGCTGCTCCTCCAGCGGCAGCGTCAGGACGGCCTGCCCGATGCCGTCCTCCACCGCGGCGCGGTCGAACCAGCGGCACCCGTGCTGCAGCCACCTGTAGTCGTCCATCAGCGGCGGCAGCCACACGTCCAGCAGCCGCCGCCGCGTCTCCCTGGACGGCAGCGCCTCACCCTTCCCGACCGCCACCAGCAGCCTCGCGGTCACGCAGCTCACCAGGTGCCGGTGCATCACCGGTATCCTGGGGTGCAGCTCCGCGGCCAGCTCCGTCTGGCTCGCCCAGATGGCCGTCAGCTCGTCGGCCGCGTGCCGCTCCGACAGGATCTCCGCTAGCCAGAGAAGGTTGTCCGCCTCCAGACCGATCTTTCTGAACGCCTGCTCTTTGCTGCCTGCAGACGACGATTCTTCTTCGCCCGCGAGCTCGTCTGCACCGGCAGCTTGGCGAGACAGCGCCAGCAGGGAATCCAGGCAGTTCTGGAAACACCCGTACAAGGTCGTGATACAGGACGAGTCTGCTGAAGAACCATTGGCGCTGCTGCCGTTGCTGCTTTCCTTGAACAGCTTCAGGACCAGAGACTTCATCTCGCGCCGGCCTCTGTCCTCGCTGCTCTTCAGCACCAGCTCAATGATGTGCGCAAGGGTGTCGTTCGGCGGATTTGTGAGGGTGTCAGATGTCACTCTCCTTAGCAAGGGGTTAGCCCTGTGATCCTCGCCGTGCAGCTGCCGTATGGACGACACCACGTTCTCCTCCTCGTCGCCGACCCAAGGAACCGCTTCCAGGTAGTCTAAACATGATGTGATGCATGCACGGAAGCCTAGTGATTCTGCGACCTATAGAGAGAACAAAACGTAAAAAAAAAATGCATACGTTAAAAACGAAAAGGAAGTTAAATTTGCTTTGCAATGTCCAGCTGATCGTTCGTAAATAATTTGCAAAAAAATAAAAAAAAAACAAATATTTTCAGACAGTCATGCTCTAGATCAGATTCAGAGAAATGAGACTGGGCAGCCTACCTAATTTGTGACAGACCAACTATGCATCAACAAAATTTCAAGATGATTTCAGATAAGTTGTAGAATATGCATATTTTGTCACAGTCTGTTGCAGGGTGAGCGTACCATAGTAATGTGAGAAAATATGAACAGTAGCCCCAAAATGCGATAGCATGAAATAGACATAGAAACATATTCAGCTGGATCTAATCAGGACCACAATTTTGCAAGATTGTAGTTCCAGTAAACAATGTGTGAGTCAGTAAAGTTTCAGTTAGCATACAGGGCATTAAAATTTGTGGTTTCAAATCACTAAAAGACCCTAAATTTGGTGATATGCAAGTTTAAGCTTAGTAATTGTTTTGAACCACCACAGTTCACGCATGCTTCAAATGTTCAGCATTTGTCAATAATACAGATTAGAATATGCATACACACAAATGTATATAGCATGCGAAGACATTGGCAACAAGAAAAAAAACAAACAAAAAATATCAAATTAGTAAACTGCGGTAGGAGAAACCTTCAAGATTCGCAGAACTCGTGGAACATTTTGCTTGATAAGCCTCTGCTTGACATCCTTGCAGTACATCAACCCAACAGTCTCGACATAAATCTCCACATCCTCACAATCTGGCACCTCAATGCATGACACCGGAGACTGCCTCGAGATTCTATCGGCAAAAAAGGTACTATTTTCAGCAAGAATGCTCTTGTGAACAATCATCTTCACAGCTACCCCTTCCATGCCATGCAGCACAACCTTCAGATCACTTGTGCCGAGCTGCCCAAACCCGACCGAGATCTTATGCTGCTTTGGCCGTTTCTCAGGTGCCGGTGCAGGTACTACCTTTGGCGGATCAGGGGCAGCAACAGCATTTGCTGGAGGGCACACTTGCTCATCTGAATGGGTTCTGGACCTAGTAGGAGTGGACTGTGCTCTCTTCTCTGAAGAAATGGTTGGCACCCTCTGAACCGAGGATGCCTTCGATGGTGCAGGGGATGCTCCCCCTCTAGGCCTGCCCTGCTGGTTTGGGCTCTTCGCTGTCTTCTGAAGCGCGGCCTGTGATGGGCAGCACCAGAATCCTTCCGGGGTGACGGCAATGGGCACATTTCTGACCCTTGGTGGCTGGCCATCCAGCCTACCGATCTTGAACTCTGCCATGACTATCTTATGAAAAAGCCTGTATGTTCCTTCAGAGATGGCTAACTGGATGGGGGTGTTTGGCCTTCAGAGGATTGCTCAGTTGTGTGCTGTGAACGGTTCTAATCTGCACACCTGAAGGACAAGGGTCGAAATGTTTAGTTCGGACTTCAAGCAAACGACTAAATTAGGAATTTAGGATACACTGTGTATAGCGAAGAATGCCAATTAAGAAACAAGAAAGCATTGCAGCGCTCAGGTTCTCCAAATTTCCTAGCGCTCAATAATTGGTAAGCCTGCATGCAACCTTTGTACAGACAAAAAATAGTTCTGATCTCTATTCAAACCATAGCAAGTAAGCAAATTGGAATCAGGAGCACGGGAAACGGTATAGAAGTGTAAAACAACTAGTATAACCACAAGAACAGGAACCAACAATTTGCTGAACCTCACTATTGAACTGAATGGACACAGAAGCAAACCAAAAGCTACTCTAAATTACAGTGTCACATTCCCCGCCTCTTCCAATCTTGCAAACTAAGGCACCAAATCAAAACCAGGAACTGCTAGAACATCACATGACTACCACATAAAAGTAAGAAAGAAGAAAGAAGAATAGTTTGGATCTCTACATTTCCTACCGGTCAGTAATTAATTGGAGCCCGCAACCTTTGAACAAACCAGAATAGTCTGGATCTCTGTTCAAACCCTAGCAAGTTAGCATGTTCGAAGCAAGGGCACCGCAAGCAGTAAAAACAATTACTAGAACAACAAGAACATGAACCAACAACATACTGAACCTCACTCTAGACCGGGCACAAATGCTCAAAGGCATCACATCAAATTGGCACAAAACCTAACCGCAGGGCACCCTGAATTACAGTCCCACATTCCCCACCCCCTCTCTTGGAATTGGAAATCAAGGCACCCTGCCTGGATCACAGCCCCACGTTCCCCGCCCCCCTCACTTCCAAATGAAGGCACCAAGACAAAACCGAAGAAGTAGTCAAACATCACATAGCTAGCACACAGACAAAATCGAAGGGAACAGGAAGTAACGAAGGCGGACACGAAGCACCGTTACGTTGGGACGAAGCTGGCCAGGAGTTACCTCTCTCGCATCACATTCCGGCTCGGCTCCAATCAATCAAGGAAACGAGAGGTGGCTTCACTCACAGCTGCACCACTCCTTTCTTCCCTCCCTCCCTCCCTGCACTAGTCCACTCCCTGGAGAGCTGGCGGGGGGCAAGCGAGGAGGAGAGCGGGAAAGAGAAAGCCAAGAGGACACAGCACAGAGGCGTGGACAGGTAAGCTAGCTAGCTAGCTAGGCGCGGGCATGAACGCGTCCACTCCATCTCCACCACCACCTGCACCTCCTTTAACCCATCAGCAATCAGTAGTGCACCCCCTTTAGCCCGCTAGCACACCGCGGCCGCCATTATGCCGCCTCCCCACCCCCAGCACCTCCTCCTCAAGATCCCATCTTTTGTTTTTCTTTCTCGCCTCCCCTCCCTTTGGGCCTTTCCCGTCGCGTGCTGCGGCAGGAGCGAGCAGGGGCTACTGGTGGCCGTGTTGCATCGCCATCGTAGCAGGGCAGCAACAGGGGGCCAGGGGACTGTAGAAGCAAGCAGCAGCAGCGGCGGCGGCAGAGATGCAGAGTACGGGGCGCGTCGCTTCCGGCGTCTTGCTCCCTCGACTGGGCTCGGCGCAGCTGGAGATGCCCCTCTCGGTCCTCATCCAACGATACTCACACCCGTCACTCGGATTCGCCTGTCTCCTTCGGCTCGGCCACGCCGCTGCGAATGGTGATTCACACAGTCAAGTCTCAGTCAGTCCTCGCGAAGAAAGATTTTTTACTGCAGCTTTTTGTCCGTCCGATTCCGAGTCCCTAGCTTACTTTGCCGATGCGGCGGGGCCACACGTCAGGGATCATGTGTTTCCCGCGGTCTGCGTGCAGCGTATCAGGGCACCAGAACCCTAAACCCGGAACCTGCAGATTTTTAATCCGTAATGCTTAGTCCCGTTTGGTTAGAGGTACTCATCTTTAGTCTCTAATTTTTAGTCACGTCTAGTCTTTATTTTGCCAAACGTAAAGACTAAAGTAGAGACTAATTAGACTTTAGTCTTTAGTCCTCACATGAGTGTCTTTAGTCCTCGCATGGGTGCTAAAAGGGACTAAAGGGCAATATTTACTTCAATTACTCTTGCTAGAAAACTGGTGTCAAACAAAAGAAAGAGCATTTTAGTCTTTATGTGTTATATTTAATGTATTTAGAATCTGTTTAGTCCCTACAACTAAACAGGATAGGGACTAAAATTTAGTCCCTAGACTAAACTTTAGTCTAATGGAACCGAACGGAGCCTTAGTAGATCTTAGATATTTAACGATGCTATATTTTCAGTGTTAGAAAATGGTACTAATGAAAACGGTCCTTCGTGACCATTTTCATCAAAAAATAGAGATCGTATGGAGAGGGTTTTATACCTGACCCATTAATATTTTCATGTCATACGTCACATTTTTTAAATTTCGGTCGAGACCATTTTTTTTCTTGTAAAATCTATAGGAGTTAGTTGTTCATGGATGTTTTTTCTGTAAAATGGTGGCTCGTATGTCCTTTGATAATTATCGAGAGGCTTATATATATGTTTTCTTGTCATATATTATAAACTTGTTTTTTTTGTGGAGACCATTTCTTCGTGAAAACATTATAGGTGTCATCATTTGTTAGTGTTGAAAACAGTCGTTGGTAACCATTTAAAAAAATAGGGATATATGACCATTCATCATCGACAAGGTGCTCTTATACATTACTCCACACATATTTTGTTGTCATACATCACATTCTGAGATATTTTGTGGAGGTCATTTTTTCGTGAAAAATACATAAGTGTTATCCTTTGGTACTAAAAACAGCCATTCTTGTCCATTT
Source organism: Zea mays (assembly GCF_902167145.1). Classification (NCBI taxonomy): domain Eukaryota; kingdom Viridiplantae; phylum Streptophyta; class Magnoliopsida; order Poales; family Poaceae; genus Zea; species Zea mays. Next base: position 241,813,087 of record NC_050097.1, on the reverse strand, counting down.
TGGTCAAAATTAGGTTAACATGCCCATTATCATTGACGAAAGTCTCAAACACCTTACCACACACATGTTTCCTTATCATAAATCATATTTTTAGATTTTTGGTGGAGATGTGAAAAATTCATAGTGGTTAGCCTTTGGTATTACCGAAAGCGACCGTTTATGGACATTTTCATTAAAAATAGGGGTCGTCGTATGGTAATTGATCATCAACGATAATCCCAAGCACCTTGCTCTACACATGTTTTCTTGCTATAAATCACATTCTTAGATTTTTGGTAGAGATTATTTTTACATGAAAAATTCATGGGCGTTGACCTTCGGTAGTAACAAAAACGGTCGTTTATGGTCATTTTCTTTTAAAATAAGGATCATGTGAACATTGATGACCGAGCAAATACTTCTATACATTATCTCACATATGTATTCTTGCCATGGATCATATTTCTAAATTTTTCTAGTAGATATCATTTGTTGTTTATAAAATTATAGGTGTTAGCCTTTATATTACTGAAAACGGTCGTTAATGGCTATATTTTTTAAAAAAATATGGGTCTTCGTTTATTTACCATTGATCAGATGCTTCTATACTCTATCCTACGTATGTTTCCTTCTTAAATTTTCTGGTGGAAATATTTCTCGGTGGAAAATTCATATGTGGTCTTTGAAGGTGTTTGTTAAGTTTGAGGCTATGTACGGAGGTTTATGGAGGTAGGTAAACGAACGAGGGTCTGGTGTAAATTAAAAGAGAGAAGAAGATGCAGAGTTTCCGTCTCAGATTCCCGCTACCAAACACTAGGAAACCGGGGGACTGAAACGGGCGGCAGATGCTCCAAAATCTCATCAGATTGGAAGCACGAGGAAGGGGGGTCGTGTGGTTGTATGTATTGTGTTACAATATTTTGTGACCAATCCAAGGGGCTCGACGAACATATCCCCAAGGGACACACCCCTTGGGGATGACCCCTGTGTTATTGTATATAAGTCTGTCTTCCCTGCAATAAAGTGAACACAACTGTCATTTGCACTATTCTCTCGAATCTCGTTTTTACTGAGTTACAACACGTTATCAGCACCGCTCGCGAGATCAGACATGCAAGAAGAGATCAGAGATGCAAGGAAAGAAGAATAAGTCGCTCGCAATCAGGAAAAGGAACTTTGATCTCTCGAAAAAAAACCGTACGTACGATGTATACTATTCCTCTGTATACTGTTCCTCTTGAATGCATGCAGAGCACTTTCTGAGGCGTCAGCAGTCGCGCTGGGTCGCCGTGGCGCGGGGCCGCCCATGCACCTGGCCGGAGACGCCCGTGCGCTGTGCTGTGGTCGTTGCGCCGTAGCCGATCATGGCGGGAATCGCACGTCGATGGCCCGGCCGAGGCTACGCGCCCGTGCTTGGGCCGCACCCGCACTGTCGGGCCGTGGTCCTGTGCCTGACCGCACCAGCGCAGTGGCCGAAAGGGCCGCGCTTGCGCGCGCCGGAAACCGCCACGCTGCAAAGGCCGGCCGCGCCGAGGACGGGACCGCCACGCACAGGCCCGCGATGGGGCCGGGGCATAGGCCGCCGTGCCCGCACCGGGGCCGGGGCTGGCCGCCGCGCCAGCGCCTTGGCCGGGCAGCCGCGCGCCATGGCCGGGCCACCGCGCCAGCGCCTGGGCCGGGCAGCCGCGCGCCGCCAGCGCCTGGGCCGGGCAGCCGCACGCCATGGCCGGGCCACCGCGCCCGCGCCTCGGCCGGGCCACCGCGCCCGCGCCTCGGCCGGGCAGCCGCACACGCCGCGCGCCATGGCAGGCCGCCGCGCCTGCGCTGCCGGGGCTAGGCACCGCGCGCGCGCCTGGCCGCCATGGTCGCCGCTCCTGGCCGGGCCGCCCGCCGGCGAGCCGGGGCTCGGGGCCGCGCGCGCCTGGCTGAGGCTGGGGCCGCCGCAGCCGCGCCGTACCAGCCCTCGCCCCCTCGCGCTGGGTCTGCCCGCGCCGCCGCCGGGAGACCACGCGTACGCGCACCTAGGCCGTCGCACGCGCCACCGCGAACCGCCACCAGGGGTCGCCGGCTACTGTGGGAAGGGGATGAGCAGTTAGGGTTTTTTACCCTAACTGCCACCCTTATTGGGCCTGTTGGGCCGCCTCGGCCAGATTGGCCTATATGGTCTATTTTATTATTTTAAATTCTGGATTTTAAGTATAAGACTCTGTTTTATATATCAATTCAGTTCTAACTTGTGTTAGTGTGTCTAAATTCGATATTTAGACTGCAAATTGTACTATGTATTGTACATACTTGTCTGTTTTATTATAAATCTGGCAGACTTTAATTTGTGAATTATCTTTGTTTTTACATTTATAATTCACATATTTTCGACTTGCTTTGTTCTTGCATACTTTATGATTGCAAGGAAAACATAGCACATATAATAAGTCGAAACTGAACGGTCCTCATGCAACATAAGATTGCATTTTTTGGGAAAAGCATAGGGTGATGGAGTCCTAAGCACTGGCTGCGCTAAATTCTTTAAGAATTTAGTAGCCCAGAGACCGTGCTTTAGGCCGCATTTGAAATGCCTATCACTATGAGGTCTACATCTTTCGAGATGATTACCTATACGTGCTACCCAAAAAGATCACGGACCAAGCAGGCGTCGCGGGCTATGGAGCCAGACTGGACGCTGCAGTCATACTGACTGCTGAAAGAATTCTTTTAATTAAGTTCTACTTAATTAAACAATGAATTCTTGCAAAATATGACACATACCTTGAACTTGGGATATTTCAACACATGATGGAGATCTAGGCTTTGGCTGCAATAAGTTCTTAGAATTTATTTGCCCTGAGACCAAGCTTTTAGACAGCAAAATGTTATTTGCCCATCAGTAAGAGGTCTACATCATATGGTTATGATGATTACCTATGTGTTCTTCCAAGTAGATATGTTGGAGATGTGATGTTGGTTATTCACCTTTATGGTGATTTCCATTTTATTTTTGAAATTTTGGTCAAGCACAGGGTAGTGGAGTCCTAAGCATTGGCTGCAGTATGTTCTTTGAATATATCAGCCCAGAGACCATGCTTTCAGGCAGCAAATGTTTTGCCCACTACTGGGAGATCTACTCCATTGTTTCATTACATGGAGATTATCTACGTTGTGTACACTAATTTTCAAAAATTATTTGGTACACTTTATGTGATACCTAGTGTTCTCCAACATATAATGATATGATATATTTTGCGGCATATTACAACATCAGAAAATGGTTAAGCCATTTGTAGGATAATTATTTAATAGAGTTTGATGAACTCGCCTAATGGGCTTAATTATCCTCAATGTTCATTGGATATGTTCATTTCATTTTTTTGCATGATATGGTAATTCACCTCTTCAATTTAGAGGAAATGAAAAGCTCTCTTTCTCTTATGGTTCTTATGAAAAGAACTTATGTGCTTTTGCGGCTTGATGTGCAAGCGCAAAATGAATAGCAAAGAAAATCATAAGACTTATGGACTTATGAGTATGTGTCTACATTATGTTGTAGACTAACACTTTGTATTCATATATTTTGCTTGAAAGCAAATATATAAGCACATTAAAAAGGGAAGGGCAATGAGTATGACAAACTCATTTGTCATTACACTATACGTGATATAGTGTTGTATGCCTAAGCATCTAATCTTGTATATGAAATCCCAATAGATGCATACTACTCATGAAAGCTAAGATATGAAGTATACTTCAATCTTCCATCTAACATGATAACAATGGTTAGTTGTGTAAATCATGATTTGGACTAATCATGTAACAACACTTCTTTTTCTAAGAGAAGACCATTTTGTTAGATGATTTGCTTTTGAGTGCTATTTAAATGATGCATGAGATTTGGTATAATCTCATAATTGATGTTGTGATAGGTTCAACTCATGCGATGTAAGTTGAACACACTCATGTGATTTGAGTGTAAAAACTCATATGTATTTGAGTTAAACAAACTCATCGATTGGAGTTGATCACTCATGTGATTTGAGTTGAACAAGCTCGTCGATTAGAGTTGAACCAACTCATCAAGGGAGTTGAACACTCATTGATTTGAGTTGTGCAAACTTGTACTGGGATCCTTCTAATTGAGGAAGAACATGCAATGTGGAGGATTGAACCACAAACTCTATACATGGGGAAACAAAATATTCTGATTTTCCTTTGGAAAGAGGAAATAATATTTTGACAATCGCTTCATGTGATACCATGATATGTTAATATCAAGTCCCCTTTGGTAATGGAAGTATCAAGGATGTGTTGATCTATCCTAGTTTTACCTTACCATATTATAGAGATATCCATATAATTTCTATCATGTGGAAACACAAGGTGATAGTGATGGATATATTGCATATGTTTCTTGGAAACATTTTTATGGATTATATACTATATACATCCTCCCATACAATGTGTTGTATTTGTTATAACTTTTCAGGTGATGATACTTATCATGCTGGGTAAGACTGAATTGGTCATTCCATTGTTGGGATGAAATGAAAAGTTATGGACAATTCTATTGGTCATGTTTTTCCCATAAGATGGATACTTGATGAGTATCATTGGGATTGAGATTTTAAGTCCCTCTTATCTTAAAATCTGATCTGAATTGGTTAAGTTCTTTGAATTGTTTCAAAGAAACGAGTGTGGTCCATTACAGAGATTGTATGGACATTGAAGGC